>NC_140592.1:288626077-289263577 GCF_964204655.1 Triturus cristatus | reverse complement strand
CCCATTGGAAAGCATTGTGTGCGACCAGATGGCTGAGGGGAGAGGTGCGACCAGATGGCCGGGACCAAAATGACGCCAATCTGCCCGCCCTGAGTCTTCGAGGTAGGGCTCCCGCCTGCCCTTGCAGGGCTCGGGGGCTGCAGGACATGGGGCCTGCAGGGCTCGGGGGCTGCAAGGCTCCGGGGCTGCAGGGCTCCGGGGCTGCAGGGCTCCGGGGCTGCAGGGCTCCAGGGCTCCGGGGCTGCAGGGCTCCGGGGCTGCAGGGCTCCGGGGCTGCAGGGCTCCAGGGCTGCAGGGCTCCGGGGCTGCAGGGCTCCAGGGCTGCAGGGCTCGGGGGGTCTCGGAGACCCCACGCTGGGCCTCAGGCATGGGAGGCCCGCAGGAGCTCCCGGGGCCCGGACGCCCGGGGGACACATGGATCCCGTCCCGGGCACTTTGCCTCACCGCGGGATGGAGGAGGGAGCACCGGACACCGGGGAGGTGTCGTCCGGGCTTAGCCCATCTGGTCCCCGCCTGAGAACAGCCATCCCCAGGAGGGGCATCCTGGCATACCCTGCCCCTAGCAATCCGGAAGAAGGCTACCCCCCTTTCTGGTAAACCATGCGCATCGAGTGACGGAGGGGACCCTAGGCCCGGACACACCCGAACTCCTGGAGCCCTGGCTGGGATCGGGGAGGCGATTGAGCCCCCATCGGGACTTCCAGGGCAGCCGGGCCATCTGGTCGCCCCATTGGAAAGCACTGCGTGCGACCAGATGGCCGAGCGAAAGGTTCAACCAGATGGCCGGGACCGAAAGAACTGTGCTGAGCCATAGCGGTAGGGCTCCCACCAGCCCTTGCAGGGCTCCGGGGCTCTGCACCAGGGACCCTTGTCCCGGGCAGATGGACACTTGGCAGGCCGCAGGACGTGAGCTCCCAGCCCCTGACCGAAACTCAGGAGGCCCGGGGCCGGAGTCTGCTTCTCAACGCAGCCAGGCCGGGGAGATCGGGGAGCCTGCCCAAGCACGAGGGATCCCAGTCCCAGGCACACGGTCCCTCAGGTTGTGCGCTCGTTTTCCACAATTACTTTCAAAATTGTGCATAGTTGCGCTAGGCAAAGTCCGCCCAGCCCTACTCAGGACGTGCGCTCGTTTTCCACAACTTTTTTCGAAATTCTGCGTAGTGGCGCTACGCAAAGTCCGCCCAGCAAATAAAAATCTGCGATCTGCATGTTCCATGATGTGCTTTGCAGAAGACAACTTTTTTTAAAAAAACATATTTTATTGCACCTTCAGTTGGCATGTTATAACATCTACATATCAGAGCACCATTGTAAAATTAAGTGGTACATTTATGCTCACCACATTTTATAAGATGCACACCATGTGTGTTGCAAAATGAATAACAAACCCGAAGAACGTAGCAACAAAATAGAAGTTCAACTATCCCCAAACGACCCACTTCCCCAAGAACAGTGGGTGATTATGTTTTAAAGGAGATAAATTAATCTTCTATACTTATTTGATTCAAATTTGGGACTACACAAAACACAGATCTCTCCAACAAATGTGTTAACCTCCAGAGTTATCTCACCAGTATTATTATTCCCTGATATTTATTGGGCACCTCTGCAGCAGATGCCTTAACCCCATAAAATATTTTAAAATGAAGACTTTGCAGCCAATTAAACAGAATAGATCTACTACCATCCATATCCTTGTTGCCAATCTCTTTGTGGCAGGGTTTAAAAATAAATGTATTAATTGAGGCCCAGATTTTGTGGCAGAATTGAGCCACTTTTTTTAGCAGAGCCACACACCAAATCTCATTTGTTAATTATCATAATGCACTTAAATGCACTCATGATACACCTGATAAACATATGTGTGAGATCTTAATATCTGATGTCACTTTTTGTGATGTCACTTCCAGTGAGGTCACTTCCTGTGATGCCACGTGGAATGCCACGCGTTGTGACTACATGTGCTGTAATGGCACGCGTCATTATTCCACTTGCATACTGCCGAACTTGGCCAGTCCCCCCCACTTCTTTTTATAGGACTTGTGCACACACACACACACACTCACACTCTCTCTCACACACACACACACACTTCAGAAAACCAGCCTGGATATGTGGAGTAGGCTGATATAGCAACATATAAAACAACTTCCAAAATGAGTGGGTTAGGTCTGCCCCGTTTTATCTCAAAATGTAAAAAGTAATGGCATTTAGTAGATCCCAGGGGGTGCTTAGACAGGATGGCAAAGGTTATAGGCTGAAATGGTAGGAGAACGACTGACTGGGTCAGGCTTTTCAAGAAAGAGCGCCCTTTTTTTATTCAAATACTTTATTGATTTTCACAAGGTATACAGAAGGCATATATTCGGTTAAACGAGTGTGTCCAAGTTTACGAACACCATTATCTCAACCAGTCGTCATTGGTAGAAGAAAAAGGGACAGGTTAAGGTAGAGGAAAAGGAAAGAAGAAGAAGTGGTGACGGTAGGGTGGGGGTGTGCACAGTTAGACGGTACACATTGATATGTGAGAGCAAGAGCATGATCCTAAATTCCAGCTTGGTGTTTCCAGCTCAGGAGAACTGTGTGGCTGACGGTGTCAAACCCTCCGGGCACCTCTAATAATGCTATCACAATAAGATGACACACAGCCAGGATGCAGTATTTCTGGCCTGTTAAAGTGACGCACCAACCCGGCACGCTCGTTGATCTGCAAAAATAGTGCGCCTCAGGGCAGGTGGTCTCTGGTGCGCAAAGATGGCGCGCGTCCATCCCGCCCTCTCTATTTATTCTCTAGAGCTGGGTAAGGTATTATGCTTATCCTACTAGCTTGGGATTAAATCTCACACTGCGGCATTCCCAGTTCCCCATGACACGTGGGTGCGCACAGTCTCGCACGTGAGGCCTCCGTGTGCGACGACATTATTATAGTACATTAACTGGTCCAGGACGGTCTGTAATGTCACCCCCTCTAAAGAATCTCTGCAAAATTGATATTAATTAAGGCCGATGCCGTCACCTCCCATTATTCTGAGGTCTAGGCAGAGAGAGTCATTGTGTTAATTGCGCATTAGAAAAGAAGCCCTCGTGCTCATTAGAGCCTCGTTAATCTCACGAGGCAAGCAGAGAAGGGGAACTCGTCTCCACTTGGCAGGAGGAAAGAAGAGCGCGCGGGACAAGGGGTGACCTCGGCAATGAGGTCAAAGTCGTCAGTAATGGCCTATATTATGGTGGGACCCAGGCCACCATACTTTTAACTATCTTGCGGGGTTTTGGCTTGATGTGGATGATAGCTAGGCTGCATCGATTCTGTGGTGACGTCAGAACGATATGAAGACTGTAATAATGCATGCCAAGCAATCTCAAACATTTATGACGCATCTCTGATTAACAAATAGCGCAAAACGAACAAGGGCTGTGAACAGATACTCGCATTCCGTTCACTTCCATTGTTTCCATGCTTGCTCAAAGGATATTCGCCCCAACGGACTTGTAAATATATCGCGTAGGAGGTGAACGGAATAATTTTAGAACTATTGAGTAACAAGCGTTTTGTGAAATGCCGAAAATTATTTGCGATCACGCTGGCATAGTGACAATTTTGCCCAGGTCTAATGTTAATTATTAGGCGTTTGAATAGTTCTCTAACAAACCTCTCGTCATTCTTGTGAACGCTACACTAAGGGGCATATTTACAAGCCCCTATCGCCACAGCAACATCACATTTTACGACGTTCCTGTGGCGATAGAGGCTTCCCCTTATTTACAAGACAGGGTTAAGGCAGTGTTAACAGTGGCGTAACATAGGCCCCAGCAGCCCCCCAGAGCGGGGGGGCCCTGAGCTGCAGAGGGCCCCCTCAACACAGTACTCAGGCCTAAGAGCTCCATATTAAATATGGAGTGGGGGCCCCTTAATGTACCTTGAAGGAGGGCCCCCTCATCTTTTGTTACGCCAGTGAGCGTTAAGCCACATGCCTTAACACTGTGGGTCCGATTCCGATCCGGGTCGGAAAGCACTCTGACCGAGCCGGATACAGAGTGTTTTCCAAACAAGCCGGAGTCCTGCAGTCCGACCGAGCGAGTACGATGCGGCCGTATGCTGTCGGACTCGGTTCGGTCGGACTCCCATAGAAGTCAATGGGAGCCAGTTGTACGACGCGTACATGCGCTCCCATTGACTAAATGGGTACGTCTCGAACAAGTGCCCCCCCTAAAGTGGGTACGCGTCGGTGTCATCCGCACCGTACATGTCTGTGTTGGGGAGACCCATAGGTCTCCCCGTGTGTCCGAGTCGTAGGGCTGCGGGTGTCAGGGTGTCCGATGCGGACCCCCGAAGTCCGACTCTGGGAGCTTTTGCGAGCCGGACACTCCGGCTCGCACAGGCTGTCCGACGCGTGCATCGTACTGGCTCGGTCGTGAATCGCATCCATTGCACGCCACGGTTAGCTTACGACCGAGACGTACGGAGAGGTTCGGACCCGGAAACGACTCGGTCGCTGAATTTCATGTAGCTCGCATCGTACTTGCTCGCTCGTAACAGCTGTACGAGTTGGCCGGAAAAAAGTGTACGGCTCGTAGTTTTTCCAGCCGGATCACGTTCGGTGCCCTTCCGACCCAGATCGGAATCGGCCCCTCTGTTGTAAAAAAGGCATCCTTTCAAGCTATGCTTAGCATGAAAGGGAGGGGCAGCAATGGGTGGTGCTGTGGGTGTTCCACCGCAACACCCATTGATTCTGACACTGCCCCCTATTTACAAGGGAGGAGTAAATAGGAGGCAGCACCAGAATTAAGACCAGGGGAAACCTGGTCTTACCCTGGCGCAACAAGGAGAAATGTTTAATTTCTCCTATGTTGTGCAGCACACCTGAAAACAGCAAAAGGCCAATAATTGTTTATGTACAGGAAGGTCCTCCTTCCTACACATAAACAATAATAAAAAAAAAATGCTGTTTTGCAACTTCTGTGTGTGCTGCATTAGGCAGCACACATAGAAGTTACACAATGGAATTTAAAGATTGTTAATGTGCAGAAAGGGGGACCTTTCTGCACATAAACAATCTTCCCCTGCATGCAGACACCCTTTTACTATGGTGCAAGGGTGCCTGCGTTGGCGCTATTCTGCTAAGTGTAGCGACAGCACGGAAGGAAACGCAGGGCTGCGCCATATTCTTGTAAATATGGTGCAGCCCTGCGTTTCTGAAGTGGTGGAGTGAGGCATTAAGGCAGGAATGGCTAATGCCTCACTCCGCCACTTTCCTTGTGAATATGCCCATTAGTACTCAAAGCGGCCTCATGTACTACTAAAGTCAGGTCGCAATGCAGGTGGTGGTTTTTTTCACATCGACTGGTTTGAGACCTGAACCTCATTTTTTGACATACCTGCCCATTCCCAGACTGTCATAAAAAATCCTTACTCATTGATATGTATGAGGCAGGAACCCCTTTGCAATCCCCTCTGAAGGGTTGCGAATGCAGAGAGGAACATCAGAGCTTAATCCCTACACTTACATTTTGTGGAATGCAGACATTTTTTAAAGCACCCCTGACCCTTAAACAGCCTCACAGGTCAGGCCCAGAGTTTTGTAAGTTTTTGGCAATAACAGCAAAAATCACCAAACTCTATCATGTTTCTCGCTGTGCAGAAAATGGTATGAAATTAACTAACAAAAAAATGGGGTATCTATTTTCAGGGCCAACTAACATTTGTGAAGGTATATAGGCTCTTTGAGGAGAAAAAAACATGCATGTGTGTAAACACTGAAAAATAACAATAAGCCCCACAAACTTCATGGGAGCCACGAGGGGTAAATATCTAAATATCCCTTGCATGATAACTTTGCACACCTCTTCTCCTTCTCGATAACACCTTCCCTGGTCTGTTTCTTAGGGGCGGGGCATATCAGCAAGGGCCGGCAATAATTATCGCTAAGCGCACTTAGCGTGAGGATAATTATCGCCGGCCAACTCTGAATTTTATCGCGGAGATAGCGTGCTATCAGCAATGCTTATCTCCAAAGTGATAAAATTCGGAGTGCAAGCTGCCAACTGTGCGATTATCGCTGGAAATCCAGCGATAATCGCACAACTTTTGGCGAAAGCTTGCCGATAGGGCTATATATACTTAGCGATGATATCAACCTTCCATAGGATATCATGGCTAAGTCAGTTTCAAAGCAGGTGAAAGGAAAGTAGTGATAACAGAGGTTATCGCTACTTTTCTTGTAGCTATGCTTCACTGCGTGAGGCTTGATAATAGGAGAAATGTCGCTTAGCGACATTTCTCCCGTTATTCTGGGGAGGAACGCCCACTTTGTATCCCATTAGAGATGCAAAGGTGGACGTTAATGGAAAGGGCGAAGAAGCATGGATTCACGTATTAGCGTGCCCTTGCTAATAGGGCGTTAAAATTATCACCGCTTTTCGTCTGAAAACGGACGCTAAAGTGGCGATAATTTTAACTCCAGCCCTTGCTGATATGCCCCTAAGTTCTTGCATGTCTGAAAACAGGAGAACTGTGGGTTTGCAGTAGGTGATGCTGGACGTAGGTTTTATGAAAGGTCATGGTGATTGACTGCAGACAGGGCTTCCCTGGCGAAAGAACATTTAAAGTATTTAGAATGGGGAATGTACAAGCAGCAGGTGCCCAGAATTCAGTTCCAGCATTAAAAGAAATCACAATGTTAGTACTGTAACCAATGTTCACTCCCATGCTGAAAGGAGATGCAAGCCACTAATGTAGAATTCAGTTATGTGCTGCTGGGCTTCTGGACTTCTTTCTAGAGAGTGGTGGACACCATAGCACCTGGTATTGTTTCAGCCTGGAAGAAATGTAAATTACGTCGCCGAAATTTGCTCAGTTTTGGCAACTTTGTGTTACGCTTGTTATGCAAAATTCCTGAAATCATACTGTAACTCCTTGTTGCGTTTTCATGGCAAAATTATAGTGCGGAAGAGCAATAACAATGCAAAATGCCAGAACCCAAGCAGCTATTAGTTGCATTACTTGTGCTTTTGGCGCTATTTTTCAGCATGCAGTGCATACAAGTGTCCAAAATGGACATAAGAATGCATTTTGTGCTAAAATGTAGTGCAAAAGGCCATGTTTGACTTAATGTAATTACACAAAATTCTGGGTAATTTTCTAGAAAGTTTGTGTAATTATGTGATAGGAAATTCTGCAAATCCTGCACACCCACAGCATTGTGCAGCTTTTGCCATGTTAGTTTGTAAAACTGACTCACAATCTGCCTTACTGTGTAAGCACAGTTAAACATCCCAAACACCCTCGCACAATTAGAACTGTAAATTTCCATGGAACTGGAGAACCCAATAGATGCTTTTTAAAATCTACTCTTCTCATAGGTCTGTGCTATCAATCAAGGGCTTTTAAAGCGTGCTACTCAACCTTGAGGGTCTCAAGGCGCTGTGGGGGGGTGCGTACTGCTCCGGGTCAGCCGAAAAATCCAGGTGATGAGTCTCTTCCTGAAGTCCTGAAGGTGTGCAGGGTAGGGGAGCGTCTGATGTTGACTGGGACATCGTTCCAAGCTTTGGCTGCGACGTAGAAGGAGGCTCTTCCCCAGCTCTGGTTCTACGGATACGCAGGGTCGCTGCCAGGGTGAAGTCGGCGGAGCGGAGGTTTCTTTTGGGTGCGTGGCTAGGCACAGTGAGGTTCTGCCCCTTCTCCCATAGCATGCCACTATTAGGTAGAATCTGGTACCCTTATCGGGGTGTAATACACTGACTGAGACATAGATAAATGGAGATACATATACTGGGACATGGAAATACACTAAAGCTGATTTCTTATATCCAGGGAGACTGGAATTATGCGATTGTGGGGCCACAGCGTTTTTGCACAAATATTGATTTGCCGCAGTAGCCACATAATATATAATCTTCAGCACAATCTGCAGATATTAACAAAAAAGAAAAATTCTAGTCCAAGCGGTTCAAAAGTTACTAAAAAAAAAGCAACAAGTGTTGGCGTACAGTGGAACCCCCTTTGCAGAGTGCAGTGGAACCCCCTTTGCAGAGGTTCATTGGTCACCTTTCTGTTGCTTAGTGCTATATTTGGGTGCTAAATCAGTAACACTGAGATGCAAACTATGCCCAGACAGTGCTAACAAATGTAAAAATGAGAAAATAATGAAGTAATACTATCACAAAATATGCAAACTTATGTCCCTTTTCTCTTGCCGCATAATTTAGTCAAGTCTGCCACATAATTTGTCCCTCACCTATTACATAATTCCAGTGGCCCTGTTTATATAATCTGATCTATTTTTTCGGTTTTAGCACAGAGAAGCCTTTGGTAGAAGAGCGCTTTACGAGAATCAAATTAAATCAGAAAGCTGTCAGGCATAAATGGAGCCCATTTACATCTATAAACATAGGTTTACAGCAGTGAATGGCTGTGTGGATTGGGCCTTCTGCCTCTTTTAATGTGAAAGGTGACTGATTAATACTGACTGCATCCTTCCTAATTAATAATACTAAACAGCATGAAACATCAAGTGAAGCTTGTTCTGTGTCCAGAGCAACAGTTGGATTTTGCTCATCTGTGATAGCAGTGCCCTGTCCTTGCACAGCACCAGCCCGGGCTCTGCAAGAAAGCCTTTCTAGCACAGTCCACTGCTAATGTCCCTTGAGGCAGCAATGCTTAATGTCAATCACACAAAACCATCCTTGGATGAAATGCCATCATGAATTTAAATGAGTACTTGCCGCCTGCGGTGCCTCCGCGTCCCTTTCAGTTCCCTACTGTGCATGAGGTTTGCTGGAAGGAATATAGCTTGCAGCAGTACGCTGCATTGGTCTTTCCAAAGCCCCACCTGGTGGCGATAGCCTTGTTTCTGTCAGTGACTTAGCAAAGGTACCATTTGCCCTGGTGCAACTCAATTAACAAAATCATTTCACTGTGCACGGAGTGGGTGGGTCCTCTTGCTGAGAAGCACCCCAGAGGCTCTTTTGCCACTTTCGTACCTGCCAACTTGAACAAAAATCTCACCGTTGAGGAGGGGCGGGGCCTAGGGAGGAGGGGCCTCATGTCCAGTATTACCTATGAGGCCCTTTTGCCCCCACCCTGCCTCCAAGCCCCCTCCTTCAAAAACAAAAAAAAGCTTGCTGAGGCTGGTAACCGATGTCCTGGGGTGTTTTCACACGGCTTAACGGACGCCGGCAGCTCAAAGCTTCAGAAAACAAGCTGAAAATCCACTATTTAAATGGTTATCAGCTTGTTTTCCCTGACACCAACTCCCCGGGAGATACAAGGTAATATTTTGCAATATGTATAGGAAGCGGGGGTGGGCCATCATTTTGAAGAGGGCACTTCTGCCAAGGGGGATGAGAGGGAGAGATTGCCAATTCTTAAGGTCCGCCCTTGCCCTTGCAACTAGAGGGGTGATGTTCAAGGCCCACTCAAGCTCCGGATGTAGAGCGATCCACACCCCCAGGTACTTAAATGATTGCCTACGCAAGGGGATGGATGTTTGCACGCCCGTGAGGGGTGCAGGGGGATCAGCGTGGATTTCGCTGAGTTGAGCCTGAGCCCCGAAATCTGCTCAAAGGCAGAGAGAGCATCCAGACACCTTGGGCCAGAGCACTCAGGATCCACCAGAAAGAGGAGAACGTCATCCGCATATAAGGCTATTTTGTCGATCTGGGTCAGATCCCAGGCCCAACACCAGATGAGGGGGTCTTGGCGGAGGAGGCAAGACAGGGGTTCCATTGCGAGGAAAAATAGAAGTGGAGAGAGCGGGCAGCCCTGGCGAGTTCCCCTCTGGATAGGAAATGGTTCAGAGAACACGCCATTGATGAGGACCCTAGCCCTAGGAGCAGAGTATAGGACCCGGATGAGACGTCGGAACGTGGAACCGAGAGCCATCCTCTCCAACACGTCCTCAAGGTAACCCCAGTCCACCATATCAAAGGCTTTCTCAAAGTCTAGGAAGAGCAGGGCCAGATACGGGGTGAGGCGGTGACGGTGTGCCAGAGCGAGATGGAGGCGGCGTATGCAGTGCCTAGTTTGCCGGCAGGCATGAAGCCGCATTAGTCAGGGCGGACCAGCATTTGCAAGTGGGGGTGAAGTCTCTGGGCCGCCACAGTGACAAAGAGTTTGATCTCCGTATTAATAAGGAAGATAGGGCGGTAATCCGCCAGGCACGGGATGGTGGCTGCGTTTTCAGAAGGACTACAATAGTAACAATAGTGGCCACGTCCGTCTCGGGTGGGAAAGACCTCGCCTTCATTACATGGTTGAACAACTCCACCAAGTGCGGAACCAATGTGTCCCGGTAGTGAAGTAGCCCCGTGTATCTCTTCTGCTGTGAGAGGGCGGTTGAGAGTTTCGGAATCCGTCTGGGAAAGACAGGGCAATTGGGTCTCGGTGTCGGCCAATAGGGCCGCCAAGGAAGACCGGGAGGTTCAGGCTGCGTAGAGTGTCGCGTAGTAGCCGGCGAATGTTCGAACAAAGGCCTGGGAGGTGACATGGTGAGCCCCACCTTCACCCCGCATCTCGGGAATGACGCGGTTGGCCCTGGGATAGGACACTAAGTTATGCAACAATTTGCCATATTTTTCGCCCCAACCATACACGCGTGCGACCGAGGAGCGCCAGAGCATGTTGGCGGATCCCAGTGAGATCCGACAGATCTCCTCTGGGATCAGTGTGAGCTGTCGAGTGGAGTCGGCATCATCATGGTCAGTTTGGGCGCCAGCTGTGCAAGCCGGGCGGATCGCTTCGCGTGGACCAGACCTCTACCCACCCCCGGCATCACAGCCTTGCCGGCCTCCCACAAGGTCCCCGGCGAGGAGACTGAGCCCACATTGGTGGAGAAGTAATGTTTCAATTCCTGCCCGAGGGATTCGACAAAGTTTGCATCCTGCAGAAACCAGGCGTTCATCTGCCATACCGTGCGGGTGCCGTTAGGAGGGTTCCTGAGACGGAGGGAGATGGGGGAATGATCAGAGATGCCCCTGGGTAAGTATGCGGCCCCAGACATCAATTGACAGTCTGTGGCAGGTAACAGGAGCAGGTCAATACGAGAGTGCATGTGGTGGACTGCTAAAGTGTGTGTGTACTATTCCTTATGGGGATTCCACACCCTCCAGGCGTCACAGAAGCCCAGGGCGGAGGACCAGTCAGATAGTCGCTTTGCCGAAGACAAATGGAAAGCCGATGGGGCACCCGTCGTGACACGCGAGGGCTGCAGGACCGCATTAAAGTCACCCCCAACAACCGACAGACCCTGTGGAAGGGAGGCAAAAACCAGCGTTAGTTGGTGAAGGGTAGAGGCCAGGTTGTCGGATGGAATGTAGGTAAACAGAAGATTGAGGGGATGGCCCTCGATCATGCCCATCAGGACCACATACCAGCCCTGTAAGTCCGTATCAGCCTGTGTCAGGGTGAAGGGAAACCCTTTCCGGAGCAGTATGGCTACCCCCGGGAACCCCGCGTAAAACCAGAATTCCAAACCCTATCGAACCCATATCGGGCGAGGAAGTTACATCGGGATCCCAGGAGGTGTGTTTCCTGTAGGAGCTGGATATCTGGTGCATGTCGCTGGGCGCTGCGAAGAACCGCTGTACGTTTGATCCGGTCCAGTAGACCATTAACGTTCCAGGAGAGGATGTGTAGGGCTCTATGTATAGTTGATGCTATCCTGTTGGGTAGTGTGTGGAAGGGGGGACCGCTGCACGGGCAATCCCGGGACCCAAGAGAGACAATGATCCTTGCCCGAATCCTCTGTGCAAAGGGCACGCAGGTTGGTGAGTCTCATGTCATTGTCGAAGGCAATTGTGCGTGTGTGTCTACCAATGAAAACAAAGAACAGCGGCCCGTGGGCGGCTAAAAACAACAAACATTCGGAAGACAACGGTCCTCCCCCATCCCACTCTCCCGAACTCACCCCACCCTACACTTCTGAAAATGAAGCATCTGTCGCCCTGAAAGGAAAACAGTTCAAAACAACAACCCTGCAATCAGACTAGGTGATAAGCTAAAACGGTTAGCGAAACAGGAACATGGCGGAGATGGACCCCCTCCTTGTGTTCGGATAAAGATTCAACATCTGCTGCCATTACACATAGGACTACATACATTAGGAACTGCAAGTAAGTCCAGGGAGTGAAGGAGGAAATGAGTCACCTATCATGCGGGAGCCCCGAGGTCAGGGCACTCCCCCCCTCGGATCAGTACAATTGGGACTATTGTGCATAGATAACTGCCAGTGGGTCCAGAGACTGATTTAGAGAACTGATCCCAACACCAACAGCAAACCTGAGGTCATGTTGCCTCTACCTTAGGGATTGAAAGAGCGGTTTTGCACAAGAGTTTGAGAGTTGACTTGGGAAGTGTTCGATGCCAGTCTCTTTCAAGCAGCTTTATCATCACCGGATCCGTGGAGCGCCGGGCTCCAAGACAGGTCGGTGTCGGACACGGCCTGACGTAAGGCCTCCGTGGGGCCCGGCTTACTGCTCAAGTCTATAAGCTGGGTAGGCGGGCCGAGGGAACCGGAGCCCCGAGTCGAAGCCTGAGAGGGAGGGTGCCCGGATGACATACCTGGCGATCGGGATGCCCCCCCGACAGTCGTTTTTCTTACGGGACCTGGTCCGGAGTCTCTGAGGCTTAGGCGCGGTCAGGAGCGGCTGTGACGGGACCCGATGCATGGGGTAGGAGGATGACCAATCCATGAGGGGCCGCTCCTCAGTGAGCCAGGTCCAGGCTGCCTGAGGGGTATCAAAGAAGATCGTTTGATTTTGGAAGAGAACCTTGAGCCGGGCCGGGAAGAGAAGGCCATAGCGGAGACCCATGTTCCGGATTTTCTGTTTTACCTCATCGTCGGTTCGCCCCTGCGTCTGCACCTCCCTGGTGTAATCCGGGAAGACCATGATTCTGGCGTTCTGAAACTGCAACGGGCCCTTTGCCCTGGCCGCTCCAAGGATAGCGTCTCTGTCCTGGAAGTTAAGGACCCTCAGGATTATGGGTCGGGCAGAGGCTCCAGGCGGAAGCTTAGGAGCCAAGGAGCGGTGAGTCCGCTCGTTGGTGAACCAGGGTGAGAGGGAGTACTTGGGCATCCAGGAGTGCACCCAGGTTTCCACGAATGTGTCAACACGACCCTGTTCCACTCCCTCAGGAAACCCCACAAGGCGCAAGTTGATGCGCCGCACACTATGTTTGGCATCCTCAGCCCTGCGGTGGAGCTCCGAGGTCTGGGTCTGAAGACACGCCACCCGGGTCTTAAGGTGGCCAATGTCGCCCTCCACTGTAGAGATACGGGCCTCCGCCTCCGTGAGTCGAGCCGTCGCGTTGTGTAGATCCTGACGAATGAGAGCCATGTCGCCCCTTACTTCTCCGATCTTATTTCCGGCTGATGTCTGCGATGCGCCTATCGCTTGCAGGATGGTGGTGAGGTCGCCCCTGGGCGCCACACCGCCAGGGTCCCTGTCCAACGTGGTAAATTGGTCCACTTTCGTTTGGGTTTGAGGGGCCAGAGCCTGCAGGGTGCGGCATTTGCCCATGACCACCAGGGCCGGATCCCAGGCTGGGCGAGCAAACGGCCCACGGAGGAGGAGGGGGAACCATCAACACCCAGACCGTCGATACTCCGATACAGGCGCCCGAGATCCCCCCCTCCCCCCAGGCCCAGGGAAGGCAGGTTCAGCTCGATTAATCAATCCCAGCGGTAGACCCGGTGCAATGCTCCAGCGGAGAACGGCTGCCCCTTTCTGGCGACCGCTACAGCAGTAATTTCCAAGACCGGTCCCCCATTCAGTTGAAGCGGCCACACCCCCAGGGAGGCAGATCAGGGGGCTGAAACGAACAGGCAGCCCAAGGGGGGCTGAGGCCCGTGATCCGGTGTGAAAGTGAATCCCCAAACTCCTGCCAGCTGGTCTGAGGACGCACCCCTGCCAGGGAGCACGGTGTGGAAGAGAGCGATGCCCGAGAGTCCAACAAGGGGGGGGCAGGAGGCGCCGTCACGCCGCCACCTGACACCTGGCCGAGTCCCACCCCAACTCCCCTCCCTGGAGGCCTCCACCAGCCGAGGGTCAAGGGAAACACCCCCAACCCCAGTCCCCTGATGACCCGGGAGCGTCGGAAGCGCCGGTATGCTTACAGGACGTCCCGCAGCGCAGGGAACTGGGCTCGGGGCGGCCCAGTCAATCGCAACCAGGGAGGCTGCGTATTGGTAAGGAAGCAAGCCAGTGGCCGGCCCTGATGGTGGGTGGAAGGATCCGGTTTCGAGCTGTAGGGAGGGCGGAAGCGTAGGGTGACAATGGAGGGAGGAGGTGGCAAGGGCACCAAATCACCCTTCCGCCCCGCCACCCGACGTAGTGGCTGATCCCCAACCCCCAGCCTCACTCACCAGGAACACCCACGACGCAATCAGCAGGCTTCTAGACTCTCCTCCACTGCTGCCAGCGCCCCGGGGGCCCGATCAGGCCCTCAGCCAGGCCCAGGGCCCGTCCTACGCTACCCGCTCTGGTAGCCGAAATCAATGCACCTCTGGGCCTCTTGGACCCACCCGCGGCAGGCGGGAGGGGGCGCCGAAAGAACAAGCCAGGGAGCCAGCAGCGAAGGCCGAGCCGTGACCCACCGCCCCATCACAGGCCAAAAGTCCTCCACAGGCCCGGAACAGGCCCTGGTGTCCTTGGTGCCAATTTGCAGAGATCGATGGGCGAGGCCCTCAGGGCATCGGTAACAGGCCGGCGTACGTTTCAGCCAGTGACAACGGGCCCCCACTGTCTGTGTTTCAAGTCTGGGCCGAGGTGGGGAAAGGAGGACAACAACGGAAACAAGGCGGGTAGGCCGCCGCCAGGGCCGGACCAAGGCCCATTGCCCCTGGCCGTCCAGGACTCCCCAGCCCTCCAAAGAAGGGGTCAATGTCCCTGGGGCTTGGCAATGGCACACGTGGGGGGGTGACCCCCTCCGGGCAGCAGCGACAATACCGGTCTGGTCCGTAGCGGGGCCCATAGGCCACACTCTCCTGCAGCTCAGGCGTCGCTGCGAGGGAGGAAATTAATGGAGAACTCCCCGGCTGCTCTCGTGGGTCCCTCAGGGCAGGCGGGCCTCGGGCGCGGGCCCGTCACAGTTCAGTCCTTCCCCCACACCGCTGCCCGACAATGGCAGCCGAGCTCCCCCTCGCCCCAGGCTCCGCACTCACAGCGTTCAGGCAGGCTGATCTGGGCAGGTACAAGCTCCCGCGCTCCAGCGCCAGCTTCTCCCCGTGGCTCCCAGCCGCAGCAGGTCAGGATCCCTCCGAGAGTGCCCACCAGCTAATGCCGCTGTCCCGGCTGCTGGGTGAGCCCCATCAGGGAAGGGTCAGCGGCGTCCGAGCTCCGCAGCACCAGAGCGGGACGCCGGCGGGGCCGCCATTTTGTGCCAGCAGCAGCCGGCCGGGCAGGCAGAAACCGGCCGATGGAGGCACCAATCTCGGGCCCAAACACTCCGGAGCTGAGTAACAGGTGCAAGGAGACTTCTGCAGCAAGAAACGAAGGCAGACGGCAGTGGATGGTGGAGGATAGAAGGCGGATGACGGAGGGGTTCCGGAGCACTCTCACATCACCTGTCTGCTTTGACTGAATAAAAGTGGGAGCTATTAACCCAATTGTTGTTCGAAGTACTCTTTGACCAAGGAATAGAGTGTTCTGCAGAGCAATTAAGGGAGTGCTGTGCAACGAGGACCCAACGTGTGCCCAATCAGGTTATACTACTGTAAGTGAAGTAGCTTCCTTGAGGCACTTGACCACTATGTGCATGGGTGACTGTATAGCTGCCTGAGGCACTGATCAGAAGGGCATCTAATAGGACTGTGCCTCTGTCACTGAATTGCGAAGTGCCTAGTTGTGGTCCAACAGTTTTGACCCAGACCTGAGACTGAAAGCAGACTACATTGCCACCTGGACTTCAGGCGGCTGCCCTGTTGAGCTGCCAATACATCAATCAGCCCAAGTGGTGCCTGTCAAGACGCTAATGAGCCCATCCTCCAGTCGGCTCACTGTGCCTGGAAGAAAGCTGCCAACCTGAATACCGCTGCACTCCTTCAACCACCACCATACTCTGCTGTCTAAGTCTGCTCTCAGGACTGAGGCAGAGGGCTGGTGCACCTGAGGCCAGTGCATCTTACTGACTTCAGAGGAAGTTATGGACTGAACCACTTGGAGGCTACTTCAAGGCCTACAGTGGACTTGCAAATGGTGAAATAACAGAGACTGAGTTCATAGTATTGCATAAGGGGGGCACTGTACCCACGCCTGATACCCACACCAGGGTACTTTAATGCTAAGAGAGAGAGAGGTGGTGGAGGGAGATGCAAAGAGCACATCCTCGCCCAAAAGACAGTGACCCTGGGCCAGAGACTCTGAGTATTGAGCTTTTGTAATGTGTACTATTGTGCTTCATAGTGCAGTAATTTACCTCTCCTTTACAAAGATAAGCATTGGAATGGATAATAAAGTTATTACTCTGTTGGGTGTTTGTTTAGTGCTGAGTTCGTTGCAACCCCACATTAGCCTCCCTGAGAAGCCTGTGAGTGCTCGTCATCACTACCACCGAGAGTCAAGAGATGAAGGGGTTGTACTTGGCCCACTTTGCAGTGCCATCGTCGGACCAACCCTGGGACGCAAGAGGCAAATGATCGAAGCCCTCACGAATGAGACCCAGTAGCCCCTGTTTACCCCGTGGACCCTTGAACAGGGTGTGACACTCATTGTGTTGCCTTTCTGCCCAATGTTAAAATGAATCAATATGATAGTGGCTGACTCACACAGTTGGTTCTTTTAATTCGCAAATAACATTTGTTTCTGATATATGGAACCTATTTGTTTTCAAACAGTTCTTTGAGACGTCCACCAAGATCTGATTTATGAGAAGGCTGCGAAGTTACTCTGTTCCTGGAATAATATATTCTGTCCACCCAAATGTGATTTATGAGAACAACTGTGGAATATGAGCAACTAATCTCATAAAAACCTGGGTGAGAAAAGGCACACTGAGGAAAAGAAGTCCCACTTGAGGTGATGAATTGGTGAGGGTTTCAGGCGGCAGGCAGGAGATGGGGGAAAAGAATGTGGGGGGAAGAGGAGGAATACAGGGAGACAAGGTAGCAGGGGGAGGAGAGGAAGCAGGCAGAGCAGAGTGGAGAGCTCAGGAAGGAAAGAGAAGAGGAGACCTGCTAGGGGAGAAAACAGGAGACAAGTGAAGAGGAGTAAGGAGACAGGTAAGGGACAGAGGAGGAGAACATACAGGAAAAGTAGTGAAAGGGAGAAGAGAGGACTTAGGAGAGAAAATGATATAGGATAGGAAGGGGAAAGGAGAGGCAAGAAGTGTAAGGGAGACATGTATGGAAATGGGAGGGGCAGGTAGGAAATGGAGAGGAGGAAGGCTGAGGGAGAGAAGGCAAGCAGAGGATCAGAAGCAGGCATGGACTTAGAGGAGAAGCAAAGGGCTTAGACGGCAGATGAGGGAGGGGCAGGAGGAAAGAAGAGACAAGGACGAAACTGGGTAGAAGGTGGCTAAGAGATGTGATGGTATATTAGAGAACAACTGTATTCAGTGGTGGCTGGCATGGTTCGCGGGTGGCGAGGCGGGTGCTGGCACATGTGGGGGGTCATGGTGACATGGGGGCAAAACGGTAAAATAATAATAATAAAAGAAACACACCTTACCACGCCAGTCTCACGTCTTTGCTCCTGCTCTCCTTGTCAGACCGAGTTGCGGGAAGCACAGAAAAGGCTCCCCTCACCAATCACAATGCTGCAATGCAGTGATGTGATTGGTTTGGATCGACCTGGTTCGACACTCAACAAGGGAATGGGGGCCTGGGCTTGTTCACCACACAGGCTGTAATGCAGCCTGGATGGAGAACGTGGAAAGTGTTCATGACTGGTTTGGACACCCGAGAGGGCCGACCAAACAGTCATTGCACATTTAGGAGTGGGCAAACCACTCCATGCCTGCCCTGCTCAGAGAGCAGACCAGCCCCGCTCCCCTGCCTGCAAAGCAGCTGGAAACATAAAATGATAATAATTCAAAGTTATTTTCATTTTATCTAACCTTTACTTTGCAGTGTACTGCTTAAAACAGTGGGGCGACGCTCTTCTGCCATAGCGGAGGAGCCGCTCCTGCTGGTATCAGTGACAGCGCAAAATAATGCCCCCCCCCCCCCCCCCGCCGCTGCAGAATGTAAGAAACCCCCTCTCTGTCTCATATCTCACAGATATTAATTTGCCTTGGACTGAACGCCTCTCTACCACTGAAGGGTTTAGGCTACCCCCTCAGCAGGGGCCTCTGTTACACCCTTGACTACAGTGGTATCTATGTTGGTAGCATAGGGGTAAATAAGATCTGACTTCACTATGCTGGGAGTGTGCAGGAGTTAGGATGAAAATGGGGGTTACACCTTAATTTACCTTTTATTCTCTCTACTGCAAATCACCTCTGGATTAAAGTTACCATTCGTTGAGTCTACCTTCCGAATTCTTCTAAAGACTCTATAGTGATTGTGAATGTCCCAAGCCTGCAAACACTGTTTGAATCTTCAGGCAGTTTAAGGTAAATTCATTGTGTCCTGAAATGTTTCTTGTTTTCAGGTGTGTTGCAATGTTTTTTAATCAGTTGCTCATCACAAACGGATTCACTTTTTTAGGTCGAGCATTCAAGACCTCTTGTATATACTTTAGTATATACTTATATAATTTACGATATATTTATATGTGTATGTACTTTGTGAGCTCTGGAGATCAGCCCTAGGACTCGTCTCCTTCCGCTTAGGGACTTTTTTTTCTGTTGAACTGCCTCGATTTAACTGTCTTGATAGAAAACGACCAGCAGAGGTCAGTAAAATACCAGAATTGCTTTCTGCTGAGGGACTTTTTTTTATTTTGCTTGCAACTGCCTCTATTTAACTTTCTTGATAGAAAACGACCAGTAGAGGTCGGTAAAATACCAGAATCACTTTAACATTCTCTTGATTCCAGTCCATAGAAATTGTTTTCCACAAGCACCCGTAGACAATAATATTTTTTTCAAATCTTGTATTTTCAGTGATATGACCACCAAACGCCCTGATTTTATATCAAAAACAGAGCTTTGGAATATACCATTTCCCACTGAAAGGCAATATTTCTCTCCATGTGTTCCCATACCTGGCGTGTCACGCAGTTTGGTGCTTACTTTCCCTTCATGTTAAAGAACTATAGATGTTTCAGCACCCAGGCTAAATACATACAAGGTCTCAAAGGCGAGACCAAATGCATTGGAAATGCTTTTTCTATTGAGGGACCTGATCTTCTAAATATATTTTATGTCATTACCAGATGTATTGCATATTTTGTAATTTTATTGTGTATATGACAGTTTTTTCCTTTACTTATATATTTGTCTTTAAAAACCCAGAGCTCTGGTTGGCATGCATGTTAATTTAAACTGTGTTAACTACTTGTGCTGTTCTTGGAGGGTCAATCCTTTACCAGCTTCTTTGAGCTCAGCAGCCACGGCCCGTGGAGGGAGTTCCGTGGGGTGGAAAGGCGGGGCGGGGGAGGGGAGGGGCAGGGTGGGGGGGTTCTAAAAACCAGAATATGGATAATTGCAGGTAAGTAAACAATAAAATAAATAAAACAAATTTCGTTGTGCGCCCTGCATCGCAAAAGGCGATGCAGCGCGCGCTACGAAATTCATTTTATTTATTTTAATGTTTACTTACCTGCAATTATCCATATTCCGGTTTTTAGAACCCCCCCACCCTGCCCCTCACCCGCCCCGCCTTTCCGCCCCACGGAACTCCTTCCATGGGCCGCGGCTGGAGCTCAGCCTTGCCTGCCCATCCATATATATATCAGGAAAGTCAAGGGCACATGATAGACCATCTTTCCATCGCAGAGGAGGTATCTTGTGCCCTAACTATTGGTAGCATCAGCACGATTGCCTTTGAGAGTGCAAAAATCTGGGGCAAAGAATTTCAATCATTTATACCGGACACTGTTGCCAGGTTATTTGTGCTGCACAATATTGTCATCGGAGATGTAAGGCAGCTGACACCTTGACATGAGGCAATTTTATCGGATGTTGTAAAAACTAATAAATAAGCCTGATGCCATGTTGAAAATTCTCAACTACTCTCTTGTGGTGGCCACCAAGTTTCTTCTGGAGGGCCTGCACATTGATTGTGATCATGAGAAGTCACGTGCTGGCACAAAGGGCTCAAAACAAGAGACTGAAGAACCATGGATCCATCTCAAGATGAAAGTATGCAGAGGTTCAATACCCAAACAAAGTGTCAAACAAAGGTGGGCAAGAAGCCATGAATCATTTGATTTGTCATGACTCAGAACCACAGGATGATTTATAGCAAAGATATCCCTGATCCAAATATGTTCTTTACTTTGTCCCAGAGTTTCTTGCTGAAAACTTCAAATGTTGATGCTGCTAGACTCTAAGATTTACTCAAATTGTCCCTGAGATCTCTGGGATAACAGGACACATGCAGACGGGCCCTTGCGGAGCACACTTCAGGGCACCGCACTTCAGCAGGTCTTCGGCCTAGGCCAGCTACTATCCAGAAACGGCATTCGGTCCCGTTCACAGGCATTAATCCCCCATGTGCACAACAGAGTCCTCTGGCTTGTGCACCACGCAGTCCGGGTTATCCGGTACCACGTCCCCACCAGCATAACTCACTCTTTGCTCAAGGATGGCACCCATAGTTATACTGTTGTGTGTCTCTGAAGTTGGGGGCAGTTTAAGGGGTTTCCCTTTGAACCACAGATGTCTCCCCTAAATTGTCGGCATGTCTGCTATGAGGCCATGGACTGCAGATCTTAATCTTTAGTGGGGCCATGATCTGGCCCGAGAAGCTAAGTGTCAAAACCTCTCTCTCCAGTCTATCCTATCCAGCCTTCAAATGGCAGAGGACTTGTTGTTCTAGTGGGATGCCCATGGTTTTTGACGGTCACTGGGTAAAGCACATATGTGCCCCCCGACCCCTGGTGTCCACTAGAGCCAGCCACCATGACACCCAAAACTCTTAGAACATAGAAAAGTCTTTATTCTATAAGTGGCATTGCTAACGAGTTATGCCAAAATCTCCTTTACCATTGAAAAGGACACATGCAGACGGGCCCTTGCGGAGCACACTTCAGGGCACCGCACTTCAGCAGGTCTTCGGCCTAGGCCAGCTACTATCCAGAAACGGCATTCGGTCCCGTTCACAGGCATTAATCCCCCATGTGCACAACAGAGTCCTCTGGCTTGTGCACCACGCAGTCCGGGTTATCCGGTGCCACGTCCCCACCAGCATAACTCACTCTTTGCTCAAGGATGGCACCCATAGTTATACTGTTGTGTGTCTCTGAAGTTGGGGGAAGTTTAAGGGGTTTCCCTTTGAACCACAGATGTCTCCCCTAAATTGTCGGCATGTCTGCTATGAGGCCATGGACTGCAGATCTTAATCTTTAGTGGGGCCATGATCTGGCCCGAGACGCTAAGTGTCAAAACCTCTCTCTCCAGTCTATCCCATCCAGCCTTCAAATGGCAGAAGACTTGTTGTTCTAGTGGGATGCCCATGGTTTTTGACGGTCACTGGGTAAAGCACATATGTGCCCCCCGACCCCTGGTGTCCACTAGAGCCAGCCACCATGACACCCAAAACTCTTAGAACATAGAAAAGTCCTTATTCTATAAGTGGCATTGCTAACGAGTTATGCCAAAATCCCCTTTACCATTGAAAAGGGTTTGGCATGACATCCATTTATATGAAACATCATGAGGCTACTCTACTGCAATTCACTATTGCAGCCTCAAGTAATGTCAACTACGTCCCAATGTTAACCTATGGAAAGGGCAAGCCTCATAGGTAGTGAAAACACACACAGGTATTTCTCACTATCTGGGCGCATGTGTGCTAGTTCGCACACAGACCTGCGATGGCAGGTTGGACACAGAGTCCCCTGCATCAGGGGTGCAAGTGCGCCTGACTGAGTCTGCAACAGCAGACTGGACACAATTTTAACGAATACGTGTGTCAGTGCTCTGGCAGGCGGCACACGCAATCACGAGCACCATAAGTGCAGATGCACACATACTGTAGCCTGCCCTGGCAGGCGGCTCATGAGTTTAATCACGATAGCTGCCAATGCTCACACACTGGTCTGTGATGGTAAACCGGGCCATGAGCTTACCCAGGCCCTAGCACCCTAGGTGTGAGTGCACGTGCACCACCCTGCCCGGGCCAGCCGGACTCGTGGCGACCCCCTTAAGGGTGCGATTGTGCACACCTGTCCTGCGACTGCGGGCCAGGCACCTTTCAACTAGCACCATGGGTGCAAGAGCTCAAACACAGGCCTGCCCCGGGTGCTAGAGCACCAGGGGATGCAGGTAGGCACTCACCGGTCCGTAATGGTAGACCGGTCACCTATCCACAATGCCACAGGTGCCAGGGCACCTCCTCCAGACTACCAAGGCAGGCTGGACACATAT
Source organism: Triturus cristatus (assembly GCF_964204655.1). NCBI lineage: Eukaryota > Metazoa > Chordata > Amphibia > Caudata > Salamandridae > Triturus > Triturus cristatus. Next base: position 289,241,109 of record NC_140592.1, on the reverse strand, counting down.
TTTAAACTGCATAAAGGCCAATGGACACACCCTGGCATGGAATGGCAGGCTGGGCACATAGTTAACACCCACCAGGTACAAGAACGCACTCCTGGTCTGCATTGGCAGACAGGCCCATGTTTCTGAACACCTAGCCAGTGTAGGAAGGCGCTTACACTTCCCCACTGCCTTGACAGTGAGGATGTGCTCAGGGCCCTGAGGCCACACAAGAAAATCGCAACACACCAAGAGCATCCTATGGGAAGAGCCAAACTCCAAGGCAGGGGAAACCCCACGTGGGGGGTTTCCTCCCTACTTGGGCAGGGAACACGCCCATGTACCTTCCCGGCCTTCAGCCTATCACCCCGGTACTCGTCAGGGCTTGCCTGGGGGGTACCATAATGGTATGGGACTGAGCCATAAGTGATGCCATTCTAGGGAGGGATGCAATAGCTCCCCACTAGACTGTAATCGCAGGCCTGATACAGGGTTCACAGGCAATCCGGTGGGTGGCACACACAGTGCTACGTCACACTACTAGTCAGTTCTAGCACCCGCCCCGGGTATGTGGTGTACCTATTTACAGGGAGCATGGAGGTAAGGCACTTAAACCCATCCCATGCGGACCCCCTGCAACATACTGGTGAGGCGGGCGCAGGCACCTTCCTTCTGCAGTACAGTGGGAAGGTGCCCAGATTTCTAAGGTCATGCGGAGAGTCGGCAAAGACTTTCACATCTTTAGCTCATCTAAACATTCATTTTTGAGCCCTTCCAACTTTAATCCTCATTGTTTTGATCCTTCATTTGCTTTTTATTGTTTTTGCAGTGTTCTTGTGTGTTTCCACCTCCCTTTGGGCAGTAAACTCCATTGTGCAGTGAATGTCTGTGTGCTCTTTCCATCCACTCCAAGCCTCCATTCTTTGACATTTTGGGCGTTCACAGTGTGTGCCCCATTTCCAAGCGAGAGGAATCAAGCTTTGTTGTTCTGAGGCGTTGAAATCAGATAAAGTGAATTAAAAAGCACTCTATGGTCTCCATGCTTTACCCATCTTTCTCTCATTGCGAGTGATTCCTACCTTTTAGATATCACCTAAGACAGAGCATACGCTGTCTAATTTTTTCTTTGAATTCTTTAGCCATTGGGCACAGCATGGCTAAAACCACTGGCAAATCTAAAATGTGCCAAAGGTGAGGTCTCTAAGCTTTGTCAATGCTTTTTTACACATCCTAACACACTCTGGGCAAAGGTTCCACCTCATTAGTAACAGTTTAATGCTCAAATACAGCAAGAGGGAATTGACAGGTAAACTTTTGCAAGTGACCTTTCACTGTGCGGCAACGCATTACAGTGTTTTTAGTAAGTTTCATCAGTTTGAGCTAGAAACATTTTTTTAGGTAAAACCTGCAAATTATGAAGCAGATGATGGATTATGTGGCAAATCCACAATTATGCGGAGAATACTGCAGCCGCAGGATCGCATAATTCCAGTGGCCCAGCCAACAGGTCACGCCTTTGAAACCCTTTGCCTCTGCAAATGCGTTTTGTTAATGCTTTACAGCATCTGCCAATTTGCCAATGTGGTAAAGCATGAACAAAATGGATGACTTTTTTTTAAAAAGTCACAAGGGTGTTGCCGCTGTCAGTTATGTCATTTTGAAGGCATGAGCACAATAATCATAAGATATCTGCTTTCCATAGGTGCCATTTCATTTATTTGCCTATCCACAATGGATCAGTAAATAAATCTAAAAAATCCCAAAATGAAATAGTGAGGAAGCGCTTTTTTTATAGCAAAAGGGCTAGCAGCAATTTCTGTCTTGCTCTCCAAAAAAGTGCAAAATTATTTTAAAATATAGGACTGCAGTTGGGAGGGTAAAACGGTTTGAGTTGGGTAAGCGGGTGTAGGGAGGAAGGAAAAAGCATACGAGAGGGAAAGCAATGGCGATGGAGGGGGCACGCACATGAGGAAGAAGGGAAGGCACGTGGCCGAGAGCAATCCAGAGCAAGGGGAGAGAAGCACAAATGAGATAGAGCAACACGAAGCCTGTGGAAAAAGAAGCACATGTGGGAGGTAGCTAGAAAACATATGCACTTTGATGGGGTGCTTAAGCAAAAAAGAAAAAGAAGTTCCCCAAAAGTGAGTTTTGGATGGACCCAAGTAAAGAGGCTATGCTCCATGGGAGGGACAAACACAAGATAAACAAGACAAGCCATCCATAAGAAGCAAGCAAAGGAGAGTGACAATAAAGCCAACAAATGGTTACGCAATGGGTGGCCTTTAAGCCTGCTGTAACTTCTTGGGCTTCAAGCCTGCTGTAACTTCTTAGGAAGCTGAGAATAGGTCTTTTGAAACCAGACAACTTGCGTTATCCAGAAACGTCAACCTATAAAACAGAAGAAAAGGCATTTGCTGAATCCTTCTGGCAAACCAACTATGCCAATGCCATCATCCAATTGCATCTTAAATGCTTGACGAAGTTGGGAGTCTTTTGCAAGTTGTCACTCCGAGATATACCTCTTTGGGCTGCCTATAACGGGTGAGTCCAACAGTGCTCTTCATTTGAGCCCTAAGCTGCATAATGTCTATTGTCACTATTGCTAAATGTATTTCTAATTATAGGCTAAAATATTTTACCTATGCAGGTGATGCCTAGATCCTTCAGGTCATGAAGTGGTTAAAAAGTTAGTTATATCTGGACGGTGGGTCCCGTGGGAGTCCCGCAGCACCACAAATAAAGAAATTAGGTGACATTTGATGAATCTTTATGAAACTATGCCAAAAAGTTCATCCACCTCTGCTACTTCCTGGAAAGTTTCCTGCTGATCTGTAAAGGGAGAGTCAAGAAAATGGGTGTCTCAAAACGTTGACTTTCCATGATTATTCCCATAGGAAATGTTGGGAAGCTATACACAAATTTGCAGAAAGTTAGAACTTTAGCCAGAAAACCTGCTTTTGGTTATTTGGTGTAAATCTGTTCAGCCTTTTCTGACAAATTTGCATCAAAGAAGTACTCGAGATGTTCATGTAGGAGTTGAAAAGTTAGGTATATGTGATTGGTTGGTCTGGCGGGAGTCCTACGCAGTCCAAATTAGAAGGTTAGGATGTTCAAGAGGTAGAAGGTACACAACTCCAAGCACTGTGCAGCAACCCCAACAGCGGTACTTATGGTGAGATTTATCAAGAGATTAACTAGATGTTAAGCAACTGCTAGATCACAGACAAATAATATCTCAGAGAACTTAAAGTAATGAGGGTAAGTTTCAGGTAGGAGAGAAATGTTGAAATCACAGAACAGTGAGTTGTGGGCACTGAAGGAGAAAAGGGGTTTGATAGTTTGATAAATAAGACCCATAGCAGTTGCATGTGTGCTAGGATGAGGTAGAAAAGAGGGTTGTGAAAAAAACAACTCTAACCCACTCAGTGGGAAGACTGAAGGAATATAATAGCGACATAGCACCAAGAGTGGCTGGTCCAGATGTGGTTTTTCATTTAGAAAAAAGTAGCAAAGTGTGCAGAGTGGTGAGAGGTCAGTCCCGCAGTAATCACTTGTTTGTGAAATACATTTTAGGTGTGGCTAGAGAGAAGAGATTAGTTTCTGGTAGTAGCTGCTTTGTCTTCACCAGTGGGCTGTTGAGGATGTGGAGTGAGTTTCCAGGGTGGGACTTCTTATGGTACCATCTGTGTAGTTGGGACCCATATACTGGCTTTTAGAGACTGGAATCATAGAATTAGCCAAAGCTATAAACTGTGTGCCAGAGTGGTAAAGGTTCTAAGTAGACATTGGATGAATAAGGCTTAGGAGAAAGTATTGTTGCAGTCTCTGAAGTAGTTCAGACCAGCTCAATGTGCAAGGCATTGAGATGAGCTGGGATGAAGTCTGGGATGGGATGAAGTCAGTGTGCATTTCTCAAGTGGAGATGGGTAAGTTGGTGTTGGGCAGCGGAAGTGGAGGAAGATAATGTAAGGGTCATCTGTTTGAGTGAATGGTCAGAGGGGGTTGGGTTGAGTATAAACAAACAAGTTACTTACCTTTGGTAACACCCTATCTGGTAGAGACTCTATCTAGCCGCAGATTTCTTGCCTTAAGAAAATCCCCAGATGTCAGACTGGATCTGGAAACTTTTGACCAGCAGTACCAGTGGATGGTATAGTTGGGCTCCACATTGGAATCATCGGCATCTGCACCAGAAGGGACATGCATGGTGCCTCTATAGGAGCCACTCAAGTGCGCTGATGTCAGTTGCTTTTCGTTACTTTACACACCAGAAGCACAGAGCCATGAGGAACACTGACCACTGGTAGGTAAGGAATCTGCAGTTAGATAGAGTCTCTACCAGATAAGGTGTTACCAAAGGTAAGTAACTTGTTCATCTGATAGAGGCTTCTAGTTACAAATTCCATACCTTATAGTAGATACCCAAGCAATAAGTCCTCTGAGTGCAAGGATGCCTCAGGTGCTGCCTGACAGATATCCAAATTAGGAACTATGCAGGCTAATGCAGTGGCTACAGCCTGGGCTTTGGTAGAGTGAGCGTGTAAACCCTTAGGGTGTTGCTGTTCACCGGTGCTCAACAAATTTTGATTCAGAGCACTATCCATCCTGACAGGGTCTGCTTCTGCACCACCTTCCCTTTCTTGATTTCGAAGTACCCCATAAAAAGTTGATTATCCACCTGGAACTCAGGAGTGCGATAAATGTTGAATGACAACACTCTTTTTGTGTTTAGCCAGTAGAGTCTCTTCTCTTCTTTAGAGGGGTGAGGTAGAACGTAAAAGGAAGGCAGAGCGATGGACTAGCCTACATAGAAAGGAGTTACTGCCTTTGGAAAGAAGGATGCTTGAGTCCGAGGGACCAGTTTGAGTAGGTAGAAGGTAAGGTACGGAGGATTTGTAGACAGTACCTGTAACTCACTGACCCTCTGGGCAGATGTTATAACCACCAGAAAGGCAGTTTTGCTGGTAAAAATTCTGAGTGGGCAGTTGTAATGCGGCTCAAAGAGGGCGCTCATCAGGAGTGTAAGAACTAGAGCCAATCGCAGTTTTTCAGCACCACTGCAGATCTTTTGCAGTTGCCTCCGAGATCTGGACCATGTCATATAGATTTCCCTGATGCTGTGCCCTCTGGAAGTTCACTTCCCATGGCAGAGCTTGCATATGCCAATGGGCATGTCTGACAAGCAGGATGCAAAAGGCCATGTGGCCCAGCAGCCTCAGAGTCAGGTGGTGACTTGGGCATGTTGATAGTGAACCCCAGCAAGTGCAGAAGGTTAACTATAGTCTGGAGGTGGGAGACGACTGCCTGGGGTGAGCTAGCCTTCAACAGACAATTGTCGAGCTAGGGGAAGACTGGCATTGCTGATCTTCGCATATGTACTGCAACCACTGCCATCACCTTGGTGAACACCCGAGGTGCGCTGGCAAAGCCAAAGGGGAGCATAGCAAACTGAAAGTGCTTTTCTCCTACCGAGAACTGCAGGTAACGTCCAAGGGCAGGCGTGACAGGGTTGTGAAAATATGGGTCCTGCAAGCCCTACTCTACCATCTCGTTTTCTGGGTCCAAGGCAGGTAAAACTTGAGCGAGCGTGAGCAATTTGAATTTCTACATCTTGAGGAAGGGATTGAGAAGGGAAATGTCTAGTAAAGGATGGAAGCCTTTGTCCTTCTTTAACACCAGAAAGTAGAGGGAATATATATCATCACCTACTTCTGATGTTGGCATCCTCTCTCCATGGCTCCCTTTGCCAGGAGAGCTGACACTTCCTTACAGAGTAAGGAGAGGTGGTCCCCTATCAGCCTAAAGTGGGTGGTATGGTTGGAGCGGTGGTCACAAAGGGGCAGGATTAACCCTTTTGAGAAGCAAAACCCAGCAGTCTGATGTTATTGACCACCAGTGGTGCTGGTGATGGAGTATCCTGCCGCCCACTGGATACCCATAATTACTGGAGGGATAACTAAAGGAGTTTGGAGGCAGCATCTGCCGGGGTGGGTGTACTGGCCCGACTTCTGGCTATCTGTCCTACGTGGTCTGTGGGAACCATGTCCTTGGCTATGAAAAGGTTGGGCAACCTGCTGGCCATGGTGGGTGGTAGGGTATAAACGCAGTATCAAAGTTGATTCCGTGGCCAAGACAGGAGCAGACCATGGTGTATCGGGCCAAGTGGCAAAAGGGAACTTCCTCTTCCTGAAGGGATCCAGCCTTTTGGATTTCCTGTCCATAGGAGTGTTAGAGTATCGCTGGGGTTGATTTTTGAAGTGGAAACCTGGAAGACTAAGCTCTCCAGAGTGGAGTACAGGGTGAGGAAATGGTGTCCACTGGGAAGAGGTGATGCCGGTGGGCTATTGTCCTGTGCACATTAACCCCTATTCAGGGCTTGGACCAGCCTCCAAGCAGGACATCCATAAAGGCTTCATTGAAGGGAGAAGTGGTTCGGATAGGGTGACTTCCGGTTGAAGCACCTCCATCAAGATATTCATCTTGACTTCAACTGAGGGTAATTAAAGGTCGAAGACCTTAGCTGATTTCCTCCCCACCATAGCTAACGAGACACCCTCCTTCACAGCCATGATAGGGGGAAGAGACCATGCTATTGCCTGATGAGGTGTGCAGTTCACTGGCATCTGCCAGCTCCTCATGCCACATGTTCTCAGGGTCTTCTAAGGACTGGTAACCATAAAGGTCCACAGACCCCTCCCCATCATCACCCAATCCAGGCCTGTCGTATGAAAAAGGCACTGGCTCCGACATGGAGTTTCTGCCCCAAGTCAGGGCCAGAACCGGTGTTGGATGACGCCCATGCGGCTCCGTGTTAGAATCAGGAATGATGTTGTAGCGGCACTGCCAATGGGCTTAGGTGGAGCCAGGAGTGTCTGCACTGGAGCTGGCACCGGAGAAGGTCGAGATCACTCGACTCCGTCAAGGACCAGTCTGCTGGTAGAAAACCAGTACGGGCCTCTCCCAGACCAGTGGGACCTAAGGGCTCTCCTGAGGGGCTGGACAGCTGAATATGAGATGCATGTCCTCATAAAACTCTTTTAGTTGGGAGGGGGTTGCTCTGGCTCCCTGAGACGGCACAGTCTCCATCACAGAGCTAGGCCTTGAGTGCCAGCGACTTGTTCGAAGACTTGCGCAGAGAAGCCACAGACCTTTTCAATCTCTTCTTTTTGTGGGACTTACGGGATTTTCTCGAAGACTTCATAATGGCCGGATGCGGCTCCACAAACAATCTCGGCACCTTCCTTGCGACCAATATCTAGAATGTCAAGGGGTCAGTCGGCACCAGGTGGCTAAAAGCTTGAGGGACCGTTCCCTCGGCATCTTTGGATGCATGGCGTGGCAATCCTCGCACGTCTTAGCGACATTGTCGCTCTCCAGACATCAAAGGCAAACCGAGTGCTGGTCCGTCACTGACATCTGATGATGACAGGCACTGCATATTTTGAAACCTGCCTTTTTGGTGGACATCCTCACACCAGGAGACAAAGTCTCGAAAGAATCTTTGAAAAAATGTTTTTACAAAAGTCAGTTAAAAAGTGACACAGGTAGCTCTCTCTGGATCTGCGATGACTGGCATGGAAATAAAAGAACTGATGTCACGTGGAGCTGAATCACACCCTCTACTGGAGTGCACGGGCACTGCTTGTCATAAGTTTCTGGTTCCAGTCTGATGCCTGAGGATTATTCTAAGGTAAGGAATGAGCAGCTAGAAGTCTCTATCAGACTGAAAGTGATTGATAAGTTTGGGGAACAATATACAATTGAATCGTTAGCCATGCAAATAAATAGGAGATGTGTGATTGTGTGATAAAAAAGCAGCTGAGAGATTGATTTTTTATAAATATTATGTTATTTTTAGTTTAAAGAAACAATTTCCATCAAGACAGGCAAACAATATAGTTTTACAGGTATCATATCCACAATATAACAACTGGGCTAGTCACACAAGTCTCTTTTCTATTTATCAATTTTATGTTCCCCGTGAGTTATCTGCACTGTCCTTATTTCTTGTTAGAGCCTGCTCTTTTACATCTAACCCAAACTCACACTTCCTCTGAAGTCTCTGCATTCATACACAACTTTTTCAGTCTCTATGGACATATCCATCCCCATTTGCTATCTGCATTGTGTTGGGTTTTGTTGTCTTCTGCATTCCCTAGCATGTCTCTTTCAGCTACGCGGAAGCCCAACACAAAGAATAGGAGTTTACTCAAGGGTAGTAAGATTAATGTTGTTTGTGTGTGGTTCTTTAGGTTTCGATTTAATTCGTTCATCATAATGATTGGCAGAGTAGTTGATCTTGCCTCATGCCAAGCTCCTCAAAGGACTCAGCAGTTAAGATGGATAGTAAGTAATAATCTTTGAGTTAAAGGGGACTGTGACTCCAGCAATTGCGTGTTCCATTCAAACTGGGTTAGTGTTCTAATGTTGGCTGATGCTGTCAATATCTTGTACAAGTGTAGTCTGACTCCGCCACCCTTATGAAATGAATATGTTAAGTAGACCGTGGCGTAGTCAGTGCAATGGGCTTACTTGTTGGCAGCTTTTTAATTGGTAGAAAAAAGTTGCATGGGGGGTCTCTAAAAGGGGCACAGCCTATTTAAATAAGGGTGTGGCCTAAACATGTGAAATACATTTCTGTGATTTTCATAGTGTGCCAGCCCACGGGTATTTTGTTTCCTCACTGAGATTCCTGTTATTGCATCTAAATATATAACGCAACAACTAATACACATCGAAAATCATCCAGGACTGTTCGCATTTTCAATGGTTGTTAACTGTTTAGGATAAATGAGTAACAACAATGATTTTGTTTTAAATTATTATATTGAAAATATTTGAACTTTGAAAGAGTGAGACTGTGAATTGAACATTACTGCGGCCTGTGGAAGGAGAAGTGGCTTTCAGAGTGTCTAAATCACTCCCGTTGTGTTCATTCTATATTAGACATGTATGCCCTTCATCTCATTCATCAGCATATCTTCCACCTCATTCCTCTTAAGCACCCTCTCTTCACTCTCTCCTGAATGCACTCCCTCTCATCTCCTTCACTTCATCACCCTCAAACACACAAGGCATCCACTCACCTGCATGCACTTTTACTTTTGACTTGTCAATAATTTGACAGCTGTGTACCTCCTTCGCTCACACTTGCATAGAATCACAACAGCACCTGGAGTAGGTCGCCATTGCCCTGTATGCACTGCAGAGAGGCCAAGGCTTGGATGACCATGTATTCTGAACATCTTTCTGACTCCCTGACAGGCAGTGTGAGAAAGTTGCAATGCCTTCAGCCTCAACTCCAGAGCTCTCAATGCTGCCTCTTTTATAAACATCTGGAGGTGACTCAGTTCAAAGTATGCACTATACAAGACTGATATGCTACATGAAAAAAAATACAAAAAGTCAACAGAACTAGCTAATAATCTTAGGGAATGGAAGATTAAGATAAAACATGTGAAAATACACAGGAACTAAATCGGAGGCAATGGATTACCATAACATTTTTGGTATTCATTGTTCAGAAATCTCTCAGTGTCACAGTTATTAAAGTCAAGCACATGAATATAGGTCACAGAAGAGACCTGTTTCAATGCCAGTTTTAAAAAACTGCCGGGTCTGAGAAGCAGAGGTACCAACACACTTAAGGCCCTGCTACTTGGGTCATTCCATGTTTTGGAGATGGTGGTAAACTGAAGCGGAGTTATGAAAGAGTGAAGGTGAAAACAAACATGTTTTATGTCAGATCAATCTGGAATTTCATAGGGTGACAGTGGCATAGCTAGGCTGCCATGCTAGTGTAAGCAAAGTAACTGCCCCCCTCACTAGGGTGACATCTCAGTCTATCAGCTGAAGCCAACACTCCTCAACCTCCTTATGCAAAGTCTGCACCTGCTATATCCAAACTCACTACCATTCTCTTGCATACTTATTTGTGTATTTTCACTCCCTGCACTGCATTTCTGCCATTTAAAGCTGTTAGACCTGTCATCCTTAGGGTGAACTTCACGCCAACCTTTTGCCACTTGGACCAGCACTGCAGACTATGTGATTCTGATCTTTGTGGACTTTTGCTGGGAAGAGTTTTTACATAAGAAATGTCCCACTTGCCTCCTAAAAAACAAGGTTGTGGTTTTCTTTGTAGTTCAAGCATATGCTTAAGAGAATAAGAAAATAAAGAAAAAAACAAAAGAAAAAAGATGACAGCTAATTGTGGAGGGAATGTGCTTCAACAAAAACAACTAAAAAGCAAAGATCCACACTGGTCTGCCATTTTGGAACAGTAAAAAATATATAGTGTGCAGAATACTGTTTCAAAATGGTGGCATGGTTTCGAAGCTTGCAGCAGTAATCCCTGGCACTCTGCATAAGAAACGTGTGGTCCAAAAGCAACAGAGCTGCTGGTACTCTCATTACTCATTTAGCACTAGTCTGCATTTGGAGGTGAGATGCTGGGGGACGAACTAAAGGAAATATCTCCTGGGGTCAGACCTCTCTGGATGCAGCGAACAGTGTAAGTAGGCAAAATACTGTCACTCAGTCTACCTGACATTCTAAAGCCTAGTGGTTGCCTACAAGGCAGAACCAATCACTGTCAATGAAGCCAATGGCTAAAGTGGGCTGATCCAATGCACAACTGTATATATGCTGTTCTGAATGGCTGATCTAATACGTGAATTACACTCTGTCTGATTAATAACTTAAGTGGGCTTACCTAAAGATCATTTTCTCTAAGCATGATTATGTATTATGTTTGAGAAAGCTAAAACAGTCTTTTGATCAAACCTAAAACTCACAGAAAGAGTTTGTTATCTATCACATTCGAGTCAATCATGTGTATTTTAAGGAATGGGAACCCCGTTGTAGAATCTGGTTTGGACAGCACCATATGAGTCATCACAATGAAATCTTCATTTTAATCATAAGTTGAAGATTTGATTAAATAAAATAAAAGGGGCTCCTCTTCATTTATGAAACAACACTTTGAAGCGGACTCTAATCAAGTTAGTCATGTGTTAGAAAGGAACACCGAACCTTCGATGTGAGTTCTTATGATATTATTTTTAAACATCTTTATTGCTCTGACCAAAAATGAAGGGACTGATGAAGGTGGAGCTAACTATATAGGTCAAATTTGGTAAGAGCTGGCACCTCAGCATACAACTGTGTCACAGTGGGTGTGCAGTGTGGGAGATGAACACAGGTGTGGTGCAAGATGTTAACCACTGTTGAGTTTTGATTTTGTTTTTTTTTCTTTCTTACAGAATCTAGTGGACTCCACTTGATGTCTGTACCACGAGATTGTATCACACTAATGAAAGTATGTTTTTCAATTTTTAGATATAAAAATTTGTATAAGCAGAGTGACTACTGATTTTGGTCCTGATGAATTCCATGAACCTGTTGGTCAATCTAGGCAGAAACATGTTGACCAGGATAGAATAGAGAAATATTCATATCCCTATTTTCACTGAGCTTGTATTTTAATCCTATCCATTGGGGGTACCAGAATACAATTATTTCATCCCACCAAGAGGTAGTTTTAACTCACACACAATTAGTTTTTTACACTCTGCCCCTCCCTCCCCTTTACGGAAGATAGGTTTTTAGGGTGCCTGTTATAAAGAAAAATAAAAATAAAACGCTCCTCTACGACGAGGGAGTAGTAGCTTACACTGGGGACCTTGCGGTCCCAGTGTGAAGAGGGGACTCAATGATGCAGCATGTCACCCTTGGGTGAGTGAGGGTTCTCGTCTTAAACACACCAATGCTCCTTTATTCGCCCTTTTGAGCCCCTCTATATATTTTATTTTACCATCCCTGTACATTTTGTGAGACATAAAGATTACTTTGGCTCAGCTTGTACCTAGGTTCTTAAAGTAAAGCTGGGTTCTTAGAGCCAAGACAAACCCTTAACTCAGCTCTTCCTGTTCCTTCGTTGCCTTGCGCACCTCTACTACAATAATGTATATAATTACTTGAGTTCTCCCTCTCTCAGTATCTTGCTCTGGGGAGCGCAACATCTTGTTTTCTGAGATTCTGGATGGTTTCCATGGGTCTCAGAAGGATAACTATTTCTTACTTCTGGTTTTAACACAGAAGAATTGTGCAGAAGTGGCACAAAATGAAACAAACAATGATCACATCATTAATTTTCCCAGTTCCAGCACTCTGTCTGAAGTAAGACTTTGTTCTTTTACTAACTACCATCATCTGCCCTCCACCCATAACAATGAACACAGTGATTACGGTGACTGCCTTGTCTTCAGAAGCCACCCAGCAGTATGGGCATAAACTTCTTCTTTGACCTCTGCTGGCATCTGGCAGCCAGGGCCGAATGGTGTACGTACAAATGTTAGCATGAATACTCCTTGGCCATTAAGTGCATGCAATGAGACCTTCGCAGTGTCCCCACAGGTACTTCAGCAGGTTCTGCTGCACAGTCTAACTCCTGCCGCCGTGGGAATCGGACGGAGCTAACACCAAGCGCCCAGTGCTGTAAAAGCTCCTGTACCCCTAGTAGGCAGTAGTGCTGGAATCATTTTCAGACTGGTGGTGCTGCCATGAATGTTACATTACTGAACTCTTAGGGAGTCTGAAAAATCTAAGCATCGCTCCAAGATTGCAAAGGAGCCACTCCCATTCAGCAGGGTGTGTGTAGCTGGTGTTGCATTTAGGAGCACCCTGTCACAAATATATTATTAATGCATGGTGTAATAGCCACTGTCATTTACAGACAGCTTATTTTCTATTGAAATGACCACTACATTTGCACAGACATACAATTATACTGATAAAACTATACAGTGCACAAATAATGTGTGGAATTTGGGTGTCTGTGAATAATTTTAATTTGGGCAACACCAAGTATAGTGTCTTGATTTCTTTTGACCTTGTTAAAATTTTTCTTTCTGTCGTACTTGGGCTTTGCTGTTTTTTTATTTTGAAATATTTGTACAGTTCTCTTATCCTACAGCATTTTCTTTCACACCAGCAAGATTTTCACATAGTTCACTTTATAAAATCCTCCCCCTTTGGTTATTTAGATGCTCTCTCAGACCCATTGGTAAGAGGTTCCTCCGATTCCTTCCTCTTCTCTTCCCCTTCCCCCATCCCCGGACACAAATCACCTTTATAGAAAGGTTATGCCATTAATGGAAATATATCGACTATGCTCGCTTTTAATTTTTTGAGAGCCTACCTAGTGTTAATATTCTGCACTTCTTGTGGTATTTCTTTGCAATTTTGCTGGTGTCCGACATATTACGTTGTTGATGTGTACTAATAACCATGCTATACTTACCATACTACTATTGTGATAACGGGTTGGGGTACCGACTCCTATACCTGTTTTATGAATATCGACCACCTCAGTTCTGTTTTTAACTATGACTTCTCTTGCTCAGCCATCATCAGGACTGCGTTTGGTCTAAAGGTTTGAGGCCTGAGATATTAATATGGACCACCCTACAGGGATCATCTTGGTGTACTATGACTTATATGCACCAGAGACAAGACTAATTATTTTATGTGCTGTCTGTTTGTTCCCCACCCCTTTCCCTCTTGTCATTTTAGATTGGACCATCTCCTCGTGGAGAAGTGTGGCTCAATGGTTAGAGCGGCAGACCCTGATGCAGAGATCTAGCCCGGGACCAGGGTTCAATTCCCTGCCTCGGTGGGTCTTGGGCTCAAAAAATTCCACGGACCTGATAATTCTCACCTCGGTGCCTATTCCAATCATGGAGTCCCACTCTGCAACTCTGGGCAATAGCTTGCCTAATCCCCACAACGCTAAGGATGCCTGGCCTCCACCTTGGGGGTGCCCAGGAGTGGACGCCTCACAGGGAAAGCCAGGATGGTGGGTTCCACAGTGGTATTTGTACAAGTGCCTTGAGACCCTTGCGGGTGAGTAGTGCGCTATACAAGTATCAATTTACATTTACATTACAGGGTTCCACTGGTGGACCTACTTAATTTGAGGAGGCCATCTCCAATAAGTAAACACTCTATCCTACCTTCTCTTTGGTCCTGATGAAGCGCTAGGGATCTCCTCATGAGACCATTTTAAGCGCAAAACATATCATCCTAGTATACCCCACCTACACACTTGCTCAGCGTTTTTTAGCTACTCAAAGCCATTTAAACCCTCTAGCAGCAGCTAACCTTTTGGGTTTTAACCATGACAGAGGGATCTCTATCATTAAATCTGATCTACACAGATACCCTCTATCCACTTTTAATTCACTCATCACTTCAGGAGCACTACCTCGCACTTATCATACGGCGTAATAACAAAAAGATCTACGCCAAAGTGACCCTTCGGGGGACCTGTAGGGCATTGCAGCTCCGGCCCGACGAGGAGCACCGCCCTATAATGAAGCATGACATCCCTTGGGATGTGTGAGGGCTCCAAGTAAAAGTCACCTTGACTTTCTCGCCTATCGCTCTAAAACTACTCCCTCTGTCTTCTCTCAATAACAGTGGCCCTTCATTTTGATTGAGTCATTATTTGGGAGCACGCGCACTGGACCTTCATCAAGCTCCTTGTCCCCCATCTTTTTTTTTTTGAGTTAAGCTGCTACTAACAGGCCGTAACCTTTGCCAATACAATGTTAATGTATAAAAATGAAGTATGATTATCACAAATTATGCTGCTTTGCGCTGTATAATGTGCCTTTTCATGATGCATAATTTAGTCAACCCTGCCGCATAATTTGGGGTTCCCGGGTCACAGTATTCCAGAAATCCTCTTGAAAGCTTACAACAGTGCTTAGAAGTCATTCACTTATGCCACAACCGGTATTTCTCATAATTATGTCTGGATTTGGAGCTGCACGATCCTTTCCTCTATTCTGGTGCCCACAGCAAGTAACGAGTAATACCACAACCCAGAAGCACTGTGATACCAGATGGCTCCTAAACAAATAAATTGGGCCCACCTCGGTAGCATAATGATGCCTCCCTTCACCAACACTGTTGCAGAATGTAAGGGGCCCTTGGGCAGGGCTTTAAGTAGGATGAAGAAACTGTGGGGTCTTTCATAGGGGCGTGGCCACTGTAATTAAGGGCGCGGCTTAAAACACGTAAGCTAGAAATCTGTACTTAGCCACCAGTCTGGTATTTTGCTGCTTCTGTCCATTTATCCAGATATATAATACAACAAGTAACATTACACTTACCAGGACTATTGGCTTTGTCAATGGCTGTAAGCTGCATAAGATAAATAAGCAACAACTATCACTTCGTTGTTATATAATATTGGAAATGCTACTCACTCTTGTGGGTGAGGTTGTGGGTAAGGCTAGAGCAGCCGACCTTCGAGCTAAGACAGGTTCGAGCCTGACGTTATGTGATTCAAAAAATGAACAGGCCCTTGTGTACTGTAACGGTGCTCATGTAAGCGCTCCAAATGTGCGCTATATAAAACAGTAAAACGAGTCTCTTTGAAGTCAAATTTAAAAGCAGTGACGGGTTGTACTATTGCAGAGTTAAGGTTTTTTATTTTCACCCTGAGGGTATAAATGGAAAGCCCGATTGGGACTCGTCTCGGTACCTGCTTTTAAAAACTGCCGGTGTTGAGCACCGGCAGGACCCGGCCCACTTAAGGCCCTGCCCTTGAGTCTCCTATACTTCACATATATTTCTTGGCCTTGGGAGTAAAATGGGGGCCCGCGTAAAAAATAGAGACCCCTTTATGCCGCAGGGGCTTGTGTTACGCCCCTGGCCCACCTGTTCTTTCAGCCTGGTATCCTCAAATGCGCCCCTGCCCCGCTGGCTAGGTGATAGGCTTGCTGCTTGGGAAAAATTCCCATTCTTAATATGGCTCAAAACTCAGACAGCTCCTCCGGCGCCCCAGGGGCCCGTGCGGATTTATCTATATTCCCCGCCGCTGTCAGTAATGTGGCTGCCTGGCTTTCCGCTAAACGACGTGCCCTTTCTCTGCGGAGGAAGTGGATGCGTATTTCAAACGCTCTTTCTTCCTCAAGCAGGATGAATCGGCGGCGAGGCATCCCGCGGTCCCCCAGGGGCGCGCTATCAGCAGAGGGCGGGGGCTGGCCTCGGCTGCCACGCTTTGAATATTTCCTTGCAAGCAGCCTGTCTCTACCCGAGATAATTCAGGATCTTTCACCTGCTTGTACGTGCTGCCAACCAAGTCTCCGCTTCTCAGGCCCTGAAATGCTTGTTTCAGAGGAAGCCGCCGCCATGAAAAGGCAACCCGGGGCAAACCAATGATGACGTCTGAAAATATGCGCTAGTCTCGTTACATATGCCCGTCAGAATGTTTGGAAAAGGGAAAATGTCATATCTGGGCTCGCCCTGAAGCACCGCTCAAAATGCAACAGAGCGTGCGTTGTTTTTTTCTGTTTCCAAGAACAGACCTTCGTTCTCCTGTTTGTCTTCTTTGATATCAAGGGACACAAACGCTAGATATTCTAATTCAGCGCACCAGGGGCGTAGGAGACACTAAAATTCGGGGGGGGGGGGGGGCTGGGGGACAGGGACAACCTTGTGCACTTTCCAGTGACCCTATACAAATCACCGCCCGTTAAACAAATACAATTGCATACTTTCGAAGTGAAATATTGAGAAAAGCAGGCATGTAGTCACAGTTTGCATGTATGCTTTATTGTTATTTACATTCATATAGTAATGAGACCAAGGGCCATATGTAGGAAGCCTAATACCGGTCGGTAACGGCCGATTTTCGGTAAATATCCCGTTACCGACCGGTATTTAGGCTTTTGGTATGTAGGGGGCACATTTCAGGATTCAGTAATTTACCGAATCGGTAAAATTACCAATTCGGTAATTTTACCGATTCGGTAAATACCGAATCCTGAAATGAGATGTAGGGGGAGTGTGTCGTTGGTGTGGGGATTCGTTATTTACCACCAACTAAAAGTTGATGGTAAATGACGAATAGCTGTGAAAAAGCATTTTTGTACACTTTGAAGTGTGCAATGTGGCAAACATACATGCCCTTAGGGCATGTATGTGCGCCACATGTGCACACATGGACGAATCAGGGGTGCAACAGGGTGTCAATGTGACACCCTGCCACCCATGATGATGCCTCCCCCATTACCGATTCGGTATTTACCGATTCGGTAATGGCAACTGGCTTCCCATTCATTCCTATGGGCCTCCAGGCCCATAGGAATGAATGGGAAGCCAGTTGCCATTACCGAATCGGTAAATACCGATTCTAAAATACCGACAGACACCGAATCGGTATTTATTTACCTACATTACATTTACCGATTCATAAATACCGAATCGGTAAAATTCGGTATTTAAGAATCGGTAAATGTAATTTACCTACACTTGGCCCCAAATGTTTAAAAAAAAACATATATATGAATCTTGCATCTTAATGCACAAAGCAAACAAAGGCCGCTGACTTAGGGTGGGGGCGTCGTGTTTGCAAGTGCATTATGGTTTGAAAAGTACCTGCTGCTGCATTCCTGGTCTCCAGCAATTTTCAGGCAACAATAAAAATGTGAAGATAACTTTGGTGATTAATGTTCTTTTTTTGAGAGAGATCGAAGGCTTGTCTAGTGAAAGTTTTAATTCA
This sequence comes from Triturus cristatus, assembly GCF_964204655.1. NCBI lineage: Eukaryota > Metazoa > Chordata > Amphibia > Caudata > Salamandridae > Triturus > Triturus cristatus. Next base: position 289,223,558 of record NC_140592.1, on the reverse strand, counting down.
AAAGGTCAGTGAGTTACTGCTTTTGTCTGAGATATTATTTTGGTATTTGAAGTTTATAAGTTAAAATCCTAACATAGAACAGTGAGCTATTAACCGTCATCAAAGAGCTGCATAAAAACTTCAATGTATAGATTAGAACGTCATGCTTTTCCCCAGTCTTTCCCTATCCTAATGTTGGAAAATGGGTTCATTAGGATAGAAATCAATTCTGATTATTGAAGAGAACCCCCCAACCATGGTGTTATGTTTTACATTCTGAGTTTGTGTTTCTCTAGGGTTGCAAAGCCGCCCTAGGCACTCCCCAACTTTTTGCTGACTGGTACTGGTGGTACCTGACTGACTGACCCTGGCCTCTGCCTAAACAGCCAGTGCTATTCTGAAAGAGGCACTTAAAAATACAGAGAAAACACCTACATACACTAGGGTGCACTATGGGTTAGGGTACCCCTATGATTGGCATGACCTCTCCTATAAGGCCCTAGTACATAATAGGGCAGGGGGATTAGAACTACTTTTAAGTCCCTAGAATATAATAAGGCATGGCAGTTTAGAGGCCAGCAGCCCTTTCTGCGCTTGCATGTGTGCACTGCTGAAGCCTGAGGTCAGTTTAAAAGTAGCCCTGTGTTATAGGGCTGCTTTTAAAATACAAATTGTGCCCAAACTCGACTTTTGGGTTTGGGGAACTTACAAATTGATCAACTACAATGTTGGGGCAAAATTAAGTGGAAAAATGTTTTCCACTTAACTATGGCTATATCATATTTGCCACATAATACATCATCTGCTGCATAATCTAACGATTTCCTCCAAAACAATTTTGTAGCTCAAACGGATCCCAAATTACTAAAAGAAATGTGACTTGTGTTGCTGTGAAGTTTAGGGCCCTTTGCAAAGGTTAGTAAAGAAAACAATTCCTAAGAAAACAATTGGTCCCAGACACTCCTAATGACACTCAAATTAATACCTGTAGGAGAGTGTAGTATGCAATCAATTCATACAACCGAAAATGTATAATGTAAAGGCACATTCAACAGGGAAATCTCATAGATAAGAGGCCAACCAAAGTCAATTAAGTTGCAAACATCAATTTATTTCCCGCTGAATCATATTCATAAAATGCAAACTTAGGGGCTGACTACGATGGCAGGCGGACTTCAGTACCACCGCCATCGAATCGGGGAATGGGACCGCTGGCCTTCAAGGTGGAGGCCCCACGATAGGCATTACAATGAGACTGCCACTACGGTGTTTGCAGTGCCTATCTTTTACATTGCAGCAGGTGCTGCTGGCTGCATCATCCGTCGCAAAGTAAAAAAAAAAGGAACATGTTAAATATATCGGTGCCTGCCACATGGTGCAGTTATATGTTGTGGGGCATCATTGATGCCCCCCAGGACCCATGTCTGGGGGCCAGGGGTAAAGGGGCCTGCTACGGGCCCCCAATGTCCCTTTCGCCAGCATTTCCATGACAGGTGAACCGCCATTGATAAGGTGGCGGGTAAGGGACATCGTAATCCCTGCTGTGGTGCATGGTAGGCACCACCAGCATTGTAGGAACCACGAGCCCCTCCACCACACCGGCGGGCTCAAGAAGCCAGTCGGGTGCCTGGTGGTTGGTCTTTCCGACCGCCAGGTAACCACCCGCCATTGTAATATGGCGGGCTGTGATGCAGTCACCAATGGCGGTGGGACCGCCACCGACAGGGTGACGTGGCGGTCCCACTGCCATTATAATCACCCCCTAAGTTTGGTGTGCATGCAAATCCTACATTGCCAACCCCTGGCAAGTTGCACTGCTAGTGCTGGAAAAAGGCCAATGGAGGTACCAATGGGTGAGGTGGACTGGCCTCAAGGGTCTTGTGACCTCAGTGACAGATTCACTGTCGATCTAGGATGTGCTTCTTCATATGCTTGCCCGTAAGACTGGAAGTGAACTGCAGTATGGATTGTGGTGGACAGGTCCACCTGCGGGTGCTAAGACACCTGGGCTTCTAAGGTCTATCGGGCCTTCTAAGGTGTAGCATCAGAATAAGCTCTGTCAGGAGTGTGGTATGGTGAACTGGTCATGAAGGTCTGAACATGGTTCTCCAGTTCCAAATTCAGCAGCTCTGGCCAGAGTGCCACATTCTCTCCCACACTGAACACCATACTGCCCCACTGAGAGAAACTCGCACTGCCTTCAGCACAACTCAATTGTGCTGCGACTAAATTCAAATTATGCACTAGACAACAGGAAAATGCTGCCTGAAAAAAATGAATAACACCTTGGAAAAAGCAAACAATCATAGGGAATGCAAGAATAAGCAAAGCATGTGAACTGTAATCAGAAAAAAACATGGTTACCTTAACGGTTTTAAACTCATTATTCAGAAATCAGTAAGTGATTTTGCCTGAAAAGTTCAAGACATGGCTACAGGACCAGGAAGGGACCCCTTTCAATGTCCATTGCTTATATCCTTTCAAAATGTATGCAGTTTGGTTTAAAAAAGACCACATCCTCAAACACAGAGCCGCATTTTATAAGCTAAAATAATTAAAAAGTTGAAAACGATCATATTAAACGTTTCCACTCCACCCATCAACCAGGTATCGCAGTCCCTTTAGGAATGGCGCACTTACCCACCCTGGGAAAACAATGTTGTTCAAAGAAAGAAGATAAAATGAAAGTAGCGCTTTCACTGGCAAACTCTGTAAAGTGGCGCTAATGTGTGTGGGTGTAAATAACAGTCTGGCCTGTCTGCTGTCCACTCTGTATTGCTTTATTTAGGTATTTAACTATTTTTTCTCTCCATTCCGAGGTTTTTCTTTTCAATAGAAAACGGTCAGAAAATGAGGACATTTACAGCCAAAGTGTTCAGCCTTTTTTGGATCAATTTCGCTGGGGAACAAATAAAGAAAAGGAGAGGCAAGAGAGAGTACCTTAAGAGCTGCCTCTTGAAATCAGCACGTAAGCAGGAGCGAGACAGAGACAGAAAGAGATGGAGGAATAAAGAGAGGAGGGCAGCCGCCAGAGGCAGATCAGGAGTAGTGGACACGGTCCTTGCCATGAAGGAAAAGAGACAGCGTTTATTTTTTCTCCGTTCTCTGCCCTTCCCAGAACGGCTGAGCCTCCCTGCAGCATAACAAAAGGCAGAGGGCGGGTGGCCTCTGACTCCAGGCAGGTCAAGTGCAGGGCCATTAGGTAGCGCTTTCGGTGCTAATGGCCCTGCGATAACAGAAGGGAGAGGGGAAATTCCTTTGTCCCCTCGTCCCCCCCACCCTTGTCCCCCGTGTCCCCCCCACTCCAAAATCTGGGGGGGGGATATATCCCCGCGTCCCCCACACTTCCTACGCCCATGCAGCGCACAAGTAGAAGGGAAACTAGTGACAAACTAATTATCATATAGCAATTCACCAATGACGATGCAGAAAGTGATGCCATGCCCTTAGAATAATCCTTACTTCAAAGGTCAAAGGGCCCATTTTACAGAAACTAAGGGGCAGATTTACAAGAAAGTGACGCATCTGTACAGATGCGCCACTTTCCCCGCGCGCCCCTTAGAAATCCTTGCGCCACCATAGATGCGCCGTATTTACAATACTGCGCACTATGGCGCAAGGATTGACAGATGTGTCAGAAATTCTGACGCATCTGTTGACGGAAAAGTTGCATTGCTGGAGTCGTGTCGCAAGCACGGCGCAACTCCAGCAATGCGTGTTGAGGCCTATTCCCACTACACTACGTCACTACTTACGCCTGCTTGAAGCAGACGTAAGGTTTTGACGCAGTGGCGTCCTAAAAGTGGCGCAGTGAAATCTTGCAGATTTCACTGAGTCACTTTTACGAGGCCTTCCTGCGTGGGAACGCCCACCCTGCATACATTATACCTGACGCAGGTATAATGTGACGCAGGGCTTTACAACGTGATGCATCTCCCTAGATGCGTCATGTTGTAAATAGGCCGCATTGTTTGCGCCGCTGTTGCGTCAAAAAAGTGACACAACTGCAGCGCAAAAGTCACGCAAGGGGCTTGTAAATCTGCCCCTGTATCTTAACATAATCACAAATAAATTCAAAAAGAACATATTTGTTTTTACTTTGTATATATTACGTGTACTTTTTTCCACATATCAAAGGTACAAAGAACTGAGCTTAGAAATGGCTGAAAAGTGACAATGTTTTTTTAACAAACCCGTGGAACTTGTAAATTACATCTTCAAACTTTTTATAGTGACTAAACAAAATTTGCTGGGTGTATTTTGTAAGCAATAAACTTGCTGTTAATGCTTGTTTGTTTCTGTTGGTGTTCTTTAGCTAGCTGCAAACCACAAACGTGCATCACGTTTGTATTTCGTTAAGTAACACCTCTAACCCCGGCGTGTGCTGTGCTCAACTTTTATTTGAATAACGATTTGGACCCCCTGTGCCAGACTGGATCACGAAATAGGCTCCCTATACGGCAGGTCTTCCTTTCCCACCTAGGAAACCTGACCTATTTGTGTACAACTCAGACAGCTGGTGACCTGTTCTATAGTTAGCTCCGGGTGTCCACGGAGCGGCGTCCAGCAGGTGCCGACGTCTGCTCCAATGCCGCGTTCAGGTGGGGCACAAGATATCACGGCTGTCGTGGACACCCGGAGCCACTATCAACATAATGGCTGCTGCTCTGCATAAATCCATGCACCCGGAACACGCTCTCCAGCCCACTAAAATCACGGTCTTCACCTATGGACAAGACAAGCCGTTGGAAATGAAAGGGAAGTTCAAGACCACCGTGATCCACGAGAACAAGTCAGTCACCACCACAGTGTATGTCACCAAGGATAGACAAGGCATGCTGCTGGGGTGCTGTACAGCAGAAGATATAAGCAATGTGTCGTTTGCATTTGGAATCCATCAAGAATCCATCCAGCACATACTCAAGAAATTTGTGTCAGTCTTTGAGGGCATTGGAAAGTACAGAGGAAAGGAGGTTCACCTTCATAGTGACCATACCGTGCAACCAGTAGCCCTGTGACACAGACGAGTGGCCTTTCATCTACGCCCGCTGGTGGAACAGGAGCTGCTTAAGCTGGAGCAGGCGGGCATAATTGAGAAGGTGTCTGGTCCCACGCCTTGGATCTCTCCCATAGTCGTAGCCCAAAAACCGAAGCAACCTGGAGCCGTCAGGATATGTGTCGACATGAGACTGCCGAATGCAGCCATCAAAAGAGAACGACACATCACCCCGACTATCGATGACTTGATCAGAGAGATGGCAGGGGCCTGCTGGTTTTCGAAGCTAGATCTGCTGTCAGGATACCACCAACTAGTACTTGACCAGGCATCCAGGAACATCACGACCTTCTCCACTCATGTAGGACTTCGCAGATATACCCGTCTGAGCTTCGGGATATCAAGCGCCACCAAGGTGTTCCAGAATGTCATCTACGAGTTGATTATGGACATTCTTGGAGTCATCAATGTGAGTGATGACATCATGGTACATGCCAAGTCCATCCCGGAGCACCACGCCCGTCCTACAAAGGATCAAATATGCTGGGCTAACTCTGCACAGAGAGAAATGTGAATTTCTCAAGAATAAAATCCAGTTCTTCGGATATACATTCTCGGCCGAGGAGTGAACCTGGATCCCGACAAGGTCAGAGACATAAAGAACGCATCAGCCCCAATCAATGTCACAGAAGTCCGCAGCTTTGTTGGCATGGTAAATTACTGTGGACGCTTCATTAGGGACCTCACCCGTCTCTCACCCAGCCCCTGAGAGATCTAACCAAGGACTCAGTCCCATGGACATGGGGAGAACCACAGGCCAAGGCATTCCAAGATGTCAAGGATGCCCTCTCTGCTGCCACCACACTGGCATTCTTTGACCCACAGAAGCTCACGCTGATTGCAGTTGACACCGCACCGAAGGGACTGGGTGCAGTACTCATGCAGCGCCGCACAGTGGAAGTAGACTGGGCCCCGGTGGCTTTCGCCAGCCGCTGACTCACCGACACCGAGCAGCGGTACTCCCAGATTTAGAAGGAGGCCATAGCGATCCACTAGGGGTGTCGCCACTTCCACCTTTATGTTTACGGCAAGCCGTTTGTGGTGGCCACCAACCACAAACCCCTCCTACCCCTGTTCTCTGGCACCTCTTCAAAACCTCCACCGAGGATAGAAAAATGGATGCTGCGATTTCAGAACTACAACTGTCACATTGAATATCAGCAGGGAGCCGTAATCCTGCGGACTATTTGTCAAGACATCCTAGGAGTGCTACGGCTCAAGAGGAAGAAGATGCTGCTGACACTGAGGAATATGTCCGATGCGTCACGGAGAGATCCTGTCCCATTCCTCTCTCAAATAATGGTGGGCGTAGTGCTCCGCTCCACGCGCAGAGTGTACGTAGTGCTGCCTGCTTCGCGGTTCACGAAGTAGGCGTAGCAGGCAGCGCTACGCACACGCCACGGCATGGCAGAGCTGCCCGCCACCCGCCTCCCGCCCGCCCTCATTTTCAAATAATTTAAAGTATTTTAAAGTAAGTAAAATGCCTTACCTGCGGTGCGGCGTCCCGGGGCTCCCTCTTCCTGGTTCATGGCAACTTCTTCTCACAAATGCACATGCGCGGACGCCCGCGCATGCGCTTATGTAGAATCAATATGATATATTTTTTTCCCTTCTAAAATTAGGGCTTATGTGGTACCTACTAGCAGTGTTTAGTTTGTATATAAAAAAAAAGTAAATGCCAGGGTCCAAGGTATTTCCAGGGCCACTGAAATTATGCAGCAGGAGAGGCCCACATGACTTGACAGGGTTGAGTTAATGATGAAACAAGAAAAGGTACATTATGCTGCATAATCTGGCACATTTTATAATAGTATTACTTCATTATTTTGTCAGCAACACTGTCTGGGTATTAGCTGCACCTCTTTAGTATCAGTTTAATGCCCAAATATAGCAATAAGGCACAGAAAGGTGACCAGCCCAGCTTTGCAAAGGGCCTTCCACTGTGCGGAACCATGTGTTGCTGCATTTTTAGTAACTTTTGAACCGTTTGAGCTAGAATTCATTTTTCTTTTGTTAAAATCTGCAGCTTATGCAGCAGATCATGGATTACGTGGCAATTGCGGCAAATCTATAATTATGCGAAAATTGCTGCGGCTGCACGAATGCATAATTCTAGTTGCCTTGAGTATTTCTCAGACCCCAATTCAGTTTGTACCCCCACCCCCCCTTTGTCACTGCTAGCACTGCCACATGTCAATACCAACACAACTACTAACTGTCATACACCTACAAGTGTGGCAATTTCTGCTATATCAGACTATGTCTCTCTCACAAGGTAAGGTCCCTAGTGCCTTCAAGAATGCAATAGTGGTCCCTTTATTAAAAATACCAGGGGCTGACCCTCTGAATCCTTCTAATTACCGCCCCATCTCTCTCCTCCCTTTCCTGGCCAAGATCCTAGAGGCCCATGTGGCCAGGTGCCTTTCTAATTTCATCGAACAGTCAGAACATCTAGAGCCACATCAAGCTGGTTTTCGGCCCGCTCACTCTACTGAGTCAGTAATCCTCACGGTACTGGACATCTTGAGAGCAAATGCAGACAAGGGCGTCCCTTAGGCCTTGGTGCTCTTGGACCTGTCGGCCACGTTCGATACGGTCGATCATAAAATTCTGATGGACCGTGTTGAACAGGCCGGCATACAGGGCTCCGCATACAACTGGATTAAGTCCTTCATTGAAGGCCGAACCCAAGTAGTACAACTGGCCCTTTTTACTGCCCCTAAGATCGCCACCACTTGGGGGGTCCCACAGGGCTCGTCCCTATCCCCACACTTATTTAATCTCTACCTCATGCCCCTGATTCACTCCTTAAAAATCAGAAAGGTAACTACCTTCAACTATGCTGACGATCTTCAGCTTGTCTTCACCTTGGACTCCCCTGACTCTGCTCATGAATTCCAAGCCACTATGCTCCACATTTAACGCTGGATGGACCTTAACCACCTTAAACTCAACCAGGGCAAGACTGTACTAGTCCTGCCAGGGAAGAGTGAGATTTCCTGAGGCCCACACTACTGGCCGACAGAACTAGGATCTCTCCCCACTCCCTCCCCCTCCGTGAAAAGCCTTTGGGTCACCATAAATGCAGATCTCTCGCTTAGAGGACAAGTGGGGGCAGTGGTCTCTACCTGTTTTCTCCAACTGCGAAAAATCAGGAAGATCGCCCACCTGCTGACCCACTCAGCCCTCATACAGGTCGTGATAGCCCTGGTACTCTCTCGTCTCGACTTCTCCAATTCTATTTACCTCGGCCTGCCACTGTTCTTACTCAAACGCCTCCAAATGGTGCAGAACCAGGCTGCGAGACTAATCCACAAACAACCTAGATGGCAATCTGCCAGCCCTTGCTATCCAAACTTCACTGGCTACCTATTGCCCAGCACGCAGCTTTCAAGACAGAGTGCTTAATTTTTAAGGCCCTGCACTGCAGAAGCCCCAAATTAATCAGCTGCATGATTGTAAGGCATGCCCCACTCCTCAAACTTCGGTCTTCCTATCTTCAGCTACTGACTACCCCTGCCATTAAACTCAAACACCAGGGAGGGTGTAGGTTCTCATACCTTGCCCCTAAATTCTGGAACTCTCTACCACTAGCAATCAGGATGCGTGACAACCTGTTGGGGTTCAGAAAGGCACTTAAGACTTGGTTGTTTGAGCAAACCCATGCATAATCCGCCTCCGTCTTGACACCGCCCATGATCAGCGCCATGAAACCTCCTGGTGACCGTGCGCTTTAGAAATTCCTACTAACATAACATAACATAACAAAACTGTAAGAATGACTAGGACACATTGGTATTATTGATTTTTACATCTGGTAGACTGTCATAAGTGCCGGCGTTGATAATTAAGTGCCATGTCAAGCACCGTCAAACACCGCCTCAAATTACGCTTTGCCTGCTAGAGGCTTCTGCATTCCTGGTGGGTCTGTGAACCCTCCACTATATACTTCTGCCCCATGATTAAAATACTCAAATGCAGACAAGTGGTGAATGCAAGTTTTTCTGGAGAGGATGTCCAGCTGAGTTGTCACCTGGTTAAATTCTTGAGTATAGTGGAAACAAAGATAAAAGATAAAATAAAACAAAACACTACAGTGGAAGCACTAAGCTGTCTATAAGGAAGATCTCATAAGGTGGGGGCTACAACTAAAAGAGCGGAAAATAATCCAATCAACGCTCAATTCAAATTCAATCGCTGTTAATTCCAAGAGTGCCCTTCAATTACCCAAGCTGGACCCCTAAACCCTACTATTGTCATTTTTTGCACAAATGTCACTTTTATCACTACTGACTGGGATTAAGGGCCATAGGATCTTAACCCCTTCGGTGCTCATGACGGAATGGTTCCGTCATGACCCACGGTTGAGCTGTGCTCATGACGGAACCATTCCGTCATGACCACACCCGCGCAAGATTCCGTCAGCACAGCGGCGGAATCTGCGCAGCATCGAAGGGGTTAATGACATCATACATTTTAACACTGTACAATTCATCTAGTGCCATATGTATGAACACATTTTCCCATTGACACAGAATGGGTGGAACTCTTTGATACATGTGCACATTTTTGCTATTTTGACTTTGCAGGAACTTGGTCGCGGAACTAGAATGGGGGTTGGGAGCACACTGCCTCACAGTACCAGCACAGTTCGCCCCTTTGCATCCTGGTAAATGCAGTACACAGTTCAAACTTACTTCAAAATTATCTGGAGTTTTTCACCAAAGTTGATGCAGAAATTGCTGTATATCTCTAGACACCTGTTTCTGGGTTGAGCCCGTCATCAGTAGAGAACAACAGTATTAGAGCGCAAAAAAAAATCATTTGGGGTTGCTGGAAATGCTGCCAAATTCCTCTCAGGTCACAGTACCGCTCACAGGCACACAGGTGCATCTCCAAAGCTCATCAGCTTGCTGGCTCAAGTGAGCCTTTTGAATAGAATGGGGGTTGGGAGCACACTGCCTCACAGTCCCAGCACAGTTCGACCCTTTGCATCCTGGTAAATGCAGTACACAGTTCAAACTTACTTCAAAATTACCTGGAGTTTTTCACCAAAGTTGGTGCAGACATTGCTGTATATCTCTAGCCACGTGTTTTTGGGTTGAGCCCCTCATCAGTAGAGAGCAACAGTATTAGAGAGCAAAGAAAAATCATCTGGGGTTGCTGGAAATGCTGCCAAGTTCCTCTAAGGTCACAGTACCACTCACAGGCACACAGGTGCATCTCCAAAACTCGTCAGCTTGCTGGCTCAAGGGAGCCTTTTAAACAGAATGGAGGTTAGGAGCACAGTGCCTCACAGTACCAGCACAGTTCGCCCCTTTGCATCCTGGTAAATGCAGTACACAGTTCAAACTTACTTCAAAATTATCTGGAGTTTTTCACCAAAGTTGGTGCAGAAATTGCTGTATATCTCTAGCCACGTGTTTCTGGGTTGAACCCATCATCAGTAGAGAGCAACAGTTTTAGAGAGCAAAGAAAAATCATCTGGGGTTGCTGGAAATGCTGCCAAGTTCCTCTCAGGTCACAGTGCCACTCACAGGCACACAGGTGCATCTCCAAAGCTCGTCAGCTTGTGGTGCAACGGAGCCTTTTAAACAGAATGGGGTTGGGAGCATAATGCCTCACAGTCCCAGCACAGTTTGCCCCTTTGCATCCTGGTAAATGCATACACAGTTCAAACTTACTTTAAAATTAGCTGGAGTTTTTCACCAAAGTTGGTGCAGACATTGCTTTATATCTCTAGACACGTGTTTCTGTGAGGCTCCCTTGAGCCTTAGGACTTGTGCTTGTCATATGTGGGCCTGGCTGATTTGAGTTAGCTGTAAGTTCCTTGTCAAGTGGTATCTCGAATGCTCCTCCGTGGGCCTGCAGCACTGGTTGTGCATCCACGGTGATAGCTCATCAATTGTGCCACAGGTTTACCCTGGTGGGGCCTGTATGCACAAGTTACTGTTACAAGGTTTGGCATTTAAAAAGCTATGTGTCAAGTTCTGCATGTCACTTGCTATATCGGAGTTCTCCCTGGGGACAGGATGCGGTGCTGGGAAAAGGTATGGCATGTACGAGTGCGCATTACATGCAAGGCTCGTGCATGGCACCGGGTGGTGTGTTCGATATGACGGGGCCTACTTCTCGCATGGGATTAGCATGGAGGAATGTAGGGAAAGGCTATTGAGCAGTATTTCCGATGGACAGAGCAGTAGCAGTATTATTTTTTAAATTGATGCGTTCGTAATTGCGAATCCTCTCTGGTAGTGCAAGTGGATCTGACATTATGTGTGTAGAAATGCCACTTTTGGGAAAGTGGGCATTTCGATGCTCATGGCTCTGTGTGCCTGTCGGCCTATCTCCAATTCACATCGGGGTGGTAGGGGAACAGCTACATCTGTGCATTCCTGATTGAAGGCAATAAACTATGGGCTCAAGGGAAACTGCGGACCTCTGACTCTGAGGAGCCTTTCTGGGATGCTTAAGTGGTGGTGGATTTGGCATCTGCATTCCAAGGGGCAGAGTCTTGGCCCCATTACAAATAGTGATCTATCCACCTGGGGTAGAATGGCAGACAGAGTAGATTTTAGAGAAGGCCTGTGTAATTCAAAGGTGGCCTCTTGAACTGATTGCATTTTCAAAGGCCATTGTGGGTATAACTACTGGGGCACTGGCCTCAGCAGTTAGAGACACTTATGAATTTGGAACCATACTACGCTGGAACATCGACATGAGGAATCATTAGGGCAGGAGGAACTGCAAGTGGATTATCCACAGACTTGTGGAGGCCTGGAGCTAGTCATGCTCCATGAAGGACAGCCTGTCACTTGGTGGAACGAGTTGAAGTGATCGTTGGTTGGGACAAGAACAGTCCTGACTTACACCATCACCACACTGTGCAGAGGAATGTGTTTGTAAAGATCAGTAGCCACCTGAGATAACAAGATGTGAGGCATTTGAGGAGTGTGGGGGAAGCTTGCAGAGTCAGAGGGACCGTCGCTTGCAACCGAGGGGACCTGTGCTAGCTTACACTCCATAGTGTGAACTGTTCAAGCGGTGTTGGGGGAACCTGAGACGGGAGTTGAGACTGTCTTTGACCTCCAGATAAGGAGGACTACAGGGCCTGACATCCCGGCCTCCATCTGAGGTCATTGGCTCCCTCTCCCTGGATCCACGCCACAAGGTACTTGTTGTGGAGAGCATTAACAAAGCCTAAGGGGTTTCATGTGCCTTGTGTGCATCTGCAGCTGAGTGTCGGGGGCTACAGCAGTTCACACCTCCGCCTGAGGGGGAACATTTCTCCAGCTTCCTGGGTCCCAACCTTTTGTCTACAGGGGGATCAGGATCCTACACTTGTGCAGGTGTTGATGGGCACATGGAGGTCTAATCCAGATGGACGAAACTAAGAAACTGTTTCTTTCTGTGTTAGGTGGTTCTGACTGTTTACTCAATGGGGCGCCAGCAAGGGCAACATGTATCGTTGGCTGGTGTATTTGAATGACTGAGGGGCTAGGTCACGAGGTAGTTATCAAAGGCCTGTGACTGTTTGATCTTCCTGCAAATGGGAAAGTTCGACAATTGAATATAACTTCAATGTGTATATTCAATGTGTATCTTGTTTTGATTTCAAACGGGAAATTTGGCAATTGCATATAACTGTAAAGTTTATATACAATGTGTATCTCGTTTTGATTTCAGTGTGTGTGTAATACAAAGAAAGTATTTATACATATGGTGTGGAGTCTTTTTGTAGCATACAATTTGGCTTTCGGCCAGCGCATGGCTCTGAGACGGCTTTGGTGACCGTGATGGACGAGCTTCAGATGCGGGCAGACAAAGGGCAGGCAGCAGCTCTTATTCTGCTGGACCTGTCTGCCGCATTCGATACGGTCAACCATGCCATCTTTTTGAGGAGGCTGAGGGAGGTTGGGGTGACTGGCCTTGCTCTGAGCTGGTTTCAGTCCTTTCTTTCGGGGAGGAGCCAAGCAGTGGCCCTGCCTCCTTATCAATCCCCCTTTACTAAGATCACGCATGGGGTACCCCAGGGCTCTGCAATTAGCCCGACCCTTTTCAATATTTATATGCTACCCCTGATTGCGGTCATTAGGGCGCATAATATTAATGCAGTAAATTATGCCGATGACACGCAACTGATTCTCTCCTTAGAGGGAGATGAGTCGACCTCTTTGGAAGCGTTTCATAGCTGCCTGCGGGCTATGGCTCACTGGTTGAGAGGAAACTGCTTGCAATTTAATGCTGGAAAGACCGAGGTCCTTTATTTTTCAGTCGGGAAGGTTCCTTCGGTGCTGCCTGTAAACTTTTGGCCTTTAGATCTACCCACCGTTCTACGACCAGTGGAGAAGGTTCGAAACCTGGGCGTTATGTTTAATAATAAGCTAACGCTGGAAGCTCAGGTCAATCAATTAGTGGGAAGCTGTTTCGCCATTATACAAACTTTGCGAAAGATCCTTCCGTTAATGACTTCCCAGGCACGAGCGCTAGTAGTACAAAGTACTCTATTAAGCAGATTAGATTATTGTAATGCGCTGCTACTTGGGTCTCCGAAAGATCTTTTAGATAGACTGCAGCAGATTCAGTCTACTTCGGCCAAGCTAGTACTAGGCTGGCCTAGAGATGCATCATCTTTACTGGCTATGGCGGAGCTGCACTGGCTCCCAATTAGACAAAGAATCCAGTTCAAATCTGTCTGCTTGGTGTTCAAGGCCCTGCACGAGATTGGGCCCGTCTCCATGCAGAGAAAGTTTGAATGGTATACTCCAGGGAGATGCCTGCGATCGGCATCAGCCAGATTGGTGAAAATACCTAGAGTTAAGAAAGTCAGATCAGGCGGTAGAGCCTTCGGTGTATCAGCTGCCAGACTATGGAATACGCTTCCGCTGGAACTGAGACAAGTCAGGGATCTCTTCCTTTTTAGGAAGAGATTAAACACCTGGCTATTTCCCAGTATCTAAGATGATGTCTGCTCCGAGGTGGTCTACCCACAATATGTGCCCTTGTGTTGTTTAGCGCCAGGAGGCCTGCAAGGTGATAGTGCGCTCTATAAGTGTGATAAATAAATAAATATTGCAAGGGTGGTGTTATGTAGGCCTGGGCGGTGAACTTCGCTCCGTTTGAGGAGTTTTCTGCACTCCGCGGAGCTCGCAGAGTGTTGAAAACTCCGCTTCGTGATGTGCAGCGGAGTTTTATCCCTGCTCGCGATCGCGAATGGTAAGTTCGTGATCACGAACAGTAAGTTTGCGAGTGCAAGCTGCAGAAATACCAGCACAAACTGCAGTTCGCACTGCACTCTGCCATTCGCGGAACTTCGCGGAGTTTTTTTGTAACTTCTCGGAGTTCCGCATAGCAAAACTCCGCGAACTACGCCCAGCCTAGTGTTATGCCAATACTTTACACTTAGGCCCTGAGAAAAAGCCTGACTACCCAGTGCCCAGCTAGCTATGGGTGAGCACTGGTTATCGGATAAGTGTATAGGATTCATCCTATCTAGAATGGTGGATTCTAACTGGCTTCAATGCTTCCCTGCCAGCTGGAAACCGCTGGGTTTAACAGTGTACTTCTCCATCTCAGTCTCTGCCCCTTTACCTCTTTCTGTGTTGATTTGTCCAATATTGACTCTTACTGCATTATCCCTTTTCACTCTGCCTCATTTCCCTCCTTTTTTATATTTCTATAGTTGTTCACTTCAGGTCTGAGATTGCCACCCCATGCCAGAATTTCACCATATCTACTTAAGACACATTTACCTAAAATAAATCTAAATAGACATATTTTAGATAGCAAGTACAGAAACCCTGGAATGGATTTAGCCAACCAAGACCAATGTTGAACAGGCAGGTTGCCCTCCTTACTCTCCCTAATTTAAACCCTGTATGCTTACCAATATTCTTGGTATTAGTCGCTCTTTTATCCCACTCCCTTGCTCTTTTCAGTAAGTTTATCATTCTCACTTCTCTGTATTCTATCTCTCTCTCTTTCCCTATTCCAATAACATCCTTATCTCTTTCTCTTGCTCGTCCACTCCAAAATTGTCATGAAAAGCTGTATCAATATTGATTTGGAAATGCACATAGCAGAACGTGCCTCCTTTACTAATGATATACCAAGGGCAAAATGGATCCCCAACTGTGCATAAATGATCACTCAAATGGTAACTTGAAATATATTATAAAAATTATTTTGTCCATAAACATCAGCTAGTCAGTTTCTTAAAATACACATATGTTGACTTTGAATGTTATTTTCTTGATTTTGCTAAATATGCTCATCTTTGATTGAAAACCAGCTTGTCCTGCCAATTATTGAAAGCAAAAGTGTCCAATTTTCAGCAAATAACTCCTTTTGTCCTCAAATCCCAGCTTTTCTTTTTAGAAAATGGGTTTGTCCCCAAATATAGGCTTGCCATTTTAATCAAGTATTCACAAGTAATATTGCTCCACATAGGTAAGTTCTGCTTCCCATGCCCATGTATCACCATCACGTGCCAGTAATGCCCACCAATTGGGATTCTAGGGGGCTCATTATGATGTCGGACGGAATCACTTCCGCCTGACACTGACTCGGTCATGGGACCAATCGGTACCCAGTGGGCGGTCCCAACTGCCTCATTAGGATGCGACCGAACACTGTTCGGTTGCATTCCTATATTTCACTATGGGAGCATGCATTACAGTTGTAAACCTTCCGTAATGTATGCTCCCATAGTGAAATGGGAGGTACGGTTCATCCCTGCACACCGTGGCAGGCTCCAAGGTGCAGAGATCAACAGGGGTGTCCCCTCAGTCTCCAAAGAGAGGCCGTGGACCAAAGGAGGCCCTGCTGGGTGTCCCCTAACATGCTGTCCAACATAGTTTCCATTTCGGACAGACTGGCATGGAAACCATGTCGGAAACCGTGATCGTAAACTCAAGGGTGAAAAGAGCCGCTCTTGAGATTACAGGCCGGATTCCGACTCGTGGACGGGCTTTACGGCAGGTTTCCTTTTCAACTACCTTCAACATAATGAAGCGGTCCAAAAGGAAAACGAACTGCCCATTATCGGAGCCTTTACGAGCCGTATTGTAATTGGCCCCCTATATGTTTATTATTTTTTTATTTGTGTTTTAAGTAAGATAATTTCTCAGTTATGAAATTGCTAACGTTTTTGTTGTATTAATGTATATAAATAATGGTTTTAAACTTTTTTTTACTGGCAGGATATTGGGTTTTTAGGAGATTATCGTAGAGTTTTAAAAAGTGTATATTTTAAAGTCAAGTTTTTGTTAAATATTTTAAAGATATGCAAATTAATATTTTACAATTTTCAAATGTATTTTGTTACATTAACCGTTTAAATACATTTTAATTTAAAATGAATTAAATATATTTTAGTTGTATTAAACAAAAAATATTGAAATGTTACAAAATATTTAAATGATAAAATATTAAATTAATATTATAACACAAAATAATTAGAATTGTTTCCTATTCAAGTGTTACATTTTATCATGTTTGTAAAAAATAAATAATACAAATATTCTAAAAAAATGTTTTAAAATGATATTTTATACTAAAAATATAGTTTTTAATTTGTTTTAAATAAAAACATTAGTTTTATATAAATATTTATTTTATGATTGTTCATTTTAGATTATGATTTTATTTTATATTTATAGTTTAAAGTTTAGGAATGATAGTTAATATTTAAAAAATAAATTAGTTGTTAATAGTTATACTTTTTGTGTTTAAAATGTTATTGTTTACATATGAATATATAGGTTTGTACTTTTGTTTAGTGTGTTTTTAGATTCCATTATAGTTTACTTTGTAGTTAAAAAAGTTTGTGTAAGTATGGAGTTTGAATGTGTTTCATTTGTATTTCCCTTTATAAAATATTTGAGATTGCAGTTGAAATAGTAAATCTCACCTATCTAGCATCCAGCACCTTCTTCAATTAGCCTTAGATTGGAGTGGAAATAGTAGATGTCACCCCTTTAGTGTCCACCACCTTCCCACGATATGGTTAGATTGTAGCAGGAGTAGTACATTTCACACTGTTAGTGTCCAACACCTCCCCCCAATATGGTTAGATTAAAGTGGGAATAGTAAATGTCATCCCCTTAGTGTCCAACACCATCCCCCATTATGGTTAGATTGGAGTGGGATTAGTAAATATAAACCCTTTAGTGTCCAACACCTTTCTCCAATATGGTTCAATTGGAGTAGGAATAGTAAATGTCACACTATTTTAGTGTCCAACACCTTCCCCAAATTAGGTTAGATTGGAGTGGGAATAGTAAATGTAATTCCTTTGTTGTCTAATTCCTTCTATAACATGGTTTATATTGGAGTGGGAATAGTAAATGTAAATTTTTAAGTGCCCAACCCTTCTTCAAATAGGCATAGATTGGAGGGGGAATAGTAAATCTTACTTTTCAATATCTAATACTTCCTCAAAATTGGTATGGGTTCGGAGTGTGAATAGTAAATGACACCCTTTTAGTGTTCAATGCTTCCTTAAAAATGTTTTATGCAGGAGTGTGATTATTTAATTTGATAGTTTTAGTGTGAAATCCTTTGTTTTAAATTTATTTGCATTCAGCAGAAATTGTTTGTGTTTTTTCATTTGTATTGTTGGTGTTTAGAAATGTAATAAAAAATAGTTGTATGTTTGTAACTTAAAAATATCATGAATTACATTTTTGTAGAATAAAGACGTAAAACATTTTTCTCATTTTATTTATTTTTTCAAAGTTTATTTAATGTATATCTTCACATTTTAAACATTTATATTTCAATTGATAAATAAAGAATTAAATATAGTTTCTTTTTGTAAATTATTGTATTAATTTCCATAAAGTAACATCAATAATATCAGCATGATGATTCAATCTGGCTTTTAACAATATAGCATAGCAATAAATTAAAATGGCACGGGAAGGGGTACAAGGGGACTCTCATTTAGGTAACATTTAGTGTCCGTTGTACTGGCTGGCTTGCTGCTTCACTCTGCAGCGCCACACAGCTGTACGCAGTCAAATTATATCAAGAGCACCAAAGAGAAAATGGGCCATTATTCCTCAAAAAACATTTCCACAATGTTACATACAGTTGCAAAATACATTTTTTGATGTGAACAAGAGGAACACAACAAGGAAGAAAGATAAAAGGAGTAAAGAATAATACAAAGAAAAAGAGAAAATAAGAAACGATGTCTACATGGGAGAACCGTTGTGGGTGCATTGATTGGTCTAGTGCATTATTGAGTAGTATATGTAGAATTGTAAGGGTGTGGTATATTGTGTAATAGTGTGTATTTCTCTGGTGGAGGGGGATGCTGACGTGCGGTGGGGGAGAGCAAAGAGTAGAGGCAAAAGCAACGGGCTACAGCTGGGTAAGAAATAGGCGGATCGAGCAAATATAGGAGGGAGCGGGATCTGTAGAGAGTTTAGTCTCGATCACGGACAAATATCCCTGCCATTGTATAGGATATTGTCTCGGGGGGCAGATGCCCACGCCACAGTCTCTTGTTGATTTGTGTGCTCAGAAACCAGTGCAGTACGAAGATCGAGTAACCACGCATTGATCCCGGGACCCGTTTGCGCCTTCCATATCATGATGTACGTCTTGTGACTCTCAATATAAAGTGAAGAGATTCCGTCTCCACCTGCACGTCTGCCGAGTCTGTAAGTACAGTGGCTACCTCAGACCAGAATGTTTGAATGATAGTGCAGTTCCACACCATTTGCGTGAATGTGGCTCCCTGGTCCCGACATCTTGGGCATATGTCTATGGTGGTGGTGTACATGCGGGCTAGCCTGTGAGATGTGAGATACGTGTGATGTAAATAATTGAATTGAGTATTTTTTACTCTAGCATTGGCCGAGAAAATTTTAGGTTGGTTAAGGCATTGTAGCCACTGCTTGTCAATTAGGACTGTGGTTAGTTCGCTATCCCAATATGCACGCAGCATCGCCAATGCAGGGGGATCGTCCAATCTGATAGATGTATAATTGGTTGTTAAGGCATGTCAGCCATGGCCGTGTGTGAGCAGTGTGTGTAGGAGATGTGATGTGGCGTGCTCCGCTTGGTCATTGTCCCATGCTTGCAGGAATCGGTGTGTTAGCAAGGCGTGTAGTAGAAAGGAACCCTGTGGCACTCCATATGTGTCTACCAATTCCTCGAAAGTTTGCAGTTGCGAGTCCACATACATGTCACCCCATGTTTCCAACCCACTCTAACAATTAAATATAGTTAAATAAATAAAACATTTAATTATTTTTTTATTATGAAATACAAAAAGGCAAATTACATAATAAAAACTATTGTATATTGTACATTTTAAAGAATCCTGCAAGCTATGGGGCTGTCATACGTCAGTGTACAACCGTATTCCCTTAGACCACAACCCTATCTTTTTAGTGCACTCCACAAAGGCTGCCTAAGACAAATTCTGTTTGCAAGGCTAACGGGTTCACAACTAAGAAAGTAAATCCAAGATACCATTTGCTTACAAAAATCGTAAGCTGAAACTCCGCAATTATATATATGAGTCTTTTAACCACCTGCTTTGCTTCTGCCCTCACTCCTGATACCACGCCGTAGATTGCTAAAACCACTCTTCATCGCCCATGGCACACAAACTTGTAACAAGGCTGCAAATTTGGTGTTCACCATCAAGGAGCAGATGACACAACCCAAATTCGGCACATACATCAGTTTACACAGCAATGCCTAGAAGATTTGATCAATGGCAGCAATTTTCATTTAGAGCCAAAAGGTACCAGAATCGGCTGACAAATAACTGAACTAGACTTGCTCAGCCGACTCACTTCCTTAGCCTGAAATAAGTGTCTCCAAGTGCCTTATAGCCCTGCAGGCAAATTATGCTAAGCTATTTCAGATGGCTCTGACGCCCAGTGTTGCCAACCTACTAGCCAGCCATCCCAAATTGGTTCACAAGAGACAAACGCTAGCCGAGGAATATATGTATTTTAAATTGAATGAAACTTTCCTAATATACTGTTTGCACTTATTTAATACTGCCAACTTCTTGCTTTTACTCTGTTCATCATATTCAAGGTCTTCACTTTACTACTTGATTTACTGAGCCTATTGTTAACTATATTTCTTGTATTTTATTGCTCTTACGCAACAGTGTTTTTACTTTTTGGAATCTTATATTGTAAAGATTTTTTTTAATCATACAATAAAGGTCTTTCAACTTTCACTTTCAACTTTGTACATTTCCTACTTTTATTTGCCATTGTATAACACCTCTTTAACATTTCTTAAAAGTGTCTTATATAAATCTTTTCAACATCTTTTTAACGTTTTTCCAGTATATATTAAATAATTGCATATATTTTATACTTTTATTAAATGTATACTTTATAATTTTTATCAATTTTCTTATCACATTTGTAGACATGTTTCACATATTTATTACCTTTTTACATTTTTTCATCCATTTTTCAACATTTGTACATTATTTCCCATTTATTTCTATGGAGAGACAGTCATTTTTTTAGTTTAATTAAGTGGACATTTTTTTACAGCTACCTTCTATCTATTTGTGTAATTGTTAGTCTATTAACCCAGAAGAAAGTTGCGGTAAGTTGCTGCTGTTCGTCAGAACAAGTAAGTCCTTTTTAAGGATTTTTTAAGGGTTTTGGGGGTTATGGGGTTTAGGGAGAGGTCTAGAAATTAGTTATAGTTTTTCTGTCTATTTAGATTGATTGATAGAAGTGTGTTTCACTAGTTTGTAGTTTTAGGTTTTCGCATCCTTTTTAGTAATGCATCAATATGTTATGTCAGTTATAATTTGATGATTAAGTCTGATGTATATGTTTTTTCATAATGTAATGTATTTTGCGGGTGAGTTTTCTTATTTACTTTACAGGTTTTTGTGTACGAACAAGTCCTGTGGATATTGGGAGTTAGCGTTTTTAAAATAAAAATTTAAATAAAATCTTTTATGGTTAATAATATACCAATGCTCTTTACTTCGTTTTTCTTGTTTTTGGGATTCCTAGAGCGTTTCTTTTTTTCTAAACACTTTTAGAGTTTTTTTTTATGGTTCCTAGATACTTTAGATTGCTTTGATCGATCTCTATTGGATTTGTTTGATTTGTGCATTTCTGAGCAGGCTTTTTGGACAATATTTTATCTGGTTTTGGTGGATTACAACTTTTCCCTACATGGATACAGAGGAATGTCAACAGCTATAGAACAGTAAGTTTAATTTATTCAGTTTCTTTTGGGTATGAAATGTTATATTTTATTGTTTGTGTAAATATGATGTGGTTGTTATTTGGAATTGTGTGGTTTATGTGTTGGAATTAATGTATGTGATGGATTAAGTTTGTTTTTTAGTTGGTGACAGTTACATTTATTTTGGGAATAATTTATATATCATTTAATTATCTCAGTCTTCGATAGCAATGGACTTTTATTTATGTTTAGACTGATGTAAAAATGTAATAAAATATTATATTTGATTACTTATACAAAAATGATTTGTCATGTTTAGATTTTGTGGTCGTTTTTTGGGAATTTGGTAGGTTACTGTTTATTTTATAATATGTTTTTGGCTATCATTTCTAACTAACGTCCTCCTTTTTTATTTATGAAGAGTTTGACTTTATATTTTAGTATGTTGTACAATCTTTTGGTTTGTTTTCTAAGTATAGGGGCAATGTGGCTAACAGATTGCTCCATTCGCAGTTGTTCAATCAATCAAGCAATAATTTGTAAAATGCAACATTGTCACCCCTAAGGGTAACTGGGTGCTAAGGGTGCTGAGTCTTCGTCAAAAAACCATGGTGAAGTGGGTCCATTTTGGGAAGTCCAGGATGAGTCTGGCTTCAGCATTCTGTATGGTCTGGAGTCTTCCTAGGAGCTCGGTAGAGATTCTGTCATAGAGAGCGTTTCGTAGTCAAGGTGACTGTTGATGAGGGCCTGCATAACGGTTTTTCTGGTGTTGATTGGGGTCGATCTGAAGATTCTGCTGAGTATGTGTAGGGTGTGGAAGCAAGAGGAGGCAGCTGCATTGACTTGTCGTTTCATGGTCAGTTGGCTGTCGAGGATGATGCTGAGTTTGCGTGCATGGTTGGTCAGTGTGGGTGTCGATCCAAGTTCTGCTGGCCACCAGCCATGGTTCCATGCGGAGGTGTTCTTCCCAAAGATCAGGACTTGGAAGTTAGTTTTGGTGTTGGGGTGGTCTTCGGTTAGTGAGAGTATTAGTTGAGTGTTGTCTGCATAGGAGATTATGTTGAACCTGTGGGATCTGATGACTTCTGCAGGGTGGTCATATATATGTTGAACAGGTTTGGGCTGAGGGATGATGCTTGTGGTACACCGCATATGCTGTCCTTGGGTGCGGCAGCGAAGGGAGGCAGATGGTTGCTCTGTGTGCGTCCTGTAAGATAGGAAGCGATCCACTTGAGGGTGTTTTACTGTATGCCGATGTTGTAAAGTTTGTGAATTAGGGTGTGGTGGGAGAAGGTGAGTAATACAGCTGAGAAGTCTAGGAGGCTCAGGGCCAGAGTGTTGCTATGTTTGAGAAGAGTTCTGATGTCATCTGTGGCAGCGATCAGCATGGTCTCAGTGCTGTGGTTAGCATGGAATCCTTATTGTGAGACGTTGATGAGGTGGTTGTGTTCCAGGTATTCGGTGGTATGTTGGTTCATGGCTTTCTTGAGTACTTTGGCTGCAGTGGGGAGCAGGGAGATCGGTCAGTAGTTTCTGAGGTGCTAGTGTTGGCAGAGGGTTTCTTTAGGAGGGGTCTGACCTGTGTGTGTTCCCATCTTTTCAGGAAGGTTGCTGTGGAGATGGAGGTGTTGAGGATGCTGGTGAGCTCGGTGCTGATTAGGTCGATCCTGACGTTGAAAAGATGGTGCAGGCGCCTCGGAGTGGATGGCAGCATGATGGCTGTGGTGGTCTGAGTGGTAAGTGGAGACCAGGTGGTGATAGTTTTGCTTGTGTTCGCTTATATGTCGAGGTTGTTGATGCTGAGAGAGGATGTCGCAGAGTTCTTCGCAGGGGTGGATGGTGTTTCCTGTGGCTTTCGGGTCAGAGAATTCTTTGACTAATTTGAAGAGCTCTTTCATGTGGTTGGCCACGGTATCAATGAGGGCAGTGATGACTGCTCTCTTGGCTTCCTTGAGACACAGGTGGTAGTTGCAGAGGGCTGCTTTGTGAGTGACTCTATCAGCAGGGTCCTTAGTGGCGCGCCATAGCTTCTTGAGTCTGTAGCAGCTGCGCTTGGTGGTTCTGAGCTCTGGTGTGTCCCAACTGGCTTGTTTTGAGGTTTTTTTGGACTTTGCTGATTTCAACGGGGCAACTCTGTCGGCACATTTGGTGATCCAGGCAGAGAAGTATTGGACGGTGTGGTCAAAGCCTGATGATGTTTCGGGTTGGGTGGTGCTGAGGGCCCGTCTCCACTGAGTCTCGCTTACCTTGCCTTACCTCTTTCTGTGTTGATTTGTCCAATATTGACTCTTACTGCATTATCCCTTTTCACTCTGCCTCATTTCCCTCCTTTTTTATATTTCTATAGTTGTTCACTTCAGGTCTGAGATTGCCACCCCGTGCCAGAATTTCACCATATCTACTTAAGACACATTTACCTAAAATAAATCTAAATAGAAATATTTTAGATAGCAAGTACAGAAACTCTGGAATGGATTTAGCCAACCAAGACCAATGTTGAACAGGCAGGTTGCCCTCCTTACTCTCCCCAATTTAAACCCTGTATGCTTACCATTATTCTTGGTATTAGTCGCTCTTTTATCCCACTCCCTTGCTCTTTTCAGTAAGTTTATCATTCTCACTTCTCTGTATTCTATCTCTCTCTCTTTCCCTATTCCAATAACATCCTTATCTCTTTCTCTTGCTCGTCCACTCCAAAATTGTCATGAAAAGCTGTATCAATATTGATTTGGAAATGCACATAGCAGAAAGTGCCTCCTTTACTAATGATATAACAAGGGCAAAATGGATCCCCAACTCTGCATAAATGATCACTCAAATGGTAACTTGAAATATATTATAAAAATTATTTTGTCCTTAAACATCAGCTAGTCAGTTTCTTAAAATACACATATGTTGACTTTTTAATGTTATTTTCTTGATTTTGCTAAATATGCTCATCTTTGATTGAAAACCAGCTTGGCCTGCCAATTATTGAAAGCAAAAGTGTCCAATTTTCAGCAAATAACTCCTTTTGTCCTCAAATCCCAGCTTTTCTTTTTAAAAAATGGGTTTGTCCCCAAATATAGGCTTGTCATTTTAATCAAGTATTCACAAGTAATATTGCTCCACTTAGGTAAGTTCTGCTTCCCATGCCCATGTATCACCATCACGTGCCAGTAATGCCCACCAATTGGGATTCTAGGGGGCTCATTATGATGTCGGACGGAATCACTTCCGCCTGACACTGACTCGGTCATGGGACCGATCGGCACCCAGTGGCCGGTCCCAACTGCCTCATTAGGATGTGACCGAACACTGCTCGGTTGCATTCCTATATTTCACTATGGGAGCATGCATTACAGTCGTAAACTTTCCGTAATGTATGCTCCCATAGTAAAATGGGAGGTACGGTTCATCCCTGCACACCGTGGCAGGCTCCAAGGTGCAGAGATCAACAGGGGTGTCCCCTCAGTCTCCAAAGAGAGGCCGTGGACCAAAGGAGGCGCTGCTGGGTGTCCCCTAACATGCTGTCCAACATAGTTTCCATTTCGGACAGACCGGCATGGAAACCATGTCGGAAACCGTGATCGTAAACTCAAGGGTGAAAAGAGCTGCTCTTGAGATTACAGGCCGGATTCCGACTCGTGGACAGGCTTTACGGCAGGTTTCCTTTTCAACTACCTCCAACATAATGAAGCGGTCCAAAAGGAAAACGAACTGCCCATTATCGGAGCCTTTACGAGCCGTATTGTAATTGGCCCCCTATATGTTTATTATTTTTTTACTTGTGTTTTAAGTAAGATAATTTCTCAGTTATGAAATTGCTAACGTTTTTGTTGTATTAATGTATATAAATAATGGTTTTAAACTTTTTTTTACTGGCAGGATATTGGTTTTTTAGGAGATTATCGTAGAGTTTTAAAAAGTGTATATTTTAAAGTCAAGTTTTTGTTAAATATTTTAAAGATATGCAAATTAATATTTTACAATTTTCAAATGTATTTTGTTACATTAACCGTTTTAATACATTTTAATTCAAAATGAATTAAATATATTTTAGTTGTATGAAACAAAAAATATTGAAATGTTACAAAATATTTAAATGATAAAATATTAAATTAATATTATAACACGAAATAATTAGAATTGTTTCCTATTCAAGTGTTACATTTTATCATGTTTGTAAAAAATAAATAATACAAATATTCTAAAAAAATGTTTTAAAATGATATTTTATACTAACCATATAGTTTTTAATTTGTTTTAAATATGAACATTAGTTTTATATAAATATTTATTTTATGATTGTTCATTTTAGATTATGATTTTATTTTATATTTATAGTTTAAAGTTTAGGAATGATAGTTAATATTTAAAAAATAAATTAGTTGTTAATAGTTATACTTTTTGTGTTTAAAATGTTATTGTTTACATATGAATATATAGGTTTGTACTTTTGTTTAGTGTGTTTTTAGATTCCATTATAGTTTACTTTGTAGTTAAAAAAGTTTGTGTAAGTATGGCGTTTGAATGTGTTTCATTTGTATTTCCCTTTATAAAATATTTGAGATTGCAGTTGAAATAGTAAATCTCACCTATCTAGCATCCAGCACCTTCTTCAATTAGCCTTAGATTGGAGTGGAAATAGTAGATGTCACCCCTTCAGTGTCCACCACCTTCCCACGATATGGTTAGATTGTAGCAGGAGTAGTACATTTCACACTGTTAGTGTCCAACACCTCCCCCCAATATGGTTAGATTGGAGTGGGAATAGTAAATGTCATCCCCTTAGTGTCCAACACCATCCCCCATTATGGTTAGATTGGAGTGGGATTAGTAAATATAAACCCTTTAGTGTCCAACACCTTTCTCCAATATGGTTCAATTGGAGTAGGAATAGTAAATGTCACACTATTTTAGTGTCCAACACCTTCCCCAAATTAGGTTAGATTGGAGTGGGAATAGTAAATGTAATTCCTTTGTTGTCTAATTCCTTCTATAACATGGTTTATATTGGAGTGGGAATAGTAAATGTCAATTTTTAAGTGTCCAACCCTTCTTCAAATAGGCATAGATTGGAGGGGGAATAGTAAATCTTACTTTTCAATATCTAATACTTCCTCTAAATTGGTATGGGTTCGGAGTGTGAATAGTAAATGACACCCTTTTAGTGTTCAACGCTTCCTTAAAAATGTTTTATGCAGGAGTGTGATTATTTAATTTGATAGTTTTAGTGTGAAATCCTTTGTTTTAAATTTATTTGCATTCAGCAGAAATTGTGTTTTTTCATTTGTATTGTTGGTGTTTAGAAATGTAATAAAAAATAGTTGTATGTTTGTAACTTAAAATATCATGAATTACATTTTTGTAGAATAAAGACGTAAAACATTTTTCTCATTTTATTTATTTTTTCAAAGTTTATTTAATGTATATCTTCACATTTTTAAACATTTATATTTCAATTGATAAATAAAGAATTCAATATAGTTTCTTTTTGTAAATTATTTTATTAATTTCCCTAAAGTACCATCAATAATATCAGCATGATGATTCAATCTGGCTTTTAACATTATAGCATAGCAATATATTAAAATGGCACGGCTAGGGGTACAAGGGGACTCTCATTTAGGTAACATTTAGTGTCCGTTGTACTGGCTGGCTTGCTGCTTCACTCTGCAGCGCCGCACAGCTGTACGCAGTCAAATCATATCAAGAGCACCAAAGAGAAAATGGGCCATTATTCCTCAAAAACCATTTCCACAATGTTACATACAGTTGCAAAATACATTTTTTGACGTGAACAAGAGGAACACAACAAGGAAGAAAGATAAAAGGAGTAAAGAATAATACAAAGAAAAAGAGAAAATAAGAACCGATGTCTACATGGGAGAACCGTTGTGGATGCATTGATTGGTCTAGTGCATTATTGAGTAGTATATGTAGAATTGTAAGGGTGTGGTATATTGTGTAATAGTGTGTATTTCTCTGGTGGAGGGGGATGCTGACGTGTGGTGCGGGAGAGCAAAGAGTAGAGGCAAAAGCAACGGGCTACAGCTGGGTAAGAAACAGGCGGATCGAGCAAATATAGGAGGGAGCAGGATCTGTAGAGAGTTTAGTCTCGATCACGGACAAATATCCCTGCCATTGTATAGGATATTGTCTCGGGGGGCAAATGCCCATGCCACAGTCTCTTGTTGATTTGTGTGCTCAGAGACCAGTGCAGTACGAAGATCGAGTAACCACGCATTGATCCCGGGACCCGTTTGCGCCTTCCATATCATGATGTACGTCTTGTGACTCTCAATATAAAGTGAAGAGATTCCGTCTCCACCTGCACGCCTGCCGAGTCTGTAAGTACAGTGGCTACCTCAGACCAGAATGTTTGAATGATAGTGAAGTTCCACACCATTTGCGTGAATGTGGCTCCCTGGTCCCGACATCTTAGGCATATGTCTATGGTGGTGGTGTACATGCGGGCTAGCCTGTGAGATGTGAGATACGTGTGATGTAAATAATTGAATTGAGTATTTTTTACTCTAGCATTGGCCGAGATAATTTTAGGTCGGTTAAGGCATTGTAGCCACTGCTTGTCAATTAGGACTGTGGTTAGTTCGCTATCCCAATATGCACGCAGCATCGCCAATGCAGGGGGATCGTCCAATCTGATAGATGTATAAATGGTTGGTAAGGCATATCAGCCACGGCCGTGTGTGAGCAGTGTGTGTAGGAGATGTGATGTGGCGGGCTCCGCTTGGTCATTGTCCCATGCTTGCAGGAATCGGTGTGTTAGCAAGGCGTGTAGTAGAAAGGAACCCTGTGGCACTCCATATGTGTCTACCAATTCCTCGAAAGTTTGCAGTTGTGAGTCCACATACATGTCACCCCATGTTTCCAACCCACTCTAACAATTAAATATAGTTAAATAAATAAAACATTTAATTATTTTTTTATTATGAAATACAAAAAGGCAAATTACATAATAAAAACTATTGTATATCGTACATTTTCAAGAATCCTGCAAGCTATGGGGCTGTCATACGTCAGTGTACAACCGTATTCCCTTAGACCACAACCCTATCTTTCTAGTGCACTCCACAAAGGCTGCCTAAGACAAATTCTGTTTGCAAGGCTAACGGGTTCACAACTAAGAAAGTAAATCCAAGATACCATTTGCTTACAAAAATCGTAAGCTGAAACTCCGCAATTATATATATGAGTCTTTTAACCACCTGCTTTGCTTCTGCCCTCACTCCTGATACCACGCCGTAGATTGCTAAAACCACTCTTCATCACCCATGGCACACAAACTTGTAACAAGGCTGCAAATTTGGTGTTCACCATCAAAGAGCAGATGACACAACCCAAATTCGGCACATACATCAGTTTACACAGCAATGCCTAGAAGATTTGATCAATGGCAGCAATTTTCATTTAGAGCCAAAAGGTACCAGAATCGGCTGACAAATAACTGAACTAGACTTGCTCAGCCTACTCACTTCCTTAGCCTGAAATAAATGTCTCCAAGTGCCTTATAGCCCTGCAGGCAAATTATGCTAAGCTATTTCAGATGGCTCTGACGTCCAGTGTTGCCAACCTACCAGCCAGCCATCCCAAATTGGTTCACGAGAGACAAACGATAGCCGAGGAATATATGTATTTTAAATTGAATGAAACTTTCTTAATATACTGTTTGCACTTATTTAAAACTGCCAACTTCTTGCTTTTACTCTGTTCATCATATTCAAGGTCTTCACTTTACTACTTGATTTACTGAGCCTATTTTTAACTGTATTTCTTGTATTTTATTGCTCTTACGCAACAGTGTTTTTACTTTTTGGAATCTTACATTGTAAAGATTTTTTTTAATCATACAATAAAGGTCTTTCAACTTTCACTTTCAACTTTGTATATTTCCTACTTTTATTTGCCATTGTATAACACCTCTTTAACATTTCTTAAAAGTGTCTTATATAAATCTTTTCAACATCTTTTTAACGTTTTTCCAGTATATATTAAATAATTGCATATAATTTATACTTTTATTTAATGTATACTTTATAATTTTTATCAATTTTCTTATCACATTTGTAGACATGTTTCACATATTTATTACCTTTTTACATTTTTTCATCCATTTTTTCAACATTTGTACATTATTTCCCATTTATTTCTATGGGGAGACTGTCATTTTTTTAGTTTCATTAAGTGGACATTTTTTTACAGCTACCTTCTATCTATTTGTGTAATTTTTAGTCTATTAACCCAGAAGAAAGTTGCGGTAAGTTGCTGCTGTTCGTCAGAACAAGTAAGTCCTTTTTAAGGATTTTTTAAGGGTTTTGAGGGTTATGGGGTTTAGGGAGAGGTATGGAAATTAGTTATAGTTTTTCTGTCTATTTAGATTGATTGATAGAAGTGTGTTTCACTAGTTTGTAGTTTTAGGTTTTCGTATCCTTTTTAGTAATGCATCAATATGTTATGTCAGTTATAATTTGATGATTAAGTCTGATGTATATGTTTTTTCATAATGTAATGTATTTTGCGGGTGAGTTTTCTTATTTACTTTACAGGTTTTTGTGTACGAACAAGTCATGTGGATATTGGGAGTTAGCGTTTCTAAAATAAAAATTTAAATAAAATCTTTTATGGTTAATAATATACCAATGCTCTTTACTTCGTTTTTCTTGTTTTGGGGATTCCTAGAGCGTTTCTTTTTTTCTAAACACTTATAGAGTTTTTTTTATGGTTCCTAGATACTTTAGATTGCTTTGATCGATCTCTATTGGATTTGTTTGATTTGTGCATTTCTGAGCAGGCTTTTTGGACAATATTGTATCTGGTTTTGGTGGATTACAACTTTTCCCTACATGGATACAGAGGAATGTCAACAGCTATAGAACAGTAAATTTAATTTATTGAGTTTCTTTTGGGTATGAAATGTTATATTTTATTGTTTGTGTAAATATTATGTGGTTGTTATTTGGAATTGTGTGGTTTATGTGTTGGAATTAATGTATGTGATGGATTAAGTTTGTTTTTTAGTTGGTGACAGTTACATTTATTTTGGGAATAATTTATATATCATTTAATTATCTCAGTCTTCGTTAGCAATGGACTTTTATTTATGTTTAGACTGATGTAAAAATGTAATAAAATATTATATTTGATTACTTATTCAAAAATGATTTGTCATGTTTAGATTTTGTGATCGTTTTTTGGGAATTTGGTAGGTTACTGTTTATTTTATAATATGTTTTTGGCTATCATTTCTAACTAACGTCCTCCTTTTTTATTTATGAAGAGTTTGACTTTATATTTTAGTATGTTGTACAATCTTTTGGTTTGTTTTCTAAGTATAGGGGCAATGTGGCTAACAGATTGCTCCATTCGCAGTTGTTCAATCAATCAAGCAATAATTTGTAAAATGCAACACTGTCACCCCTAAGGGTAACTGGGTGCTAAGGGTGCTGAGTCTCCGTCAAAAAACTTTGAGTTTCTTTCTGAAGTTCGCTAGGGTGTGTGCTGTTCGGAGGTGGAGGGGCAGGTCATTCCAGGTCTTGGTGGCGATGCAGAAGGAGTGGCCCCTGCTGTGGCAGATGTGGGGTGTGTGTGCGTGAGGACAGGTGAGGCGGAGTGCAGGTGTCTTCAGGGCGGATGGAAGTTTAGACTGGTGGTGGATGTAGGATGGTCCTCAGCCATGAAGACCTTTGTAGGTGGGTGTGAGGATCTTGAACTGGTATCTAGACAGGGAGCCATTGGAGGTTTCTGAGGTGAATGGTGAAGTGGGTCCATTTTGGGAACTCCAGGACGAGTCTGGCTTCAGCATTCTGTATGGTCTGGAGTCTTCCTAGGAGCTCGGTAGAGATTCTGGCATAGAGAGCGTTTCGTAGTCAAGGTGACTGTTGATGAGGGCCTGCATAACGGTTTTTCTGGTGTTGATTGGGGTCGATCTGAAGATTCTGCTGAGTATGTGTAGGGTGTGGAAGCAAGAGGAGGCAGCTGCTTTGCCTTGTCGTTTCATGGTCAGTTGGTTGTCGAGGATGATGCTGAGATTGCGTGCGTGGTTGGTCAGTGTGGGTGTCGATCCAAGTTCTGCTGGCCACCAGCCATGGTTCCATGCGGAGGTGTTCTTCCCAAAGATCAGGACTTGGAAGTTAGTTTTGGTGTGGGGGTGGTCCTCGGTGAGTGAGAGTATTAGTTGAGTGTTGTCTGCATAGGAGATTATGTTGAACCTGTGGGATCTGATGACTTCTGCAGGGTGGTCATATATATGTTGAACAGGTTTGGGCTGAGGGATGATGCTTGTGGTACACCGCATATGCTGTCCTTGGGTGCTGCAGCGAAGGGAGGCAGATGGTTGCTCTGTGTGCGTCCTGTAAGATAGGAAGCGATCCACTTGAGGGTGTTTTACTGTATGCCGATGTTGTAAAGTTTGTGAATTAGGGTGTGGTGGGAGAAGGTGAGTAATACAGCAGAGAAGTCTAGGAGGCTCTGGGCCAGAGTGTTGCTATGTTTGAGGAGAGTTCTGATGTCATCTGTGGCAGTGATCAGCATGGTCTCAGTGCTGTGGTTAGCATGGAATCCTTATTGTGAGGCGTTGATGAGGTGGTTGTGTTTCAGGTATTCGGTGGTATGGTGGTTCATGGCTTTCTTGAGTACTTTGGCTGGAGTGGGGAGCAGGGAGATCGGTCAGTAGTTTCTGAGGTGCTAGTGTTGGCAGAGGGTTTCTTTAGGAGGGGTCTGACCTGTGTGTGTTCCCATCTTTTCAGGAAGGTTGCTGTGGAGATGGAGGTGTTGAGGATGCTGGTGAGCTCGGTGCTGATTAGGTCGATCCTGACGTTGAAAAGATGGTGCAGGCGCCTCGGAGTGGATGGCAGCATGATGGCTGTGGTGGTCTGAGTGGTAAGTGGAGACCAGGTGGTGATAGTTTTGCTTGTGTTCGCTTATATGTCGAGGTTGTTGATGCTGAGAGAGGATGTCGCAGAGTTCTTCGCAGGGGTGGATGGTGTTTCCTGTGGCTTTCGGGTCAGAGAATTCTTTGACTAATTTGAAGAGCTCTTTCATGTGGTTGGCCACGGTATCAATGAGGGCAGTGATGACTGCTCTCTTGGCTTCCTTGAGTCACAGGGGGTAGTTGCAGAGGGCTGCTTTGTGAGTGACTCTATCAGCAGGGTCCTTAGTGGCGCGCCATAGCTTCTTGAGTCTGTAGCAGCTGCGCTTGGTGGTTCTGAGCTCTGGGGTGTCCCAACTGGCTTGTTTTGAGGTTTTGTTGGACTTTGCTGATTTCAACGGGGCAACTCTGTTGGCACATTTGGTGATCCAGGCAGAGAAGTATTGGACAGTGTGGTCAAAGCCTGATGATGTTTCGGGTTGGGTGGTGCTGAGGGCCCGTCTCCACTGAGTCTCGCTTACCTTGCCTTAGCTGCGGGGGGCAGTGGTGCTTGGTGGCAGTGTGCCAGGGGTCAGAGTTGAGGAAGTGGGCGATGGCATGGGCAGTCCAATTAATTTAGTGACGTGGGTGAATTTTATTCTGTCGCTGGAGGTAAAGATGAAGTCAAGTGTGTGTCTGGCTTTGTGCATGAGATCAGTGACCAGTTGGGTGAGGCTAATGTTCTTTAGGTTCTCCAGGAGGGGGATGGAGTTGGCATTGTTGGGGTCACCAACGTGGAAATTGGGGTCGCCGAGTTTGATATAGAAGTGGGAGTCAATGGCTAGGGGGGGTGATGAGGTTGGAGATGCCGTCGCAGAATGCTGGTTGGGGTCCCTGGTGACTGTAGGCAATGGTGCCTCTTATCGGGGTCTTAGTGTCCGTTTATAAGCAGAAGTTGAGGTGTTCCATGAGAGGTGTTGGGTTGTTGTTGGTGACGATGCATCGGATAGTTTCCCTTAAGATGATGGTGAAGCTCCCGCCGTGCATGATGGTGTCGTCTCAGTGTATCATCTTATAGCCATCAGCAGTGGCGGTGGCGATGTCGGGGTTCGAGGAGGGGATGAGCCACATTTCAGTGATGAAGGCAACGTCCAGGTAGAGGGTGGTGATGGTATTCCAGATTTTAGTGGAATGTTTGCAGAGGGAGCAGACGTTGAGCAGGATACATTGAAATGCTCCCTGGTTGTTTGTAGTCTCCTGATCAGGAGCGCGTGGGGTCCAGTGCGGGCAGGAGGTCCTGTGTGGTAGACAAAGTGGCAGTGGTGGCAGGTGACGAATCCTTTGGCTGATCATGGGGTGGCTGTGAAGCAGTGGTTGTTGTGGCGCCCAGGGAACAGGGTCAGGAGGCTCCTCTGAGGTGTAGTGGTAGATGGTGTGAGGACCAGGGCTACAGGCGATGGGCACGATCCAGGTGCAGACCGGCTTGCCTTGTGCATGCCTTCGGCGCTCGCAGCGCACCATGCTGCGACCTCCATTGAGTAGGTCCTGGGGGAGGGCAAGGCGCTGGGTGGTGGGAGGAGGGAATCGGCAGGAAGATGGAAACGCCAAGAAGGGGGGCCAACACAGGCAGAAAAGGGAAAAATAGAGGGTGGAAACGAGCAGAGAAGGCAAAAATAGGCAGAACGCGCAGAGAAAGGCAGAAATAGCTGGCAGAATGAGCAGCGAAAGGAAGAAAATAGCTGGAAGAATGAGCAGAAACGAAGCAGGAGAAGATCAACAGAAGATAGCAGAGGGTTGGGATATTTTTCTTCCTTAATGGTCTGGTCAGAGAATCTGGCAGAGTTTCCTTGTCTTGCAGAGTTTATCATTTTTGAAGTGTGTAGTTGTTTAAATTAGTGTACCATTAATATTGTTAATTTAATTGTTTGTCTGAGTTTATTCGTTAAAGTTGTTTATACTTAGATTTTATTGGTTGGTTTAGTTTTAGTTGGAATTTTTTTTATCAGTTATGTACTTCTATGGTAAACACTAATTTAGGTTTAATTTATAATGTATGATTCATAGTTTTGAATCTAAATTTATTTATAGATATATTTATTAATATTTAGGTTGTTGTCTGAATGTACATTTTTTGGGGTTGTATTGTTATGATTGTAGTTATGTAATTTATTGGGGTGAATGATAAATATGTTGGTGATGTAGTATATTTATATTTAATTTAAACATGTGTACAAAATGTTTTAGGTTTATTTCAAATAATTGCTGTATGTAAAAAGTCTTTTTTATATTTATTAATGATCATTTAATGATTTTGGCGATATTATTGTAGTCGACATTGTGTGAATCAATATTTTTGATATATTATATATTTATTTAAAGGTGACAATATTTTAGTTTTCAATATTTGTGTTTTCAATATAATAAAAGTCAATATTTTTAACAATCATATTTGAGTTCTCGTTATTTGTGTTTTTACTAGTTCAGTATAGGAAGTCAATATTTTTGTTATCAATATTAAATTTCTGATATTTTTGTGTTTCAATATTATATGCATCAATATTACATCAGTGATCCTCTCGCCTTTGAGAGCTATTGGCTGTGCCAATGTCTTTTCTAAATGCTGTACAGCACCAAAGCCCACAGAAACTAACAATTAAGAAGCAAGCAAGTGAGTGCCTGTGTGGGTCAGTGAGTGTGTGTACGAGTGCCTGTGTGGGTCTGTGAGTGGGTGTGTGAGTGACTGGGTCTGTGACTGCATCTGTGAGTGGTACTATGGGTCTGTGAGTGGGTGTGAAAGTGGCTGTGTGGGTCTGTGAATGTGTGTGAGCACCTGTGTGTGGGTGCTAGGGGTCTGTGAGTGCCTGTGTGAATGCCTATTTGGATTTGTGAGAGGGTGGTGAGTGCCTGTATGGGTATGTGACAGTCTGTATGAGTGCCCGTGTGGGTCTGTGACTAGGTTTGTGAGTGGTGGTATGGGTCTGTGAGTGGGTGTGTGAGTACCTGTGTGGGTTTGTGGGTGCCTTTGTGGGTCTGTGACGGGTGTGTGAATGCCCGTGTGGGTTTCTGAGGGTGTGTATGAGTGCCTGTGTGGGTCTGTGACTGGGTTTTTGAATGGTGCTAAATGTCTGTGAGTGGTTGTGTGAGTGGCTGTGTGGGTCTGTGAGTGGGTGTGTGAGTGCCTGTGTGGGTGTGTGAGTAGGTGTGTAAGTGGCGCTATGGATTTTGGGCATTTGCATACTTAGGGCATTTAAAAAAGAGAACCATGGACTTTGCTCCCACCAGGAGACGATAAGAAAGAAACCATTTATCACAGTCACTACAGATCAGACTGCACTCCATTAGATCAATGATGCATTCATATACATTAAGGATTTCAGATTGTTTTTCAATGTGGAATTCAAGAAGAAACACATTTGATTTGCCTTTGTCAGGCTCAGGAAGTCATGAACATTTGTGCTTTCCTTAAGTGGGGCTTCAACTGGGGCACCTGCTATGTTTATATTGGTAAGTGCTTCCTGTTGAGGTTTAATTTCTGTGAAATGTGCACCTGGGCCAGACTGGAGCTTCATTTTTTCTCAGAAGAGTCCCCAGTTTTTCTGAAAACTTCTACCCAACTGGAGTACTTTCGTCTGGTTAATTAGTAGGTGCTACCTCATTAGGTAAATGTCTTGTGCATATTCTGCACTACAGCTGCGTAAAGGACCACGGACGGGGTAATGTGACCTTGTGTGCATGTAATTTCGATAATCTAATTGTTCGTCAAGTGTCTTCATCCATAAATCTGTGATAACATGAATCCTTATCAAGAGACGATGACGAGACTACAAAGAGGTGAATCTCCACCAAACAGGGATGCGTCCTCTTGACTAAATCAAATAAGTGCTTCTTTATTTGTTGAAGATGTCCTTGTCATGAAAATCGTCTGGAAACGTGCTTGGGGGCCTTTTAGTAAGCTGTCCATAAACGTGGGAAAAGCCAGACCTTTGCATACTACTATGTAAAATGAGGAGGGGGGCTGCACATCCTCCCCTTCCCCAGCTGTTTTTGGCCCCAGGAACCCCATCCCACCGGTGCCCGACCCCAAGTCAATGTGGGGGGGGGGCTGCATGGCACCCCTCCCTGGGCCAATTTTGGCTCCAGGGGCCTCATCCCCAAGGGCTCGACCACTTCGTTGGTGCCTGGTCCCACCCTAGGCATCCAGTCTGTATGTTGGGGACCACGGGGGTAGCCCCAAGGCCCCCACAGTCCCAGCTGGCTCCCTGCCTCCTGCGGGAACCATCATTACTCATGCACACAGGGAGATACCGGAAATGCAGTGTGAATACTTTCATCTCTTTCCCTGCCCGAATATCTGCCGCTGGCAAGAGAGTCAATATGGCTCACTTAGGTAATGAACAAACATGCATTTCTGACATGTGATTATACTCCAAATCATATAGCTAGCTGTGTGTCAGGTGAGGGCTTGTGGATGATGCATAGCAGAAAAAAATATAAACACAATTATTTCTCTTGTACACTTTTGCCTTGCATGTCCCTATGCGTCAAATGCCTTAAGTGAAAGCTAACTTTTTAAAATTAGCCTTAAACCTCACTGTGTGTTAACACCTTCATGAAGATTACAGAGACTCCTTCGCATTCACGGGACAGGCAATGTAGGTAGGGGGGTGGGTGCAAGCAGCAAGGGGCACAAGAGCAAGCAACGATGAGGAAGGAAAACAAGAAAAACAAGAAAATGAGGAAAAACGAAAAAGAAAGTGCTCCAGAAGGAGCAGCAGGCAGAGGGAGTAGGAAGGAACCAGTAACTCAATCACATCAGAAGCAGCGAACGGGCACTGATTATGTTTAATCAATCTGTGCTTGTTTCTTGCTCCACAGCAAGCATTGGAAGTGGCATTTCCTCTGGACTAGCCAATTAGGGACAATGCAAGGAAGAGTGATGTTGAAGCAAACAAATGGTAAGCAATGGGCAGGCTCTAAGCCCTTTTTGTAAACAAGTGTCTTGCAAGCGAGATTCTTGCGCTAGTGCATGCTCTTGCAGACTCGACCCTAAAAAGGATAACCATCGCTATTGCCTGGGATGGTAATCGTTATGGAAAGTGTTACAACTGAGGGTCTCTAGTTGGCTGAGGCAGTTACCTTAGTCCAAATAGGGACCCTTGCTTCTAGTCAGGGAAAGGAGGGACACCCTCTTTCATAACCCCTGCTCACCCCCTGGTAGCTTGGCATGAGCAGCCCGGCTTATCTTCAAGGCAATGTGTAAAGTATTTGCAACCACACTTCCAGTGACACAGTGATAACACAACAAATGGACACCACACTGATGTATGAAAATAGCGGTATCTTTATCAAGAAGAAAAATACAGTAAAACCAAACGATAAAAATCCAACATATGCGTATTCGTAATATTTCACGTTGCCGGTTATTAGGCCAACAAACACTTGTAGGTTCTGGCGGTATTAATGAGCAGTTCACGATTTTCAAATGCAGTCCTAATGCATTGTCATGCAGTTCGTAATGAAGTTCGTAGTATTAGACTAATGCAGTTCATATGCAAGAATAATGCATTCCTCAATGCAAGTGATCAGGCAATTCGTAATGCAAGAATAATGCAATCCTCAATGCAAGTAATCAGGCAATTCGTAATGCAAGAATAACGCACTCCTTAATGCAAGTAATAAGGTAGTTCGTAAGGCAAGAATAATTCAATCCTCAATGCACGTAATCCGGCAGTTCGTAATGCAAGAATAACGCACTCCTTAATGCACCTAATCAGGCAGTTCGTAATGCAAGAATAATGCACTCTTTAATGCAAGTAATAAGGCAGTTCGTAATGCAAGAATAATTCAATCCTCAATTCACGTAATCAGGCAGTTCGTAATGCAGAAATAATACAATCCCTAAGGCAAGTAATAAGGCAGTTCGTAATGCAGGAATAATACCAGGCCAATCGACGTGATTAACCACTAGGCCCGAACCACAGATAACAGTCCTGAACTTCCGTGGGCGGCCCCGGTACTGCCGGGCAGGTCGGGGCTGCTCGAGGACTCAGCGCGTCTAACGCGGTGAGCAGGAGAGAGACGGGAGCACTCCGGTACTCCTCCTGCACGCCTCCCCAGGCCACACACACTTGCGGCTCCCGACCGGAGTCCAAGCCTTACCTGGGGGATGCGCTGCCTCGCTCTCTTTCTCTCCCCGCTTGTCAGACGTCCTGCTGAGTGTTTCCGATGATGACATAGCTCCGATGCAAGGCGACGCTGTAGCCGGACAGGTTACAACGCTGCCTTCTCCATTGCTGACGATCTTGGGCAGATTCCTCTTGCGAAAAACGATCACACTTACCTCATGACTTCCTTAGCTTTACAAAAATCCTTTAGCACATTGGGGCTCGGGCCGGAGGCGGCTATCTTGATTCGCAGCCTCCATTACGATGATAGTTCAGGCCACAAACAGCTACACAGCAGCGTGGACGATAATTTACGCTGCGGGTGCACTGCAGTCACGGGA
Organism: Triturus cristatus; assembly: GCF_964204655.1. NCBI lineage: Eukaryota > Metazoa > Chordata > Amphibia > Caudata > Salamandridae > Triturus > Triturus cristatus. Next base: position 289,184,972 of record NC_140592.1, on the reverse strand, counting down.
CACTTTCCAATCAGGCTGCACACACACACACACACAAAACGTCACTGAGACTCGGATGGGTTTCGGGTCACACAGTCCCGGGGCAATGCTTACAAAGGTCTCAGGCTGCAAAAAGCACACAGCGCCGCTGAGACACATTTGGAAACTTTGACGTTCCTGAGTTTCTACAACATGGAGCCAGCTCTCCTCGGGCCCTTGGGGACAAGTTACTTCGGGACACAGCACACAGCAAAGTCCTTTCAAGCAGGGGGACACAACAAGTCTCTTAGCCTCTCCTTAGTTAAATCAGCAAACTGCAGGCCAGCCCCAGAACACACAGCAAGGGTCAGCCCTTCTCTTCAGTCTCTTCAGCTGTTCTTCCTTGGCAGAGGTTCCTCTTGACAGCGAAGTAGTTTCAATCCTTTTCAGTCTTGATCAGTCCAACGTTCAGGGGTTTCAGCCCTCATGGTTATACCTCTCAATGTCTTTGAAGTCTTTGTGTTCAGGGGGCACTGACCCCTGTCCAAACTAGTTCTGGTAGTCTTCCTGCCAGTGGCACCTTCTTCCTTTTATAGTGGGGGTCTGGTTCCTCAATCCCTCAGTAGGAGGTGGAGTCATTGTTTTATGGCAGCAGCCCAGGCCTCTTCACCTCCAGATGGCTACTCCTCCCCCCTGCACTCCATATGCAGATCTGCCTGTTGCTGTCTCACCTACCCCTCCCCTGGATTAAGACACTTTCCAGATCCTATCACATTCAAATCCAGACAGTCAATCCACAACTAGGCAGAGACACACAGACTTGTTAGAACAAAAAACCAGCCACTTCTAAAAGTGTGGTTTCTACACACACAATTCAAAAACCACCTTCACCAAAAGATGTGTTATTAAATTGTGAGTTCAGGCACACTAAACTTTACCGTTCCATCTTAAGCCTATGGGAAGATAGGCTAAAAACATATTTACATAGCCTTTCCCATTCTGTCCTATGGGCAAGATGGCCTTGCAACAGTGAAAAAAGAAATGGAGAGTATTTCACTGTCACAGCTCAGTACACACCTCAGTACATGTCCTACCTTTCACAGACACTGCACCCTGCCTAGAGGGGTACCTTGGGCCTACTATAGGGGTGTCTGATGTGCATGGAAAGGGAAGGGTAAGGCCTGGCAAGTGGGTGCACTTGTCAGGACAACATGGCAGTTAGCAAACGGCGCAGGCACTGCAGTGGCAGGTCTGAGATCTCTCTTTATGGTTACTTGTGTGGGTGGCACAATTAGTGCTGCAGGCCCACTAGTAGCATTTGCATTACCAGCCCTGGCACACATAGTGCACTTTACTAGGGACTTTACTAGTAAGGCAAACATACCAATTATGGACAACCAATTACCATAACACTTTATACAGGGAGCACTTGCACTTTGACACTGATAAGCAGTGGCAATGTACCCAAAGGATCTAAGTTGGCAAAATGAAATCCATCACAGCATCAAAAATAGAGGCGGTAGAGGCAAAAAGTCTGGGGTAACCACAAAAAGAAATGCCAGGTCTAACAGGAAGTATACCCACAATATGCCAAAAATGGCCTTCTATTTTGTCACCTTGTGCCAGGATCACCAACATGCTAAGGATGCCCACAATATGCCAGGGCTAAATTCATGCAAGTGATGGCCACCATTATGCCATTGGATTTCATCATAATGCTGTGGAGGGCCATAATTTATCAAGGAAACTCTCATTAAAACTCCGTGCTGAGACCTGTACCCTGCGTTTTCGCAGAGACTTGAAAACACATTTGTTTCCCCGGTGAGTCGCTATCTCTACTCCATGGTCCCACGGTCGATGCACTGTTCATAGCGCCGGGATGCCCCAGGGTAGCTGTGCGCTATATAAGTTTTAATAATAATAATAATAATAATAGGCTAGAACCACTGTTATGTTAGGGGTGACCACCATATGCCAAGAATGCCCATTGTGGTCAGGGTCAACATTTTGTCATTGCAAATGCCAACTGTGCCCATAATGACAAGGATGCCACAATTATGCCAGGGTGAACCATACTACAAAAGGAAGTCACAAAATATTAAAGATGCCCAAAATATGCCAGGGCCCAAATGTGCTTGAGATGTGAGGGATGTACTTCCACCCATCCCCCACAGACAGACATATATGCACCTTCACATGGCACACAGCAGTAGACCTGCAAATACACACAGATCAATGCACACAAACACACACACACATATATATGTATATATATATATATATATATTTATACACACCGGGGAATTCCAAGTTGCACTCTTTCTTACAACATCAGCCTCTGATGAAGAGTGGAATTTGAAACGCGTCAGGCTGTTGTAAGATGTCCTGTATGACTGGCGTTATACTGTGTCCATACCATTAAAGGCTTTGGGGAAGGCGGCGCGTGTTCGAGTGCGACTCAACTTGGAATTCCCCGGTGTGTATAAATCTATAAGCGGCCGTCCTGCCGCTGAGCCCGCACCACCCCAGGAGAGCAATAACAGGGGGCCACGGAGTTCGTGAATTATCGAATTCTATTGTGGAGCATGTGCCATGGATAAGGACCGTGTTTTGCCAGGGCTCATGGTGAGCTTTTGAGACAATTAATGAGAGTGCATCCATTCAGGATTTATTACGGACCCCATCACCCAGAATGCAACGTATAGCCTCATATAGAGCAGCCCAATCAGGGAATACGATATTGGCATATAAGGATGATGGAGACCGCCATGCACTCTTTCTTACAACATCAGCCTCTGATGAAGAGTGGAACTTGAAACGCGTCAGGCTGTTGTAAGATGTCCTGTATGACTGGCGTTATACTGTGTCCATACCATTAATGGCTTTGGGGAAGGCGGCGCGTGTTCGAGTGCGACTCAACTTGGAATTCCCCGGTGTGTATAAATCTATAAGCGGCCGTCCTGCCGCTGAGCCCGCACCACCCCAGGAGAGCAATAACAGGGGGCCACGGAGTTCGTGAATTATCGAATTCTATTGTGGAGCATGTGCCATGGATAAGGACAGTGTTTTGCCGGTGCTCATGGTGAGATTTTGAGACAATTAAAATAAGAGTGCATCCATTCAGGATTTATTACGGACCCCATCACCCAGAATGCAACGTATAGCCTCATATAGAGCAGCCCAATCAGGGAATACGATATTGGCATATAAGGATGATGGAGACCGCCATGCATGCTTTCTTACAACATCAGCCTCTGATGAAGAGTGGAACTTGAAACGCATCAGGCTGTTGTAAGATGTCCTGTATGACTGGCGTTATACTGTGTCCATACCATTAAAGGCTTTGGGGAAGGCGGCGCGTGTTCGAGTGTGACTCAACTTGGAATTCCCCGGTGTGTATAAATCTATAAGCGGCCGTCCTGCCGCTGAGCCCGCACCACCCCAGGAGAGCAATAACAGGGGGCCACGGAGTTTGTGAATTATCTCATTCTATTGTGGAGCACGTGCCATGGATAAGGACAGTGTTTTGCCGGGGCTCATGGTGAGCTTTTGAGACAATTAATAAGAGTGCATCCATTCAGGATTTATTACGGACCCCATCACCCAGAATGCAACGTATAGCCTCATATAGAGCAGCCCAATCAGGGAATACGATATTGGCATATAAGGATGATGGAGACCGCCATGCACTCTTTCTTACAACATCAGCCTCTGATGAAGAGTGGAACTTGAAACGCGTCAGGCTGTTGTAAGATGTCCTGTATGACTGGCGTTATACTGTGTCCATACCATTAAAGGCTTTGGGGAAGGCGGCGCGTGTTCGAGTGCGACTCAACTTGGAATTCCCCGGTGTGTATAAATCTATAAGCGCCCGTCCTGCCGCTGAGCCCGCACCACCCCAGGAGAGCAATAACAGGGGGCCACGGAGTTTGTGAATGATCGAATTCTATTGTGTTAAAAAATGCACCACCAACTACATACTGCACCCTTACCACTCACTTGCCAAATGAGTATGGCTCATTTACTACACTTGTTCTTTGTGCGATGTTTGGATTATCAAAATACCTCAGTTCAGTGATGTAACGCTGCTGGCAGCTCCCCCAGTCTGAAAATTGTTCCAGCACCACTGTTGCCTCAATATAATTTAATGTATATATAGTGTGGTACACTGTGGAAAGCAAACTGAGGCACCGATTTCCATATTATCACACAATTTGATCCTGTTGAAAGATGAAATTCAAACTCAGGTTTTCTGGTTCTTGAGGACTGAAGCACTTCTCACCTAAGCAGTTTAATAAATTTAGCCCACCACAGCTGTCAGAAACCGATCCACCTTTTGGGACCCTTTTACATTTTCAAACACTGATAGCCACAAAATGCTTGGTAATATTCAATTCATGAAAGAAGTATTGCAGTTCTAAAATAGTGAACTACCAAGATCCCCCATACCCCCAGTAAGCAGTTAGAATAATAGCTTGTTTCTTTGTATTGGGTTTGATGTCACAGTGTTGCTGGTACTTGGTTAGAAAGTGCAACTTTGTTAGGTCAATATTTAATGTATTTTCTTTTTGTACCTGGACATTGAGGCATTTTATCTGGTGATTATTGTCAAATTTATAACTTATCTGGTGATTGTTATGCAGGATTACTGGAATCATGTGCGTTTCCTAAGCTGACTATGTGGCAAACTTAGTATTTCTAGGAACTTGGGTAATTAAATGAATGCATAACAGGATTTCTAAAGCAGGTTACTAATCAAAAGAATGTCCCGGCGCATCAACAAAAAGTAAGAAAACAGAGGCTGAAAGAGTTAGAGGGTGAAAAGCCATGTCTTGAGTTTGTTTTCTGAAAAGCCTCTCATTAGCAATATGACGTAGTCCAAGAGGATGTCTGTTCCAGACTTGAGGTCCCAGAAGAGAAAAGGACCAGCCTCCTTTTTTGTCAGCCTTACTCGCGGAACTTTAGCCAAGAGCCCTGTAAGGAAAGAAGAGTTCTAAGGGGAGTGTAGAAGTGATCCCTGGAAGACATGTACTCAGGGCCAGAGTGGTTCAGGGCTCTGTGCATGAGGACAAGAGTCTTAAATAAAATCCTTTTATCAACAGGGAGCCAGTACAAGTTATTCAGGTGTAACGAGACAAAGTTCGTCTTGGTAGGTTGAGAACCAGACGGGCTGCCGCATTCTGAACTGTCAGCAGTTTCCTCAATAGATATTGTGGAAGGCCTGCATACAAGCGTTGGCGTAATCCAGCCAGGAAACAATCAAGGCCAGGATCACAGTTTTCCACACAAGAAAGGAGAGGAAATGTAAAAAAATTGACAGTTTGCATAAGGCCAAAGCAAGTGCCAACTACTGCGTTGACTTGGCTATGTAGTGTCAGCTGTTTGGCGAACTTGACTCCCAGGTTTTTCACTATATCAGCTTGCTGATTTGGTAGGAGAGCCCCATTTGGACAATGGGTTTGCAGGTTGAGGGAGAAATTTAAGCCACAACCAAGAACCACTGTCTTATCGGTGTTACATTTAAGCTGGAAGATACTCATCCAGTGGAACACTGTTGACAGGCAGGGCTTAATAGCATCATGGATAATAGACTCATCCTTCTTGAAAAAAAACGGCAGCTGAGTGTCATCGGCATACAAAATTATCTTAGGCCCAAAAGACTCAACCAAAGCTGCTAAAGGGGTCAAATGGATGTTAAACAAGGTTGGACTGAGGACTGAGCCTTGGGGCTCTCCAACCGAGACACTGCTGTTGCAGGACGAAAAAGGTGGCAACCAAACATACTGATATCTGTCTTCAAGGAAGTATTTCAGCCACTTCATCGCTGTGCCCCTAATGCCTATATCATATAGACGGACAAGTAGCTTGGAGTCCAGGACCATATCGAAGGCAGCGGAAAGGTCAAGCAGTACCAGGACTGCCTTTTCTGCTGCAACTAACATCCATTTTGTTGCATCGGACACCTCCTGAAGTGCTGCCTTTGTAGTAAATTTAGGCCTAAACCCTGATTGACTACAATGAAGGAGTGAATTAGATTCAATACAGTCTGAAAAATGCAGGTTTACAAACTTCTCCACCGGTTTAGATGTAGCATGCAGTAAGGAAATAGGCCTATAATTGCTTAGAATGTTTGGGTCTGCATTTGAATTTTTCATAGGAGGCAGTATTTTCGCCTGTTTCCAATTAGAAGGGACAATGCCAGAAGACAGGGACTTGTTAAGTAGGGCATTCAAGACCTGATTGATGATGCCTCCTCCCCGAGCAAGGACAAAAGGAGGGCAGGGATCTGAAGGGGAGCCAGACTTAAGGGTTAAAATGGTAGCTCTGAAGTCATCCAATGAGATCGGGTCAAAAGAGGAGAGTCCACAGGTGACAGTGACTGGAAGAGGAGGATCAATGACTGAGAGACCTATAATAGTTAAACCCTTTCGAATTTCAAAAATGTTTATTTTAACAATGACTGCCTAATTGTACGCATCACTTAACCGAAGGGGCTTTACTAACGTGGCGAGCCACCGGGTCTAGGAATTTTTAAACTGTTTTAAAGATGTCTTTGAGCTTATTTCCTGCCCTATCAATTTTTTCACCCAAAAATATCCTTTTCGTGAAATTGATGAGTTTGGTATAGATTTTTAATGCCAACTGATATTTAACTATGGGTTTTGCGCCAAGCTCTTTCGGCCTTTTTACATGTTTTTTTCCCGTGCCTGTCAACAGGAAACGTCTTCTTTCAGATTCACTTCAAGAGCAGTACTATCTTTGAGCATCAATGAGTGCTAATATTTAGCCCGATATTAATAAAAGAGCAATACAATTCAGATATTGCATAAGCATATTTTATGGACACAGGAAAAATGTATTGACATACAATACTGGTAATAGGTGCTTCTAGTGAAGACTCAGTACAAGTGAGTAGTGAAGAAAGTGGTAAGTGCACCAAAGATATATCTACAGCTTACAATGACCACATAGACCAATGTCTTTATAGTCCAGCCTTTATAAAAGTTCAGGGGTATGGTGTCCATGATTCATGAGTGACCAAGTAACAAGCTGTTGACGTTTCAACACACAATCTGACTTATAACAGATCTTCCTCATGAAAGAATAACAGGTAGCAACATCATTTCTGTTTGTGTTAGTACTCACTTATTGCATGCATATTGCAAGTAATATTGGAAGCCATTTTGAGTCAAATTAACCTCATTGTTACAAAGCTTTGAAACAATGAGATTCACTTGACACGAAACACATGCAGAGAGGGGCCACCAAGCCGGTAGTAGGATATAGTGAGAGTTGCTGAGGCACAGGCCAGTGGCGTAACGAAAATTGAGGGGGCCCCCCTGCAAGGTACGGGAGGGGCCCCCTCCGGACTCTTATTAGGAGCTCCCTGGCCAAAGCGCAGTGCTGAGGGGGCCCCCTGGAGCTTGGGCCCCCCCCCCCGCACTGTGGGGGATGCGGGGGCCTGTGTTACGCCCCTGGCACAGGCAGGTTGGATTTCTAAGTATCTGACTTTAATATTGGATGTAGAGTTGTTGTCAAGCACATATACATATTTGGGAAGAATTTAAATGCTAAGCACAAATTAGACTAAAGATTGGCCCTGAAGAAGAGACTTGACTGTAATGAAACATGTGTTGGCCATTTTCCGATTGAGTTGACCCGCTGAATGGCTCTGTTTTTGGTCTGGAAATAAATCTGAGATGAACTGCCAATATTTGCCTCTAAGAAATTATTGAACACTAATTCTCCTTTAAAAAGTATTGACATATTGCATTACTGAAGACCTCATACCAAGTCTGTTAGTCGCTTGCCTTTCTGTGGCTTTACAGGAGAAAAAGAAATTGACTATTGAGTCGAAACTGATGTAATTGAAGTTGCAAAATATGCAAAGAACTGTTAAAGGAATGGGATGTGAAGCCCCACCAAGAGGGAAACAAAGGTGGGAGGGAAGGGGAGAGGGAAGATCCGGAAGAAAAGATGGTTTTGTCAATGGTTTGTCAGCTATATTTTGGCCACCCAGGTTAGGTCCCTGACAACCCTGGACTACCCAGCCACAAAAAGTACCTTGCATGCTAATCGACAGGGAAGCATACCCTATCCATGATTGTGAAGTTCCTGCGACTCCTTTGACGAATGCCATTTTCCCTCAATTAAGGGTTTTGTCATATCTTGACCTCCTTTGCCCAAATAGTCAATCCCGTAACTACACTATCTGGGAGGCATGTACACCAAGAAATTGTTCAGAGCTATGGAACTAGATATGGTCATGCCTAGATGTGACGAAAACTTTCACTCCAAGCTGTGGATCTTAAAACACAAATCTCCAGACGGCATTCGTCAGCGAGAAGAAAAGTTCCGAAAGAAACAAATACATTTACTTCATAAGTGGTGCAGTATTCCTATGCTGCTGGAATTATGTGGCAGGTGAGGGCCAAATTATGCAGCAGAGTTGATTGAATTATGTGGCAAGAAAAGGAAATTTATGTGGTATAATGCAGCAGAGTTTGAGATATTAGTACTTCATTCTTTTTGCATTTTTACACATGGTAACATGGTCTTGGAAAATATTTCAACTGATTAGTATCAATTTAGCTTCCAAATAGTGCAAAAAGCGACTGAACCACACCCTGTCAAACTTTGCGAAAGGCCTGTCACTACGCAGGAACAAGTGTTGCCATGTTTTAAATAACTTTTGATCCATATAAACTAGAAACTTTATTTGGGTAAACTCTGCATATTCTGCAGCAGACGATGAACTATGTGGCAAATGTAGCAAATCTATAAATATGCAGAAAACACAGCAGCCGCAGAATCACATAATTCCAAAGGATGTGGGTATTCCAGATTATGTCTGAGGGAAAGATTACACATTTTGTAAGAGCCCAATTGAAAAACTGCATCAAAATCTATAGGGCTGGTACACTGCAGATGTATATTTGCTTCACAGCATGTGACCCTCAGTCTCCATTGCTCTTCGTTTAGCCACAATCACTTGTGCCCCCTCAGCAGAAACAAAATACAATATGGTATGTCCCAGATCTATTAAAAAAAATGTATCAATGTTGCATCACGTTTTTGACGCAGCCCTTATGCAAAGCCCAGATGCAAAGTCTATTTTGTAATTTATTAAGCCATGCAAAGCCCGATTTGCATGACTTTAAAAGAAAGTAATGCACGACAGTGCATAACACTGCCTTGAGTTACATTGCATCGGGCGTTCCCGTGCATCCACCCATGTATTTTGTCATAAACCCATATTTTAATAAAGTCAATAAACATGGCTTTTCACCAAAATGGCATGCTTATCCGAGACTGGCAAAACGTGGACAAAAATATGTATTTCTACTCGTTACTTCCCCTTTCAATGGGCACTGCGTTCTACAGCACACATACAAAGAGGAATCAGCCTCTAAGAACAGTTTTTGTGCAGGAATCTCTCCATAGACAAAACCTATTTAAACCACAATGCAGCCACCATTGTGTCAGGACGCCATGGGTGCCTGTGTTTGCGCTAGGCAGCCAGAAGTGCACCAACATTATGAGAGAGCAGGACTATGTCACATCTTTGTAAATATGCCAAATTTCTGCTCTCTCCCTTTTGCGAAACACAGCGAGGTGACTTTCCTTGCTGTATTGCGTTGCGTCAAAGTTTGGTAAATATGGGCTTAAGCATTTAGTGTCATGATTAAAAACAAAAATGTATGTAAGGGTGGGTTGTACACAAATCCTGTAGCATCCATATAATCTGAATAATATATACAACAAAATATATGAATTTTCTATGCCAGACCATCCGTACCCCATAGAGCTCAGAGGGGTGTGTGATGAGCTTAAAATCTGGGCTGCAACTGCATCGTGCCCCAAGCCCTCTGGCCACATACTTTGCACTTGCTAGCTTGCCAAAGCTCTCTGGTAAGGGGTGCAATTAGTGATTCGTTTAGATGAAATGTGGTTCAGTGAGATCAAGGGAGCCTCTCTGTCTGGGTTGGGTGAAGTTACGGTCTTGGGCTCTCTGTGGTGAACCCAGGACTGGTGACTCATTACTGTAAAGACATTGGTTAGGAATGATTAATTAAGGCTCAAAGGCCAACACTTACTAATAAACAATTCTCATGCAGGAGCAGCTTAAGAAACAGCAAATGTTAGCAGCAACCAACTATTGAGGACAACATAAAATGTATTTGATAAGTCAAAGTTAGAAATTCGCCAAGTGGCATTCTGTTGTGCCAAAACCCTGATAATGCATGTAAAGTGGGCGTTACCGGATGTGTACAATGCAATGTCTCAGAGGGAAACTAAAATTTGCCGACCTTACACAATGTAGCACTTCCTAGTACTCACACAAATAGCACCAAAACGTTGAGCCAAATAAACACATGTACAGAGAATGGTCGAGCAATCAGAAACATTAGAAACTCTCTTAGAAACATTCCTCCGTTTCTCAAACAAGCCACAACAGAGGTTATAATACAGCAACGCCGACAACGACCACTGCAGTTGGGCAAAAATGACCCCAGGAGAAGCCTCTGTAGGGCAACTATTCTATGACTGCAACAGATGAAACATAGAAAACTGCACACAAGAAGACATTCAATGTGGTAGAGAGTTGTTTAGGCATTGTCAAATTAAGACTCAAGATGCCTTGACCTGTCTGGGGGTAGACTGTTGCATAGACAGAATATTGTATGTGACATGAATGCAGCGCTTCACAACACCTACTTGCAGACGAAGGAATGTCTCTTGATGAGTACCCAGGCAGCAGCATCTAACATAATGATGGTGAGATGAACACAGACCACAACAATGACAAAGACTCACAGGATGGAAGGACAAGGAGACTCAGAATTACACAGAACTTCTTTCATTGTGAGTGATTTTCAAACGAGATATTTCCATAAGGTACTGGGCAACATCTCTACCCTCCTGCTGGCAAACATGGATATTTCCAGCAGAACACTTGATAGAAATGTAAACAATGATCAAAGTGAGATTACTCCCTGATACATATTGATTGGTTCTGGTCACTGCCTTTTCTCCATATTGTTGAAAAGGTTTTCGATGAGGCAGTAGTGTCACTCTTGCCTTGAAAATCCTGTTGGGGACAAGTGGATGCACTACTTTAAAAACACTTTAGCGATGAACTGCAAAGTAATGGAGAGGCCCCCTTGTGAGTTGAATATTTGGACATGGCACATGATAGGCTGCTAGTCTCCCTGCTCATATATTCAAGTGAAGTCTTGATATCAAATAATCTGTTACATTTTGCAGTCTTCATGCCATCATTCTCAGCCCAGTAGACATGTCCTTAACGTGCTTCACAGGGGCATTCAGTGCCAGTTTGTATGCTAAGGTTTGCTTAAAAACAATCATGATATCTGCCAAATCCTTCAAGAATATGTTATGGTACTTTGCCTGCTTGGTCAATTGTTAAAGGCTTGTAAAGTATTCTGGATTGCTTCTAAGTCAATAGGGATGGATCTCCAAAAACACTTGTATTGTGTATCAAACATTCCATGATCCTACTTTCAAAGTCAATGAAATGGCCTTGTGCGTCTGTGCACATCCTGATGGTGTCATCTTTAGGGGCATGTGTTTACCAGCCTGATGTGGATGAGGCTTCTGTAGCAAATCCTGGTACCTGGTGATAATTGTTTATACCCGAGGTGATTTTGTGATATTCTTTAACAATATTACATTGTCATCGCTGTATGGTTTATTTGTTGGCTATCACATTGCAATGTTTACAGGAGAATGTGTCTAGTTTTACCCTAAAATGAATATACTGTGGGTTTCCTAGGCTCACCTATAGACTATAAAGAGTGAATAGAAAATACAAGTATTTATGAAGCTGTCATAATTATATTTCAAACCATCAGCAAAGTGCACAAACATTAAGGAACCTTCAAATGTTCCAAGACACTGCGTTTAATTAATTCATCACATTAATCCATTTGTGCCATATCCAAGTTTTACTAAAAGTAATTCAAGCTTGACGGCATAAAGGCTGGTGTTCATGGGCGAGATGGGCGCCGCCCTGCCACCCTTGGAGGATTAAAAAAATGTGAGCTGGAACACAGAGCAGCTAGCAATAAATTATGCTGGCTGCTCGGTGAACAAACATGGGCAAATCCGGGTTTTTCTTTGAGGGGGTGGGGGGCGAAGATTTCTTCGACCTTGAGCCAGAAAGCAGAGCAGTGACGACACACAGATGGGCAGGATCTGTGTATCACTGCCAGAATACAGCTTTTAATTTGGGCGAATTTCGTAAAGCCCAGGGAGGAGTCAGAAGCTTCCCATTCATTCCAATGGCTGGGGGCAGGCCAGTCCAGCTTCGGTGAAAATAGTGGGGTGTGGCAGGGGCCTCTGCCTCTTCCTGGAGAGAGACCCAGTAACAGTTGTTGTTTTAACAGTGATTGGTGTGCTGGGGTCTGGGGGAGGGGTCAATCCAGAATTTTCCAGTTTGTTTCAGTGCCGCCAGTCACGAGTCTGACTCGGAGCGAGAGAACATCATTTGCGCTCCTGGGACAGCGAGCATGGAGCAACTGCACTGACTAAGTGTTGCACACAGCCGAGTGACCTGACCCGACTAAGGTGACGATGGCTGCAGCTTCAGCACTGCAGCTTGAATGAAAGCGTGTGTGACAGGACACAGTGACTTCACTTGACTAATAGAAGGAAAGGAACACTTGCCGGGCTTTTGCCCTTTCACACGCAGCCGGCCAGACAGTGAAAGGCCCAGCCGGTGTTCCTAAATTAGTCACGCAGAAGGCTGGAAAAGGGAAACGTGCTGCCCAGGCCTGGTGCTGCTGCCGCGTCGTGGATTTTCCTGCTTGCTTGACTGCTGCTCCATAAACTGTACTCCACCCTGTGTTGTTGCCCTGTTTTGGCGCAGGTCGAGATCAGGGCCTGATTAAAAAAAAAGTTCACTTCAGAGCACATGTTTCGCTAACCAATTGCTTTATTTCCCCCTGCCCCTGCTCTGTTTGCTTAGGTATTCCCGGGATGCACTGGGGGGTTTTATCCAGCATATTACTGTTGATAACAGCAGCTCATAGGGTGCTGATAAATGCAGTTCTCACAAACAGCCGGATATTGGGAACTGCAGCCCACAGAGTGCAGATCTGCAGCTTGGACGTTGAAGTGCATAAAAAATGTCGATGGGGTGGCCTTAGCGAATTTGGGGGCAAGGCAACAAGAAGTATGGAGCTGTTAGTGTAAAATCTGGATTCACTTGAAAAATGCATTGTTAAGAACAACAGGTCACACCAGTCAGATATCGCGGATGTTGAACTGCACCTCACGCACAGCCTGTGATGTATTGCAATTTGCACTCACATTGAAATACTACTACTGCCTTCTGCTGCAGCTCGTTTGAAGGGCTTGTTATGGTTTGCACCGTGACCTCACACCAAAGAGCGCATGGTGTTTTCAGCCTGCAGCTCACTTTGAGAGGGTACGAACTGAGATCTTAAACTCACGCTAACAGCGCGTGGTTATTATTGTACGGACGTGTTCTTCTGAGCTCAGGGGTTTGCATGGACAGTGCAGAGTGCAAGCTTGGTTTGAATTTTAAAGGTCACTTGTAGTGAGATCTATGTTGCACACAGAGCATGGTTTGTTGGCTACCACAGCTTTTATTAGCTTTAATGTAGCGCATGCTTGTTTGAAATGAGTTGCCGCCAGAAGTTTATAACGGCCAAGTTTAAGAGGTCCAGAGGTGAGGCTGAAGGCAGTGCGAATTTCTCTTGCATTGCCTGTCAGTGGCCCAAAAAGGTGTTCACAATCACAATGCATGGTTGTCCAGTCCTTGGCCTCTCTCTGCAGAGCACACACAGACAACCACTGTCAAAGAAAATACGTGATTCTTACTGGTTTTAGGTGTATGTCAGTTGTTATGTTGTTATATTTGGATTCAATAAGCTCAGAGAGACACCAAAATACCAGCTATGAGTGACAGAAAAATAGTTTATGTGGTTAAGCCATGCCTATACAGAGGCCATGCTCCTTTTAGGGACCCCCCTACTTTTTCTCATCCCACTTAAAGCCCTGGCTAAAAGTTAAGAAAATAATAAAGCGGTATGACTGTCCACACCTGTCGCGTCATAGCGCTATTATTTTCTTTCCTTTAAGCTACGTTGCACAGCAGCCAGCGAGCGCTACTGTGCAACCTGTCTGAAAAACATTAATAAAGCCAATAGATCAGGCTTTGCCAATGCTTGTTGTTTTTTTGGTTTCTGTTCACTTTGGTTTCTCGGCCTCTGGCTGCCCTTTCGCACCTTATTTCAGTGACAAGGCTGTGGGGAGGAGATCGGGGGGATGCAGTTCCGCGCAGACGGACATCTTGTGTGAAGACGGGGAAATCTGCACAGCAACAGACCTGGTGGAACTTGAAGTGTAGAGTGGGGTGATGAGGGTCTCCCGGGGAGGGCTTGAGCGACTCTTTTGGGATGAAAACACTTGAAGAGAAGATCTGTCACTTGTCACAAGTGACAGATCTTCTCTTCAAGTGTTTTCATCCCGATCTTGGGCCCTTAAAGACAAGATCTGCTGCACAGATAGCAGACACTGCTGCCAGGCGCCAGGAAGACCAGTCTCCCCTCCGCGCAGCGCTATAGCTTAATGCACTGCAAATGGAAACACCACACCAGGCCTCATTTCCTAAAGGGTTGCTATTAACTCAGGAGAGTTCTTATGATAATACTGGTGGCTCTGATTCTGAAGCTATGCATCAGTAAATCCACGCTCGGTATCGCTGTTGTCCACTACTGTATTCAGACAACACAATGCATTGTAGGACGCACGTTCACCCAGGAGGCTATTGTGGCGCTGAAAACAGATGTTTATCGTTACCCAACTCAATGCTATTTATTTTATCTACCTGAAGGATGAAAGGCTGGGTGAACCTGCCAAATTATTTGAACCTGCCAAACAAGGCCTATACGGAGTGTGAATTAGGCCACTGAGACAGCAGACCCTGCATACAAGAAAGGTTGTAAACATTATTTACACAGGGACTGGTCTTGTGTGACTCTGATTAAACACTGCTAGTAACCTGCAGGCAAGTGTACAACATTTTTATCACACTCTCTCTAGCTTAATAAGCTTGGGAAAATAATTTCCTTTCTACCAGTCTCTACAGTAAGCTTATGAAGAATCCTGAAACAGGTGGCTGCTAACTAAGTGATGTGAGGTGTGAAGATAAGATTGTTATCAAATAGTATACCAAGATTTCTGGCAGCGGTGACAGGGACTGGAGGGCTGCCTAGTTCAATGGGCCATTACGAAGAAGACCAAATAGAGGATTGGTTATTAAACAGTAGACTAGCATACTTTCACGGAAGTGCTCTTGGTTAGAGGTAATACTATAAGAAAAGTACACCACAATCTGTCTGTCATCAGCATTAGACATAAAGGATCTCATAAGAGTAGAAAGAGGAGGCATGCACGTTAAATGAGGATCCTTGAGGTACTCCGCAGAAGGCTGAAATAGATTGAAACTCAGGGAGAGGAAAGGATCATGAGCTATTGGTCAGAAGTGAACTGCCCCATCTAAGGGCCTGCAAACAGATACCATTTTCGGAGGCAGTATTAAGAGCTGCAAAGAGGTCAATTATGGCCACTGCCAGGCTGTATGGTCATGGGACACAGCAAGCAAGGCGGTTTCAGTGCTATGTTGTGATCAGAAGCCTCAATGAGTATGGTTCAGTAGATTGTGGTGTTCTAGAAAGCACGGACGTTGTTTATTAACCTCTATTGCCAAGATATTTTAGGGAACATGGAGCAGTAAAATGGGGTGATAATTGTTAAGCAAGTTGGTACCAGCTGTATGTTTCTAAAGAAGTGGTAGAACCATGGCATGCGTCCAGCTGGGAGGCACTTGGACAGCTGACTGAGCATGGTTACAGAGATCAGTAAAGGTAGGTTTGAGAATATCCTTTACTAATATGTCAATGTGGGGGCAGAAGCATCTAGGTGTTAGCCAGACTTTATCGAGGTGAAAGCAGATTTGATTGATTCTTATGGAACAGGCAGATAAGAGCCCATGTTGGAGATAGAGGCCCAGGTAGATTTAACAAGAGAACCATGCGCTGCTGTATTGGGTGAAGCCAGGTTGAATTTACAAGATCCTGTCTTGAATGAAGACCGCCAGATTGTCAAAAGGTTCATGAGAAAGAGACTCTGTTGCTGTAAGCCTTTAGAGGCAGGTTTGTTTTTTACTATTGTCAAAGTTTCTTCAGAGGAGGTCTTGGTGATGTCAATTTGATTAAAAATAAAATCGATACAGTCACTTATATTTTGATAGTCACTGCTCTATAGATGTCTTTGGCATCAGAGAAGTAGGACTTTTTCCACTTATGCTGCAGTCCCTTGCAATTACATTTTGCTTCTCATATTTCAGGGGTAGATCAAGAAGCAGATGGTTTTGTCAGTGGCACGAGAGGGCTTGAGGGAAGCAGTGTGATCAATAGATGCGGAGAGCAAGAGAGAACATTAAGTGCTTCGCTAGTGACATCTTCCCAGAAGTTGGGAGGAGTGGCACCTGTGACTTCTGATTGGTTCATCTAAGGCTCCTGATTACAATGTAGTGGTAGGTGATTGGCTAATTACAAAGATAGTAAAGTTTAAAAAACATGTGTGCAATAAAATGTACCTTTAACTGAATGAGAACCATTCTAATAAGCTGACAATTCTTGACAGAGTTGTATTTAGATTACATTAGGGCACATTCTAAATATAGGGACGCACTTTCTTAACCCCTTCAGCGCGGCGCGGATTACCGCGCTGTGCTGAAGGGTTCTTGCGCGGGTGGGGCCGTGACGGAGTGGTTCCGTCATCCGCACAGCGCGACCGATGCGCGTGACGGAACCACTCCATCACGCACATCGAAGGGGTTAAACAATCACAAACATTAAGTGAGCAGCAAGACCTGCATAAGTCACATTTAGTCAAACTCCAAAAACGTATATACACTTTCGGGTCTGTAGGGATTCAACAAACTGACAGCCCATAGTTCCTCGTTTAATATTATTGTTCAAATATAAAGAGTGGAAACCAAGCTTTGTCAATTTAACATATTTGTGTTTATTTAACAATATTTTCTTACCATGTTATCTACTGGGTGTGTTTTTATTTATTTGTTAATGCCAAATTTAAAGTTTACATTTTATACTTTGTTTTTCTTTTGTACATTAAGGGCCTCATTTATGTGGCCCCTTGTGCTGCCGGAATGTCACTTTTTGTGAAGTTCCGTGGTGCAGGAGCCTGCTCCATATGTACGAGGCAGCACTAAGCCACTTTATTTGGCATAAGGCTGCCTCGTAAATATGGTCCCCTTTAACACAGTTTTCTGCGTGCAATGGGTGTTGCTGGGGGCATTCCCAGCAACATCCTTGGCTTTTTGACACTGCCCCAGATTTCCGAGAAATCGGTAATCTGAGGCAGCGCCAAAAACTTATGCCTCCCCAGGGGAGGCGTAAGGGAGGCACAAGCACAACGCGGGAGAAATATCTTTATTTCTCCTTGTTTTTCCTTTTTCTATGTGTGTTGCCTTCTGCAGCACACAGAGAAAGAGGAAAAAGCCTCTTGTGATTGCCCGCAATGCAGGCACCCTTGCACCATGGTGCAACGGTGCCTGCATTGGCGCCCGGCAGCTCATTGTGTGCGTGCGCAGGGGAAAAGGACAGGAATGCGCCGTATCTGATAGATACGGCGCATTCCTGCCCTTTTCTTTTGCCGTAGGGCAGCGCAGAAGGAAGGCCTGCTGTGCTGCCCTACAGCAAAACCTCATAAATGAGGCCCTAAATGCAAACTACTTTCTTCACTGATTTTGATTTTATTTATTGTTATGCTCTACATTTATATATGTTTTATTATTTATATTTTCATTTAAAAATTAAACTTATTTTGTTAACTCCTTTTTCTCTATTGTCATTTTTGAAACACTTCATAAACCATATCTCTCACTTTCACGCAAAATCTTGTCATCAGGTTTGTATGTTTTACACCTCAATTTCTGTTATGTGGACCTTCTGTCTGTGTACATTTATAGTATATAAATGTTATATTTTACAAACTAAACACAGTTTGCTGGAATATAATTTCTGTTTGTCTGGCTAATCTTAAAAAAATTAAGGATGAACTGCAATCCTGGGATGGATCTCTTTCACCATCTAATTTTAAAGTATTTGTAATGTACGGTGTTACCAATGGTGTGAGCCTTGATGACTTCATTAACCAATACAGTAAAGAGGCAGAGATGTGTTACAGGTAGAAAACACTTAGAGGGTCTGTTCCCATTGGCTGTGTGCGCTTGGCTTGGTGGTAATTTTGCAAGCAGACCAGTTAGAGGATTGGGCAAATGTTTCATATGTTTCTAATGTTTTCTTCTCACTTGTGCTTTAAAATGCTATATTTGGACCCCGTGTTTGCAATAATTTGCAGTAAATATGTGGTGTAAAAAGCCACCATTTGCATCCATTTTTTGAAAAAGTTTCTTGCTGGGGGAAACCCCCGCACCCTCCTTTTGCAGTTCGGGCTCGCTCGCTTCGCTCGCTCATTAAACTACGATACAATTTTTCGCCCACCACTTTAAAAATCCACCAGCCGCCCCTCTTCATCAGAAGACTATGGAAACACTTTTGAATAAACTGAACAATTTCTGAAAAATCAAAAGACAAACAAAAATCAGCAATTCATGCAAGAAGTCATTGTAAGAAGCCATTACTCAACTAACATTGTAGCCCTCTGCTGAGACTATTAAAGGCACTGAACCTGGGATTTTAACAATTGGTATTGCTAGAGGCACAAGGGTTTTAAGGCTATTACACGTTCCACCCACTGAAGGTAGAATGTTTAAATTAAACAGGAAAGAAAAACATTGGAATGTTGGAGCTCCAGGCTTATATCAATCATGGAGCTCCCGACACTCCAATGTTCTAATATAGCCTTATAGCCCACCGTAGTGGGCTATACCGGCCATTGAAGACCCGCTCAAGTGTTGAAGGCCTGAGCCAAATGTGAGGACCTTTAACAAGGGAGCAGGATTTTAATCCCGGTATAGCTCAGCTATGGAGGGCTATAGATCCATGAGAACAGTCCGCCACTAGAGGACAGAATGTTGTAACAAATAAAACAAAGGCCTCAAGAAGACCAAGGGGATTGAAATCCCCTTGGGCTCCGTTATGCCTTTGTTGAATGAGAACTTTGGAATGTTGGAGCTCCGGGCTTCTACCGGCTATTAAAAGCCTGGAGCACTCCATTGTTTTCAATGGTGCTCTCAACATTCCAATATTCTAATCAATGATTCATCATGATACTTAAGCCTATAAAAAATGTGATAGTCATGCATTCTCTGGTTTCAACACTAAACCCACCATTTTTCATTTTTCTTGCAACAAATAGACTTTTCATAGCTTAACAGGGAGCTCAATACATCCATAGTGTATTTGTGTTGGGTATTGAGTTGATTGGAAGCATGGTGAGCGGGCATCCAAAAATGAGTGATAAACATGTTCAAATGGATGTAATTAACAAACTGATTGGTATGCAGGCATGACACTATTTGTTTGAGAATCACCTTCAGTAGATTGTGTGCAATTATCTACTGCACTTGTTCCATCAATACTGCACCATGCATCTCATCACCTGCAAATTACAATTATGTTATGAGATGTGTGTGATATGTTATGAAAATGAATGCCCCTTGAAATGAGTATTGGAGATACAAAATTGTAATGCTTAGCATGTTAAAAGAATGTACACCAATGGGAACCGGTTTAAGAATGCATTACAATGGACTATTCCCTCATAAATGCAGTGGCTGTGTCAATAATAGGGTGAACTATATGCCTGTCCTTTGATGATGGTGTATGATGATTTTTCTGGCTATCACCATATTCAGCACCTAAGTGCAAGAGGAAAGATTGCCGCACTAGTGACATGTGCCTCACAAAGACATATACATACTTTTCACATAGGGCATTCATTAATTCCCCTGTGCGACATGTCATGGTAAACGTTTGATGATTGTGAGTTCTCCATTCCACTTAAAGGTATTTCAACACGTTCATCGATTGTATCTGTTCACTATTTATGTCATACATTGAGGGGCAAATTTACTAACATTTAACGCAGTGCAATATAGCAAGACAACTTGCTGCACTGCGTCAAATGGAGGGGGCATGAATATGTCGTATCTACTAAGATATGACCCACTCCTGCTCTCTCTCTCCGCCCTGGCGCAACAGTGGCTGCCAAGAGCCAACACAGGCACCCTAGCACCATGGTGCAAGGGTGCCTGTGTTGCAGGCAGGATTGTTTTTGTGCTGAAAGAGACATCTTCCTGCGCAGAAACAATCATATGAGGCTATTTCCTCTTTCTATGCGTGCTGCAGAATGCAGTAAACATAGAAAGAGGGAATAAACAAGGAGAAATATGCTTATTTCTCCTCGTTATGCCTTCCCTGGGAAGTCATAGCATTTTGACGCTTTCCCAGGTTTACTAGTGTTAGTAAATCTGAGAATGTGCCAACAACATGGGTGAATGCATGGGAACACCCATGGAAACCCTTCCCAGGAAAGAGTAATGCAAGGCAGCAGCTTGTGCTGCCATGCGTTATCCAGATTTACTATGTCTTGCACAAGGTGGCATAGCAAATCTTACTTTAGTGCTTGCGTTGCCCTTCAGTTCAATGCAAGCCATTAGTAAGCTGAGCCTGAATGCTTACCTGACTTGAGTCCCACATGTGGCATGACATGGACTAGAGAAGCTGCATACACATGTAACCATGAAGGATGCAAGTTCTATATGTTAGTGAATTGAATTTTCTTGTGTCATGGTGATTCATCTTCCATTTCATCAGGTCTGTGCTTTCAATTCCGGTCACCATTTAAGGTACACGTGTGGTTTGCATTGAACCCTCTCCGGGTATCTGATCCCCTGCTGTTGCCTGCACTGACTTCGCCAAGATTTTGTTTAGCGCTTCATGTCAATCCATTTTTTTATTTCTCCAGCAGCTCTTTTGGTAAGTGTCACTGCACTGATTTTTTCCAGGATTTAACTCCACCATACAGCTTTCTTCCCCAGTGCAATACTTGAACTACAAAGAGTATCTTCTTGTGTTGGATTTCCACCTCTGCTGTGAAGCAGTTTTCTTTTCTTTTTCTCCCATCACTGCCTTCTGGTTCCTGGCTCCTAGGATGAGCTTGACTCTCCTTACTCCAACTCTCTGCCATGCTTCTTCCTGGACTCTTCCTCCGGTGTTAGCCCTGCAAGTATGTTCACTTCCACAAAGAGTGGTTGGTTTCTGTTCTCAATGTTTTTTACACATTGATGCACCATTATTGTGCTTGTGAAAAACATTTATGCTTCTGACTGTGTTCCATTGCTTTTGTTTACGAAACTGCTTTCATCATTGACGTGTGAGGCTTAATAGATCAGGAGGAATAGGGGGCTTCATTAATGGCTTTTTTGCCATACAGCAGCGCAGCAGGCCTTACTGCTGTGCTGCCCTACGGCAAAATAAAAGGGCAGGAATTCGTTGTATCTATTAGATACATGCAAAAAGAACAGTTGATGGATAGAATGCAGAACAATGTCATACATTCACCGCAGCACTGAGATCTGAGCCTAAATTCATAGGTTTTTTGCTCCCCATGCCATTCCAGTTTGAACCCAGCCATATGCAAATCAGTCCTGACCCTGGACCCAGCATGCTTGTTTCAGGTCCAAGGAGTACCTGGCTTTGCAGTTCGAGCTGGACTGCTCACATAAGGAACAGGGTCAAGACTGATTTGCGTATGGCTGTGTCCAAACTGGGGTGGCGTGGTGAGCAAAAGAGTTATGGATTAAACCCAGATCCTTCTGACTGGGGGTGAATGTTTGCATTGTTCATCATTCCGTCCATAAATTGTTTCTTTTGCATTTGTCGCCCTAAGTAGGAAGGGTATGCCCAGACGTGGGTCCCGTGCTCAGTGCACCACTGGATTCAATCTAGCCTGGCTGATGAAGGGTGATGCCCCGATGCTTGTTTCCGGTCCAGGGAGAAACTGGCTTGCCAGTTCAGGCTGGACTGTTCCCATAAGGAACAGGGTCAAGACTGATTTGCATATGGCTGGGTCCAAACTGGGGTGGTGAGCAAAAGAATGATGGATTAAACCCAGATCCGTGTGACTGGGGATGAATATTTGCATTGTTCAGTATTCCGTCTATCAATTGTTTCTTTTGCATTTGTCGCCCTAAGTCGGAAGGGTATGCCCAGACATGGATCCCCTGCTCATGCATCACTGAATTCAAGCTAGCCTGGCTAATGAAGGGTGATGCCCTAATACCAGTCCCAGGATGCTTCTTTCCGGCCCTGGGAGGACCTGGCTTGGCAGTTCGGGCCAGACTGTTCCCATAAGGAACAGGGTCAAGATTGATTTGCATATGGCAGGATCCCAAACTGGTGTGGCGTGGTGAGCAAAAGAATGATGGACTAAACCCAGATCCTTGTGACTAGGGGGTGAATGTTTGCATTGTTCAGCATTCCGTCTATCAATTGTTTCTTTTGCATTTGTCGCCCTAAGTCGGAAGGGTATGCCCAGACATGGATCCCCTGCTCATGCATCACTGAATTCAAGCTAGCCTGGCTAATGAAGGGTGATGCCCTAAAACCAGTCCCAGGATGCTTGTTTACGGCCCAGGGAGGACCTGGCTTGGCAGTTCGGGCCAGACTGTTCCCATAAGGAACAGGGTCAAGATTGATTTGCATATGGCTGGGTCCCAAACTGGTGTGGCGTGGTGAGCAAAAGAATGATGGACTAAACCCAGATCCTTGTGACTAGGGGGTGAATGTTTGCATTGTTCAGCATTCCGTCTATCAATTGTTTCTTTTGCATTTGTCGCCCTAAGTCGGAAGGGTATGCCCAGACATGGATCCCCTGCTCATGCATCACTGAATTCAAGCTAGCCTGGCTAATGAAGGGTGATGCCCTAATACCAGTCCCAGGATGCTTGTTTACGGCCCAGGGAGGACCTGGCTTGGCAGTTCGGGCCAGACTGTTCCCATAAGGAGCAGGGTCAAGATTGATTTGCATATGGCTGGGTCCAAACTGGGGTGGCGTGGTGAGCAAAAGAATGATGGATTAAACCCAGAACCTTGTGACCTGGGATAAATGTTTGTATTGTTCAGCATTCCATCCATCATTTGTTTCTTTTGCATGTATCTATTATATACAGCACATTCCTGTCCTTTTCCCCTGTGCCAGTGAACAATGAGCTTCTGTGCACCAACAGAGGTACCTTTGCACCATGATGCAAGGGTGCCTACGTTGCGGGGGTAATTATTAACAGGGCTCCCGGTTTTATTGTATTTATTTTTTTGCCATTTCTGTCTGTATTTATCCATATTTATTTTTTGATAATTTTATCTGTATTTATCCATATTTGTTTTGGGTTTTGTGGAAAAATTAAGCTGAAATTAGTATATTTCCACATCTACTTAACCAATAAATATGCACACATGCTTGAATGTCTGGCAGGTTTCAGTGCTGTGAACACCCGCAGAAGATAAATCAACAAACTTATATGAAAATATGCACATTTCCGTATCTTCCTTGTGGATATCTACTGCTGTTAAAGCCTCTTTACTAAAATTCCTTTCTTTTTTAACCCCCTTATCTATCAATCCACACATCTATTGGCCTGTCAGTCATGGTAGAGAGTATTTAGAATTACTCAAAAAACAACCCAATTTCCATTTTTATCCACATTTAAAAATAAATACAGACAAGAAAATGAATGTCTGTCTGTATTTATCTGCATAAAACAGTAAAAAGGGAAAACAGGGAGTCTTAATTATTAACAATCACAAGAGGCTTTTCCTCTTCCTATGTGTGCTGCAGAATGCAGCGCACATAGAAAGAGGAAAATCAAGGAGAAATAAAGATATGTCTCATCATTGTGCCTCCTCCCCAGGGGAGGAGTACGTTTTTGGTGCTGCCTCAGACTTACGATTTTCTGTAAATATGGGGCAGTGTCAAAAAGCCTTGGATGTTGCTGGTAACGCCCCCAGCAACACCCATAGAATGCCCCTTTCATGCAGTTTTCTGCATGAAAGGGGCACATATTTACATGGCAATGAAAAGCCACATAATGTGGCTTTACGTGACCTTATAAATATGCCAGTGGCACATTGCGCCACTGGAACGTCAAAAAAGTGATGCTCCGACTAGTGCCGGTAGGGCCATGAGGTCTAAATATTCTGATGTTAACACAGTGTAATTTTTGCATTGCGGTTTCCAGCACATCACTTAATACATTTAGCTAGAGTTTTGGAATGAGAATTATATATAGACTTGTGTTGTGCTGTTGGCACACTTGTGGAATGGAATTACTTATAATACAAATTGATTCACATATTTACTAACATTTCACGTAACGCAGCACAGGGCAACAGGTGAAGTTGCTCCAGCATGTTCTGTGAAAGGGAGAGGCCAGAATTGCACCATATTTTCAAAGATGTGGCTCATGTCTACTCTCTGCTAGCGATGGCACACTTGTTGCTGCTTAGCACCAACAAAGGCACAATTGTGTGATATCACACTGATTCACGTGCTGTGGTCAAGATAGTTTTTGTGCAGGAAGCAATGCCTTTCTGTACAAAAACTATCGTTTGAGGATATTTCCTCTTTGTTTTGTGTTGCAGAATGCAGCACATATGCAAAGAGGAAAATAAAAAAGAAATAAAGTTATATCTCCTCGTTATGCCGGCCTCAGGTAGGCGCACCATTTTGGCGCAAGCCCATGTTTGCAAGTGTTTGTAAATATGGGTTTGTGTCACAATACCTGGGTGGATGCATGGAACCCCCCATGCAGCACCCATGAAGCACAATGGAGGTATCCGGAGCATGTAGAGAGGACAACCAGAGCCCCACAAGCCCCCCAGAAGACCTGCCTGGGATCTCGGAGTCAGGGAAGGGCAAGGACAAGAAGAGTAGGAAGAAGCGGTTCAGTCCACAGGAAAACAGGATCCTGATAACGGTGGTGATAGAACACCATCAACCACTGTTCGTCACCTCCACTGTGTCACTGGGAACTAAAAATGGAAAATGGCAGACCATCGTGGACAAGATGAATGCAGTCGGAGTGCTGAAGAGGACAATGTCAAGAGGCGCTGGAATGATGTGAAGCACAAACCAAGCAGAAAGTCGCAAACAACCGAAAGGCAGCAATGCAGACTGGAGGTGGGAGTCCAGCGCCACAGGAGGAGCTGGACGAGATGGAGAAAATGGTGTCCACAGTCATCAGTGGGGAGACAGTGGCAGGAGTTGGGGGCCCGAACACTGCTCAACATAACCAGACACTGGGGGGACAGGGGGAGATGGGCACAATGGCACACATGCACAAGTAAGCATAGCACATCTGTGGACAAACCATGCCCCAGACCCACAAATCCCACCAAGAGACCAATTCACCCAAATATGCAACATCCCAGCACTGCATAAGCACAGAAGCCTGAGGCACACCTCATGCAAGGGATAAGGGTCAGCCAAATCAGAGCTGCAGGGGCAACCCCCCCCCCCAAAATGCAGCACACACACATTACATGCAGAGCACATCAACATTGACAACGATGTGGTACAAACCGCAGCACGTCCACAACAGAACAGAGGACACAACTGTTGCCGCATGTGCGTAGAAACTGGCCAAACACATTTGGCATTGCAGGGAAATGTGAGATGACAATGTACAAGTACAAACATACATCTGTGCTGTAGTCGAATGTCCACTGTCCCGCATCAAGTAGGCAGCTACCCCCAAACAGTCACAATGTACACTGTCGTGCAGTCTGAATGTAAACATGTACAATGCGTCAACATACATGTGAACACAATGTCAAACTGCATCTCCCCTTCACATTGCAGGTGGAAATCCAACACCTCCTGCAGAGTAGTCCGAACCTCTCTTCTTTGATGATGAAGAGGACCACCACACCTTTCAACTCACCCACAACCACGGCTGCCTCCCAGGACCTCCACGACGAACACATGGCCTTCCAACGCCGTGTGTTGGGGTGCCAGGAGAAGCTGGCTGAACAGGTGCAGGTGGGGTTCGACCACTTGGCAGCCAAACTAGACACCATACGTGGGTGTCTAAGTCTCATCAGGGACCACTCACAGTCCCTAACAGACACCCACAATCCGCTCCATGCTCTCCAACGAACCATGGCTGACATTTCTAGAGCCCTGGCTCTGCGATAAGAACGACTGTCTAGTCAGAGTGCCTCCGGCTGCCACGGCTGCACACCAACGAGAGGTAGCTGGGTCCATCAATGCCATAAATACCCTCCTCATGGCATTGCTGCCACAGGACCTGGCGCTGATGCATGCTGCTGCTACCACCCCATCCACATCTCCGGCCCCTGATGTGTCAGTGCCACACAGTGTGGCAGACATTCCACCTCCAGCCCCTGAGGTGTCACTGCCACACAGTGCTGGAGACAGAACACCACCACCCACATGTGAGGCACATGCAACAGCAGAGGACGAAGATGCAGATGAATTTGCCTTCATGGTCAGAAGGAAGCGGTAGCATTCATCTCCACTATGTGGCCTGCTTCTGCTTGGTTCTCCCCTCTGCATCATCACCTTCCACTGTCCCCCGATGCACTCTGCGACACTCACCATGGATCTCAACTTGGACTGCCATATTCTGTTTGGTCACCAATGACAGCTATCAGACTGTGGACTGGACTCCTCCTCTTCTGATATACTTGTCATTCTCTGAAGGACTCTGGCTGGCCCCCCATGGGCCAACAATGGAAAGTGGGGTTTGCATGGCCCTGTACTGCTCCAGCTGCAACACTCCACTGAATGTGCAATAAACATTAATGTTAACACAGATGTGTCATGTCTATATTTCAAGTGTGGAAGTATGGATGAGTGTGGGGTCAGTGATTCCCCCTTATGTCTATGTTGCTGATGTTGTGGGACTTGGGTTACAGGGTGGCACATTGCCGATTGTGGTCCGGGTGGCGCCGACACTAACAGAGACACATCCATTAGTCACTTCCTTGTCCAGCCCAGGACGGAACCATGCCCAGAGCCCTGAGGGGAATTTCTCATGCCCTTACGCTGGACTGGCATACGCCAGGACAGCCCACTCCGCTTACGCACACAGGGGGGGACGACAGCGCTACATGTCCTAGGTCTTCCCTGTAGGGATCTGCTGCTCACAGATCTAGTTGTCAGCATGCCACAGCCACTCCTTCATGGCTGGTTCACACCCACACCACACCCATTCAGCACTGGCGTCACAGGACATGTGACCCTGCCAATAAAAAGGGCCTGGCGCACGTGCTGGACGCCATTTCCACTCTCCAACTGGGTGTCTCCGTGTGGTTCTCATTTATGTTTGCAGGCCTAGGGCCCTGCCACCTCACATTGCCCAGTGCCGGGGGTGACATGATGGCATCCGCACCATGGGACTCAATCATAAAGGGTCCATGCAAGCAGTGCACAAACTTGGTGGCACCGGATAAACTGCGGCAGGCATAGGCACACCGCCACAACATGGTGTCTTTGGGTGAACTGAGGTAGGGGCACCTAAAGTGCTGAGCGGGTGTGCAGCCTGCGATGATGCACCGTCCGGGCGGTCTGGGCTGGTAAGGATTAGTGTGAGCCCTGCTGGACCACAGTGTAGGCCTGAGCCAACGGGCAGTTCGGGCCTACCACCACGAGGTGTTGCCTCGCAGTTCACAGAGTTAGTGGCACCTCAAGAGCTGGGCGGGTGTGCAGCTTGCGATGAGGTCGTGTGCACTGATGGGATCACTGCCATTGCGAAATCAAGACCCAGAATCAAGTGTGTGACCTGGTGGCCCGCGGTGAGAGGCTGCATGATGTGGAGGGTGACATGGTCACGGGCCCCCGGGCTTCGAGCTCACACCAGCACGTGGTGGGCCCTCTTGGAGACACGCCGGTGGCGGAAGGAGAGCAGTGAGGCCTGGTTGCGCAGGGGCGGGCAATCACCGCTGGGCAGTGTGAAGGGCTGGGGTGCAGCAGCCTGTGTGCGCAGGGGCAGGCAAGCAATGATGGCGTGTGCAACTGTAAGGACTCTGCCATTCATGTCTCTGGCAACTGTTTCAGATAAGGGTCCTGGGGGACTGCAGTGTATACCGGCACGTGGTTGAAGACACACCAGTGGCAGCAGGTGAGCAGTGGGGCCTGGGTCCTAAGTGTCGGCACTCTCTCTCCCACTCTCTCCCTCTCTTTCTCCCTCCCTCTCTTTCTCCCTTTCTCTCTCCCTCTCTATCTCTCTCCCTCTCTCTTTCTCTCTTTCTCTCTCCCTCTCTTGCTTTCTTTATCTCTATCTCTATCTCTCTTTCGCTCTCTCTCCCTGTACTGTGATGTGCGCATGACACACCTTCTTATCTAGATTTTTGTCTTGCAGGCTGTGACTTACAGAATGTCCTGAGATGACCCACCATGACTCTTCAGAATTGTTGTTTTGGGTTTATTTTGTAATAAACTAATTATTTGGATATTCTAAGATGAATGTATGCTTCTCCTTTTTCTGTCCACACGTTTGTTAGGTGTTGTGATTGTGCGACTTTGCTGGGGGTGACATGATGGCGTCCGCACCACGGGACTCAATCATAAAGGGCCCATGGCTAGCGGTGCACAGACTTGGTGGCACCGGATACACTGCGGCAGGCACAGGCACACCGCCACAGCATGGTGTCTTTGGGTGCACTGAGGTAGGGGCATCTAAAGTGCTGAGCGGTGTGCAGCCTGCGATGATGCACCGTCCGGGTGGTCCGGGCTGGTAAGGATAAGTGTGAGCCCGGCTGGACCACAGTGTAGGCCTGAGCCAACCGGCAGTTCGGGCCTACCACCACGTGGTGTTGCCTTGCGGTTCACAGAGTTAGTGGCACCTCAAAAACTGGACAGGTGGGATCACTGCCATTGCGAAATCAAGACCCAGAATCAAGTGTGTGACCTGGTGGCCCGTGGTGCAAGGCTGCATGATGTGGGGGGTGCCATGGTTACGGGCCCCGGGCTTCGAGCTCACACCAGCACGTGGTGGGCCCTCTTGGAGACACGCCGGTGGCGGAAGGTGAGCAGTGAGGCCTGGTTGCGCAGGGGCGGGCAATCACCGCTGGGCAGCGGGAAGGGCTGGGGTGCAGCAGCCTGTGTGCGCAGGGGCAGGCAAGCAATGGTGGCGTGTGCAACTGTATGGACTCTGCCATTCATGTCTCTGGCAACTGTTTCAGATAAGGGAGCTGGGGGACTGCAGTGTATACCGGCACGTGGTTGAAGACACACCAGTGGCAGCAGGTGAGCAGTGGGGCCTGGGTCCCTAGTGTTGGCACTCTCTCTCCCTCTCTTTCTCTCTCCCTCTCTTTCTCTCTCTCTCTCTCCCTCCCTCTCTCTCTCTCTCTCTCTCCCTCTTTCTCCCTCCCTCTCTCCCTCCCTCTTTCTCTCTTTCTCTCTCCCTCTCTCTCTCTCTTTCTCTATTTCTCTCTCTCTCCCTCTCTTTCTTTCTTTATCTCTATCTCTATCTCTCTTTCGCTCTCTCTCTCTCTGTACTGTGATGTGCGCATGACACACCTGCTTATCTAGATTTTTGTCTTGCAGGCTGTGACTTACAGAATGTCCTGAGATGACCCGCCATGACTCTTCAGAATTGTTGTTTTGGGTTTATTTTTTAATAAACTAATTATTTGGATATTCTAAGATGAATGTATGCTTCTCCTTTTTCTGTCCACACGTTTATTAGGTGTTGTGATTGTAGAACTTTATGAGAATTGTTTTGTTCATGATTTGGTAACGATGATCTGACATATCTTTGTCCTGGGGGGTGCCCAGAGTAGGGCCCCGGGAGTGGGGGGGGCGTGCCCAGGAGTGGTCCTGGAGGTGGTGGCAGTGGGTGTTGTTGCCCTGTGGCTCCGGGCTGCATGTTCAGTTGCTCCACGGCATCTGTTGTTCTTCATGTGTGGGTCTGGGCTTTGCTCCGTTGTCTGGTGCCGGTTTTCGTCCGACTTTATACCAGGTAAGAGCAGGTGTTAAAATCCTGCAGCTAACGCGCCTTATCGCATGCTTTGAGTTCTTATCTCCAATCTGGCTGGTCGTTAAGAATGTTGCGGAGTGGTGTTGTCGCGGCTTTTGGCACGGGAACGCCTACTCTGCATCTCATTAGCGTTAGTTGCCGGAGTCATCTATGTCGATGTTTTTTGCAACTGCTATCGCAGGTAAACTGGTGATATGGGCTGTTAGCACCAGCTTGTGAATGGGGTGATAAATTATTGCAGCGATAGATCCTTGCGAATATGCACTTTGATTGCTTGCGCCGAACGTCGTTGGGTCCAAGCTGTTCTTTTTTCTGCAGTACCCCCGCCTCAACCCCCTCTGCCCTGTATGTTTATAAATTCATATAAACATTGAAAGCCTGTTAGCACAAACATCAGAATTAGCATATGGCAGTAAACTGAACATCTGTAAACGCCTGCACCTGTGCAAAGGAACAAAACGAGGGCCGTCTCTAGAAATGCCAAGGCAGCTGGGAGCTGGCTCCGTGGGGGGCAGACACTGAAAGGAGGCCGCCCAGTCCCTTCTGTCTGCTCAGCTCGGCTACACGACGCCCAACAATCTATTGAACCGCACGTTGACGCACACCGCACGTTGACGCACAACAGCAGCGCAGTACTACCTAGAGGCCGCATTCTATTTTAGTTCTCTCCCTGATGGCTTATTTTAATAATCTCTATTTATTTACGTTTCTGCAAGTCCAGTTTCCTAAACGTATTTCTTTTGGGAAAGCAAAAGTGTATATAGGTCATATTTTTTCACAAAGAGAAAAGGAATGACGTGAGAAATTAAATTCTTAGCTGGAATGCTCTTCGGCCTCTCAAAGTACAAACTCTTGCTACTTCGTGAAATGCAAAAATGAATACTTTGCACAACATCGCTCACAAAATAAATATTTTAAACACCCGTAAATAAAACGTGAATTATTGAAATGTATTGTGGGTAAGCACATTGGGGCAAATTTAATTCAAATTTACACACAGGTCATGTACAGAATACGAGCTATATTCTGAAATCCTTCTGGGAAACTCAACCCACCGAAAATTCGTCAAAAAACTTTCCAGTTTTTCTCCCTGGCGATTTTACAGGCCTTTTCTGAGTTTTTCATATTTGAGGGGGGGAATTTATTTATTTGGTAGTGTTTTTTGGTGCAGAAAATACAAGCGAGAGGCAGAGCACTTTACAAAGCAGTAATTCCCCTGTAATCATAGGGGTTACAACAATCTTATTACTTTCTGTCACAGTTTTGCATCATACATGGTAAATGCAACAAATCAGAATATTAGAGTCATGAAAGGAGCAGTGATTATAAATATTATTGGTAGCAAAACATCCAATAAAATCTTAGTATACAAATGTATGAGTGTTTACAGAGTGCTCTAACACAGAAACCCAATTTCCACAAATTTGACAGTCTGCTGGGCCAAAACACGTGCAACTGGATTTTACCTGGAAGCCACATAATGTTTTTGTTGTTGCAGATTTATATAGCGCAAACTTGACCCAAAGGTATTGGAGCGCTTTACATGAACACCAGTTACGTTACACAAGGACACATTCATTTCTTGGTAGGCAAGTGATTTTCCCAGAATCAAAGGATGCTCTGCCGAGGACCGAACTTGGAAGCCACATAATGTTTTTGTTGTTGCAGATTTATATAGCGCAAACTTGACCCAAAGGTATTGGAGCGCTTTACATGAACACCAGTTACGTTACACAAGGACACATTCATTTCTTGGTAGGCAAGTGATTTTCCCAGAATCAAAGGATGCTCTGCCGAGGACCGAACTTGTTTCCCCAGCTCCAAAGTCGGCAGCTGTAGCCGTGAGGCCACATCAATTTCCCCACTATTGTCACTTTTTGACAAATTTGTCCTGATTATCCATGGAAGAATTTTTGGTGGGGAAAGCGCCAGGAGTGCTGTAATTATAAACATCTAAAAACTCCAGCAGTTTTTGCCTTCGCAAATGGCCGATTCTCAGAATCGGACGTTTGCGAATGCATAAAATTGCTCTTCTGATGCAGGAAACCTTATTTTGCGATTTGGTAAACTGTTACCGAATCCCAAAATGGGTTTGCGATTTGCTATTAGGAAGGGGCGTGTTTAGGGCGTCCCTTCCTAATATTGAATCGCATTGGTATGCATGAATGTTTTGCGACCGAAATGCGAATCATTCGCATTTTACCACCTACTTCAAGTAGGTGGTAACCAATTCGCAAATGGGAAGGGGTCCCACCCCTTCCTCTTTGTGAGTGTTTGGAAATGCATTTTCTAAGAGCAGACAATGGTCCCACAGACCACTGCCTGCTCTTACATAATGAAAGGAAAAGTTTTCATTTTCTCTTTTGTAAAGCATCCCATTTTCCTTTAAGGAAAACGGGCTGCTTTACAAAAAAAAATTACTTTATTAAAAAGCAATCATGGGCATGGTTGTCTGCTGACCCCAGCAGGCCACCATCCCTGTGATTTTTGCAATTCCTAGGGGGTCGCAAATTACGACCTACCTCATTAATATTCATGAAGTAGGTCATTTGTGATCCTCTAGGAATCACAGAAAGTGTTATACACACTTTCATGCATTCCATTTTGCGATTCTCTAATTGTGAATCCTTACGATTCGCAACTAGGAAATCGCAAAATGGTTTGTTGATGCATCTGGCCCTCAATGTTTTACAGACTTTGGGATAAGGAGCTAAATGCTGAATATCTGAGGGTGTAAAGCAAGTTTGGGCTGCTGTTCATAAACACATTTAGAATCTGTGTTCAGATTCATGCTTATATATGTGAATCAAGGCGTGTACTAAAAACCTAATCTTGAAGGACCTTGTGTAATATTGAGGTCTCGGCTCTAGACTGCGCGCATGCGTTGTCTTGAACTGAGACATGGTGTATCTGCTCTGTTGGGTTTCATCATGCCCCTCCAATGCCCCTTGCTTTTAATTGGTGTGTCTTTTAAACTCTTGGGTGGTGAATCTGTCCAAATTGTCCCTCCTTTGTTGTTTTTGTTTCCACCCATGGCAACTAGCCCTTTCACATGTTTCTTTCTCCTGTGTCCATTTATGTTATTTTCAATGGACTCTTTTGTTAGTTTGGCTTGCCACAGGATTTTGGAAATATGTGTTTTAGGGGTGGTAAATCAACTGTTTTTAAGCCTATGTAACGTTCACATGTTTTAAAGCAAATGCTATTCTTCTAACAATGCATGCTTTGTTGAAAGTGTTCCAGTAAGGTCCATGTTGTTAATTGCTTTCTTAAATTTAAAAGTAAAAGGTGAGATTCACCTAAACACGTCTTGGACCCGAGTTGCGCAGTTATTGTGGTGGTGCAGAAGAGAAGGGTATGTGTTGCTTTGCTTCTCTCGGCTTGTTGTCCTTGCGGTAAACCCTTAGCAGCCTATAGAAGGTTGTTGAGTGGGTAAGGATGGAGCAGGGGGCTCAACTGTGTGATGTCAGAGGTCAAATGATGCATGATGTACCCCGCTACCCTTGACGCTCTGTGCCAAAGTTGCTTCATCGGCCAGAACTAGGGGTGTTTGGAAACAGGTTCAAGACCCGTTTGGTTGTAAACGCTATATATCTATAGATAAAGACTTCCTGGCTGCACGTCAGCTCTCTTCCCTGCTGACACCCGTTATCTGACCGAACCCGGTTTGTTTACAAGTAAAGTCCAGGGGCGCAGCAGACATGGCATGCTGCATGTGGATGGCATATCTGGGTCCTGCATCACCAGGAAGTGCCCTGGGGTACACCGCTGCCGGGATCATCTTGGGCCATGGGCCTCAGGGACCTGGCCGAAGCTCGGTTCCTGTGAAGCTCTGCATCTGCACTGGATGTGGTCTTGTGCCAGGTACTCCTGGCCTAGCCTCGACACTACTGCAGTAGGGGTCTGGGGCTTCAGCGCCGCAGCAACCCGCCGCCACCAGAGTCTTCAAATGTGACATTCCTTCATGCTAAAGACAATACACGTGTCGCAGGTCACCCCCTGTTTTCCGCACTCACCACAGAGGTTAAGGGCTCGTCACTCTTGTGGGTTATTCACTTAACTGCTGGAAATTGTTCATTCTCATCCTCAATGGTGACATTCTTTATTTTTCCAAACAATTGCAATCCAAATCTTTAGTCCAACTGGGGAGGAGAAGCAGGACTACTTCTCCCAGAAAGCAATGCGTTGCTAAATGAATTGGCAGGACAAGGAAAGTACCGCCTGGTGACGTGGGGTCATCTGGTAAACACACTGAAAGTTGCTCCTGCTCGGAGTTATGCTTCAGGTAGCATTGTGGGAGTAAGCAGATACCTTGGGCTCCTTCCGTGTTCCCTACTCGAAGCTCTCTGCATAGTGTCTCTCTGGTTCATTCACTCCTTCACTCCATGCTTGGACCCTTTTGTTGAATGGTCCTTCGCCGGTTCAGCTCTGTTGGCCTCACCCTCTGTGTCATTATTGTGCCACATGGTTGGCCAAACACAGTTTGGCACCAACCGGTCAAAAACCATCTTTCGAAGAAGTTGTGGTCATTTGAGGACAGGACTTTTGATGTCTGTGATTTGGGGAGGGCCAGCACTTGCAAAAAGCTAGGCAGGGAGCCAGTCATACAGCGCCACTTAGTGCTGGTGCTAAATATTACACGTGGCTTATAAATGTGACT
Source organism: Triturus cristatus (assembly GCF_964204655.1). Taxonomy (NCBI): domain Eukaryota; kingdom Metazoa; phylum Chordata; class Amphibia; order Caudata; family Salamandridae; genus Triturus; species Triturus cristatus. The sequence goes on along the minus strand of NC_140592.1, from coordinate 289,150,305 downwards.
TTTTTGGTGTTTGAGGAGCACTCACCAGGTAAAATACCGTTTTTGCTGGGGTCCTGAAAGACCCCACATCATTCTGGCTTAGATTTCACCACTTCACTCCAAAGTCACCACGTTGGAGTTGCTGGTGTTTGTGACACTATCTCCTGCAGTGTCACTCATGTAGGCTTCACTTTCTGTTGCCTGAACAGAATTGGCTGCACCTCGGGGCTTCTGAAGCTGGGTTCTCTATTCAACAACTCTTTGGATGTGGGCTGCCCAGACTTTTCCAGAACAATTTGACGAGTCAATGTCCTGATTCTAAGAAAATTCCACTACACACACATACATACAATCCACCCCACAGATTTCCACATCATGCCACAAAAATCAACACCACACCACATAATTCCACTCCACTACATGTCATTCCACAATACACAATGCCACTCCACATAATTACACTCCATGACATACAATGCCACTCTACATAATTCTAGTACATTCAGTACCACATAATTACTATCCACAAATTTCCACTGCGCACCATGCCACATAATTCCACTCCACATAACCACTCAACAACACACAGTTCCACAACAATTCCAAATAAACCCACATAATTCCACTCCACAACACATACATTCACTCCACACAATAACACATGGCTAAAAGACATTGTCATTGACAATGGCAATAGCTCTCGGATTGCCGAGACCTATTGGCTTTGCCAGCGCTGGTTTAACTACGTCGTTGATGTAACAATACGTCTAAAATTCTTCATGACTGAACCATAGTTGCTTTCAGTATATAGATAAAACTATCTAGCTTGACAAAAATATATTAGCCAGACTACTGTATTAATATTGTGAAGATAAGTATGTACAGATTTTTGGGCAAACTCATTTTTATTGGCGTTTCAACTTTTATAATATTCTGGTGAATATTTCCACAGTGATATACAGTACGCCCATTCTTGGGCTCGTAAGAAATAAACATACCACTTTTTCAATAAATGTAGTTTTTCCATTATTACAGAGTTAGGGGGAGGAAGTCATCTGTAGGGTAACATTAGCTAAGCATTCTCTCATATCCTGCATGTTGACAAGAATCCCCATAGTATGTACAAAATAATTAAGTCTTCAAACCTTCATGTAACCATACTTGTAAGGGGTGTTAGTCTCACTGAGTAAGAATCCTTAAAGGAAGGTCATCTAACAAACTACAAACAATGCAAACTTTGAGAACTGGTGCAGGGAGTGTATGAGCTTACGAAACGGGGATGTGATCAGAGTGAGGAGGGTGTGGGTGAGGGGGTCCCCATAGTCAGTCCCAAACATTTGGTTGGGGCCATCTTCCACGCCCAGTAATGAGGAGTATAATGGTCTGAGGGCAGGCTCTCCCCAATGCTACTCGATGCTGTTTTAGGGTGTGTTAGCTATGCCCTCCCCTGTTTCTTCGTCCTCCAGAGCGTCAATGTACCCAGATGAGACCCCTCCCGGGTGCTCCCAGGTGTTAAGTACTTCAGCTCACAGTCCTGCTATGGGGTACTACCATATTCCTCGGGCTCCTTCACTTGTGAGGTCTCTTTCCTCCGCACCTGCCCATTGTGTTACGTCCACCACCCAAGTTCCCACCACTGGCCCGACCCCTGACTTCCAGGCCATGGCAATCCTCCTTTTGGCCAATACCAGCACCAGGTCTATGAACCTTGTTCCCACTTTTCTTTTAAGGGGTTTTGGAAAAAGTCCCAGCAGGCAAGCCTCTATGGTGGTGTCTAGGGCATGCCCCAGTGCGGTATCAACGGCAGCCATGACACCCTCCCGAAAGGGACGCAGTGCAGAGCAGTCCCATGTCAAGTGTATGAAGTCTGCATCTGCCAGATTGCAGCTAGGGCAGTGGCGGGGATATCCTCCATATACCACTTGTAGTCTGTGGGGGGGTCATATATGTCATATGAAGATAGCTGAACTGTGCCTTTAACCTGGTGTTCCTTGAGACTCTTTTGGGGTAGGCTATGATCTTATTCCATTCAGAGTCAGGGAGCTCCTGATCTAGAACTGCTTCCTATTTCAGGTGCAGCTTGGATAGGGGTTTGCGAGCCGTGTCTGATAGTGAGTTATGAAATCATTTCACTGGGTGTCTCACGAGCCCAGAATTATTAGGTGTTGCAGTACTGTATGTGTCTTGGGTCCCTCGCGGCCCACACCCCAAAGTGCTTTAAATGTGCAAACCAAGACCTCATAGTTGAGGAATTGGGCAGCCGGTAACCCAGTATCAGCCATTAAATACACGAAGGGAACAAGAGCCACCTGGCTATAGCTGTTATCTGTTACCAAACCCGCATCAGTCCAAGCTGCTAATTGAGCGGCCGTAAAGAACCTTAGTGACTCCCCGTGTGGAAGGTCCACCAGTGGCACTTCAAGGGTGTATAGGCGGGTCCCTGCCCTCTTGACTGCTCATTGCCTCCAACACTGCAATGCCGTGTTCAGTAACAGGGTCGAGGAGCGTATTTCAACCGCCGGGTTTAGCAATTTTGCCAGCAAGGTGGATATGTCGGCAGAGGAGCCCACCACTCCTCTTGTCTCATCCCATCCAACCACTGGGTGTTCCATTGGATCTGGGAGGCCAGAAAATAAAGTTTGAAATTGGGTATTCCCAGTCCCCTCTCTGCCACTGGATATTGCAGTGTTTCCAAGGACACCCTTTGGCAGCCTTTATCCCATATCAACTCTCGCAGCAAGGTGTCCAAATGACGAAACCAGCACGGGGGCACCACCACTGGCAGGTTGAGGAAAAAGCATAAAAGGCGGGGCAGCATGATCACTCTGTACCATATAATTACTATCCACAAATTTCCACAGCTAGTATGTGCCCAGTTCGCCTCGGCCCGTATTGTCCACAGCCACCTGGTGTAATGTCCAGCGCTCACAGAGACTCAGGATTCTCCATCTGTTACGGTTACATCCCAGCAATTTCATTCACATGAGGTCATCAGCGGTTCTCAGTGTTACCTGTGGCATGGTTAAGCTATTTGTCCTAGAGGAGTCCAAATCTGATCCCTCTGTTGACTTTACAGGAGGAGAACCAGCCCCTGAGGCGTTGGCCTGAGACCCAACAATCTCAGCCACTGCTTGAATGGCAGCAGCCCTTTCTCATTCAGTTTGGGAAAGGTTCGTTTTTTTCAGAGGGCCCTCCCTGTTTGCTTAGTGTCCTCACAGAAATGCGTGGTTCCATCTAAGATTATCCGTAGCTTGGCAGGAAATATTAGAGAATATTGTAGGCCTCCGTCTTGGAATGAGGCCTCTTTTTGTTGAACCTCGGCTGTGTAGTCCGGGAATATAGAAACTTTGCATTTATCTACTGCAAAGGGTCCCACAGAGTGTGCCTTCTGCAGGATTACATCTCCATCCTTATAATGTAGGAGTTTTGCCACCACTAGGCGGGGTGGGCAGCCCAGCGCCCGTGGGCATGCCGGGACACGGTGCGCAAGTTCCAGCGTATAAAAGGTCAACAATCCCTCCGGTGCAACCACAGATTTAAACCAGGATTCAAGTTAGTTGATCATACTGCCACCTTCCACTCCCTCAGGGAGCCCCACCACTCGTGCATTGTTCCATCTATTGCACCCTTCTGTATCTTCCACCCTGTACTCCAATGTTCGTACTATGTCAATTAGGTCCTTAATCTGCTGTGACGTCGACAACTGTATGGGCTGGAGATTTGCAATTGTGGTTTCAACAGCTCTGACTCTGTCCCCTAGTTTTTGATGTTCTGCTCTCAGCAGGCCTAGCCCCACTGATACCATGCTGATATCTTGATGCTGAGTGGCCTTGGTGTCTGGTATTTCTTCAAGTATTTTACTTAGTTGTGACTGGACAGGGTCTTCCGGGGTCTCAGGGCTTGACTTTTGCGCTTGATCGCGCAAGGTGTCGTCTCCCTCAGGGGGTATTTCTGTTGGTCTCCCTTGAGTTTTGGCCATATTGCCCGAGAGGTGTGGCCCCCACTCTTCTCAATCTCTGAAGGCCAGGTAACTCCGATCTCGCAGCGGGCTCAACCATCCATCAGTTGCCTCACTAGGTGGAGTCTGGTTTCAGGATGGGTCCCGCAAGGCCAGCTGAAGGGTAATTCAATCTCTCTCATGTCTCCCTATCTCCCAGTCTGTGAGGCGAGCGCCCAAGCAAAGCACTGGAGTGGGGTGAGGGAACCGCAGCTGTTCCAACCGGAGCACTGATGTAGTATCACCTCCCTCCCTCCAGCCGTGTCCAGCAAAGCTCATAAGGACAGCCGAGTCACAGTCCCCAGGGTGTAGCTCAGATAATTTGATATAGTCTTCAGAGATTCATCACCTCTCAATTCAGTTCAGGTCCTGGGCCTCTCTCTCCATGCCAAGGCCCCAATCGCAATGCCCTCACCACCAGGCCCCTTTCCAGGCACTGAATTTCTTCCTTGGGGGCAGGGAGGGACAGATACTTCCTCCCACAATCAGCCCTCACCCGTCTTGAATCCCACGTACTGCTTCTGCAGTCAAGCCTCAGCAGCCACTCACTCCCGCCGGGTTGGGCCAGGTGTTCCTGTACTGTCAAGGCTGCCCGGGGGGCCGCGCAGCGGCCCCTCAATAGGTTGGCTGCCTTAGTGCCCCAGGAAGGCACTGGAGTCGTCCTTCTAGTTTCCCTGGGCCAGGATCCAGGGAAGACTTCCGGCCGACTCCACTTCCGGGGAGGGGGGGGGGGGGGACAGGGGTACTTATGCTGTCCCCCGCCCAACGTGCAGCCTCTTGGTCCCTGCCGTCTTGCCTTGCTGTTTCGCTGGTGTTGTTGCGTGGCCGGGAGGGCCCTGTGCGGTGCTTTTCATCATGCATACGTGGTGGGGAGCTCGGTCATCTTATGCCAGGGGATGTAGCTCAGTGGTAGAGCGCATGCTTTGCATGTAGGAGGCCCCGGGTTCAGGCCCCGGCATCTCCAGTTGGATTTCTTCGGTCGAGGGGAGGAGACCCCCTTTTGTCCCTGGTCCCACCACGCAGGCCACGCCCGGGTGGGACCTTCGCCTGGTTTGGGTGAGCTGTTTGAAGTTTCAGTTTGATGTGTTGCTTCCTGCCCTGTCCAGGGGCAGCTGGCCGGGTAGAGGGGGAGCTTTGCTCACTTTTGGATTGGAGTTTGAAACACTATGCATGTTTCTGGTCTCCTGCTCCTGGCGCGTTGCACGGGGAGCATCTGTTTGTGTGTGCAGCCGCTTGCGGGGCCAGGCGCTTCGGGGCTCGGATGGGCCTGGTTGGTCTGGCTGTGGTTTCCGCCAGCCGTATGATGTGGTGGAATGACCGCGAGGCCGCGCGCGTGCTGCGTGGGGTCCGGGGTGAGTAGCGCGTGGGGGTAGGGTCCGATCGGCTCTCTGGTATATTCGGCTCCACCAGGGGATTCGGGCACAGACAGTCCTTGTGATGTATGCCTGTCGTTGCGATGCTGGGAGGGACCGTAGCCTAGTTTTCAGTCTTGCCCCACCCTCCGCTGTCGGCCCACGGGGGTCGGTGCGGGCGGGTGAAGTGGGGCTGGGGTTCGGAGTGGGGGTCGGAGCAGGGGGTGTGTTGTCCGCCGTGTGGTCGGCACAGTCAGTCGTAGTACGAGGTTTGGGTCCCTCTCCTCTCCCTGGCACCCAGCGTGCCTCCACCTTCCCACTGCTGCGCCTGCAGTGCCTCGGGGGAGATGCTGTAGGGGAGCTAAGCCTCGGTGGGTGTTGACAAGGTGATACAGGAAGGGATAGGAGCCTCTTCGCTGAGGTGGTAGTTAGCAGCCTGATAGTATTTTGCTGTGCTCGGCATGTAATCGGTTGCTGCTACAGACATTTTCCTAGGAATTCAAATGATACGTTGATTAAAGTTAGTGCTGCATGCTTAACATTAGGTACACAAGGAGTTAAATTTTACTTTCGGGCGTTGCTGTCGCCAGGATGGCAGGCGCCGTGCTGCTGGAGCCCCAGGGGTGTGAGGTGCCTTCGGCACACCAATCACAGCAATCGTTTCATATGCAACGCTGGTTCTCCGCTGTTTAAAGGAAAGGGTTCACCGAGCATAAGTGTGCAAGCGGGTTCCAGGCCAGTGTGGGCAGGTGATGATGGGCGCCAACTCGGGCGGCCGCTCGGGCCCCCGGGCAGCGTGAGCTGTAACCGGCATCACAGCGGTGTCTGCGGCACGCTGGGTGGTCGTTGCGTTTGTGTGTCCCCGACTTACCGGGTGGGGGAGACTATGCGAGTCACGGAAGTTTCGACCCCCGGGCCTCCACAGGGGGAAAGACGTTGCTCCGCCAGACCCCAACTTGCATGCAGAGCAGGGGAGGCAATAGGTCTGGTTCGGTAAGCATTAAAATAAATGGGAAGCCGGAAGATATATGAAGTAGTAGAATCGTTAAGTAGTATATTTCCGGTGATACAGTTATTTTCGGAAGTCGAACAGACAACACATCCTGTAAGCAGAGCGCGTTTCTAAACTGTGTGGGACAGCTCATCGGTCTTTGTTTCCACATTGAGAACACGTATTAGGTTGGGCAAAATGTTAGGGCCCATGGTGTAAACTCACCGCTATTAGCAGACGTTAAAGGGCTGGAAGAAGCTGAACTGCAGGCAGCAATTCTGCAGTGATTGTAGGAATATCCAATTTTACCTCTGGCTCTCTAGTCACCTGTAGTAAACTAGGTTCACATTAGGGAACTTCTGATTGGCTACCAGTAGAACCTTATAAATGGCTTTCTCATTGGCTGAGATGGTGATGAGTAGTGGGGCATGAAGTCCACCCTTTTCCTCAATTTGCCTCAGTAGCTTCTTTCGGCAGTTACAAACCTTGATCTTGCTCTACAGTCTAATGAAACTATAAGGGGTTTGTACTGGAAACTGAGCCAGGCAGACACCAAGGCTGAGATTTACTAGGGGCTGTTCAAGCACTCATGTGGTACTTCCGCACATGGGTGTGCTGCATCTGAGGGTTGTTACAATGGTGTTAAGTCACGACAGGGTTTTGGGGCACACAAGCGAGTGCACAAACTTATACGTTTTGGTTAGCCCCTACCCCAGGGGAATTATAAGAGCAGCTCATGTTACGGAGAGGAGTTTATTATGTGTGGAGCGGTGGCGACGGGCCCATAGCGGACGCTGTGTGGCCCGGGCGGGTGCAAACTGCTGAAAAAGCGGGGCCTGCAATGGGCGGAAACCAGATTCTGCGACGTACTGTTGGTGGCAGCAGTTGCAGGGTTACTCGGGTAGACGCTCCTCAACCGGGAAACAAGATGCCACTGTCCTTGGACCTTTCACTCCACTTTGCTTTCTGAAGACGTTTGAATTAGTATTGTTCTTGGTTCTACTCTCCGTCGTTGGAAATGTTGGCGGGAGCCGGATTGTAATTAGCAACGAGCCGTTTGGCTTTGGTGCCTCGATGCCGTTTGGGCGAATGTGCCTGTTGTGGGGAATTTGCTAGCCGCTCTTGCCGTCACACGAGCCTTCTGACCATGGGGAGGTATTTGTTATTTTTAAAAGTGAGAACCATGGTTTGCAGATACAGCGGATGTCTTGCGAGGACACGATACACACAGAGTTTCCCCGAACACAAGCCGTTGTCATTGCAGGTTGCTTATTGCGGTGAATGGAAATGGATAGCAGATAATTGGTGTTGAGGTTTTGGGATTTTAAAAGAAAAAAAAAAAAATACAGTACACACAACTCCTAGTTCGAACCTCAGAATTGCTTTGATATGTTTGTCTATGGTGACCACAGTGGCCTTAGGCGGCCAAGGGGAGGATTCTAAAAAGGAAAAGATTACAGAGTAGTGTGTTGTGTCCAGCCTCTTCCTAGCCTCTTCCTTGCTACTGGACTGTTGTGCACTGAGGCGAAAAGTCAGACGCCTAAAAGGCATCTCTGGCTTGTAATGTCATACTGCCTTGCGGAGACTGTCTCTTAGCACGTTTCCTTTCTGCATCTAGGTCGGTACCCCTAACTTGTGTCGAAGGGGCCTTGTTACAGTGTGCTCTATTTCCAGTGGGGATCACCCGGCCTGTTTTGGGTCCATACACATTTTTAAGAGTAATGATGGTGAGGCGCTTGGTGACGGGAACAGAGGGGGTGTGCATCCAGTGCCTGGTTTGGGTGCTCGACACCTGTGCTTAAAAATTGGCCACTGTGACGGCCTGCCGCGTTGTGGCCCTGTCTGCCAGGTTTGGGACATGAGCGCGACATCAGGTTTATTGGTTTAATATACTTGGACTACCACTAGCGCATGCCACCCAGGCCAATTTTTAGGCTTTGGTGTCTGGTATGGTATGATTTGTCACGCTTGTAGGAGTGCGATGGTTAGTAGTTATGTTGTTGCTGTCATTGGCGGCGCTCGCGGGGGGCATTGGATGGTGCACGCTGCCTTGTCCGCTGGACTAGAGCCCTGGCTCTTGTAGTTTTACAAATTACCACTGTGTACTGCGCGTCCCCCGGCTGGTGCTGCTCTCAGGTTGGCGAGCGGCTTGTTTCCATGCCATACGGTGGCCAGGCACAAGTGTTTTTCTTGGATCGCTTTTGACAGCGGGGGGCTCCAGGATGCCTCACCTTGGTCATGTTCCACAGATCAAGGGAGGAGACCGAACATTGACATGTGAGACGTCTTTGTGTTGGTGTTGCAGATCCGGGTGGCGCGTGTCTCATTTGTGGTGTAGCGCTGGCAAATTCTGATTTAGTGCAACATTGAAAGTTTTTGGGCTGGGGTCGCTGTGAACTTGTGTATTGCACTGCCTTCAGTTTGCGTGGCGGTGCGTCTGCCTTGGCTGGAACAGGACGGGGTGCCCATCAGTTTGTGGGAGTAAGGGTGCAAAACTATTCTGTACTGCTAGGGTGCCATAAGTGTGAAGGCCACCGGTGGGCAGTGTTTCTCGCGTTGGCTGAACAAGAAGTTTTATTGTTTTCAGTCACTAAGACCGATCAGGGGTAGTGCACTACTTAACTCTCGTAAGCAGGTCGGGTATGGTTTCTCATACCCCCTACATGGCTGTGCGACGGTGCATATTTTGCTGAAGCGGTGGTATACACAGTCAATTCTATGATATCATTATTACTTGGGGCCCAACTCTAACAGTCAGTAATGTGCACAAGGCATACAGCACGGGGGGACCGGGGTACCATCTTGATTGCAAGGGACCTGCTTTTCTGCGGTGTGCTTTCTAACGCTGATTGTTGCAAATAGGGAAGTCTGCCTGTTACCCTTCTTTATTGGTTTGCGTGCATTCCACAGTTTATGCACAACTTAGGCCACATCCCACGAAGGGTATATACACAGAAAAGTCGAGCATACTGATCGTGTAGGGGGGCCTGGTAATTGGTTCAGAACCTGGTGGTACACTCAGCAACTCATCCTTCAGAAGTCGTCTATTCAAGTGCCATTCAGTTGGGTGGCCACGTTACCCTGCGCCAAGTTATCCAGGGGGGGAACATATTTACATTCAGTCCGGATGGAAAGTTAAAGGTACTTGTCAAAATGCTGCGGGGCTGGTGGCATGCCCTTACTTCTTTGAGGCAATAGTTGGGGGCGGATGGGTATGCGAGCAAGTAGGCCAGAGTGATCCCCCTTGCTGTTTTCGGCGTAGGCTGAACCCAGTTTCGCGCATCAGTGGCCATCTCTATGTATGGGTCGCAACAAACAGTTTTAGGTCTGAACTGTTTTCCTCTTCCTTCAGTTGGTCTTGCGGTGCATCTGCCTGGGCGGTAACAGGACAGGGTACCCAGGGTGGGGGCAAAACAGTATATCAGTTTGGGGTTGACGATCGGGCGTTAATTCAATTTGTACTGCCAGGGTGCCAAAAGTGGGAAGGCCACTTGGGGGCAGAATTTCTCTCTTTGGGAGCATGAATGAATGTCTTCATTTACAAATACCGACAATGGGCATGACTCCATCCTTCTCAGCGAGGAAGACCTAAGTCAGAGGGAGGCTGCTGAGTTGCCCTAGCATGGTTGTTTCTCGCTTCAGGGCCAGTTGGGGTTACTATTCAGGGTAAGGTTAGACTTCTTGGTGCGTTTGGATACTTTGACAGGTTGCCCTTGCTCATGCAACCCGGCGATAAGAGGTAATTTTGTGGGTGTGAACTTGGTGTCCTTCAAGAAACTTATTAGATCTTGCAGTCCCGCCATTGCTGAACATAGGATTTGTCTACATTCTTCAAGGAAATCATTATTAGCAGGAAGGTATTGAACCATGGAGAGCCAATGGTTGTGGGTCATGCACAACAGTAGTAAGGGAATTACACTCAGTTTCAACAGGCTATGTGCACCATCAATAACACCAGCAGCGGTAAAGCTTCTATTTTCACCCAGGAGTGGGGCTGGCAATGTCATCTAACTTTGCAGCCAGACACGGAATAGGCAAAGACATACCTGTGATGGTGCAACGTGCACTCAGCAGTAGAGTTAGCTGAGTGTCATCATTCCCTGGTATACCGTCAGTGATAAACGTAAGGTCAGTGGCTACACACGAACAGGCACTTTCTGTCTGCTGGGGCGGGAGTGTGCCAGTGCCAAGAGGGTGAGGGTTGCCTGGTTAGGGCTGATATGGTGGGAGGGAGCACTAATACGGACAACCACAAGAGCACATTTTGCAGTCATAGAAGGTTAAATTAATAATTTGATGGCATGGAACCAGTTGCTTCAGTTATGAGCATTTTTCTTGGCAATTGTCAGCGAACATTCAGAATGCAATGTTAGTGGTTAGCCTGTTGTCATGCCTTTCAGATGTGTTTTAGCTCAGGCATGGCCAAGCATGGGTTAGATGCCTGAGGTCTGCCCCAGGATACATGTCACAGGCAGGTGGAGCGGCAGAACTTAGAGGGGCTTGGGTCCGACCTTTGGTTCAGGTGCAGATCCTGGTAGGTTCACTTAGCATCCCGTCCTTGAGTTCGTTGAAACAGGCACCTTTGATTTGAGTAACGATAACGTGTAATTTCTCCCGCCCTCCAGCCTTAGCTGGCAGCTATGCAGGTTGTGGAAGTTGTCTTCCAACTAGGGCGATATGGTCCATATGTTTGGGGGAAACGCCTGGGTTAAACTCAATTGGGCTACAAAGTATTAGAAGATCACTTGGCATTCCCAGCATTCAAAAAAGAGAGGTATTTATACTTTGGATCCCCTCTGGTCCACCCTGTCCTGTCTGCTCCCTTGTACACTAGCAGAAGTTTGGGGGAGGGCAAGGCTTCTCATAGGGTGGTGACTGACGGAATGCGATGGACATACTCCGACTAGTGCTAGGCTCAGATAACTGAGTGAAAGAGGAAGTAAGGCGGGCTTGTCACCTCTTACCTCCACCCGCATGGGCATTTCCTGGCAGGAGTGGCTTGTCAAAGGTATGGCTCTTCAGCCAGGCAATGTTAACATTGAACCAACACCTAATTATTGGTTTTAGGTCATATCAGTCAAAAATCCACGGGGAGTTTAGAAAGGAAGGGGCACCTGTCCAGAAGGGGCATGCTGGCCCCCGGTCCTGTATGGGCTAAGACTTGTGTGGCTGGACCTGGGAGAGGCCCAGTATCAGCATGTTGGAAGTAAAGAGGCCTACCTGGGTGGGGGGCCCTGGTAGTGACGGTGGCCACTCCCAGAGCTGTGGAGGAGTTACAGGGTGATCCAGAGTCTGCAGATACCAAGGGGTACTTCATGCAGCAGCACAGCTTGGTGCTAAGCCAGGATACCCAGGGATGTCTTAGCGTTGTCCCCTGGAAGAACTATGACGCCCCGTTAGTCCTATGGGCGGTTGTGGATCTGAGCAACCGGGGGCTGCCAGGAATGCTCTGCCAACCTCTTTCGGGGGGGGGGGCGTGAGTAAGCGAGTGGACTGGTGGTCCACGGACGGGAAGGGTGGCCTCTCCCAAGATTTGGTATGCACCAATTGGCGACGGCCATGGTGTAATTTGGCTTATCAGACGGGCAGGCGGCATATGGGTTGGCCTGCCCTGGGATCGCCCGTAAGATAACCCACCATGTTGGCATATTGGTTATGATAATAAACCTGCAGCAAATTTCTCCACTAAACAAGGTGTCTTGTGGTTGATTGATGTATTGTGATGTTGATATGTGACTACAGTTGCCGATATTGGCACTATGCCAAGGCTGCCCGGGGGGCCACGCAGCGGCCCCTCAATAGGGCGGCCGCCTTAGTGCCACAGGAAGGCACTGGAGTCGTCCTTCTAGTTTCCCTCGGCCAGGATCCAGGGAAGACTTCTGGCCGACCTCACTTCCGGGGAGGCGGGGGGGGACAGGGGTACTTATGCTGTCCCCCGCCCAACGTGCAGCCTCTTGGTCCCTGCCGTCTCGCCTTGCCCGCCCCTCCGCTTACCCGGCGGACGGCCAATATAAGTTTTTTGGGGGGTGCATAATTTCTAACCTATTGTTTTGTGTTGCAGGAGGAGTTACAGGGCGATCCAGAGTCTGCAGATACCAAGGGGTACTTCATCCAGCAGCACAGCTTGGTGCTAAGCCAGGATACCCAGGGATGTCTTAGCGTTGTCCCCTGGAAGAACTACGGCGCCCCGTTAGTCCTACGGGCGGTTGTGGGTCTGAGCAACCGGGGGCTGCCAGGAACGCTCCGCCCACCTCTTTCGGGGGGCGGCGTGAGTAAGCGAGTGGACTGGTGGTCCACGGACGGGAGGGGTGGCCCCTCCCAAGATTTGGTATGCACCAATTGGCGACGGCCACGGTGTAATTTGGCTTATCAGACGGGCAGGCGGCATATGGGTTGGCATGCCCTGGGATCGCCCGTAAGATAACCCACCATGTTGGCATATTGGTTATGCTAATAAACCTGCAGCAAATTTCTCCACTAAACAAGGTGTCGTGTGGTTTATTGATGTATTGTGATGTTGATATGTGACTACAGTTGCCGATATTGGCACTATGTGCTGTGTCTGCGGCCGCCCTCAACCGGCCCACAGTATGCTTCTTACGCTCTTAGAGGAGAGGGACAGGGTAGAGTCGGGCCCTCCGCTGTGTTTCCTTGTCTCCCACCACCTCTAGTGGGGCTCCAGGACTCCACCCCAGGCTGCAGGCTGACGCGGCTCCGGTAGCCTACCCCGGCATTTCCAACTATTTTGCAGCCGTCTCAGCACCAGAGGCGAGAAGGTCGGCCCGCCCGTTGCTCTTGCCGCTCCATCTCTTTCCTCTGGGTATCATCCCAGCTCGTATCAAGTGGTCGCTGCAGGCTGCTCGTCTGGCCTGGGATGGGTCACCCCTGTGCATCTGCCATCTTTTCCAGACAGGCCGGGACTTGGCAATCTCCAGCCTCCTCAGGTACCACACGGTGTCCGTCCTCAGAGAAACCGTACGTGGATGCCCCCGGATCTAGGGTATCCTCTGTACATGGAGGGAGGCCACCCAGTGCATGGACATGTAGGAGAGAAGGTGGGCTGGCACAGAGCTGTAGACCCACATGCCCTCCATCATTCAGCCTCAAGCCATGCCCCCGTATAGGTATGTATAGATGTGCTATTTTTGACTGAACGTTTATGTGCCTTGACGCTAGAAATATGTGGAATTTAGTCTAGTAAACCTATACTTCACTGTATATACTCACCTTCATGATATTTTGGTAGTCAGCATTCTGGCTACAGTATTTTGTAGGGCAATATTTCATATTCAATATTCTCGTTGTTTACTGCCTTTCAGATAAGGTGACTATCAAGGGTAGGAAACCTACAGCAAGATGTCAGATGCCCACGGTTCATGTGCCTCTACTGATTATATTTATGGTAGCCTTATTTTTGGTACTACAGATGCCTTAAAAAGGAAATAAGCAAAACAATTTTTTTACAATCAGGTAATGGGTAGATGAAGTGTCAAATAACACTTCTATTTAATTGACTTATTCAAATTCTGCAAAGTTGTAATGTAGGAATTCACAGTTCCTGATAACTTTTTCTCCCAACCATGAAACGACACTGTTTTGTAATGATGCAGTTTGCCTGCCATAATGTTTTATTCTCAATGTTATTTCAGTATAACTGATAATGCTAGGAAATAAAAGATGTGAAACACTGAAGATAATTGTGTAACAGGTGTAACGACTTTCTAAAGGCTTTGATAAAATGAGAAAAAGGCAGAGCGACAAAAGCAATCAAGCAATGGTAAAGCTAACCGTTTAGGCCTTGATGGTGTCATGATGTTTATTTTTTGTTGTTGTTGCAGGTATATGATAAGTTACAAAAATTAAAAGAATAAAAAGTAAAGAAAACATGCTGCCGACTAAGGTGGCCACCATATGCTAGAAATAACACTTTTCTTTTTTTAATCATTTTAAAAAAAAATAACTTTAATGGAACTGGACACATGATTCAAAACAGCCAGGTGTATATAGAAGAGATATAGAAACACTTTTTTAGTTGTAATACACTTCACAGGAAAATATGATTTTGATTAGCACAAACAAAAACCACTATTAACATTGAGTTACTAAAACCTGTAGATGTAGTTTAAGCACACAACAATGACTACAAATGAAAGGGATAAAAATAGACAGAAAAATGTGTTTGGAATGTAAAGTCCACCAGCCATGGCACTTAAGTTCACTTTTTTAGAAAGATGTGCACATGTGATAAGGAAAATGCAACCACTAGCACTGCAATGAGATAATGGCTACAATGGGCTTACCTGTTGGCCTATGCTCTATTCTGTTGTGGGTGGAAGCAAAATGTGATCGACGCAATGACTGATGAGTGGATGTATAGGGATGACCCAAAGTCAATCTATGTATATAAGGATGTATTTTTTTAGGTCTCGCTGAGCCAGCGCATGCGCTGCACGGCGAGAAATTTGGTGAGTGGCTTTTTGAAAGTGCTACCAGAGGCTTTTGCTGGCCTCAAGATTGCATTCGCGCGCGTGTGCATGCACGCAGCCGCCATGTGGGTTTCTGTCAAGGCTCCTTAAGCCTTGCATGCCTCTCTCCGCCCTGCTTGCTTGCGCTTCAATTCCCTCCCCCTCCCCCACCACAGATCACGTCACTCTGGTGGCCTCCACTCCCCCCGCCTCTCTATACTGCAGCAGGCCGTAGCGTGCATTTAAAAAAAAAAAATTTTTAGCGCGTGCACGCGGACACAGCTCCCAGGCTTGTTTTTCTTCCATTTAGGTTCCTTTATGCACAGTACTTGTTCTGTGTTCTGGTTTCGTGGTGCAGGTACTACATTGACTTCATAGTGAAAGTGACGTTTTTTATTTACCGAGCGTTTAGCGCGTCTTTCAACCTTGACAACTCGACTCTCAGTGCTAAGGATGTCCGTCCTGTGTCCGTATACATTTTTGTTCCTAAATGACATTTTACCCTCGATCCCTATGCTGATATTTGCTCCATTCTAAACTAAGCAGCTCTCAAACTCGCTTTAATGGTTGTTCCACATACTTTTAAAGAGCAAGGACTTGAACTTTTTGGGTAGTTTCATATTCAGATGCTCTTAACCCGTTCTCGTGAGATGGCAGCCGCACGATGAATGGAAGCGTTCTATTTGACGGTATTTTACGTCTTTAACGCTCAGCATCTTATGAGCAGTGTGAGATGTTTCCCGCCTTAAGTTTGGTTTCGTGAGCTTCATGGCTCTGGCACTTAGAGCTTTCCTCGTCAATGTGCTTTTATAAACCTGGCGTGAACGAACTTGTTCAAAATTGAGTCTTTACATTGGCATAAATGCTCGTACCGTCCAACCGTACTGCCGCTAGAAATGTGAGACATTGGCACGCTTGATAGACATATCCGGAGAGCTCACAGATGCGTGTTAATCACAGGACACAGAAATTTTACAATCTGTTACCAGGTGTGGGGGTTTCCACCTTTGGAAGTGAAGGTCTGCTTTCTTCACTACTTTCATTCATACAACGTGTCTTACATCACAACACAAAGTATATGTGAAGTGAATGCTGCCCTGGAAGGGTATTTTGGCGCTGAATACCACGTTTTGAATGTTACCTTACTCAAGGGTACTCATTTTATCGACCTCAGGAAGACGAAAGGCTGAGTGTACCCGCTGACTTTGAACCTCTCACCTTGAGGTCAAACATTCCATCTGCTCAATGCAAACTTAGTTTTTGGGTGAATTGGTATGTATGCGCTTTTTAACTCCTTTTAAAAGATCTGGACTTCTTTATTAAATTCTATTTTACAAGTACTCATAATGTGCACCATCAATGTCAGGCGGCCACTGAGAATGCTGCAGAAATTCTTGCTAATAACTTTATGCAGAACCACTGGAATTATGCAAGAGGTGAGGTTCTGAGTGCGCAGCTGGTTTGACTAAATTGTGCGGCACGGAAAGGGCAATTATGTACCGTAATGCGGCACATTTTGTGATGGTGTTATTTCATAATTATGTCATGTTTTCACATGTTAACACTGTCTGGCCCAAAATGTTCAGTTAATTATTACCAGCTTATTATCAAAATACAGCAATATTGAAATTGAACATGACTAATCAACCTTTGCATAGGGCCTTCTGCTACTCGGCAACATGTGTCGGGCGGTGCTTTTACACAAGGTATAAGAATGCTTGCCGTCGATTAAAGGGAAACCTAGTTGTACTTTGGTTTGACGACTTTCGCCATGCTGGCGATGTTTTCTTTGATGCTTCCTTTCAGCTCTCAATCGGTTGATATAATGTTTAGATAATTGTTGTTATGTATCACGCTTCATGTATTGTTTGTTACATCACATTACTTCGTCACAAAGTCTGTATGTCTTTGTTTTATTTGTTGCCTTAATATGCATAATTTGCTCTTGACTGAAACGTATCCGCACTTACCTGACCCATGATTAAATGTGGAGTAAAGTGTACCAAATGAAGTAGCAAATAAACGCTTCAAGCCCATTTCAATTGAATTGATGGCTTTTAGTCTGTTAAATTGGTTTAACAGCATTTGAATGTAACGGATTGAACATTCTAAAAGTGGCATTTTCAAACACCCAATTTAAAAACCATCTCCCTAAAAAGATGTGTCATTAAATTCTGAGTTCAGAGAGTCAAAACTCCATATCTCCATCTTGTCCCAATGGAAAGTTATACTTGTAAGATGTTACAAAGTAACTCCTGTGGAAGCCTATGGAAGAGATAGACTTTCAATTGTGAAAAATGAAATTGACAGCATTTCAGGACATGTAAAACATACCAGCACAAGTCCTTCATTATACCTACGCTGCACCCTGCCCATGGGGGTAACCTGGGCCTTCCTTAGGGGTGCTTTTCATGTAAGGAAAGGGAAGGTTTGGGCCTGACAAGTTGGTGCACTTGCCAGGTCGTCATGGCAGTTTGCAACTGTGCACACACACTGCAGTGGCAGGTCTGAGATACCTTTACAGGGTTACTCATGTGGGTGGCACAATCAGTGCTGCAGGCCCACTAGTAGCATTTTGATTTACCGGCCCTGGCCCACTCAGTGCACTTTACTACGGACTTACCAGTAAATCAAATATGCAAATCATGGATAACCAATTATAATCTGAAGTTACATTGGAAGTACTTGCACTTTGACTCTGATCAGCAGTGGCAAAGTGCCTAAAGCATTGAAGCAGCAAAAACTAAATACAGGTCAGCATCTAAAATACAAGAGGTAGAGGCAAAAAATCATCGGGAAAACACGCCTAGGATGCCAAGTCTAACATGTGTCCCCTCCAGCTGAAAAGTGAGGAGAACTACCCACCCTCTTGGGAGTTCTCATCACTAAGGCGGAAGAATCTGTACAGACCATCAGCATTGCTGTGTTCTGTACCTGGGTGGTGTTCCACCGTAAAGTCCATTCCCTGTAGGGAGATGGACCACCTCAACAGTTTTGGGTTCTCACCCCTCATCTGCATCCATCAACCATATGAGGGGCATGTGGTCTATCTGAACCTGGAAGGGAATCCCATACAAGTAGGGCCTTAGCTTCTTCAGTGCCCAGACCACAGCTAAAGCTTCTAGCTCAATTGCACTCCACCTCTGTTCCCTGGGAAGTAGTCTCCTACTAATGAAAGCTACAGGTTGGTCCAAGCCCTCTTCGCTCAATTGTGAGAGAACTGAACCTACACCATGCTCTGATGCATCTGCCTGCACAACAACTTCTTGGGAGATATTGGGTGCCTTGAGCCTGGGTGCCGTGCACATGGCAGATTTCAGGGCATCAAAAGTGGTCAGACAGGCATCCGTCCAGATCAATTTCCTTGGCTGCTTCCTTTAAGTCAGCTCTGTCAAGGGACAACAATAGTGCCATATCCCTTGACAAAACATCTGTAGTAGCCGGTGAGACCTAAGAAAGCTGTTACCTTGCTCTGTATCTTGGGGGGCTCCCAAGCCAGAATGGTGTTAAACTTAGGTTGTAGAGGTGCCACCTGGCTGCTTCCTACCTGGTGCCCTAAGTCCATCACAGACCCCTTCCCTATCTGGCACCTACTGACCTTGATAGTGAGACCTGGCTTCTGCAGAGCCTTCAATACTACACAGAGGTGTTGCAAGTATTCCTCCCAGCTAGAGCCGAACACAGCAATGTCATCCAGGTAGGTGGTGCTGAATTACTCCAGCCCGGAAAGTACCTGGTTGACCAGTCTCTGGAATGTGGAAGGGGCATTCGTCAACCCAAAGAGCATGACACAGATCTGGTAGTGCCTCTCTGCGTGAGAACGGAGACCTCTCTTTTGCCCCAACAGTTAAGGCAATATGCCAGTATCCAGACATTAGATCAAACATGCTGAGGTACTGGACAGCTCCCAACCGGTCAATGAGCTCATCAGCTCTTGGGATGGGGCGCGCATCAGTCCTGGTGATGGCATTGGGCCACGGTAGTCCAAATAGAACCACAGTTCAGGAGTGGCACTGGGTGCAGCAGCTTTCGGAAACAAGACCACAGCTCGTACAGGGGCTGCTGAGGGCCCTATCACCCCTGATGCCAACATCTTGGAAACTTCTTCCTTGATGCTAGCTCTGACCTTGTCAGCCAACCTGTAAATATTATGTTTTACAGGTAAGCTGTCTCCAGTGTCCACATCATGGACACACCAATTTCCCCAGCACCTGGTGACAGTCCTTCTGCTGCTCAGGGGTCAGGGTGGTAGAGAGGCTCACTCCATCCACTGACCCATCATGTTCCTTGGTTGACAGGAGGTCAGGGAGAGGTTGAATTTCCTCTTTCATTCCATCATCTGTAACCAGAAGCATAGACACTTTAGACCTCTCTAAGTGAGGTTTGAGGCGATTCACGTGCAGGACCCTCAAAGGGTTCCTAGGAGTCTACAAGTTGACCAAGTAGGTGACTTCACTCTTGCGCTCCACCACCTCGAATGGCCCAGTCCATTTGTCTTAGAGCGCAGAAGGCTTCACTGGTGCCATCACCCACACTTTTTGGCCAGGTTGAAACTCTGTCAAAGTAGCATTCTGGTCGTACCATTGCCACGTCACTGGAGGAGGCACTGACAGCGTATTAGTTGTTTTTCTTGCTTTCTTTAAGTTTCTTCCAGCTCCCAACAGCAGGAACAACCTCCAGAGGCCCAAAACTGGAATAGGCAACTCCGGGCAGGTCAGAACTCCAAGCAGTGGAGTGCAGGGGAGCTGGTGGTAAAGTATTTGTGTCCCTGAGATTTCAGACTGGAGGCCAGCACACACAAGCCCTTGGAGATTCTTCTTCAAGCAGATTCTTAGCAAAGTTCCAGTCTTTGTCCTCTTCTGTAGCAGAAACAGCAACTGCAGGTCAGCCCAGCAAAGCACACAGCAAAGGGACAGTACTCCTCCTTACAGCTCTCCAGCTCTTCTCCTTTGGCAAAAGGTTCCTCTTGAGTCCAGAAGTGATCTAATTCTCTGGGGTTTAAGGTCCTATACTTATATGTAAAGAAAGGGAAAGTTTGTGCACTTGCCAGGTCGCGATAGTAGTTCTGTGCACAGGCTCTACAGTGGAAGGTCTGAGATACCTCTACAGGGCTACTCATGAGGGTGGCACAATCAGTGCTTCAGGCAGACTAGTAGCATTTGATTTACAGGCCTTGGCACACTCAGTGCACTTTACTAGGGACTTCCAGTAAATCACATATGCCAATAATGGATAACCAATTATAATCATAATTTACACAGTGTTAGAAATTGAATTTCTGGTTGGCTAGGGCATGTGCCTAAGCCAGGTAGAAACCACCACTCTAGTCAGGGCAAGAGAGTTACATGCTGAAGATAACCCCTGCTCATCTGCTTATCCCAGAGGCAATGTGTAAAGCGTTTGCCCAACACAAGGTTATATAAAAAATAGCCTTTGTATTATCGTAAACACATTAGAATCATAATCACACAGGGGATTATATACATGACAGGACGAATCGGGCTGCTGTAAGAACCATTGGAAAGCACAAGTAGCAATTATAAAACAACCAGCAATTACTGGTAAAAATACTATACTTAGCATCAGCACTAGCAACATAAACGCTTTATGTCTGCATCACATTATGCATAAAACACATTATGCATAAATCACAATTAGGAGTGCACCGTAATATCACTGCCCAGGTGCATACATCACCTTCAGTATGAACACATTAGGGCCTTGCGCCCTACCAGTGCACAAAAGCGACCCCCGGTCAACTGGCCTTTCTGGGGTCCCAAATGCCCTCCGTCTCAAATGTCAGGGCGCAATTATAGGACCTTCCACGGGCCCTCCACCTGCCTTGGCAGCAAAAGCAATGTGCTTGATGCACTGGGGGCAGGGGGTGCAACCCCCCCTTTCTCATCACAATAAACATGCCCATGTCGTTGCAGCTGCCTGCGCTCCTGTGGTCCAGCTGTGTGCAAGGTGAACACTGGCCCCACTGTGCCTTTGAAGACCCACTCCGGGACTTCTGGACCAAAATTGCCCCCACGTTGCAGCTGCCTGCTGTCCGGCAGGGCAGCTGGGGAAATTAGCCAAGGCACACAGTGCCTCTCGAGCCCCACTCCGGGACTCCACAAACAAAATGCCCCTAGGGGCGGGGAGACCTCACTTGGCCTCTCCCGCGTGGACAAAACACCCCCGCTGGCCAGACTCACCCTCACTCTGGTGAGTCGGACCCCAGCAAGCAAACATGCCGCCTCTCCTTGCCCTGCGGCTTCACCGCACAGCTTCACTCCTTCGTACCTGTCACCTGGGGAGCCTCTCCTCTTGCGGGGGTGACCACGCCCATCAACAGGCCTTCTGTCTGCTTCTTTGTTGCGCGGGGAGCCCGCGTGGCTCCGTCGTTGGCACTATGTGGGGCTCTGACCGGCACGGGGCCCTGCCCACCTACAGGCTGCTTCTGGGCCTCTCAGCCCCACCCACAATCAGGCACGGGCGCCTGACTTCTAGGTCGCGTTCATGGTGCGGCGGTTCTCGGACCTCGAAAAATGCAGGGTGGGCTCCGGCTGCATGCCGGGAAGCACATCAATGCAGGGTAGGCTCCCGCTTTACTCCACAAAGCACACAAATGCCGGGTGGGCTCCCACTTTGTTTCAGAAGTACCCACAATGCGGGGTAGGCTCCCGCTTCACCTTGGGAGCAGGGGGGAATCCCCACACCAACATACCCTTAGGGCACTTCGTAACCTAGCGATGCAGGGCTAAAGTGCTCCTCTCATCCCCTCTTCCTGGCAAGGCTGGAGTCCCTCTCCTCAGGGATTCCAGCAATCAAGATATAGTGCTCACGAGGCGCTAGAGCCAGGAATGTTCAGCAAGGCAAAGCTGGGCCCAGGCAGGCCAGAACACAGGGCCTTCCACAAGAGAGGCAGTACCTCATAGCGGTACCCCCTGGCGCACAGCAGTCTTCAAGTAAGCACCCAAAAAGCACAAGGAAGCACACTTTCATGGGGTCACAGCCCCAGTATATATACAGCATTTCTCTTTGTCTGCCCTGGCACAGGGCTTGGGGGAACCAGTCTCAACTGGTTATGGGGGGTGTTGAAGCACTCTGTTTACCAAGCTTCCGCCCTCCTTTGTCAGATTGGGCTCAGTCATCAGACACACCACAGTAGCGGAGCCAGCATTCACCTAGGCAGGCACAGACCTATTCAGGGTTAGGGGATTACTCCTACCACTACTCCAAATGCAGATCTCCTATTCAGCCTAGTGCTGACTCACCCTGCCCTCCCTAGAGCCACACACACCTCACCAGCCCCTGTCACTCCAGAGCCAGACATGCAATACACATCAGGCAGGCAGACACATAGCACACAGAAATGCCAACTTCTTAAAGTGGCATTTCTAAAACAGTGATAATAAATCTGCGCAGCATTTATTACCACTATTCCAAACATACCAAACTTGATCCAGCTACTCCCCTCAGATCAGGAATTACCACTGAACCACAAATCAGGGAATCCCCAATGCATTCCTATGAGAGGGTATCCTCATAGTAGTGAGAAACCAAAATGGCTTTTTGTCACTACCGGGACATGCCACACAGTTAAGGCACATGTCCTACCTTTTACCTACAGCACACCCTGCCCATAGGGTTGGGTGCTAGGGCCTTAGGGGTGACTGACATGTAGTAAAAGGGGAGTCACAGACGTGGCATCCACTTTATGTGCCACGTCACAGCGGTAGTAAACTACGCGCACAGGCCCTGCAATGGCAGAGGCCTGAGACAGGTTTGATAGGCTACTTTGGTGGGTGGCACACACAGCTCTGCAAGCCCACAAGTAGCATTTAATTTACTGGCCCCTGGTATATGAGATACCACATTACTGGGGACTGATAGGTAAATTAAATACGCCAAACAGGGGTAGACCAATCTTACCACGTTTTATCATAGAAAGCACATGCACTTTACACTGGGCAGCAGTGATAAAGTGCCCAGAGTCCTAAAACCACCAACACCAGGTCAAAAAAAATACCAGGAGGAAGGCAAAAAGTTCAGGGATGACCCTACAAAAAGGGTCGAGTACAACAAGGTGTGACCTGCCTAGACACCATTTGTGCTGGCAGCAGACCCTCTTTTTAGTCTCAGTGTGATTCAAGAAGAACCCAGGTTGCAATGTTGAAGAAGAAGAATAAAGAGGGTTTCGCGGAAAAAAAAGAGGAACACAAACCTCACATCACCTGGCAGCTGATGTCTGTACTAGCAATGGAGAAGAGCTGGGGGGCGGGGCAGAGGAACAGCACTGACTACTAAACCCTTAGGGAGCACGCTAAAACCAGGACGGCATACACACAAGAGGGCCCCAACATGAGTAACTCCTCTTAGGAACCCAAGGACCGATATCACCCAGTCCGCATTGTAGCCTACCCTACTATCAAAGTGCATGTGGAGTTAGCAAAGTAAATAAACACTTCATTACAGTCAATAGGCGGTCCTCCTAATAATAGGGTGTGTGTGTGTGTGTGTCATTACCCTATCACAGAGAAAAATGTTATATCAACAGGATCACCTCAAACTTAAGGTGCTGCACTTATTGAGACATCACCAGACAGGATGCAGAACTATAAGTGCTTTCATTACACATGTTTTATAATAAACATGTTTTACAGTACATATATTTACTCTTTG
Organism: Triturus cristatus; assembly: GCF_964204655.1. Lineage (NCBI taxonomy): Eukaryota > Metazoa > Chordata > Amphibia > Caudata > Salamandridae > Triturus > Triturus cristatus. The sequence continues at coordinate 289,126,851 of NC_140592.1, read as the reverse complement.
TGGTACAAGGCCATACAAAGTTGGCACAATTGTTAGTGACTAGCTGGATCTGTGATTAAATCCCTGGATGGCAAGTTCATGGTCAAGATGAGTGCATTTCAATGCTGTAATAGTAAAAACTGTTTCTCAAACTGAAATGCCGAACACGGGAGTCTGAATTATATCGACATTATGTACTGTCCACCTAAAGAAAAGGTGCCAGGTATAAGGGGCTTATTTATGAGCCCTTGCGACAGTTTTGTGCTTCCGTTGCATCACTTTTTTGACGCATCGGCGGCGTAAAACATGCTTCCTGTTGAGCCCTATTTAGAAAGTGACGCATCTGAGCAGATGCGTCACTTTGTAAACCCCTGCGCTACATTATATCTGCGTCAGGTATAATGTATTCAGGGTGAGCGTTCCCACGTAAGTAAGCCTCATAGAAGTGACGCAGTGAAATCTACGAGATTTCACTGAGCCACTTCTAGGGTGCAAATGCGCCAATATCTTACGCCTGCCTCACAGCAGGCGTAAGACTGACGCAGGCCCTTTCACATGGGGCTTGCCCCGTGTGAAAGGACACATTGCTGGAGTTGCGTCACTTTTGTGACACACTCCAGCAATGCGTCACTTTTGTGCCTACAGATACGTCAGAAATACTGACGTATCTGTAACTCCTTGCGACTTGATGCGTCATACAGTAAATATGATGCATCCATTATGTCGCAAGGAGGGCGCACTGAGAAGTGACGCATCGCTGCTTTCACGCAGCGATGCGTCACCTCTCATAATTGAGGCCCAAAGTATGTACACGCTCGCTAAAGATCCGCCTGAACGTAAAGGTCAGCTTATAAATTGGGACAGCTGGTAAGTGGGCACAAATATATGGCAGATTCTAAGTGCGTACCCTCTTTAAAAAAAATAACAAACAAGGACATATGCCATGTTCTTTTGTCCTCTTGTCCCTCTCTTCCTCTCTCTCCATCTCAAAAATACAGAAGTGCCAAAGTATAGTTTTAAAGTATGAAATGCCCATCTGCAGTAGACCATATCAGAGCAATCATTTCACAGTGTGTGACAATAAAGCCAACTGTTTTCCCCGGCTCTGGGTGGTTAGGGGGGATGATGGGTTCTTCTGACCAATCACTTTACAGAATCAGGCCCGAGCATTCTCACTGTGCCGTGAGTGCAGCTGAAACCAGTGCTTGAAGTGGAAGCAGGATTGCAGATGCTCTTTTTAGCGGAGTATCTGTGCTACTGAGAAGTGCTAATATATTCCAATTTAAAGCGTTGGAGCAGTGTTGAGAAGTGGTTGTAATATTCCCTCCATATAAAGGTGCAGGTACTGAGGGGCAGATTTACAATAACTGGTGCATCCCTGCATATCAGCAGGGATGCGCCAGTTATTTTGCATCACGGCAGAAACCTCTTGCGCCACCATGGATGCGCCGCATTTACAATGGGGCGCACCATGGTGCAAGAATAGACAGATGCGTGACGCATCTGATGCCGTAAAGGTGACGCAGTGCTGGAGTCGCCGCAAGCGCGACGCAACTCCAGCACTGCTCGGGGGCACCCTATACTTGCTGTGCTGCGTCACTCCTTACGCCTGCTACAAGCAGGCGTAAGGTTTTGACGCAGCGGGGTCGGAAAAGTGCCTGAGTGAAATCTTGTAGATTTCACTCAGCCACTTTTCCGAGACGTTCCTGCGCCGGAACGCTCCCCCCTGCGCCGGAACTCCCACATGCAACCTGACACAGGTTTCATGTGGCGCAGGGCTTTACAACATGACGCATCTCCCTAGATGCGTCACGTTGTAAAAACCTGCAGCATGGCGCTGCCTTTACGCCACCGCTGCGTCACAGAAGTGACGCAACGGCGGCGCAAAAGTGGCGTACGGGGCTTGTAAATCTGCCCCTGAGTACCTGACACCACCTGTCCATTTTAAGCACTGGCTGAAACGACTGAAACCCAACACAGCCAGTGTTCCTACCTATTGGGTGTCCGTGGACCGAGCTTGCATTTGTTTGTGGAGTATGGGCCCCGCCCCTTCGCCTTCACGACAGGATTGGTGTAATTCCGTGTAGCAATGCTGCTGCGGCAGGGAGCAAACATCCCCAAGGGGATTCAAATGGGAACCATCACTTTTATAACACCCACAATAACTTTTTACTCCGTTGACCAGTCTACAGGCAACTTAACAGAAAAGAACTAAACTGGATGGATGTGTCGGACTGTCGGATGCCGCTCAAGTTTTGTGAAGATTCGTCAAATGCCACCAAAGTTATCATCAAACATATAGGCCATTTTCTATGGAAAATGTAACTCAACATTAACTACAGACCCACTAAGTAATGAACATATGCACACACGCACACACCCTTCAGTTTTGCTCTTTATAGGGAGCCCAGGTAATTCTATCTGTTGCTTCCCGGCGTTATCCACCCTAAAAAGAATTTCGACGACACCGTCTCCTCTACCCACAATGCTTTACACGCAGATGCCAAACATTCTAGGAAACTTTCACAAGGTTTGTTTCTCGTTCCGGCTATCGGAGCCTGCCAGACACGAACTCTTTGACAAAGTGTATTGATTTCCACGTAGGCAGCCTTGTCACGGTGTCCGCAGCTCAATTAAATGTTCCAGGGATCTCGCAAATGGATATTCTAAGTAGGGGGTGACCCCTGCTGTCTGCGTGTTACTCTCCCCGACCCTCTGCCGCGAGCTCAGCGGGGGAAGAACAGAGCGTGAGTTGATGGCGGGAACAGGGGTGGACGCGAGTCCAGGCATCGTTCTGAGGAAACGCGTGACGCAAATGGCCTATTGATTAACTGCTGGACGGGTACACTGCTCGCCAGGGCCGGCTTTAGCACTGGTGGCGTACAGTGCGACAATGTTTTTTTGGTGCCCCCAACGACCAGCTTAGTCACGGATACCCTCACTACCACCCTTTAACAGTCTCCATAACCTCTCTCTCAGATGCATTTTATTAATTTTATAGCGTCACTCATAAAAGTGAAGGGTGTCAAAGCATTTTAGATAACACGCATTACACAGAGACAATCAACCGTAGGTCTGTAAATCAGTGTATAGTAAATGTTGCGGAGTACTTGGTCTGGAGAAGCACAAACTCTGATTTTAAAATGTAACACAATGGATTGGGGCTCTCTTTAATCACAAGAACTGTTTGTACCCAAAATGAACCCTTTTTGCAACATTACAATAATGAAGGTCTGGGGAAAACATCCATAGCTCTAATTTATACCTTGAAGTCTGCACCCAGTTCTTTGATGACAGTTAATAGCTCACTGTAAACTGAAACTAACAAAAGGAAGTATCTGACAAAAACAGTAACCCACTGACCTATTTACTTTATGTGCACTTTGTGATCTGCATGGTACATGTTATTTGCAGCAGGCATATTAACCCTCTGCCCTACCTTCAAAACTTCCACGAGTCAAAACTTCTTCAAAGACAAAAAACTCTGATCTTGTCTGGAAGAACATTAATCACTGGAATTTTCTTGACATTTTAATTGTTGGCTGAAAATTGCTTGAGGCCAGGAATGCAGCAGCAGGTGCTTTTAAGCAAACAGGCGCCCCATGTGAAGTCAGCACCCGGTGCGGTAGCACCGGTCGCACCGGTCTCACCGCCCTAAAGCCTGCCCTACTGTCTGCATTTCCAATGCGATCTCTGCTATGAGAATGTGCCACAATTGGTAGTGTTTTGGAGGAAGTGACATCTATACAGGTTCCAAGGTCCGTGGTTCTCCCTTTGATAGTTCTCAGAGGACAAGCCCACGTCGACAGTAGTGTGGGGATACCAGACCGGCCAACTCACACAGTGCCACCACGTGTCCCACGATTTCAGCTACCTTTACGCTGTCAACACGTGAGGAGCCAAAATCACACGGAGGCAGGGGAGATGAGCTGGAAAGTAGAGGATGGTTAACCACTAGAAGCTCGGGCCAGACTCTAGCCTGAAGCCGGCTCTGTCTCAGCTCGAGGTTCCTTTGGAACATTGAGCCAATAACGAGCCAAGCTTTCATGTGGCTTCTGCCTGCCACCCTAGCACATCACAGAATGTGACATTACAGCCAGAGCTGCTGACTTTGGAACTGGGGAACCAGGTCCGAGTGCATCAGCTCAACATCCTGTGATTCTGGGCAAATCACTTACCTAAAAAACACATGTATGTGACCTTGTGTAATGTAACTGGTGCTCATGTAAAGATAGGGCAAAAGTCCTAAAAAAATAAGTGGGGGGACTAACCTAGTTAATCAGTATGCAAGTGACATCACGGCGCATGACATCACAGGGAATGGCATCATAAGAAGTGACATCAGATCTTAAGCCCTCACATGTATGTTTAACATGTCTATCACGTGAACATTGGAGCACAATTCAATTATACAGGGAAACCTTCTTGATTTAGGTCGAAGATTCACACTTTTGTAAGCTACACATAAAACAATGTTGCCTTTTGTCAGCGTAAACTTGCTCTACCCATAGTGCTTCACAAGAAACAATATTGATATTTAAATTATTACAACACCTCCTCAGTGGTAGTAAGCACTATACAAATGTGATTTATTTTGTGCAAATACTGGGAAAGACCAACACATCTGACATTCTTACAGGCATGCATATCTTCTAAACAGAGCCTGAACAAAGTGAAAAGCTGCCTCTCTTAAGTATGTGTGAAGTGCTAACAAGGTGTGTGCCTTTGTTTCTCCTCTGCTGCATTTGCATCAGGTGTGAGGCTCCTGACTGCTGCCAGCCAGGAGACTCAAACAAAAGGAGGCCTGATAACCCCTCAGATTCAACCTTTGTTATGGCCAGAAGAAATCTGAACTAAGAAAGCCCCATCGGTCCCGCCTGCACATTGTTGCTGATCAAAAGCAGGCAACAACGTGCAGGCGCTGCTGAATGTGTCCCTGTGTTTGCAAATTACACCGGGACGATTCAGCATGGTTTTCAGTGGGGCCCACCTTCTTGGCAGGGTGGACGGCGTCCACCCTGTTAAAATAGTGGGTGGACGCCATCTACCCGCGTGTACCCCCCACTCATGGCCTGTGTAAAGCCGTTCAATACCTTTGAGACGAGATTGCGCTTTATAAATGCTTCAGAAAAATGCAATATAGATTAAAAACAAAACAGTAACATGAAAAGGAAACACGTAGACACCCATTTTGATGCTGATTTGTACATAGTGAAACCAGAAAACCTAGATAAATCACAGCTTCTCCCCTCATGTTGTGTTATCTTGGGTAAAATAATTTCTTTCACTGAAATTTATTTTCATAATCATGTATGAAAGCAGTTTCAAATATGTGAGTTCACAATACCAGCTGTACAAAAATCTATTGTGTTGGATGTAATTGGCTATAATGTTGCTCTATAATAATCTAGGTCATGTACAGGGTTCACATGACAACTATCTTGCCCCTTGGTTCTCTGACAGCATGGTCGCCAGTATGGAACAGGGGCAGGAAAAGTTTGTGCTTAAAAACTATCACTTTTAAGAAGTAATTCTCAGTGCAGTGCTATAATGTGAAGTATTAATTTCAAAGCTTCCACATGTTGAAGAAATACACTAAAAAAATAAATATTTGATGAGACTATGATATTTTAGTGATATTTGTAGTTTGATCCACATGGCAAACATTTTCATGGCGCTACTCCTACCCAGGCTCTAAGAGCTAAGCCAGATCCTTGGCTCAGTTCTGGCTCGGCTGTCCCAGTTAATTTGTTGGCACGCCACTGCGAACCTCTACACAAAGTGCCTTTCTAACTTGTCTTTGGAGGCTGTAAGCAGATTATATCCATTAAGGGTGTGAAAGCACTGCAGGACTTCGGCTGCAACCTCAACACACCTTTGTTTTCTTCTCCTTTGGGATGGGGTGGGGAATTGGTGGGTGTCAGAGAGCCTTTTAGCTCTCACCATTAGGCCCCATCTCTCCAAGGCCCCACCCCCGCCTCACACAGTGAAATATATAAGTTGGCAGGCCTGGGATGCCATCAATTTGATTCTTTGATCCTAGTATAGTTTATGAAACCACAACGCGCAAGCACACTTTGGGGCATATTTACAAGAAAGTGGCGGAGAGTGGGTTAGCTCCAAAATTGATAACACAGTGCTCCGTTACTTTAGAAATGCAGGGATGCATTGTATTTACAATAATAGAGCACTTCATTGCGTTTCTGCCAGCGCAAAATTCAGCTGCCTGCATTGAGAGAATGATTGTTTATGTGCAGGAAAGTGTCCCTTCCTGCACATAAATAATCCGATTTACAACTCCTATGTGTGCTGAATTTTGCAGTGCAAATAGAAGTTGCAAATCGTCTCTTTTTTAATGACTGTTTATGTGCAGGAAAGGACACCATCCTACACATAAACAATCATTCAAGGCAATTTGCTATTTCCATGTGTGCTGCAAAATGCCGCACACCACCATGCAGCACACATAGAAACAGCAAAAACAAGGAGAAATAAAGCATTTCTCCTCGTTTTGCCATGTTAAGACCAGGTTTTCCCTGGTCTTAATTTTGGCACTGTTTCCTATTTTGCCACCCTTTTAAATAGGCAGCAGTGTTAAAATTAATGGTTGTTGTGGCGGAACGCCCTCCACACAGGGGCGTAACACAGGCCCCCACAGCCCCTGCGGGGCCCAACCTCCAGGGGGCCCCCTCAGCACCGCACTTCAGCCAGAGAGCTCCAGATTGAGTCCGGAGGGGGCCCCTCCATGTACCCTGGAGGGGGGGCCCCTCAAGTTTCGTTACAGCACTGTCTCCACAACACCCATTGCCCACCCCTTTCCCATTAGGTCCAGCATGAAAGGGCACCTTATTTACATGGCAGCGACTTAACACTGCCTTGTAATTAAGGCAAAGCCCATATCGCCACAGGGGGCATGGGATTTGTGCGCAAAAATACAGCATCAAACTTCGCAGGGTAGGCTTAGATTTCTCGCCATTTCTTTGCTTCAGAATGCTGCACTAAATCAGAAGCATTCATATGCCAGGTCGAAAAGAGCAACATTTTACCCTTTCATGCCCCATGCACCTCATCGGCTTCCAACTGGTCTGGGTCGCCATCACTCATCAGGAAATTGAACCTAATTCCCTGCCAGCAACCTCAATTATTCCTGCAGGGGAAGCAAATGGGTCATAGTGTGACAGATTCATACAAATATGTCTCTTAATTTAGAGCGCACTGGGTGAAAAGGTATTGTATTAACCTAGTTATGAAAGCCCAAGACAGTGGGGTCAGGTCAGTGCTGCCAGCTGTGTCTCACAGGGAGCACAATGCCTTTGAACAGCTCCATTTGCCATATGTTTGCTGTCACCAGCAAATATTTCCACAAAGAGTACAGAATTGCCTCCAAATGCAAAGAATTTCTAGGATAACGCTAGATCTGAGACCAGTCTAGGTGTAAATTTGCCATATGTGTCCACAGTCTTTCTCATCAGCAGGAAATTATCTGAAAAACAGGTAATTCAAAATTAATTGAATCCTCCTGTACCTGGCTGTCTTGTTGAGTGAGGACTGTTCTGTGGCTCCTTTGAGCATTTGCATCTTCCATCACACGAGGGGCCGCCTTCTTCCAGTGCTTAATTTGAGCCGGTGGTGCCCACTGCATTCATTTTTAGAGACCAGCACGTATTTTTACTTATCAGTCATTTCCCGAGATTAAAGAGGCAAAAACAAAGGGGAAAGAAAGGGAAAAGAGAGATGCATGAACTTGCAAGCGTGAGATAAAGGGGCAGAGAGTACCTAATAGTGGATTAAAGAGCCGTAAGGTATATTCCATACTAACAGCCTAGTTATTCAGGGCACCGATATTTAATAGCGCCAGTAGCGGGCTTCTAAGCAGAGCTTTGGTCACCGGCAATCATTCTTTTACAAATTAAGCATTGTTTTTTCCCTTCAAAAGCCCTCTACTGCTAGGCAAGGTAATTGGGAAATTAAATTCGCCCTTTTTTATTTTTGAAGTCTCCCTCTTATCTGTACTCAAATGTTGGAATGTATCTTTAAACAAGCATTGGCAAAGCCAATAGGTCTCGCCTTTGGGACCTTATAAGTATTTAGTTATGCAGCGCAATAGCCTTGGTGCAATAACATTTACTGTTGCATGGCTAAACACTTATACGGTCCCAAAGGCGAGACCTATTGGCTATGCCAATGTTTGTTTAAGGACTTGTGCCCTGTCTGCTACATATGAAACATTATGACTTTTTCATTCTAATTTACATGCATTACCACACCAGGCAAGATGGAAGAGTTATGGGGAAATGGGGCGGGCTGTGGAGATCTGGCACAGAGTTTACATTCATCCGTCATCGTGCATTACGAAATTTAGCGACCATTAGCCATTCGTAACTGTTTTCATAACGAAAAGATACCAATGGCAAGTTCCATTCCCGACTTGTCCGTGTTGTGGGAGAGGCTGGGTTCGGCAACCTCGCGTCTTTGAGAACGTGTGGGAAGGCCATCTTGCAGTGGAATATGTTTTAGGTGAATGTAACTGAGATTCAATTCCTTTAGCAGGGAAAAAGAACCTTACTCATTTTAAAAATGAAAAGCATTTTCCTAACCGACAAGAGATAACATGGGGGTAACGTTTACGTTTCGGCGATTAAAGAATATACTTTCTTCAAGAAGACAACACACGCAAAGATCAGATAGTTTGTTTACCAAGCCTGGGAGTTGTAAATAAAAAAAAAGCACGCTACGGCCTGCTGCAGGATAGAGAGGGGGGGGGGGGGGTGGAGGCCAGCAGAGTGACGGGTAAAGGAACGAAGAGGAAAGAGTAAAATAAGAATTTGGAAAAAGAAACAGTGACCTCGCGGGGAAAATATAAAAAAAAAAGCACATTCACCACTCCTAAGTGTCTAAAAATAAAGCTGAGTTCTGTAATCAATTACATGTATAAATCTTCAGAACTTTGGGTGATGGGCAGCCGGCAGGTAGATGAACAGGTTTCTTTCCTAAACTCTGCAAACTCCACCCATGCTAGGCTAGTTAATGCTGACGTAGAATAAACAGCGAGCGCACGCAGCCAGGAGCAAGCAGCCGAGGAGGCCGTTTATGGCTGCCTGGTTTACCACTGTCCTGGGGAGGCTGCTGTTGAGAATGAGCCCCCCCGTATCACAAGAGCTCCGATGCTTTATTCAGCCATGAATTCTAATAGGACAGAGAGCGACTGGCAGGGGCTGGTCAATGAGATGAGAGACCTTAACAGAGTAGAGAGGGGGGCGTGTTGGGGGTATATGTGTAGGCGTGATGCGTTTTTAAAATGATGTGGCTGCATTTTACGTAACCCGAAAACAGGACTATGAAAAAAAAAAAGATATCAAGGCAGGAAGTGGCACAGTGGTGCGGGCCGCAGTTGTAAAAGGCAGGGAGAGGGTGAGATAGGGAGAGGGTGAGATTGAGAAAGGGAAAGATAGGGATCAAAGGAAACAAGCAAGAAGGGGGTGGCAAATGGTGTGCACTTTGATGTCCTCAGTGGCCGCGTGGCTCACTGAGGACATCAAAGCAAGTGATCAGTGCTTTTCAGGCTGTCAAATGGTGCGCGCGCCCAGGGCACATGCACTGTATTTGGAGGCCTGAAAAGCCACTGTTTGCACTTCCAAAACTCCCTTACTTTAAGTCTCGCCAGAGCAGCGCTAAAGCGCTGTCTCAGCCGAGACCTAAAAAGGATAGTTAAGAGACAAGCTGGTTTCATGTTTTGTGGGAAGTAACAGGACAGGGGCAGAGTTGGAAAAAATTAGGAGAAGCAATGGGTGAAGAGAAGAATGACAGGCGAGTGTGTCAGGCTCTCTGGTTCCGTGTCCTCGGGGCTGTGCCGATGCTCAAAGGGGGCCCACCTCTGAATCGACCCAAGTCTGGACCATGTGAACACACTCAGACTTTTGGGGCAATTGAGCGGGGGAAGGAAAGGGTAGGAACTGCGGGGAGGGAGACCTGTGTGGGAAACAAGGAAACACCATGAGATTCTGACTATAACCTTTTCCTCTCTTACTATGTTCCCTGACCCCCTCAATCACCCTTTCCTACCTGCAAAGAAAAAAAAAGATGTCCCAACACACTTCAGAGGAGAGGAGAGGATAACGCCCTCAGAGCACGGCTGTAAAAGTCTGGTTCAGCGTGACTTTTCCTTATTTGTTTCTTCCTCTGAGCCCTCACTCCTGTGTGGTTACCAAGAAGGAAACATAAAACATTCCAAAGGAAGGCAAAGGAAAGCCATGAGAACAACCACGATAACAGAGTACCGTATTAGGAAGTATCCTGTCCGGTGCTGACACATAGAAAATCTTTAGCCATCACATTCCCTCTCATGGTTGCACTCCAAATCCTGTAATGCCATGCGGTTCCATGCAACACATTCGCCCTGAAGTACTCGTACTAGTCAAGCTGTGTTATCTCCACACAAGCGTGTTGCCATACATTGTCTCGTGATATGAACTGAGGTATCCGCAAAGATAAATATCTACACAGTCTCGTTATGCACTACATGCCACAATATGGTTGTGTTATTCCATCCCCTCACCAGTGTTGTGCAGGCAGGGAATCCCGCGTGCTGGTTTCAGGGACCTTACTCACACACCATCACACTCTGGCGGCAAACCGGTAAATCGCGGGCGCGATTACTCACCCTGCATGAAACCGAGCATGGTTTCTCCAACAGGGTAAGTAGCAGCCCAAGCACCTCTATGGGCGCATGCACTCCCCTGCGTGAGACCCCACTAGACGCGGTCTCAGCCAACCGGGGAATATTTCTCCGGTTGTCAATAAGACAGCGGTCTCAATGTTGTGTCCTAAGACACCCTTACCGCCACGGAGCAGCCAAAGAAACGTCCTGCTTCACCCTGGACTCGGTCGAATAATCGGCAGCGCGGTCCGGAGTTCAGGTGTCTATATTTTCTGCTTCCAGAACCGCCGCTGCCTCACGCACGACGTACCGCGCTTTGCCTTCTGGGTAGTGTAGTCCCTGCTCGCGTACCGCTGCTTCTGGGTTGATGAGTAGCTAGCGCGACTGCTGGCACCGACATCCTGACAGAGTGAAAATAGAATAAGGGGAAAATAGGGGTGTAGTTGACATAAGAAAAACACAATTAATGCACAAAAAAATCAAAAGAATGGCCAAGCCATCTAAAACCTGTAATCAGAAGTCCTCTTGCAATGGGCTGCTAGAACATATGTGTTGGAAGGCCCAGACTTTTTAGGGCAGGCCACCTAACGCAATTTCTTCCTGGGCAGGACAATCACGCATTGCATGGCAAATACCAATGGTACACAATATCAATGATGGGAACAAACAAGGAGAAACCCCCTTATACATTAGAGACCCTGTTCTTGTAATTTCTTTATGAGGATTAAAAACATTGGATCTGATTCAGTTTTACAGAGGTGGAGGGCCAGTAAGGTGTGCACGTAACTTTAAATGATTGGTATGTTTTTATTAGCTGAGTCCAGTGGCGGTTGCTGACATATAAATTGGGGGGATTAATAAAAATGTAATAAAAAAGACTTACCTGACACTGCCGGCCGCCTTGGTGCTCCTCTGCCAGCTGCCCTCAGTGCTCCTCTGCCAGGCAGCACACAACATGCAGCATGCAGCACGCAGCAGAGAAAACAGGCTCCCAGACTCCCCCACCCAATCCCGACACTGCTCTCATGCTATACCAAGCATGAGAGATGCGCCAGGTTTCACCTGAGCAGGTTGGTCTGACGCTCACTCAGGCACAAGGAGTCTGAGCTGTTTCTCCACCCAGCTGGGGAATACGGCTGGGTTGGAGAAACCTAAGTGTGCATGTCAGTTTGGCTGTCCTAAGACGGCCGGTCAAACCAACATACGCACTTACAGTGCCCACCACTCTTCCTCCCTGCCATGGCTGGCCCTAGACTGGCATTGGCTCAGTTAGTAAAATAAAATGATAATAAAATACTTTAGTTATTCTTTTCTTTTTGCTGGCTCGTAGTGGGGCGACACTTCTCCGCCATTATGGAGGATCTGCCGCTGGCTGAGTCAGGAGGGCTGTACCAGGTATTTTCTACCAGAACGATTGAGATCACTCATGGCATGCTTCAATTGATTTTTCTTATTTTTCAGGTGGGATTCCAATTACAGTCCCGAGATAGCTGTTTTCACAAATTATCTAAACTTTTCTTTGTTGTTGACTACAAGATGGTTTACTCGGCTGTATTTGTCCAGTTTCATCAAATTGCAATGTACATAATTTGACACATCATTTCGACTCATCTCATCGTTATTCACTCTCTCCCCACAACCTCCCAGGTCTTTCTAAGGAATTAGAGCCCATCATCATGGATTGTGGACCATTAACACCCTCATTCAGGAACACTACAGAGAGTGCTCCTCTTATAAATGCATACTCTAATAACGAAGGTCTTACACCCGCAGAGGAGGAGCCAGACCCAGGTTTATCACTCCTTCACTACCCCTAATCATTTTAGAATTAGACTGACAAAACATAGAATGATAACATTTGGGCTTAGAATGTTTATTCAGGTATAGGACTCATATTTTTTGATGTGCAGATTCACTACTATTCTTGGCTGTGAAGTCACAGCTCAAGATCTCTACAACTTCAGGATCATCAGTAGCTAACTGAACCAATCTTCATTGCATCTGTTTGATTACTTTTACTTCTCTCCTTGAGAGAAGCAAACATTGACCAGTACCAAATCCATTAAACCCCTACAAAATTGATTACTATACAGATGTGTATTGACAGCTCCGCAGTGCTATTGAAATTGTCCAGACGTGGCCAGCATGTTTGAAATAGCCATTAGGAAGCCTGCTTGAAGCAAGTCTCTTTGAGCTAGAGTGGTTTATGATTGAAACTTTGAAATATATCAAGTTAAATTGGAGAGCATGGTCAAGTTTGAAGGGCAACAATAATTAACTTTTTTCATAGAGTGCATTGCATCATATTTAAATAGGCATCTGTTTAGTCGTGCTCATAAATGTGATGATGCACATTTTGAGGTTTGTTTAAATTGACTCTTGTAACTGAGACCAATAATTACTTGATGTTGAACTTACTTGTAAGATTGTTGCTTCAGCATCTAACTTATCATTGTCAGTTCACAGCCATGGTTAGTAAGCTTTACAGAGAGTTGATAGCACTCAAATGTTAGCTCATTCAAAGGTTTGAAACAGCTAATACCTTGGTTTTATTGTCAACAGTCTTTCCTCTAGGATCCAGCTCACCTTTTCAATCTTTAATTGTAGTTATTAAATGAAAAAAGAGATGCCGCATGAAGAACATACCATGTTGTGTGAAGCTGAATAGCGGTAGCTGTAAACCAAATATGCTTTACTTGAAGCAACAAAACTTACATTATTGACTTTGTGGGTTAGCAATTCTGTATCAATGGAAACTGTGATTATCAACTGTGACAGCATGCGTGACAGGTGTCATATCTAACTGCAATTCAAATAGCTGTTACTCGCTGGAGGGCAAAAAGTACATTAGAGAATTTATCCTCATTTTTGCTTCTTGGGGGAAGCAGAACAGGCAGTGAATTCTATTTGATGAGATTTGTATTATTGATATCTGTATCACTCCTCATTTCAACTCTAAGCATCACAAAGGCAAGTGTTTCTCTTGGGAGTGCAGGTCTTCAATAATCCCTACTTTATAAATCTGAAAAAGATTTTTGTTTCCCATACTCATATTATTCATGAGTACCTTGCATTTCGGAAGGCATGTGGATGAAATGTTGTAAATGGATGCCGTATTGTGCCAAGTATTGGCTGACCAGCGTAAATCGGGAATATGGGATTCAACCCAGGACTTGGCACAATACGACGTCTCACTGAAAAAATATTGGGGCATATCAGCAACAACCGGGGATAATTATCGCTCAGCGCTCTTAGCGTGAGGATAATTATCGACGGATAACGTGGATTTTTATCGCTGAGATAGCGTGCTATTAGCAACGCTTCTCTCCTCAGCGATAAAAATCCTCACGCTAACTACCTAACGTGAGATTATAGCTGGAAACCCAGCGATATTCTCACGCAATGTGGCGTTAGCTTGATGATAGGGACTCACAAACTTAGCCATGATATCCACCTTCCATAGGATATCATGGCTAAGTCAGTCCTGAAGCAGGCGTAAGGAAATTAGCGATAACAGGGGTTATCGCTACTTTTCCTGCCGCTATGCTTCATAACGTGGGGCTTGATGATAGGAGAAATGTCGCCTAGCGACATTTCTCCTGTCATGTCAGGTCAGGAACGCCCACTTTGCATCTCATTAGAGATGCAAAGCTGGGCGTTAGGAATCCCCACGCTAAAGCAAGGTTTCACGCGTTAGCGTGGCCTTGCTAATTAGGCGATAAAATCATCGCCGCTATACGGCCAAAAATGGCCGCAAAAGCGGCGATAATTTTTTAACGCCAGCTTGTAAATATGCCCCATTGTTCTTTCGATCTCCCTGTTGAAACCTATTGCTGAATGGCATTATATGCAGCACACAGCAACAAAGATGTTTTAAAGATTACATAAGCCTTGAGAAAGCTCCAGGCCAACGTGCCACTCGGGGGCGAAACACATATCGGCTGCCGAAAGTCAGCAGTCTATGACATAATACTGGGAGTATGATGAAAATCTTGATTTGAAAATAAAAGAGAAAAACACTACAAGCGAGACAAGACCTGAAGCGTTTCTTTGTATATGACATTAACAAGTTGGAATAACAAACACTAACAGGAGGGCTTACTCAATCCATTTATAACTTTCTATAATAGAGGCAACGAAGGTCCAAACCTCAAGCAAGCGTCCTGCTGCCAAAGAAAAGGGCAAGGGAGAGAATACTTGGAACTTTTACCCAGAATACCTTTATGTGGATGAAATGTGTTAATTTATTCAAGTTGTGTTGATGCTGTGGCAAACACTCACTTTTCTCTTTCTTTTAGGCTTTCTTTCATTTCTACCTACTTTAATTGCTGTCTCATCACAGAAAGTTATAGGTAATGCAAGATTTATACTACAAGGTGCATTTCCTGTATTTAAATTTTCCATTTCTGCTTCAACTTTCTCAACTGTTTGGACTGTCAGCAGCACAGGAACAGAAGTTATGGGAGAATTATTAGTAGTGTTGAACATCTCATACAGTCTGAAGCTGTTTCCATTGTTGGTCACACTGTCATTCGGGGTGTGCTAAATTCTCGTACTTTACTTTAGCGTAATGATGTGAAATTTTGGAAAAAGTGTGCGAAATTACCCCAATTTATGCAAAATGAAAATCTGTCTTTTAACGCCATATTTTAGTGAGAAATGCAGCCTTGGATCAATCTTTGACGCATGGCTGCTGTCCAGACCATACTAGCAGCTATTGTTGCTGCTGTTGTACCTGCCATGTTTGAAGCTGTATTCAGTAATTTGGTTTCTGCGGTGATTGTAGCAGTGGGTGTTCATGTGGTTCCTTCTGTGGTCCCTTCTGTGCAGACTGTTGTTTTTGTCCCTGCCATAGTTGTATCCTTAGATGCTGTTGTAGATCCTGGTGTGCTTGCTACTCTTGTAGCAGTCATAAGCCCTGTTTTTGTGGTAGATGTGGTTGCCCCTAAGAGTATTGCTGTGCTTGCTGCTTTGGTCCCTGCTATTTAGTATGCCGTTGTCGTGCCATTGTGGCAGATGTGGTCAATACTGTAGTTTCTAATGCTGTATCATCTCTTTTTGCTGCTGTTGTCCCTTCTTATGTGTCAAGATTGCACTAAGGTGGCAAACGATATCCATCAAGAGTGATGCTGGTATCCAAAGTTCTCTGAACCCACATTCCAACCATGCAAAAACTGCCTATTATGGTCTTTTAGTATTTGGTTTAAAATATAATTAAAATGTTCTAGTATGACACATAATATATATTGTGACAATCTCTGTATACCCCATTCTCTGTGGATGCTCAACACTCTATGACTTCCTAGCTTTGAAAGATACAATGAAGCTTCGTAAAAAATGCTCAAAATAACCTGAACTGAACATTGTAAGAAAGTGCCTCTGTTTGTAGGATAACCCCTCCTAGTATTTGCACTGGTGCTGCTGGCTTTTCATAGCTGAAGCCCACTGGGCCCTGCTGACCAGGCCCTAGTGCATGTGCTTTGACCCTATAAAAGGCAAATCAATACCAGCTAATACAAGATTGGCATATGCAACTTACCTTATAGTCCATAGGCATACCCAGAACTGATGAGTCACTAGTGGACTGCAGCACTTATTGTGCCACCACTGCAGTCACAAAGTGAAAACATAGCTCTAGGTTTCCCACTGCAGCCTAGACAGGTAGCGTTTAAACTTGGCAACAATGCCAACTTGACATTTCCAAATAAACCCATTTGCCAAGCCCAAACCCCCCCTTTATATTGTTTATAAATCAACTCCTAAGGCATTCCTTAAAAGCCCATACAGCAGGGTGCAGGATATTAACAAGGAGGACATGTTTCTTTTGTGTTTCACATGTCCTGAGAGTAAAATCTCCCCATAGTAATTTTTACAGTAGCGAGGCTACTAGTCTCATTGGCTAACAAGGAGTTACACAAGCCCAATCACTAAGTGTTAACTTCCATTTGGGACCACCAAGTATAGTACTTCAGGTATCAAATTAATTGTTATATGAAACCTGACTTATTGCTGAAGTCAGATTTAAAGTAGCTTTTAATATTAAGGTGACTTTAGAATGTCAGCACTTTCTTGCCCTAAAATTGTAGTAGCTGTTTCTGATTAACTGCAGCAGTTGTCTCCTGAGACAGATTGCCCCCCTACTGCCAGGAGGTGTGAGTTGCTCACCTGGCTAGGAAGCAAAAGGCCCATCAGTGGGAGGAGGTGTGGCTGCCTCCTGACAGGATGGCCGGAGGGCTGTGGCCACAGATGGCCCATCTACAAAGAGGAAGCAGCTTCTGACAGGCAAATGCGAGTCACACTGTATCCTGTTGTGCCCTTTGTTGTGGTAGACAGGCTGCTTCCTCCAACGGGGAAAACTTGTTGCAGAACTGGTTTTCCAGGGTGAATTACTCGTTATACTGGATACACCATAACTCTGACCTATGAAGAGAGGGTCTGACATCTTGGATATGGGCAGACAGATGCACTGTGCGATTGTTTAGTGATGTAAGAGGGTTGGATTGTCTCATTGGAATTTTTTCCCTAATTGTTACGGTGTCCTCCCGTCCACAAACTCAAAATTGACATTAAAATGGCACCTCGAGCTTCCAGCCTCAGAACACTGTCCGACTCAGAAAGAGCAGAAGAAGCTCAACCTCAACCTGTGGACCACAGAAAGAAAGGCTGCACCAAGAAAGGCTGCAACTACTGAATTAACTTCTGGACCTCAGAAAGAAGAGACTGCTCCTTCTTTTTAACCTGTGGCAAGATATCCCCAGGGCTGGACCTGCTCCCATTTGTGTTAAGGACCGATGAGTGGACTCGAAGATCTAGTTGGCTCCCTGCTGTTAAGCTTCATTCACAAAAGCTAAACAAGCCCTGGATTCCACTGGCATAGCCCGTGAGATCGAGACCTAGCTCTCAAGAGGTTCTCCACAGGTCCTAGACCCTTGACTGGTGTTAGAGTGTACTCTATCTCCCCAAAGAACTGCAACCTTTGAGCCTAAAACAAATGAGAATGTATTTTGTGGGCTCTTACTCTATCGCTATTTGCTGGTTCATAGGTAGCCTCGAAATCTGTCAAGATCCAAGGCTTCCAATGGTCCACTGGACTTTGTCTGTCGACATCGAATGCAATGCTGGACTTGAGATGCAGAGGACCCCACCAACAAGCCTGTTGAAGAGAAAAAGAACCAGAAAAGTTTCTAAGTATGAAAGTAAAAGTTTGACCATGAATGACCAGGCACCTGCATCCGAAACACGCTCCATCACATTCAGCCTGAATTTTTCCCTTTAGCCAGGACCCTAACGTTAGATGCTCATAGACCACTGCTACAAGTGAAAAGCAGTGATATATAAAACATTTTGGAGTGAAATGAAGTGATTTATGCAAACATTTAAAAAATCATAACTTTGGATCCCTTTATTAGATCATTGTTGTTTTGGTATCCATTTAAAGGTTAAAATATATCCTATTTTTATAAATTTGAGTGAGGTTTTTATTGTGTTGTGTCTCTTACTTATTGGCCATTTTGGTATTGGTAAATGGTTTACACTTGTTGTCCTTTGAGTTAGGCCTGACTGCTCTGTGCCAAAACTACTTAGAACGGATCTTAGGTTTGATTTAATAAACCTAACTGAGCCTGATACGGAATAGCGACATTATTCATCGGTGAAGTCTCTCACGCACCACAACGAATAATTCACTTTTCTCACGTGTTCCTATATTTATAACTAACTTCAGTTGATTAGAATAGTTGAATAAATTTAGTCTGTGCAGACACCATTACAAATGACTTATACTCCCCCCGGTACCTGGGCATTGGGTGTACCCAGCCCTAGTTCTGATCTCTCCCCCCTCGTGAGATTCCTATGGATGGCTAGGATCCCCCCTCCAGGGGAGCACGTGCTGCTATTTCCAATCGAGGATTGCCTTGTGGGTTTGTTTGTAGTTGTTGTTCTTTAAGTTTAAAATGGAACCGTATAGTGGGGTCAGGACAGTGTGGCTCGCAACGACGTTACCTCCTGTGCATGCTCGGCCGCAGCACCATGTGTTTTATAAATGTGTATCGTATGCTCCTTTCACTGCTAGCGGCCGGCCGGAAGGTTGTAGGCCCATATTTGTATATTTTTGAGTCTTGTAATAAACGGTTTAAAAAAAAACAAAAAAACAAAAAACAAAAAACAAAAAACAAATGACTTATACAAATATGAAAATGACAGATGTACAGCCTTAAAATCTTACAAATATGGGAATTAATAATGAAATATAAAACAATTGGCATATTGAACAGTACTTTGGACATTCTAAGACATGTCATAACACACTGCATGTCCAAAATAATCACACACATACACAAAATAACTGTATCTGTTTTCTCAATTGTGTCATCTCACAGCACAAGGGGAAGAGCGTCAAGACCAGTGTGTTGGTAGCATTTAGTTATGTGCTTTTAGTGGTAATATTCCTCAGGTTTGTGTGATTTTCCTCAGGTAATGGCTGTGTTCCTATTCTTTTTAATTCCTAGTTTTACTTGGTCTAGGTGGAGATTTTGCCTACACTATGTTGATAAGCTAGTCCAGGGTACACCTAAAATATTCCTGTAAAGTTATCAGTAGTAACTTTATGGTCATATTGTGAGGGACTGGGGACACATACTCCTACCACTAGGCATAAATCTACATCTGGAGTTGCAGAATTGAAACTAGGCAGAGATTTACAGTCAGGCAAATGAGGAAACCTTTTTGTGTGTTGAGACCTGCCCTTGTAAATTTCCATTTGTAAACCAGGTCCACACTATTTAGGGGCAGGTTGTGACATTGAGATGGAAAGGGGACAATAATTAGTAACATTTGAGAGATGCAGGGAGGAATGAGCAGAACAGTAGTTTGTGCTCACCTTAAAGAGAAGCATAGTAAGATAGTACGTACAGGCAGCACAAAACTGAGCACAGCAGAAAAGTACTTGGTGCATGAGTCAAAAGCACACGTTACATGGGACATGATGCCAGCTAGGAGGTTCCCAAGGGACTGTCTGTAGTTGCATTGGGTACAAAGACAATGCATTTTTAATGGGCCTTGTCAACTGTACTCATTTAACCTGTATCAAAATGACTCCAAACCACTATAGATAATACTGCTCATCTCTCCTCAAATAGAGCTGAGTTTAGAAAACACCCATAAGTTTCAAGCAACAAAACAAACAAGGTCTGTCAAAGCCAAAAGGTCTGCCACTGACCGCAAGCCTTTTGGCTTTTTAAGTACTTGTTTTGTTTAATTATGGTTTTTGCAAAAACTATTGTTGGTTAAACTGCTGGACCTACGTCAATCAAAAAAGAAATCATTCACTAAAAGCAAAAATATTTTTTGAACCTCAAAAAGCATACATTGCCATAACAGTCCCTGGAACATAAGGGAACTACTTATGTGTGGATGTGCCACTTGTGAAAGCGCTAAATGACATAACTCACAGTAAAGTTATGGGCAATGGCTAAAGTGGACTGACCTGTTGCCCCATGCTGTATGATGCAGTGGGTGGAAGAAAAATGTAAATGACACAATAATAGACCAAACCGTGAAGGGGGCTGACTGAAAACCATTATAAGGAAGTATACTTCACATATAATTTTGGTAAACACAAATTCTCTTGCTTAACCTTAAACCTAAAAGGGAGCACTCTAAATCAACCTATGAACACAAAAACTGAAGCGCAAAGAAAGTAATTTTTAGTCATAACATTGTGTATTTAAGTACTTTGGGGCATATTTACAAGCCCCTATCACCACAGGAACGTCACTTTTTATGATGTTCCTGTGGCGAAAAACCTTTTGCCTTATTTACAAGGTGGCGTTAAGCCACTTTATGTGGCTCAACTCCGCCTTGCAAATAAGGCCCCCTTTCACTACACTTAGAGTGAAAGGGGAGGGCAATGGGTGTTGCGGTGGCCGTTCCGTCGCAACACCCATTGATTTTGATACTGCCCCCTATTTACAAGGGTGACATAAATAGGAGGCAGCGCCAAAATTAATACCAGGAAAAACCTGGTCTTAACATGGCGAAATGAGGAGAAATGCTTAATTTCTCCTTGTTTTTGCTGTTTCTATGTCTGCTGCACAAGCAGACATAGAAACAGCAAATTGCCATGAATGATTGTTCATATACAGCAAGGTGTCCCTTCCTGCACATAAACAATTATTTCCTCAACCCAGGCACCCTTGCACTAAGGTGAAAATGTGCCTGCCTTGGCACTAGGTAGCTGGGTTTAGCGCCAGCGCTAGGGAAAATGCAGGGATGTGTCACACCATTGTAAATACTGTGCATCCCTGTGTTTTCAGAATGGCAGAGTGTGGCGTTGGGAATGTTTGCTTAACGCTGCGCTTCACCATTCCCTTGTAAATATGCCCCTTTGTCTTTCAATTGGTGATCCATTTTTGGCACATCCAACAACACTTATTATTAAAGAGATCATTTATGTCCTAGTTCACAGCATACTGAAAAGTGTTGGAGATTAACTCAGATCGCTTTCTCATATATTCTAACTGAACCAATAACATTTTAATGTCCTTTATTTGTATATAGAACATTTATAGGAGAATGTTCGGTTTCCAGGTGGGTCACTACAATGTGTGCAAAGTGCTGCACAATATGAGCTGGAATGTTCCAACTAGTGCTATGCTGTTACATAGGCCATATGCTGCTCTATGTGCCCCGTGCAGGGCCGTTTCTACGTGTTTTGCCACTCTAGGCAAGAATTGAAAAATGCCGCCCCCTCCCTTTTACTACCATCACTCTCTCCCCCTGTCATCCAGGCTAGAGAGGCACACCCTCTACTGCCGAACCCTTCTAAGTTACTCTCATTTACTATCAGGAAACACGATCACAACAGTCAGTCCTGCAAACGACCTCAACAAAAGGCCCAGGCCAGACCGTTACAGCAGCCATACACTAACAGAACTATGTACACAGATGCCCAATAAAGCCTTGGGTTTAAATACCACCAAGGCGTCAGTGCACCTCATTTTCAAAACCAGAAACAACAAAAATAGTAACTTGCACCATCTTCCAAGGCCAGACCTAGTGGGTTTGCCAATGCTTGTTTTTTCACTGAGGCACCTGAAATAGTTATCATCTCCATTGTATCCATTTAATAGAGGCTGATCACAACAATTAAAAGATTTCTACGTCAGGGAGATTATAGTTCATGATGCTCAAATCTGCACTAATCAGAGACTATGGCAAGACGTTAATAAAGTTTGTCGTACAACATAGAATGAACTGCTTCTTGGCGCTGTGAATAGAAGTTAATGACAAGCTCGTTCATGTTACCGCTATGAGAGTAATCCTGACCAGAATTTGAGCCGGTGCAAGGCAGAATGCACACTTCACCATAGTTGACAATTGGTTCCATGTTGTGGAACACCTTCAACCAATCCTGGGTATGTGGCCACCTGTGCATTGCATTCTGGGATTTGTAGTCTTACTTTTAACAGGGTAAGCACTGGCTCAAAAATCTCAGCGTGGACATTGACGTGGGCCTAAACAGTCACTACCGGATGACGGTATTGAACATGACACTAGGCTAGTGGTCAGTTCTTTTTTTTAACGGAGTTTTATATAGAGCGATCTTGACCTGAAGGTATCGGGTATCGAAGCGCTTTACACTAGCACAAGTTGCTTTACATCATGAGGACACATTCATTTATGTTAGGCACGAACAGCCTATTATTATGACAACAGGCACAAAGTTCACTCCGAAAGAGAACAATAACCATTTTTATTAGTTCAAGGCATGTTGAAGATGAAGCCAACTTAAGCGCAAATCTCTAATCATTCGGTTGTTAAGCCATTAACCAGTTACCAGTAATGAAATGCGTTCAGGTTATATGTGATACTTACAGGATAAGAAGCAATCGCCACACAGTTACTCTGCTCAACCTTCCAACAATGTCTTCAAAAAGGTACCGAGCGGTTAAACAAAAATATGAATTTTTTATGACGATCAAATGAGACAAAATTTACTTTTTTATTGATAAACATGAGCGACATTGGGGTCTTGCCCTTCTTTTGTAAGTCTGTTGACATCTGTTCTCATTGTGCGTCGCATGTGCTGTGTTGACAATTGTCAGGGAGTGTGCACCGACACTGCTATTGCAGCCTTGGGCAATTTAGCGTCTTCGGGTGTGCATTATGCTAACAGGAATATTATGAAGGGTATTTGATTCTGTGAGGAGAAATGAGTAAACACGGTCTGCAGGGTCTGTGCAGCTCTGTGCATGGTGTGCAGACTGCACACAGGTGGTCTGTGGCTGGTGCTGAGGATGCACAGCCCTGGAGTGGGGGTGCCTAGAAGTAGCAGAGGAATGGCCACCTTTCAAGTAGAGGGCTATCCTCTTCCATCCTGCGTTACGTTGCATATTAATTATACCGTTCCAACAAACAAATGATGAACGGAATGCTGACAATGCAGACATTCTCCCCCAGTCAAGAGATCTGGGTTAAATCCATCGTTCTTTTGCCCACTACGCCACCCCAGTTCAGACATGGCCATATGCAAATCAGTCTTGACCCTGTGCCTCATGGGAACAGTCCAGCCCGAACTGCCAAGCCATGTCTTCCCTGGACCGGAATCAAGCATCCTAGGACCGGTTTCTGGCTATCAGCCGTCATCAGCCAGGATAGCTTGACTCCAGTGGCTTAGTGAGCACGGGTCCCACGTCTGGGAATACCCATCCCACTTAGGGCGAAAAGCGTTACAACAAACAAATGATGGACGGAATGCTGACAATGCAGACATTCTCCCCCAGTCAAGAGATCTGGGTTAAATCCATCGTTCTTTTGCCCACTACGCCACCCCAGTTCAGACATGGCCATATGCAAATCAGTCTTGACCCTGTGCCTCATGGGAACAGTCCAGCCCGAACTGCCAAGCCATGTCTTCCCTGGACCGGAATCAAGCATCCTAGGACCGGTTTCTGGCTATCAGCCGTCATCAGCCAGGATAGCTTGACTCCAGTGGCTTAGTGAGCACGGGTCCCACGTCTGGGAATACCCATCCCACTTAGGGCGAAAATCGTTACAACAAAAAAATGATGGACGAAATGCTGACAATGCAGACATTCTCCCCCAGTCAAGAGATCTGGGTTAAATCCGGTCCAGGGAAGACATGGCTTACAGTTCGGGCTGGACTGTTCCCATGAGGCACAGGGTCAGACTGATTTGCATATGGCCATGTCTGAACTGGGGTGGCAGAGTGCGCTAAAGAACGGTGATGGATTAAACCCAGATCAGTTTACTGGGGGTGAGTGCTTGCATTGTTCAACACTCCGTCCATCATTTCCTTTGGTTTTTGCTTTGTTCGCCATAAGTTGGCAGGGTATGCTCAGACGTGAGTCCCTTGCTCACTTTGCCACTGGATTCAAGCAAGCCTGGCTGAAGACGGCTGAAATGCCAGAAACCGGTCCTAGGAAGCTTGTTTCCGGTTCAGGGAAGACATGGCTTGGCAGTTCGGGCTGGACTGTTCCCATGAGGCACAGGGTCAGACTGATTTGCATATGGCCATGTCTGAACTGAGGTGGCAGAGTGGGCTAAAGAACGGTGATGGATTAAACCCAGATCAGTTGACTGGGGGTGAGTGCTTGCATTGTTCAACACTCCGTCCATCATTTCCTTTGGTTTTTTCATATTAATTATACAGCACCTGTGATGTCATAAGAGCATCTCAAAGCACTAAAATCAGTTCTCACTACACCCCTCTCTATGAGCTCTCGTGTTTAGGAAAGCCGTGGCGAACGGTTTAAAACGGTCTACATTCCCTGCACTGCCACCCCCTTCTCTTGTCCTGGCCGAGGCGTTGCTTGTTTGGGATTCCAGCACTTTTCGCACTCATTAGAAAGAGACGAAGGGCCCGGGTTGGGGAATTAGCGCGCGTCGCCCTCTCTGGCTGGATCCGACGAGAGACAGTCTGCGCCCCCTTTGAAGGGTCCTCAGAAGCAGGGCCGTTTCAACCATTAGGCAAGACCAGGCGGCCGCCTAGCTTTACGTTCGTAGGATCAAAGTAGGCCGCCTAGTCTTGCCTAATGGTAGAAACGGCGCTGGCCCCGTGCCACTTTTTTGCTTGACTTACGAGGTGGTGTATGCTTTTGCATGTGGCTGATATGGGTGGTGCAGGGTGCATTCCCAGTAAAGGTACAAAGGCCTTTGGCAAGTTTTCTACACCAGCGGTTCTTAACCTTTTGACATTTGTAAACCCCTATGGCTATTGAAAGCCAGGGTCCCCGCCTAAATGTTTTCTACAATTTGAACCTAAGAAAACTGCACACACTACAGAAACAAGTAATCATAAAAAAATGCACAAATTATGACACTTTTTCTTTAATGTGCGACCAAAAATATACAGAATCAACATTTTAATGGGAAGGTTGTAGATTTTCATAATGTGATTTTATTTCTAAAAGACAAAGCGATATGCAAAATTCCATCATATCATTTAGCCTTCTTTGTTCCTAATGCATCCTCTCTTTTTGTCAGCACATACTAGTTCTTCAATGGTGGCCAACAATCGTCCATATTGTTGCTGTACATGCGCTGCTCTTACAAATCAAGCTAAGGATACTAACTAAATTTTTAGCGTCCAATTTCAAATTCCTCCACATTGATAAAGCATTTAAAAAAAAATTCAAGTTTACTCTTCCATATACATATAATTATTAAGCTAACAGTCGTGGACCCCCTGATTTGCTTTTGTGAACTCCAAGGGTCCACAAACCACAGGCTACGAACCACCGTTCTACACCATTTCCTGTTTCTGAGCACCAACAAGTTGTGTAGATATGAGATGAGGCCATAGAGGATAACTTGACTTGCTCAGGGTTGTACAATTTGATAAAGTGCCAGAATCAAAATCATAACTCTGATCTCAAGGAGCAGCAGTGACAACTAACACGCAAGACCACAACTCCACATGACCTCATTATCTGTCAGTTATAAGTTCCTGTCTGGTATATATCAAATCCATTAAAAAAGTGTAAATAACAGAAAATCAAAATACAGTAGCACTCAATGTCCCTTCATAGATAAAACCCTCATGCTTCTGTAGACTCATTCAGTTAGAAAACAGGTTGGCTCAATTTCATTTTCCAAAATCGCTGAAACAGATCTGGTGATGCTTGTGTTCCTGTTCAACCCGGATGTTGTCTTGGATTGGATGATCCTTGGCGGATGGGTCAAAGAAGGATTTACATATAGTTGGACCGCTTCTGGAATGCCACCAACAAGCTAAAAATGTATTTAATGCATCCGGAGCAATTGCCATAAGTTCAGGTTATTCCGAGCATTTTGAGATATCATTTTCTTTATAACAGGGAGCACCAGCCCCATACCCATTGCCAGGTTCGGACTGGGGAATCAAAGGCAGCCCCGGCAAAAATGCTCATACTAGCCCAGCTCCCTTCACCTTCTTGTGCTACTGCTCACTCCATCTATCCTCTCTGCTTCTTTCCTCCATCTCTTCTACCTCTTTGATGGCATTTCCTCTACCTTCCTCTTCCCTCCCTCTTTCTCTCTATCTCTCTTGAATACTCCCCATGCCAGCTGTAATTATCCTCTATAAGCTGGTAAAAGTGACAGAGTCACCAGGAGTGGCCATGGGCAGAGGGCTGTAGCTTAGTTAATAATGTTAGTGGGACATGAGTCTGAGATTTCCCAACAAGCAAGTGGTGTACCCTACTAAAATAGATCCATCTGGGCCCTCTGGACACGTTAATGGACAGGGCTAGGAACATTAGTTGTTTCAGTCTACTGGGGTATGTGGCTGTCCAGTGCTCGGCTTCAATTCTTCTTCTTCTATAATCTTTATTTCGACTACAATGAGTCATAAAAGATAACACAAAATAACATAAATTCCACAGTTGTAACACAGAGTGACATAGAATTTCATAGTTATTACAATCAAAGAAAAAAAAGGATATATCCAGCATGCACTTATAATTGGAAAAGCCACTAATCACGTTAACAGACACAATTAGCATCATTCGTCCTAACAGAAAAATGTAAAACTAGATTGTATCATTTTTACAGTACTTTCTCCTTGTTTTCCACATTGCGTCTAAAAATTTGCTGACAGCAGTTACATCTGCATTCATCTGCCTACTGATGGTCTTCCTGGGCTGGGAAATGGAGAGGTCGTTCACACTTTACATCTGTATAGGTTGTGTCCTTCCCTACACCCTTCCCCTGACGTCTGGAGCCAGGACTGGGTTGAAAGTGATTGTCGAGCACTTCCTTTGTAGTCACCCCTTGAACAAAGACAATTTTGAGTATGAGTACAGGTGCTCTGACCCCATGATTTTAGACACTGCGTGGACGTGTAATGAGATGCTACTGGCTCTCCAAACTGCACATTGCCAGGGGACTGCTGCGTCGCCAGGAGGAACCGCCATTTGGATTCCCTGCTTTGTTGCGCTGACCTGCTGCCTGCTGGGCTGCTAGAGGGACTTCCACTCAGCAATCTGCCTTATGTGTTTGTCTGCTGCCTACCCACCTCTTTGTTTCCCAGTGTTCTCTAAGGGCTTGTTGGCTTCCCTCAGTTCTTACAATTTCAGGGCCAGAGAAGATTGTATTTAAGTCACCCTTCAATGGGACTCTGAATCCGGCCATTTTAACCTTCTGAGCAAAGCGTGTGTTGAGCGCTTCATGGCTCCCCCAAGGTGGCTAGGATCAGTGATTGAAGGGCACTCGTATTGAACCAGTGCTTGTTGAGCACCATATTCCCTGCAAAGAGAGCATGTGTCTCAAGCGCTGAGTGTTCCCGGCGCCACACTCTGCAAGGGAAAAGTAACCCCACAGAGGCAAGGAAGCCCCATTTTGGATCTCAGAGGCATTGCCCAGAAACCCCAGACATGCAAACTCCATGTGGCCTTGCTACCCCCCCACCCCCTAGAGCGGCCCCTCTGGGCCAGGAAATGCAAGGGAGCACCTGTCTGTTGAGTTGTGCCCCGCATTTAAGCATTTGGCCTTGCAGATACCTGCATGGCCATGGGACATGCAGCATCGACAGAGGAAAGAAACACTGTACTCTGCAAAGGAAACTGCAGCCACCTGCACTTCATGAGTGCCCTACCCTGCAGACGCCCTCATGGCTGGGAAAGCTGCACCCACCTTCCTTTTATGAAAAGGTACTGTGGTGTCTAAAAAGGAGGCCCTTCCATCTCGTGTTCATTCGCAGGCGGCCCAACCCATTTTAAAAAATAAGAAAGGCTGTGCTTTTTTCAGCAGCTGCACTGCATGCTTGTGGGCAGCTGGCTTGGTATACTGAACGCAGGGGGGACAGAACGAGGTCTCCCCGCGTGGCCCTATAGTTATGCTCCCCACCCTTCTCCCTTGGGGACAGACTGTGGGGGCATTGTTGTCTATCCTCAGTAGCGGGGGAAACCTTTGGAGAAGGATACCATAATATGTGTAGTAGGTGCTCAGGTGCCCCTGTGTCCTACAGTGTGATTCATAAATACGCTTGTTTCACCTGGGCTTGCTAGAATCTACCTTAACCCTGTTAGTGAGAGTGCAAAAGGGTCTGGGCCATATGCTTATGGTTATATGTGGGAGTTATTTTGATTCTTGCATTTTCAGGATAACAAGTAGTATCTCAGGATTTGCATAGTATGCACAGTATTTATGATTTATGCCGCTTTGGTTTTCTTTTATGTATAATATGCTATATTTTGATATAATCTTGTGTGGAGTCTCTTTTGTGGTGTGTCCATTGTGTTTCTGTGTGAGTGTGTTGCGCCAACGCTTTATACATTGCCTCTGATGATGAGCCTGCTTGCTCTGCGCTGAGCTATCAGAGGGTGAGCATATGTTATATTTGGTGTGTAACTTACCTGCCCTTATTAGAGTGGTGGGTTTTGCCTGGCTTAGGTGCATACAGTAGCCAACCAGAAACCACATTTCTAACATACATGCACTGTAAGAATGTCAGATGTGTTGGTCTGCTCCAGTATTTACACAAAACACAATTTAAACATCACTATGCAATACTCATCCTAATCCAGGGTGCACATTATATATTGACAATAAATCATATGTGTGTATATCAATGGGCAGGATGTGTTACATAAAACAGTGAGCGTTACAAGGTGTAGGAGTCACATGTCCTTCACTGTGATATATTAGAAGGGCTACAACTTATGAACTGCAAGTAAGAAAATGATCTCTGTGTTAAAAGCCATAACCCACTTACCCATCTACATAAAATAAAAATCTGTCATGTATGTGCCACATGATGTGCTTTGCAGGAGACATATTAACCCTCTATTCTATGATGATTCAAAACTAGGACTAGACAAAACCCAGATCTCCCCAGCAAGTGCATTAACCTACAGAGTTATCTTACCATGATTGTTATTATTCATTGAGATTCACTGTGCACACATAGATCTATGCAGCAGGTGCCTTAACCCCTTAAGATATCCTACAATGCAGACTTTGCAACCAATTAGGCAGAACAGACTTACTGCCAAGATTCTCCTTCTGGCAAATTTCTTTGTGATAGATTTAAAAAAACATAAATGTATGAGTTGATGGCCAGACTTTGCATCGGGTTACATCACCTTTTTGGCACAACTGATACAAAATCTAATTAGTTAAATATTGTAATGCTCTCAAATGTACTCATGATAGACCTGCTAAACATATGTGTGGGGTCTTAAGATCTGATGTCACTTCTTGTGAGGTTTCTTCCTGTGAGAACATGGTTTGTGATGCTACTTCCAGTGATATCACATGCAATGTCACGCTCTCTGATGTCACAAGCTCTGATGTCATGTGCCATGATGTCACTTGCATATTGCCGAACTTGGCTAGTCCCCCCATTTCTTTTTTTAAGGATTTGTGCCCTGAAAAACACTGAGTCCGCTGGCTGGATTGTAGCTGATTTATGTGAACTATGTTCCTAGAAATTGGGTTTCCAAACATGCTGGCAATGAAGTGGGCATGAAACGGGACACCACAATGCAATATTTATAAGAGCATGTCGTGAAGGGATAGAATGATAGAAAGGGTGGATGAGGTGGGAAAAGGATTGGTGACAATGAACACAAGTCAAAACAAAGCACTACCACTGCCTATACAGCAGATGACAAGGGCCTATTGGGTGGAGGCGAAAGGAAGGGTACAGGTGGGGGCAAAAGTCAGAACTCAGGACAAGTGCTTTGATCTGATCTGTGATACATGGTGGGAGAACCACCCTTTGCCTCACTCTAACCAGATATGCCGCAAATTAATTAGTCCTTTGTTGATCCTACACAGACCTGTTCTCAATGTCACAGCAATGTGATCAGATATTCCCTCCTTGTTTCCCACCCTACAAAGACAGGGCTGGATAGAGTGAACCACACTAAAGACACAGGTAGGCCAAGTGAGGAACCTGAGCAGGTGGCACAAGAGAAATATACCTTGGTGTAATTGCACTAATACTAACCATTGACATCATACTATGCAAACATGCAGTGGATGCTCACAGTCAAGGTCACCTGCTTAGAACCCATACCGAGACGTGTGCCTAAGGCTTCTGAGACGATGGAAAGGCCATTGCAAATATCCCTACCCCACATAAAAGCATAGCACCCATCAGTTGTGTAAGGGTCCCTCGTATAACAGGTACAGTTGGACATAAACAATGCAAATTTCCCTCCTTTGCAGAACAAATGCAACACAGCAGTTTGAGTGCAAGCTTCACTCTTTCGCAGAAAATGTATAGAACACTATCCGCAGATTTAGCATTCATCTTCACAAAGTAGGTTCAGCACGGCAGTAAAAAGTGCAAGCCTCTTCCTCACAGACAAGGTCCAGTACATGATTGTTGCTCCAAGCATCCCTCACAGAACAGGTAACACTAGGCATCAGCAGTGCAAGCTTCCCTCTCTCATGGATACAGCATGATAACAGCAGTACAAGCTTTGCTCCCTGACAGAAATATTCTAGCACAAGATCAGCAAAACAAGCTTCATATATGTAACACAGTGTGCCTCAACAGAGCAAACACTGTTTGATGTGCATGCTTTGATGTGTTGGCTTTAATGCGTATGCTTCAGTATGCTTGTGTGGATTGGTAAGTGTATGTAAGCGTAGTAACTGCTGGAGCATTGCGCCCCAATGCCCAAGCACCCGACACGAGGCTTCACAGGGACATGAAGCTAAGACACTGCACGTGGATTGGATCATCATCACAGCAGCACAACAGAGTGGAGTGAGTGACAGGAAGGAAGCCTCTGCCGGAGTGCCAGATTTCAATCAGATGAGTGCCCAGGATCCTGGGCCATGTCTAGGGTGACCAGACGTCCCAGATTTCCTGGACAGTCCCTGTTTTTGGATGACTGTCCCTGTGCCCCGACACTTTACTTAATTTTAAATAAATGTCCCGGTTTTCAGGACAAGTGTAAGCTCATCCTACAAAACAGAACTGCAACATGTGCTCAGTGTCTTTGATGAGTGAAATAACTCACATAATTTATCTTTCTGATTCAGGGAGCACCGGAGGAGGTCAGCTTAATACGCCCAGCCGAGAGGAGGCAAAGTGGGAAGGGGGGAATTCGAGTGGGGGTAGTGGGAAGGTCCAGCATGACTATTGTTATGTAATCGTAGCCTTGTAAATGTGTGGCTATCTATATAAATATATAAATAAGCACACTTTTACAAGGCTACATTTACTTCTGGCCTCTTCCTGCTCTGCCTGAAAGAAAAAATATAAATTACGCTAATTTCCGACTTCACACACTCACAATCGGGACAGGACAGATAATCCGTGATCATTGGCACCCTTTTGTCCTACTTCTATGTCTCGCCTGTGCCAGTTTTTGCTTCTCAAAATCTTGTCACCCTAGCCATGCCTGTGCATCTCACACTCTCCTAGGCACACACATTTCATCTAACATCTGTGATGACAGGTAGAAGGACCCGACAGGCAATGCCAGGCCATGACCCGCTAAGAAAATATTCGGAGTGTTCAACCCCATGTATCCCTCTGAAGCTAAGTCCATGCAAGAGCTTTCAGAAACGGTCTCCGAAGGCTTCAGCTCATCGTGGAATAAAAGGGCCTGTCCAGGCCTGCCATTGCCAGTGCACTAGGTCATGGTCAGCCATTTTGCATCTGCCTGGATTCCTGCTGAGTCTTGTCTATGGCTGTCAGATGTCTTCTGACAGTGATGTGTTTTGGATACCGAGGTGGTAGCCTCATTACTCCACATTCATTTTGAGCTTTTTTAGTCGCTGTTTCGGTTTTCTTATTGATGTGTGACACTTTGTCACAGTTGAAGTTGGTTTACAAGGTCAGCGCTGTTATGGGCCGCGAGTTGATCATGGGCCTAGATTGCCCATGACGCAGCCTTTTATGGGACCTATAATTGAACCAGGAGTGGCGAAAGAATGCTGGAATGGGCCGCCATAGCTTCCGTATTCCTCAGCCGAGCTGAAGATCTGGCTCCCGCCCCAACGTTTATACCCAAGATCCCCTGCGGGCCAATTAACCACAAATTTAGTTCCTTTTCAAACCAATAAATATAATTTCCTAGACAGATTAAAGCACAGGGTGGAAAAGGGAGACACAATAAGAATTAAAAAAAGCGAGCTGCAGATTTCTTTCTGCTGCCAGCTGTTGATAAATGTTATGTCAGCTCTTGTTACATTCGCAAGATCTAATTTTTCCTTAGGAGAAAAAAACATTACCATGCATAATGGAACAGAGGCTTCTGCGGCTCTTCGGAAAGGTGTTGAGTGTGCAGAAGTGAGAGATTCCTTTGTGCCCGAGCCGAGCTTATGCAAATTTGGCGCCATTACTCAATTACGGCGCTATAAAAAAAAGTAGGCAATGAAGTGTTAGGACACTGGAACAGTCTGTTTAAAGTACAATTGTGTTTTTAATCTATGATACTCCGTGGACTGGGGGTGGGTGAAGGAGGGATTGAATCGAACCTCCAGAATAAGTCGCCAGCTTTCGATTGCAATCCACACACTTAAGGTGATCCTGTCTTTAATATGGAGCCTGAACTGCTGTGAATTCACACACTGCATTGGAAATAAAGGGCTAGATTTACTCAAGTTTCACACAACGCAGAAAAAGAACAGGCTGTGCGAAATGGAGAGAGCAGAAATGCATCATATCCACTA
Organism: Triturus cristatus; assembly: GCF_964204655.1. NCBI lineage: Eukaryota > Metazoa > Chordata > Amphibia > Caudata > Salamandridae > Triturus > Triturus cristatus. The sequence continues at coordinate 289,094,078 of NC_140592.1, read as the reverse complement.
AGATATGGTGCATTACATTTAATTACAAAGACATGCAAGGCAGTGCAAATCGCGCCTTGTGTGGCTCAGTAAATATCATTTAAGGGCTTGTGTTGCCTTGTGTCGACTTGCGTGATGTGAGGAAAATGCCAGTCCTCAGTAAATCTGGGTCTCAATCTTAATTCTACCTCAGAGACATTTTAAGGATTTTGGGGGCCCTGGGCCAAACCTATTTTGGGGGCCCTGTTCCCAACAACTTTTGATTTATGATCCATTTTCAGCTAAAACGCGTCCATTGATCATACCTTAAAAGTTAAGCAATAGTAAAAGAAAAAAATACAAATGATAGTCAATTGCTTATTTAAAATCAGCACCAGCAATCTTTAACATCCCTCCTTCTCTCAAGTAGCCGTACATTGGACTGTCTTGAGCCATATACAGCGCACAGATTGGCATGGAAGTGAACCAAGGGGCAGCCCTGTACCAGGCTGTGGTATAATCACAAACATTCTATGGCCAAAAGAGGTATAGGTAGATGGGTATAGGTAGGTGGGTAGGTAGGTAGGTAGTTATTACAGCTTGACTATATGGATAAATTACCGAGGGGCCCCGTCCTGACCAAATAACAAGGGGTCCCTCTAAAAGGTGGAGCTCTGGCCTTAAAACGTCTCTGCTCTTCCTCATCACATATGCGTCTCCAGTCTCAAGGGTGGTGCAAGCTGTTTGGGCTTTGCGGGAGTATTGCTTTTGCAGGCATGGAGGAAAAGCTAAAGGTGATGTATTTGTATTCTATATTATGTCACTTGTATGACGCACAACTGCCTCTAGAGTGGCATCAGGGCATTCAAATTATCTCGAGTGATGACAGGCAGACCTGTATGATTGGTTGCAAGAGTGTAGGGATGTAGCATGACCTACATGCAAATAGGTGTGTGAGATACTGAGACATGTTCTGGTCATGTTATGGCAGATGTGGTACCATGTGGTGGTAATCCTGTGTTCACATAGGCACACCACTCACAATGCACTCACAAAACCTGGTGGCTATCCTGAAATCACAAAAGCCCACTGCTCACACACAGGTACATCGCTCACTAGGACGGAGCAGAGCTGGGACATATAGTGGCATAGGAGACATAGTTTGAGAAAATATGAGACTGGAGAGACAGCTTAAACAGCCGTTTGGTCAGACCTAAAACACATAGAAATAGTTAGAGGAGAGAGAGTGCAGTGGGGTCCATGGTTCATATGCAAAAGAAATAAAGCACTTGTCAAGAGCATCGCAATCTTCCCTCAAAGACATAGAACATGCGTAGTACTGCAGGACCAGAGCAAGTTTCCTTTAAAGACATAAATAAGTGTGGTATTGCAGTGCTAGCTAGTGCAAGCTTCCTTCCAAGTTATGGAACAAGTACGCTACCACAGGGCACACTTCCTTTGAAGACATGGAACAAATGTGGTACTGCAGGGCCAGTATAAGATGTATTCAAAGAAATAGAGCAAGTGTAGCGCTGCAGGGCCTTTGGAAGTTTCATTCAAAGCCATAGAACAAGTGTCAGTGCAAGCTTGCTTCAAGAGCATGGAACAAGTGTGGGACATCAGGGTCAGCCAGTGAAAGCTTCTCTCAAAGACATGGAACAAGTGTTGTACTGGGCAGCATCATTTAACTTCTCCCTTACATACAATGAACAAGCAGCATTATAGATTGGGTGCAAGTTTAAGGAATAGCACTGGGGTGGAAGAGTGCAAGATTGTCTTACACATAGTAAGATTTTCTCACACAAAAAAGGTACAGCACCAAGCAGGAGTACACAATTCTCTTACATCCACAGAACACCTACTGGTCTGGTTAGAAACAATGCAAGCTTCCCTTACATGCACAGAACATGAACAGCTTCTGCTGCAGCAGTCCAAGCCTGTTTGGAAAAACACGCACGCATGCATTAAAAATGCAGAATTTGGCAGCAGTGTACGCCCCCTCACACCCAGCACATGTAGACGATAGTCATAAGCAGTGCAATCTGAGCTATCCTCATATAGAAAACAGGTATCACACTGGCAGCAGCATCTAAGCTTTTTTCAAGGCCAGAATACTCAGATTAAAGCATAGAAGTGAATGAGCCACACAAAGGACAAGCCAGATGATAGGCTCTGGTTCAGATTGAGGTCTTCCTGAGCCCTCAAGCACAAAATGAGCTGAGCTTTCTTGTGGGGTCTCTCTGCTGAGCACACTCTAACCTCGTGGACCAAGAATAAAAGACAGCATTGAATTTTGATGTCAAACATGAGTTAGAAAGGGATATAAATTTGGTGGCTAAATTACTCAATGTGAGACCAGAAAACCTGAGATCCATCCAGGCTTGTTTGATCCTTGGCAATTATTTTATTTTATTGTGCCTCCTATTTTTGTATCATTGCATATGAGAAAACCTTTAAAAACTATCAATTTTAATAAACGTCTCCGAATGCAGTGATATAATCTGATGTATGAAGGTGAAACGCTTTTCAAGCAAATATACTTTATTACATTTTGAAGACACCTTATCATATTTTTGCACCATATTTGCTGCATGATTTGCATGGCAACTGCTCCCATATCTCAGCTCATGCCTGGGCTCTTAGAGCCAAGACAGCCAGTTAGGGTCAAGACCCTTAACTTGGTTCTCCCAGTTAATTTGTTGGCTCGCGCACCTCAACTACAGTACTGTGTATAATAGGTACTTGAGGTCCACCTCCCTCATTATCTCGCTCCGGGGAGCAACATATTGTTTTCAGTGATTCAGGTCTGTTTCCACATGTCTAAGAAGGATAACTATTCCTACATATGGTTTTAATGAGGACAAACTGTGCACTATTGACTCCAAGAAGTTGTTTACAGTTACCTGTGCATTTATTTAGCATAAAATGAAACAAACAATGCTCAACTCATTCATTTTCCCAGTTCTAGCACTCTGCCTTAAGTAAGTCCATGTACTTTAACTAACTGTCATTATCTGCCCTCCACCCATCAGGCTGAATGCCGTGATTACTGTGAGTGACTTGTCTTCGGAGGCCATCCAGTAGCATGGACATTACTTATTTGACATCTGCTGGTGCCAGGTAGCCAGGACCAAATGGCACACTCTGCATTTACAAATGTGAGCATGTGCACTGCTCAGCCATTCAGTGTGTGCAATGAGGCCTTTGCAGTGCCCTTGCAGGTGCTTCAGTACATTCTGCTGCTAGGAGTCTAACTCCTGCAGCTGAGGTAATCTGACTGGGTTAACAGCAGACTCCCAATGCTGTAAGAGCTCATGTGGCCCTAATAGGCAAAGATGCTGGAACACATTTCAGACTTGTGGTGCTGCCATCAATGTTACATCACTGAACTCATAGGGATTCTGAAAAATCCAACTAACACACAAAGAACAAGTGTTGCAAATGAGCCACACCCATTCAGCAGAAGAATGGTATAGGTGTAGTATGTAGCTGGTATTGCATTTGGGAACATACTGCCCAAAAAATATTACAAAGCATGGTGTGGTAGCCATTGTCATTTACAGACAGCACATTTTTCATTTCAATGACCACTACATATGCACAGACATACAATTTTAGTGCAAAAACTATAAAGCACTCAAACAAGAATGTGTGGTAGCAAATATCTGTCATTTATGCATCACCAAGTAAAGTGTCTTGATTTGTTCTGACCCTATTAAAATCTTTGGGGCATATTCTCAAGGATCTATCGCCGAGTTATCGGCACTTTATCTCAGCCAAAGTTGCGATAAATTTATCGCCCCATTCACAAGCTGGTGCTAACAGCTGATACCACCAGTTTACCTGCGATAGCATCCGCAAAAAACATCACCACAGATGACCCCGGCAACTATCGCTAATGAGATGCAGAGTAGGTGTGCCCGTGCTAACAGCCGCGACAACACCACTCCGCAACCTTCTCAACAACCAGTCAGATCGGTGATAAGATCTCAAAACATGCGAGTAGGCGTTTTAGCATCAGAAATCCAACACCTGCTCTGACCTAGTGTAAAGTCGGACGACAACCTGCACCATCAAAGGGAACCCAGCCCAGAGCCACACATGAAGAACAACAGATGCCATGGAGCCACTGACCATGCATCCTGGAGTCCCAAGAGGGCAACAACACCCTCCGCCACCACCCCACCCCCAGGGACCCCCCCCCCGGGGCCCCACTCCGGGCACCCCCCACCCACACCCGGACAAAGAGATGTCACATCAACGTTGCGAAATCATGAACAAAACAATGTGCCTGATGTTGCACAATTACAACACCTAACATACATGTGTGGTCAGAAAAATGAGAATCATACATTTAGAATAAACACAAAACAACTATTTTGAAGAGTCATGGCGGGTCCTCTCAGGGCAATCTGTAAGTCACATCCTGCCAAACAAAATTCTAGATAAGAAGGTGTGTCATGTGCTCATCAAAGAACAGAGAGAGCGAGCGAAAGAGAGAGAGACAGAGATAGAGAGATTGAGAGAGGGAGAGGGAGAGAGAGAAAGAGAGAGAAAGAGAGAGAAAGAGAGAGAAAGAGAGAGATTGTACAAGGAGCGCAAGGCCAATCGTGCTCTTGGCTCATACATGCCAACTGTTGTGTGTGTATCGCTATTGGTGCACACCAAGTCAAAGGCCTGGCATCAATTGCAACGCAAAGGCCACATCACAATTAAAAAATGCAAGCAGTAGTCAAACTAACATTAGGTACGAAAGTTCCTTTGTCTCAACACACAAGGTGGAGGGACATTTGAACCCCTGACCTTGGTCTTGAATGCGGCTGGCACTCCCTGCGAGAGATACCATACCAGATCTTGACGTCTCCCACACCATGAACTGCACGAATGAAAGACCAATGTGTCCACACCCCACACACATTTGTCCCTGCTTGAGGTACACCTGCATGGGATGTCCTTGACACATAAGTAAAAAACAACCCATACGTCCAAACGTTGCACACAAATATGACTCATTGCTCTGATCAGTGGCATATCATCCACATAACTGCCGCCTGTCAGAAGAGTGCCGGTGCTACAAGACCAACAAAAGCAATGGCTGGCAATCCCGGGCACATGCACAACCCCTGTCATGTGGAACTGTACCGTGCACGAATGCTGCATCTGCTGGGATCACTGCCACTGGCAGTGTTGTGCATCAGTTACCGACTGAGTTTCCGTCTTGCATACGTCACTCGCATCCAGCCCTTGTTCCACTGTCGATCTTGCACATTCGAGTGGCCCATGGATGTCTGTCTATCCAAAAGAACGGTAGCTGAACTGCACTATGACTTATGTGTGCGCCCCCTGTTGGCCCATGAACATGAGTGTCACCGTGATACCCGTGCATGGAATGCCTTGACATTTGGCTATGTGCAGGCAGTTGGGCATGGGAAATCGCACAACTCCTCGTGTGCAGTGACCACATCGAGGCGCTCCCCTATTGGGCTGTGTTGCGGATTGGTGAAACGGCATGGACAGAGCACAGCTGCCTGGACCAGTTAATAGATTGGCTTGCCCTCATGTTCCTTGAACTTGACAACGATGTACTCTTGGAACAGATTGCCCATGAAGCTGCGCTTGCATTCATGGATGAGTAACTATGTTCCTGCAGCCACAACTGATTTGCACCCACAGCACAGGTCCCGACACCTTGTAGCATCTTGGAGGAATGGTCACATTTCCCACCACAACAGTGGACATGTCTGCCTTTGCCTGGACTCAGAATGCATGTGCGTGGACCTATGCGTGTGTACACGCCTGTGCAAGGTGATGCAGTCCCATGGGCGGTACTGCACAGCGTCATTTGGCAACGTTCCAAAATCGGAGAAACTGCTGGGGGGAGAGTACACACATGGCAATGTAGTACAACATGTGACCTTGTAGGACCCTTTCACCTGCTCACTGTCAGCAGAGCACACAGTCGGCACAGTCCGGTGGTACAGCACTATGCAGATCCCATAGGCTGTGAGTCATGAAACAGGGCAATGAGCAGACACTAAACATCACATGACTCGTCCAACAAGGCAAGGTGGGCTGAGACCGTTGACATCCGTAAGGATTTGTGTTAGTTTTTCCCACACCATTTCTTGCACCTCGACATGTTCCTAAGCTGCCTGTAAGTGTCTTAAACATTGGCCTGCATGTTGTGGCCCTTGCCTTGCCCGTACTGATGCGCACATGCTAATAAAGTCTACGCAACTGCACTAATGTACAACTGTGATGAGTGTTGATTATAATCACAACTCGTGTGCCTCCATGAGCATTGCCCATACACAGGGAGGGATTGACTGATGCTTGTAAATTGGGGGGGAGTCCCTATTGACAGCTCCACCTCTGTGAGCCAGACATTGTGGTCGGGTTAGTTGCTGGCAGCCCTATGCTCTTACGTGTCGCCAGCATTGTGAGTATGGTGTCCCACTTCTTGCCATGTAGATCAAGGTTGTACATCAAAACAGACTGTGTCCACACAGATGTGTGTGAGTAGGTATGCAAAGAGACGTTCTGTTATCACATGTGATGGGGGACACCACTTCAGGACTGCTACCGAATTTGACATTTCTACACACATCCCTATTTAATACATGGATGTGGGGCTACGTTGGGGGTAACAAGATTGTTGTTCATGTGCAATGAGGCCACAGCTAGTTCACACCTTCACAGTCATCTAATTGGCCATGTGGGTCAGGGCCAAACATGCGCATTGATGACATTTACCAGAGCATACCTCTCAGTGCAATGTCCCTACATTCATCCATACTTCTATACGTGAGTGAACATAGACATGACACATTTGTGTGATTTGGAATGTTTTATTCACATTCTGGGGAGTGTCAGAGCTGGAGCAGAACATGGCCTTGCACACCCCACATTACATGGTTGCACAGTGGAGTGCCAACCAGAGTCCTTGGGGGAATTCAAAGTTAATCTGAAGAGGAAGAGTTCAGTCCAAAGGCGGATTGCTGGCTGTGTCATTGGTACTAGAGCAGAAATGGCAGTCCATGTATGGATCCAGGTGAATGTTGCAGGGTGTTTTGGGGGACAGTGGGAGGTGTTGTTCCAGGGCATGATGCATAGGGCTGAACCAGGCAGGGACAGGCCATATGGTGGGAACGGATGCTACTACCTCCTTCCTCACACAGTCATTACCCTCCACATTTTACTCCTCTGAGATGTATTCTGTGTCCGGTGTGTAAGGTGTGTGTGGTGGTGTTATGGCTGCATCACTGGGTGCCACTGACACATCATGGTGAGAAGGTGATAGGGCTGCATCACTGTGTGCCAATGACACGTCAGGAGGCGGAGATGTGTGTGTCGAGGTTCCTGCAGGAGTCATCTGGTACAGGCTCAGTGGCAGCAATAGCAAGATGAGGATCTGCAAGGCAGGGAAGATCCCAGCTACATCTCGCTGGTGTTTAGCCGTGGAAGCCATACTTCCAGGCTGCATCGGCTCCATGTTCTCCATTGTCCTCCGCATCTGTGCCAACTCTGTGCTGTCATCGCTTGAGCCTGTCTGACTAGACAGTTCTTGTATCTGAGTAATGGCCCCAGCGAGGTCAGCCAAGGATTGTTGGTGAGCGTGATGCGGACAGTGGGTGTCCGTTAGGGACTGTAAGTGGTCCCTGATGGGACTCAAACACCCACGTATGGCATCGAGTTTGGCTGCCATGAGGTTGAACCCCACCCGCAACTAATCAGCCATCTTCTCCTGGCACCCTAACACACACCGTTGGAATTCCATGTGTTGGTCGTGGGGGTCCTGTGAGCCAGCCGGGGTGGTGTGTGCTTCCTGCTATGTGGTCTGTGCAGGGTGTGGGGTCACTGCGATGCAGCTGGGCTGCCCTACTCCTGGCGGTGGGATGCGGAGGCTGTCCATTAGCTGTTGGAGGGTGTCTGAGCAAATGTGCAGGGTGTCCTCTTCATCATCACTGTAGAGATGTGTGGTCTGCTCTGCAGGAGGTGTGGATTGTCCCTCTGCAATGTAACGGGGAGATGCAGGTTAACAGTGTGTTTCATGTATTTTGACGCATTGTAGATGTTTACATTCAGACTGCATGACAATGTACATTGTGGCTGTTTTGGTGAAGCTGCCTATTTGATGGGAGACAGTGGACATTTAGACTACATGACGGATGTGTGGTTGTACTTGTACATTGTCATCTCACAGTGTCGTGCAATGCCAGATGTGATTGGCCAGTTTCTACGCATGAGCGGCACCAGTTGTGTCCTCTGTCCTGTTGTGTAAGGGTAGCACTTTGTACCACATTGTCATCAATGTTGAAGTACTGTGATTGCTATGTGTGTGTGCTGCATTGTTGCTGAGTCGCCCCTGCAGCTCTGATTTGGCAGCCCCTTATCCCTTAGAGTCGGTGTGCCTTTGACTTGTGTGCTTTTCGGGTGCTGGGGTGTTTGCGACTTGTGTCATTTGTGCTCTTGGACGAATTTTGTACTCTTGTGCATTGTGTGTCTGCAGATGTGTTTTTGACGTCATGGGCTGTAAGTGCACGTGGATGTATCAGAGTGTGACCTGCTCCTTTACGGATGTGGTCCACACTCAGCCACGTCAAATTCGTCTCGTGCACCATGTCATGTATTGTGACTGCAGCCATGCTATCTGTCATGCAGTGTCACTTGCCTTGTCAGTGTGGCTCACAGAGCCGCTGCTTTTCTGGATTCAGCACATGTGCATGGGTAGGTTGTGGCACTGGTGATATGAAGGCAGCCCATTTGTGCACATTGGGGACATGGGCCTACTTGGTGTTTCTATGTGTGCTGCAGTGTGCCAAAAGTATCAGGAACAGGTTCCACAATCATTGTGGGTGTGCAGTGTGCTACACATGATTGTGCATGTGTGCCATTGTGCCCCTCTCCCTCCGTCCCCCCAGTCCCTGGTCGTTACTCACTCTGTTGCTGTTGGGTCAGGTCATATCGAGCTGTGTCCAGACCCCCAACTCCTTGCACCGTCTCCACACTGAAGACTGTGACCACCATTTCCTCCAGCTCATCCAGCTCCTCCTGTGGCACAGGACTCCCACCTCCAGTCGCCTTTGCCACCTTCCAGTTGGCAGTACGTTTCTGTTTGGTTTGGCTGTGCGCTTCATGCCAGCACCTCTTGACCTCCTCCATTGACCATTGACCATCACTCCGACTGCATTCACGTTGGTGACGATGGTCTGCCATGTTTCCGTTTGTGTCGCCAATGACGCAGTGGAGGTGACAAACAGTTGTTGGTAGTGTTCTATCACCTCCGTGACAAGGATCCGGTCTTCCTGAGGACTGAACCCCGTGTTCCTCTTCCTCTTCTCCTTGCCCTTCCCCGAACACGGGGTTACTGGCTGGTCCTCCATGGGGCTTGTGGGGTTTGGGTTGTCCTCTGCACTCAGTTCGGGTGCATCCATGGTACTACGCAGTTTGATTTGGTTTCGGTGTGTTTTTTTGTTGCTTTTATAGTGCATTTTCCTGCATGAAGCATGGGAATTGCAGGTCCTTGGCTGGTTTTCGCAGATTTTTGCATCGCGATTGGTGTTATCGCTACTATTTTTGCATTTCTGTTTCACGTATTTGTGTTGTCGCGTTGATTTTAACGCGTTCATTTGACGCGTTATTGTGAGACTATCGCATGGTCCTGCCGTGTTGGGAATACCACGTTAACACAGCGTTATTTTCCCGCAATAGACTACGATGTTAAGAGATACATTAAACTAATTTTGCGGTAGTTATCACACGTTCTTGACAATATGCCCCTTTGTTTCCATCACACTTTAGAAATAGAAAAGAAGCTCTTCATTTGTGCTTTCCGCTTTATTTATTTTGAAACATTTGTACAGTTCATTTATAGGTATTTAAATTTTGTTGCGTGTTAGATCAGCTGCCTACAACCTTTCCTTTTACCGCAGCAAGCGTTGCACATAGTTCACTTTACAAAATTCTCACACTTCGCAGTATGTGAAAGTAAAGTAAACACCAGTCAACATGTTAAAAGAATAAGCAGCAATTTGTCATGAGGCTAGACTTACATTTGACCTCTGTCTAGATAAAAGCAAAAAGTAAAGTCTCTTTAATGCTTGTTCGTCTTTTGAACCCCAGCATGGGTATTTGGGTGCCCCCTCAAAGCTCAATGGCCTGCTGTAGTTGGGTCCCCCTCCCACCTCTGGGCCCTAGTGCTTTTTGCAGCGGCTGCACCACTGGTAGCAACCCCTCTATATTTATGTACCCCAAGATGCCTTTTGTGAATAGACCCCAAAGTGCATACATCTCATTCTCAATTGGCCAGTGCAAGAGGGTTTACACTTGAATTGGTCAGCTCTTTCAGTGCCTGTGGTACAGCAAACCCATTCTAAACAGCTGACACTTTGCCCATAGAAGCAATAAAGGTGCTCAATTGTTGGGTGGCAAAATATTACTTTGTCTAGGGTGCCACAAATCCTAGTACTACAATGTTATCTGGGTCCTGAATAAAGAAAGAATGGGGCCAGGAAGGTGGTGTACCTGCTTGGCATAGATGAGTAATAGGATAATATCCTGGTTACTTACTCGTAATCTTCATTACTCTGAGTCCGGGCCTTCCTCGTCACAGTCCTTACTTGTTGAGAGATATTCCATTCTCGCAGATATTGATAGCCCATAGCCAGTGAAAAATGCACTCAACATGGCCACCCACTTCCCATCATACCAGAAGAGAACCTTACTATATCACTTCCTGTAAATCAGAAGTCACGAAAATAGAGAATCAAAACTGATAGATATGAAGAGTGGGATGGTGGGAATTCAGGACTGTGATGAGGAAGAAGTGGAATCGGAGTAATGTTGATTACTGTCAAATAAACAGGCTATTTTTAACTTCTCGTCCATCTTCTTACATTCCTTACTTGGTGAGACAATACCCAAGCTGAAAGAGTTTGCTTCAATAGATAACACAAACAATAATTGCTACTTAAACAGAAATTTTAATGTGTGAAAAGAAAAAAAATAGTTAACCATGAATCACTGCTGAGAAAACATGTGAACCAAATTCTGTTGAAAATGTACTTACAGGTTGTAATCGGTTTTGTAACATAAATGTATTTGAGACAACCAAGTGGCTGCACAACAAATATCTCTGATAGAGGCACCTTTAAAAACTGCCCAAGAAGCTGAACACCTCTTGTGGATCTGCCTTGTACATTTGATAGTAGTCCAAGGCCTGTAATCTCATAGGATTTAGAGATGGCTAGCTTGATCCATCTCAATAATGTAGAGGGAGATGGGTGTATACCCCTTCCAGACAAACCAAGAATAACAAAAAAGGGGTCAGCATTACGAAAAGAGGTCCTGGATAAATACATTGAAAATGTTCTGCGGAGCTGGCGTATGAAAATCGGATTCCTCCTCTGGAACCAGTTCAGGGCAGAGAATAGGAAACACTATGTCCCGTTAAAAGTGAAACGTGCTGGGGACTTTAGGGAGAAATGAAGGACTTGGTGTTAGAACTACTTTGTCTGAAACAAATGAAGGAATGGGGGAGAAGAAAGTAATGCACCAATTTCACCTATTCGTCTGCCAGAACAGCTGACAACTAAAAAAACAACTTTGCCTGATTGATATTTAAGGTCAGCCATCATGTGGGGTTCAAATGGGGGACCTTACAGAGACTTGAGGACATAAAAAAAGATCCTGAATCTGAATGGGAAATGGAATTACCGGGCGTTGAAGAAAAAAGCTTCAATAAGCGAGATGCAGAAACAGACATCACTTCTCGCCCTCTCAAAGCCTGAATCGCTGCCCACTGGCTCCTGAGTGTTGAAACTCAGAGAACAAGCAAGAATCATTCTCTTCAAAAATCCTGAATCTTTCTAGGAACACAAAAGAAAGGAGGCAAAGCTTTAGCCCCACATGATGTGTCAAAAGTTCTCTAGTGTATGGAATAAGAATTAAGAGTCGAAGATCATCTAGACTTCTGGATGTTTTCTGCCACTTAGCTAGGGTACCCCATAGATGTATTCTTAACCTCTAAAATGCCAAACCCCTAGATTGAGGCATTTTTCCACCAAGAGGGAAAGGTGGGGATGACACAGAAGGGATGGAAACTGCCATATGTGCTGAACTAGAGAAGGAGAGGATTAAATGTTATTCTGATCCATCAGGTACGAGTAGGAGCACATATGCTTGATCATCTCGGATCTTCCTGAGAACCCTCAGAACCAAAGGAAATGGTTGTCTGCACACAAACCGCCTGCGATTGGATTTGGGGGGAAGAGCAATGTAGAGCCCTGTAACTGCCTCCAATTCTCTCCATCTGGATGACTGGAATGCCTGAAGGAATGACCACCTCCCTTTGGCTGAACAGACTCTGAAACCTCCACACCCACGATCTGAGTGCCTTCAGCATGCAGTATGCCCACCAAAGGAGCCAGACGTTTTGTGAAGACCCTGAGAGCCATCAAGAGTCAAAAGGGTAAAACCCTAACTGGTAATGGACATCAGCTACAGAAAATCGGAGAAACATTTGGGAACTGGATTGGATGGGAACGTGAAGGTACGCAAACGAAATTCTTCTGTTTCTGTACCAGGAATAAAGTTGAACAGAACCCCAGGAATTTTTCTTGCAATGGAATCAATACAATTGGCCTTTTTGACAAAAGAAGTTGAATCTCTTGAAGCAGCTCCTGTTGATGTATCAGAGAGGGGTGTCTGATGAAAATGCTGTGATAGTTGAGTAACAAAGGGAATCTGATACCCCACAGATATTTATTCCAGTGCCCAGGCGTCTGAAACAACTGGAAAGTCAAGGGGTATAGTCATGCATTAGGTGGAAGAGGTGTGTTTGTGGCTCCAAGGGACACCTGGAACTGGGACTTGTCAGATACTCGGGCACCCTGGCCATGACCCCTGCCTTGAAGGGGCAGATTAGCTTTTGATGTAAATTGCCCTCCAAAGGCTCTTGTGTATCCAAATCCCCAACCTCTGCCAAAAGGTCTTGATGGAGCTAGAAGCTTCTTGCTTTCCACAGATTTCTTGACAAGATTTTCCAATTGATGTTCAAAGATCTTGGAACCTGTAAAAGGGAGTTTTATCAACACTGCTTTTAGTGCAACATCAGCTTTCTAGGATCTCATACAGAAGTGGCGCCGAGCTGCTATGGCTGCCCCAGATGAAGCATATGATGCATAGAGATAATCAAATGAAGTGTCCGAAAGGAACTGAACCTGTCATACCATCATGGCAAGCAACTCATTCATTTGATCAGCAAGTGCTTGAAAAACACGGGCTAAAGATTTCACAATATTGGTAGTATAGACGTTTTCTCCCGCAATAAAGCTGGGTGCTCTATAAGCATGCTTATCTGCAGTTTCAAGTTTTTATTATTAACTGCATCCACAGGGAGGTCATCCTCTGATATGACCATGCCTTGACAAAGGAAGAGAATTTTTTAGAGAATTTTTCCAAGAGTGTATTGTTTGGTGTGAAAACAAGGAAAGGATTGTTTTATGAGATCCCTCCACTCATTAGAAATAATTTTTCGCAATGCTCCAAGGACAGGAAGGGACTCAGGTTCCAGACGGTGATACTGCAATGAAAAGTCTTCCTCTGGAGGAGGTAGAGACATTGAAAACCCCAGATTCTCCCTGAGGTGTTGTAACACTTCAATCAATTCTGTTCCCTCCACAAAATGCTCCCTTGCATCATCATCAGGATCAGTATCAGAATCGTCCACCTCTATTCCAGCAACATTATGAGCAATAGGGCCTCTCTGGCTTTCAATTCTGTATGCTAAATTAGTCATCTGCCGCAGAGGGCCAGAAACCATCTGAGATGAAGCTTTTTATCGAATTCTCTCTCCACAGTGAAGCGTGTTCCTTCATGAACACTGCTTCCTTCCTGTTTTTATGGGAGGGAACTCCCGAAACTCGTGAGAAGATGCAAGGCTGCAAAAGCAGAAATAGTAAAAAAAAAAAAATGATCCTCATTGAAGGAATAAGGAGCCGTGATTCATTGAAAACTGACCCTAACTTAATACCAGCAGGGGCTTGATACGTGAACAAGACTGCCCAGTGAGTCCAACACGGAGAGTACTTGGTCCCGACAGCACCCGGCGGAAAGTCTAAAACCTGTGCACTAGGCCGCTAGAGCAGGCCTAACAAAAGGTACAAAAACTGAATATTAAAATAGATATATTAAAAACAAAAAATATTCCAAATAAAAATGATCTGACCTCTCTGGCTGAGGCTTACCACATACTGTCAATCATAGAATAAAAAAACAGTAAGTGATGTAGTTTGAAATTCCTCTTATGGTATGATAGGAAGTGGGCAGCCATATTGGGTGCATTTTTCCTCTGGCTAAACTATCAATACCTGTGAGGATGGAGTACCTCTCACTGAGTGAGAACTGTGAGAGAAAGACAGGTGAGGAGGAAATGTATGTCTCTTTATCCCCTTCTCTTGTCGGGTATGCAGAGGAGTTGCAAATGGATCATTTGTATCTTTTCCTAAGTCGTAATAATGGCAACAAATTTGGTGCTAGAATTTGTCTCAAAATCATACAGCGATTACACATAGTGTGTTTTTGTCCTCTTCTCATTGGTATCTAATGTGAAAGGGAACAGATGGACTGGCTGGTCCACTGTTCTTCAGTGGAGCAGCAATGGGGTGGGCAAGCTGAGGGTTATAAATTGCATTGTGTTGTATTGTATGAATCAGCATAGGAACAGGGAGGCAGGGGATTATTCAATGTATTATGTATGGTCCACAAAGCAATGTGTAGTGTATGGTCCACAAAGCAAAGGAATCGACAGGGAAATGGTTGGATATTGTATTGTGGTGTCCGAGCCAAGGGAATATGCTATTGTCAGTTAACAATGCATGTTCTACAATAAAGGGCATTTTAGACACCTCTTCTAAAATAAAGGTCCCTATCTTGCAACTCTTAAGTTAGATTTATCACGTCCTGCGTGGCTTACAAATGTAGAGTAACACAAGGCAGAGCAAATCGCATTCTGCAGCACAAATAGAAAAAGAAAAATGCCTCAGGGGATTGTTTTTGTGCAGCAAGGAAGGTGATTAGAACACAGGTACTCTTACACCTTGGTGCAAGGGTGCCTGCATTGGCGCCAGGCAGCACATTGTATGCCAGCCAGAGCCGGCTTTAGGGCAGTGCGAAAGGTGCAGCGGCACTGGGCGCTGACCTGTGGAGGTGGGTGCTGATTTCAGGGGGCGCTGTGTTTAGCAATAACTTATGATTGGAGAGATGAGGTGCACTTTTGCCTGGTGTAAGTGAGAGAATCCGAGGAGGAGGTCATGGGGGTGGGAGCGCCAAAAATGATTGTTGCACCGGGCGCCACGAGCACTAAAGCCGGCCCTGATGCCAGCACTGTGAAATGACACAAAGGCACTGTATAATGTTAAATATGGCACATTCCTGCCCTTTCCCTATCACGCAGCGCATCTCAGCAAGGTGACTTGCTGCACTGCGCTGCAGTAATTTGTTCATAAATATGCCCCAAGGGGTGTAACCAGAGGTCTAAGTGGGCAGGAGCTACTTGGAAAGAACTACTGGGAGTGGTGTTCCCATGCTTTCTTCTTTAATGCCATTCCTATACTTACTGGAAAAAACATCCATGGATTACAGCAGGTTCCTGCTGGTGCAGTTTATGAATTCCCTGCAAGGCCTCACTGGTACTCAGCTGGGAAATGGGCAGTAGCACAAAAGATTGTTTCTTCCCTGATAACCCATCTTCTTGTGCAGGCATTATTACAGAAGAAGTGAGCTGCAGGGGGTTCTAATGTTTTCATCCGAGGCCCAAGTCACTGAGGGCTCTCAATTTGTAGAGGAATGGGCTTCCGAGAAAGCCTCTTTGTTCCAGATAAATTGCAAATATTTGACTATTATTATTTTGAAGTAAACATTTGTTGTGAAAGCCCATCTCTACTATTTCCCCAGTACACTTAACCACCTATGATTGCTTCCAGGAATATCATCTATCCTTTTCGAAAGCTGTGAATGCTTTTTTCATATGCAAAATTACCGTAAGCTGTGGAAGGCCCTTTGACATAAGTGACAACTTCATTCAGGTATGGGTATCTTGCAACAGCATGCATTCTGAGACGTGTCGTATTTTTTGTATTATCTTATAGCTGCCAGATGGTGAATACTTGCACTCTCAACTATTTCTAGCCATGCCATGCTCTGTTCACCACCATTCTTGGTGGAGAATATGCTTAGTGTGCATGACGGTTTGGCGGACCCAAGAAGGTCAGGCAAATCATCATGCGCTCTTATAGAGTGCTAACCACTCCTCCCTCTGCTCTGGCCAACCCAGCCCACTTCGCCCTAACGTGGCTCCAAGTCCGCTCTGAAAAATACAGTGATAATAACATTGTATTGTATTGTAATTGCATTTATATAGCACTTACTACCCCTGACGAGGCGTTGAAGTGCTTTTTCGGCGAGTCGCACGCTATTCTGGAACCCATAAAGGATTAGTGTTGAATTAGTATAGTGAAACATGAAAGTAATTTGAGTGGTGGATATGTTAATCCATTATTTGGATTGAAAAGGGTAGCAGAGAGATAGAAGAGGGACAGAGGTTTGCATATATATATAGCGCTTGTTACCCCTGATCGGTGTTGATGCGCTTTTTTGGCGAGTAGCCCACTACTCCGAAACCCATAAAGGATTAGTGGTGAATTAGTTTAGTGAAATATTAAATTTGAGAAGTGGACATGTTAGTCTGTTATTTTGATTGAAAAGGATAGTGGAGGGATAGAAGCGTGAAGGATTTAGACCTTTTTTGGGGTAAGGGGGTCCTGGCAGTAGTGGGATGCTTGGGATGAGTAAAAAGGGATGTATGTGGAGGGGAAGAGTTTAGAAAAGCTTGTTTTGTGGGATCAGTATCGTAAAAGAGGTGTCAGATGGTGCAAGGAATGGTAGAGTAGGGGAGAGTCTAGAAAGGACTGTTTTGGGGATCATTGTAGTGGTATGGGGTTTGAGATGAATGAGAGAGTGGATGTAGAGGATATATTGATAGAGGTATTGGGTGAGAAATAGGCTAGTGCATTGGAAAGAGTAGTAGAAAGAGGTTTGAGATGAGTCAGCGAGTTGAGGTAGAAGATACATTGAGAGAGGTATAGGGTGAGAAATAGGATAGTGCATTGGATATGCTGAATTAAAAGAAAGTAATAAATATATAGATCCATAGGTACATGGAAAGTTTATAGATGCATAAAGGAAGTAAGTATATGTAGATTAAAGATATTGATAGAGTTATAGGGTGAGAATAGGGTAGTGCATTGAATATACTTTTTTTTGAAGGAAAGTAATAAATATATAGATCCAAGCACATGGAAGGTATATAGATGCATATAGAAGTAATTATAAGTTGATTAAAGATGCATTCGATAAACTCTGGTTTTCAGGTTTGTACTTAAAAATGTATTTATTCATTTATTTTTAAACATAATTAGTCGACATGTTTATACAAAGCAATACACACATGTAGGTACATATCTATAAAACAAATAAATGATTATATACAGAGGGACATGCTGTATAGTTCTGTTTGTGTATGGTGCTTCTGTGGGCAAGAGCCAATTCTGTTATTACAATTTTATTATTATTTTGTTGCACTGCTCAACACGCAGTGGGGCGACGCTCCGCTTTAGCGGAGGAGCGGCCACTGCTACTGTCCATCTTCCACCTGTGCAGCATGTGAGGAGCCGACCGACAGCCCTGCACTGAAGTTTTTTTACTTTTTAGGTCGAGCATTCGAGACCTCTTGTATATACTTTAGTATATACTTAAGTATATATACATTAGTATATACTTTAGTATATACTTATATGTGTATGTACTTTGTGGGCTCTGAAGATCAGCCCGAGGACTTGTCTGCTTCCGCTTAGGGACTTTTTTTCTGTTCAACTGCGTCAATTTAACTGTCTTGATAGAAAACGACCAGCAGATGTCAGTAAAATACCAGAATCACATTAGCATTCTTTAGATTCCATTCTGTAGAAATTGCCTTCCACAAGCTCCCGTAGACAATAATATGTTTTTCAAATCTTGTATTTTCAGTGATATGACCACCAAAGGCCCTGCTTTTATATTAAAAACAGAGCTTTGGATATACCATTTCCAGCTGAAAGGCAATATTTCTCTCCATGTGTTCCCATACCTGGCGCGTCACGCAGTTTGGTGCTTACTTTTCCTCCATGTTAAAGAACAGTAGATGTTTCGGCACCCAGGCTAATTTTCTGCATAGCTAAATACATATAAGTCCAAAAGGCGAAACCAATTGCATTGCAAATGCTTGTTTCATTACACCTTTACACCTTGAGTGAATTCAGAGCTGCTGATGGGAAAGTGTCATGGAGTGCTATGAATGGGCTTTTCCACACAGCCTGTTCGTGATCACCCAATCAACCACCCTCCCAACCTGTAATTAAACATGTAAGAGGATGTGGTCCTTCGGCTAGCCTGCCGACTTTGGTGCTGGAAACCAGGGTTCGATCCTCGGGGTCGCGTCCACATCCTGTGATTCTGGGCAAATCACTTAATCCCCCCGTGCAACAAAATAGAATAGGCTGATCATCCTCTCTGAATGTGTGCAGCTGAGCTCTCTGCTGCATCCTTGTCCTTTCGATGACCTTTAACCCTGCAGGAGAGACGTTTGTTTTCCCAGTGCCACTAATTACCATTACTGACCGCTTGAATCGTTCCTGGTGTCCTGCAGCAATATGCAAGGTGAGCGTCCTGTATGAACAGCTCACTTACATAAGATTTAGTAGACAATACTGTTGCTCCACATACGACAATATGGCCCATACATTCAGTGCACATGACAAATTTACATCTTTCTTCACTCACGGGTAAGGCGGCGGGCGTGGAGCCTGGGGAAAAAAACATTTTACAGAAGTTTCGGCGGGGTGCAGTGGCGGGGAAAAAATGCATTTTGCAAATCTACTAGGAAGGAGATTTGGCCTCATGGTCGAAGGTACTGATTTTGGAACTAGCGAGCCATGTTCAAATCCTAGCGCCACCTCACAATCCTGTGATTCTGGGCAAATTACTTAAAATCCCAGTGCCAAATAAAAAAAAGACACCTGACCTTGTATAATGTAATCAAGTTCTCTAATGGCCTTGGGCTACGTTGGTGCTATATGAAAATGCAAAAAATAATTAAAATGCTAGGTTTAACCGATGTCCGTCATTTAATGGAGTGAGATAAGACTAACGTGCTATAGTGAAGCACACGCTTCCAAGAAATAACTGTTCTGAATTTGCAAAAGTCTTTATTATATTTTTTAATTAAATTCTATCATTTATATAGCGAATCTGTTAAGGCTTGGCTTGTTCTTTGATCCCAGGGCTCGGCTCCCCCTATAAATGTCCACCTTTCCTACAACTGTGTTAATGGACAGTCTGCTATTAAGTGAGTGATTCTGTCTCTTGCACTGAAGAGAGTTGGTGACTACTGTGTTGAAATGACATTGTGGCATGGAGTAGAGAAGCATAGGCAGAGCGCTCCAAGGGGCCGATGGGAAAGTAAATGTAAATGAGTATTGGCACGTGCAGGAAAAGCAGACTGCCTGAATAGGTATTTCATTCAAGTGTGAGGGGGAGGGCGGAGTAGAGGGTTTCCAGAGGCGGGGGTGGAAGGAGAGAGTGTATGAAAGGGACAGGTGGGGGTTAACCTCCCCGCACACCTGCAGCCTGGGAAATTGATCCACGCAGCTCTCCCTGAGCATAGCTATTGATCAGTAATCTGTAGCCTTTTGCCTAGACAGTGGAGGGTTCGTAAGACTTCATCTGATTTGAGGTCTAGTGAACAGATGCTGACAGCTGAGGGCTTCTGAGGCCTGTGGAGCTGCGGGGTAGAGAGAGAGAAGAGACAGCAACACATCTCGAGACAGTCAGAAGGAGCGGAGTGAAATACATGGCTCTGAGCCCTCAGGGCATTTCGAGAAACCATTTCCCCGCCTTGTTTACTTACACTGGGTTTATTGGGCCTTTTGTACTTCTGAGACCGATACTGGTGGGTAGGACGTAATCCTACACTTTGATTATCGATTGATTGATACTTCACTTTATATGCTGATTCCTGCATTTTGACTGATGGTTGACTGATTTTCTTTCATGATTAAATGATTGAGTCTGCATTTTAATTTTAGATGGCTTCACTAATTTATTTACATTTTGACTCATGTTTGATTGATACTACAGTTTCATTGCATGGAGAGGTCAGAGGGAAGGCAGTGTTAGGACCAATCTCCTCCAGGAGTTCAATAAATCATTTAAAACTTTTCTAAAGTAAAGTGTCTCCTTTTATGCAATACCTTGTAGCTACAAACAGTGCTAAGAGGCCACCTTCTAGTGATTTGGAGCTTTATAAATCTTGGGGGCATATCATCAAGGACCGGAGATAATTATCGCTTAACGCACTTAGGGGCATATCATCAAGGGCAGTATCGCCGCTTTTTGATATTTTTATCGCCCTATCAGCAAGCTGTCGCTAACAGCTGTTAGCGACAGTTTCCTGGCAATAGTGCCCCTTGTCAGCACGCCTCCCATCGCATCGCTAATGAGATGCAAAGGAGGCGTGCCTGACAAGACTCCCTTGGGAAAATATCGCTAACCCAGCTTCGTCATATTGACAAGGAGGGTTAGCGATTATTTAAAATCACGTTAACTATGCCTTAACGCAGGAATTTAACGTCTGTTAAATTCCTGACTAAGGCATACTTAACATGGGGGGTGGATTCTGTGGCTAAAACCACAGGCCTTGATGATATGCCCCTTAGCGCTAGGTAACGTGGAATTTTATCGCTGAGATAGCGTGCTATTAGCAATGCTTATCTCAAGAGCGATAAAATTCCATGCGCTAACTGCCAAATGTGAGATTATCGCTGGAAACCCAGCGATAATCTCACAAATTTTGGCGATCGCTTGATGACAGGGCAAGGCATACTTAGCCATGATATCCACCTTACATAGGATATCATGGCTAAATCAGTCTTGAAGCAGGTGTAAGGAAAGTATCGATAACAGAGGTTATCGCTACTTTGCTTGTCGCTCTGCAGGTTAGCGTGCCCATTGATAATTGGAGAAATGTCGCTTAGCGGCATTTCTCCAGTTATGTCAGGGCAGGAACGCCCACTTTGCATCTCATTAGAGATGCAAAGCTGGGCGTTCAGAATACAGGCGCTAATGCAAGGATTCACGCTATAGCATGACCTTGCTTATTAGGCGATAAAATTATCGCCGCTTTTCGTCCGAAAACGAACGCAAAAGCGGCGATAATTTTTTATCGCCTCGTTGATGATATTCCCCATAGTGTTTGAAACTTACCCTGGTGGGAGCATGTTTGAGGGACGACTTGAGATCAGAGTCCGTAAAAACTTGGGGCTGGAGTTAAAATTGAATGTTAATTAAAAATCCATGGGTTTTCTGAAGAAATGCTAATTTCAGAGGAATAGCCAACAATGAAATTTACTCTACCATTGCCCACCAGTGGATTGTCAACTAGATTTAAAACAGAAATTGAAGGATTTTCCATTAACACCCAATTTTAAATCAGGCCTCTTGTCTCTTGCAGGTGGGACACTGCCAGACGAAGGGAATTAAGGGCCTAATTTTGAATTTTGCAAATGGTATTCCCTCCATCGGGATGGCAAAGGTCTTCACCTCTGCCATCTTGATGGACTACGATCTATCAAATGTAGAGACGATCACTGGCCCAGCAGCCATTTCTGCATATTGAAAGGGACTGCCCTCATTGTGGTTTCATTTGGTGGACAGCCATCTTTGGTTTTGACAGGCATCCATCAAACATTATATATTTTTTGTTTTTTTAGAAACAAAAAACTATTAACACCCTCACCCTGTGAGATTTCATTATGTTTTTTCCTGTCCCAGATGAACAGGGAAAAAAGACATTGCCCCGTTCAAGCTAAATTTAATAGGCATTGTAATGTCCTTCCTTATCATTCCCGCCTCCATCAGGCCGCCGGATGCAGTATTCCATCAATGGATTACTTGAGGCACGTTCATCTCTAAATGAAGCGGGAATTCAAAGGGTTTGGGGCATGGAACAGTGCATTTGCAGTGAAGCACCCTATCCACCATACACTCATTGGACCCTAGAACTTCATTTATTCTTTGCCCTACCTATAGACAGAATATCCATTGGATGATTCATTATTTGGCTTTTCTCACCTGTTTGTGATAAAAGGGTTTTGGTCTCCTTGCCAATTTTGTCCTTGGCTTTTCTTCACATCAAGGTCCATTCAACTATTGCTTTCTTTGTAGTGGGGTGAATTGAGGTATTAAATGGTGGGTGTTGTCTCTCCTTGCTCGTCCATTTAAACGGTCTTTCACTGGAGTACTGCTGCCTCCGGAGGTAGGCCTCTATAATCTCTTGTGTAATCCCTTGTCTACAGACTTCGGCCCATATTTACTATTAAACTGGTGAAGCGTATCATTAAGCCAAGAAGGCTAACGACCAGCCACTTTAGAAACGCAGGGTTACAACATATTTACAAGAATATGGTGCAGCCATGCGTTTCCCCCTGTGCTGGCGCTAAATTTAGCAGCCTAGCACAAACGCAGGCACCCTTGCACCATAGTGCAACGGTGTCTGGTTGCTGGGGAAGATTGTTTATGCGCAGGAAGGTGACCCTTCCTGCACACAAACAATCTTTAAATGGTGTTTTGCCACTTCTATGTGTGCTGCTTAATTCAGCACACATCGAAGTTACAAAATGTGAATTAATTTTTTAGATTGTTTATGTGCAGGAAGGGTCACCTTCCTGCACATAAACAATCAGTGGCCTTTTGCTGTTTCTATGTGTGCTGCAGTACTAGTAAGAAAAGTAAGAAAAGTAAAAGTAAAGTAAGAAAAGCCATGTGTTGGAAAGCTATGGATGTCAAGCCTCTGCGGTGTAATCATTTCATAATGTGTACATATGGCAATTGCCCTGCCCATGCTGGTTGTATGCCACTTTATCAAGGTCGACAATATCGACCTATAAAATATTACAATTACTACATCACCTACATCTCACGTGTAAGTACATATTTTCTGTTCTAACCTCCACATTTACTTCCCTAGACATACATGCGATGTAGTCAGTGTTTAATTTGAGCCGGTGCTTGCTGAACCGGCCCATATTTTTCCTCATTTTGGTCTCACAAACGGGAAAGAAGAGGAAGAGGAAAAAAGTCACAAAATGAGAAAGCAGGAACCTGCACAAGTGAAATATATGAGCAGAGAGTGTCTGGTAGTGGATGAAAGCAGCATGAGGTGGATTCAACACCACAGCAGCTTCTGTGCTTAGCATGTCAACATTTGAAAGCGCAGCCCGCAGGCTTCTAAGCAGAGCTTGGACCATAGGCACTTATTCCTTTAAAATGTAACCACTGGATGTAGCGTTAGGGTTGATTCTCATACAATATAGCGAGGGGATTCTTGAGGCCTTATTGTGTGGTCAGCTGTAGTCCGTCCACAGCATCGCAGGCCTCTGAACCGCAAATCTCGCCGTCCAAAGTGAGACATTTGACAAGGTTTGCGAGGACTTGTCTTGCTGCTGAGCATACATTGCAGTTGTTACCTTGGAGTGACAGCACATATTTGTGGATTCGTACCGCACGTTTATCTATGGTAGTACAGTCCTGAGATATATAGCGCAATAAACCCGAAGCGCCAACTCGATGCCAAGGCAGAGAGAGATATCAGACGCAAGGAGGGAAGCGAAGGAAATTACTAGGTCGGCTCTAAGCAGAGGACAGGTGGCAAGGCGGGAGGCGGTGGGGCAGGGTAGGGGAGGCAGAAAAAGGAGAGCTCTAAAATCAGAGATTCAGAGCACAGGCTGGTGAGGAGACAGCTTGATACAAAGTGCACATCCCAGAGGGCTCACTCTAGTGCCATGTGGGGGGTATCTAGGCCTGGGCGGTAAATTTGCGATATTTTGACATTTTCGCGTTCCGCGGAGATCGCAAAAATGTCAAAACGTTCACAATCTGCCACAAAACGGAAGTATTTTTATTGTTCGCGCTTTAAAAATGCGTTCTCGCGTGCACGGTTGCGACTTACCGGGTCCCTGCGTTCGCCGTGCACCACGAGATGTTGGATTGTTGGTAGCCGGTCGCGCTATCCCGCGAGAGTTTGCAATCGCAAACACGTCATTGCGATCGCGAACACGTCATTCGACCCGGAACAGGAAATAAGCTTTGCGAGCAAGATGGCCGCGCCCATTAGCAACCGCATGGGCAAGTTGGAGATATATTTCCCCGCAAGCACGCAAAAACACATTGCGAACGGGCGGGAAAAGCAATCTCCGCATCTTCGCGAACGATCTGCTTGCTCGCGGAGATTTTGCGCAATTTCGCGATAATTTGCAAAAGTCAGTTTTGCAAATTCCGCCCACCCCTAGGGGTATCATTAGTGTGGCATCTGCGGTACACCGGGACCCGAGGGTGTAAGGGGCCCACTAGGCTTCAACTATGGCTGTATTTTACCACCCAACCAGTGTGACAATTTTCACTGCTTTCATTAGGGCCTGCCACAGTGTCTTTTGTGCTACACCAAGGTTCATTGGGTATAGTTCATTGGGAGATTTCATAACTTTTTCTTCAAATTAGTCTCTGTTTAACCTATTGCTGTATAAACAATCTACTTATGAGCACTGTTTGCTTTCTGCAGATCGCACTGAGAGATTACACTTTCAGTATAGTAAAATAAATAAATAAATACATAAGTGCAATTCTTTAGAAAATGGTGAGTACATCGAAATTCTAGCAGCTGCAGGGTCCTCCCGCATACATATAATTATATTTTATTTAGCTTTTTCCCAGTGTAGGTGCCACCATGATTCTTTGTCAGGACTGGTGGCTTCAGATTATGCATTCTCCTCTTTGCTTTATTTTTAACAGCAGCCATGTGGACACACAAAAAAACAGAGATGCAAATAAAAAACTACAAATCCCAGAGTTCCAACATAACCACATATGTCATAACAGAATGTCCAATATCCACTCAGCAGTCACATCAGTGTATAAACCGACTGAACCATATTAACTCGACCTCTTCTTTGCTGCTCAGCGGCCATGTTAAATATTACCTCATTTTACTTTTATTTGTGAATATAAGCATTTTTGGAGTGTTTTACGATTGCAATAGTAATTACCTAATTACCTTCACCATCTGTGTTCTGCACTTTGCAGTGCTAATTGGCTTCTTTACCAACCGCCCAGACTTTCGTCAGTGGTGTTTTTTTCCTTGTCCCCAGCTTCAGAACATATTACCGCCCTTGCCGCTGCCACCATTTTAGAGCTTCTGTTTCTGGTGGCAGACGCAAGCGGTGCACAGTGACCTTCTCCTGCCTTCTCAGTGGTGACCAGTGGCGGCTGCTACCAGTTAGCAGCAGTGGGGCAGGGTGGGGGGAAGGGGTGGGGGGAATAGGTTAAAAACAAATCACTTACCTCCTGGCAGGCCGGCTGTCGCCTCTCCTACGTCCTCTTCCTTGCTTCTTGAGGGAGGGAGACAGAAACAGGAAGCACCAGGGCTCCCAGGCTCCCTGCAGCCAATCACAACACTGCAATGCAGCATTGTGATTGGTCTGAACGCCGTGACATGGCACTCAGCCAGCGGCTGGAGGGGTGGGCATGTTCTCCATGCAGGCTGTAATGCAGCCTGCATGGAGAACACTGTATGTGCACATGACTGTGTTGGGAAGCCGGAGATGGTCCGCCAAGCAGTCATGCTCACATAGGAACTGCAAACCACTCCTCCCCCTGCTCTGAGAGCAACCCCGCCCCACAAAGACGCCGAGCTAACTATAACTTGTGCCCCCGCCAATGCACTGCTGATGATGTCACATATTGCATCACTCATAACATGGTCAGTGACATCGCTGATGACATCTTAAATGACATCACTGATGACATCTTCCAGTGACTGTTTCTAAAAAATGTAAGAATGCTCATCTATGAGCTTAGACATTGTTATGCACAGTTATGATTGCAGCTATTGAAAGCCAGAAATTTCCATGGACTTCAGTTCCCATAATGCTCCATAATCACAGGAGGAACCCATGAGGGGCCTGGAATTAGCATAAATAAAGCGGAACTGAGACCAGAACTGCCGTCAGTGTACCTTTGAGAAAGAAGGAACTGCCTTCGAAACGCGTCAGGATTTTACGGACGGAGCAGCTATTATATGATTTCGGCAGTCAGGACGCTTGCCGTACCTTCAATAAAAGGCTTGCTGCTTTTCATCTATGCAGAGTGCTGCTCAAGCATGGGCAACCGTGGGAGCATTTATATTTTGGCACCAGCCTCGCCGTCGAGCATGCACCACCCCGCTATACTAGGGGGACACTTGGCTTAGTATACAACTGGGCCGCCGTGTGGAGCACAGATGCAGGATTTAGGAGGTGTCCTATTTGCTGAGGCTCATTTATGAGCTTAGACATTGTTATGCACAGTTATGATTGCAGCTATTGAAAGCCAGAAATTTCCATGGACTTCAGTTCCCATAATGCTCCATAATCACAGGAGGAACCCATGAGGGGCCTGGAATTAGCATAAATAAAGCGGAACTGAGACCGGAACTGCCGTCAGTGTACCTTTGAGAAAGAAGGAACTGCCTTCGAAACGCGTCAGGTTTTTACGGACGGAGCAGCTGTTATATGATTTCGGCAGTCAGGACGCTTGCCGTACCTTCAATAAAAGGCTTGCTGCTTTTCATCTATGCAGAGTGCTGCTCAAGCATGGGCAACCGTGGGAGCGTTTATATTTTGGCAGCAGCCTCGCCGTCGAGCATGCACCACCCCGCTATACTAGGGGGACACTTGGCTTAGTATACAACTGGGCCGCCGTGTGGAGTACAGATGCAGGATTTAGGAGGTGTCCTGTTTGCTGTGGCTCATCTATGAGCTTAGACATTGTTATGCACAGTTATGATTGCAGCTATTGAAAGCCAGAAATTTCCATGGACTTCAGTTCCCATAATGCTCCATAATCACAGGAGGAACCCATGAGGGGCCTGGAATTAGCATAAATAAAGCGGAACTGAGACCGGAACTGCCGTCAGTGTACCTTTGAGAAAGAAGGAACTGCCTTCGAAACGCGTCAGGATTTTACGGACGGAGCAGCTGTTATATGATTTTGGCAGTCAGGACGCTTGCCGTACCTTCAATAAAAGGCTTGCTGCTTTTCATCTATGCAGAGGGCTGCTCAAGCATGGGCAACCGTGGGAGTGTATATAATATATATATATATATATATATATATATATATATATATATATATATATATATATATTCACTGAAAAAACCATAGGTTTCAGGGGTGTTATAGTTAGCTGGACTTTTCACTTGTACAAAACCATTGAAATTCCCCCGTTATAGTTAGTTCAGCTAACTATAACTCGCGCGCCCGCAATGCACTGCTGATGACGTCACATATTACATCACTCATGACATGGTCAGTGACATCACTCATGACATCACTGATGACATCTCAAATTACATCACTGATGACATCACTGATGACATCATCCAGTGAATGTGTGTTATTCTGAAAATTAAATATGTTTTATATATGTATATCTCAAGGTCGATGGAAGAATAAATGGGTATATAAGTGTCTAAATGGATGATTTGTTTTTGAAAAATTGATTGTGTAACTGACTGATTAAGTGTATCATAGTGAATACATGGCTTAGTGAGTAATGTTTAAATATGTAAATATCTGTATCAGTCTCTGACTTTTTGTATAAGTGGCTGCATGGGTTGGTGAGTAGCTACATGGGTGTCTATATAGGTTATTAGTTGGTTTTTTGAGTATCAGTCTGAGTGTCTGCATGGTTCGGTGGGGGTATTACGTAGTGCATAGGTGCATGAATGAGTGACTCACTGTTTGTATGTGTTGAACACAGTATGTGTGCAGGACTGTATGGGTGGATGAGTGTGTGTATGGGTGTGTTAGTGAGTGAATGACTGTCTCAATAGTGTCTTTATGAGTAACTACATATGTTTTAAACTAGTATATGTGACTATTGGTGTATATATGTGAGTATATGTGAGAGTGAGAGATTGAAAGAGTTCCTGTATGAATAAGTATGTGTTTCTATAAGTGATTGTTTAAAAGACTAAGTATGTGTAAGTTTCCGTAGAAGTAAGTGTGGTGGTGTGTGTATAACTGTATATGCAAGTAAATGTATGTTTGATTCTTTATTAGCATGAGTGACTATGTGTGTGAGTAACTATGGATGAGTGGCATTGTGTAACAGGATGTATAGGTGTATGAGTACATATGATGAGTGAGTACATGTATGAGTGACTGTATTGGACTGTTGGTGAATGAGTGGATGTGTATGTGGATCTTAGAATTACTGAAGAGGTTGTTGTAACTGGTATTGGTATGTCCATTGTTTTGAAAATTTTAGTCTCTATTTTTGAATGTGTGTATCAAAGGTTATATTAGGGTGAGAGGAGGTCTGCCACTCTATCACAAGGATGATGTCATCAGTGATGTCATCAGTGATGTCATTTGA
This sequence comes from Triturus cristatus, assembly GCF_964204655.1. Taxonomy (NCBI): domain Eukaryota; kingdom Metazoa; phylum Chordata; class Amphibia; order Caudata; family Salamandridae; genus Triturus; species Triturus cristatus. Next base: position 289,065,556 of record NC_140592.1, on the reverse strand, counting down.
GATGTCATCAGTGATGTCATGAGTGATGTCACTGACCATGTCATGAGTGATGTAATATGTGACGTCATCAGCAGTGCATTGCGGGCGCGCGAGTTATAGTTAGCTGAACTAACTATAACGGGGGAATTTCAATGGTTTTGTACAAGTGAAAAGTCCAGCTAACTATAACACCCCTGAAACCTATGGTTTTTTCAGTGAATTTCTGAGGTTTTTTAAATGCTAATTCCTAACTATAACGTGCCTGAAACCTATGGTTTTTTCTGTTAATTTCAAAGGTTTTTTAAATGCTAATTTCTAACTATGCCTACAGAGATAGGACATGTGAAGAAAGAAGAAAAAATGCACAGAAAGAAACAAAAGAAGTGCAGAAAGAAGCAACAGAAGTCCTCAAATACGAAGATAAGTGCAGGAAGAAGGATAACGTGCAGAAAGAACAAAAAGAAGAGCAGAAAGAAGCCTTGTTGCAAAATCATCCTGTACCCTCAACTTTTTCAGACGGATACTGGTGGTAACTGAGTCTGACTAACCAGTCCTAGAGCCAGTGCTATGTTAAAAGACACTTAGAATACAGTGAAAACACCTACATACACTAGGGAACATTATGCGTTGGGGTCCCCCTGTGATTAGCCTTACCTCCTCTATAAGCCCCTAGTATATAATAGGGCATGGGGATTAAAACTACCTCTTAAAACAGGCCACAGGGCGTTTTTGCACACGTTAACTCAGGCCCCGTCCCCTCCTTTCACCATTGTGTAAACACGCCCTGTGTCCGTTTTTAGTTGGGAGATTAAGTTCATTTGAGTCCTGAGGGTCCCTAGGGTCCAACTAGCCCACTAGGTACCTCCAGTAAGTGCCACAGAGCTGCGTTGCAGAGAGGTGTAAAAAGTGGCACGGCCTGGACCACCTCTCTGCAATGATGCAGCTCAGTGGTGCTTACTGGAAGCACTTGGTGGGCTAGTTAGCCCCCAGGGGCCCTCAGTATTGAAGGGAAATTATATCCCCAATTTAAAACGTGCCATGGTGCGTGTTTGCACATGTCACCTCAGGCCCCGTCCCCTCCCTTCACCACTGTGTAAACGCGCCCTGTGGCTGTTCTAAGTTGAGAGATTAAGTCCCCTTGAATCCTAAGGGTCCCTAGGGTCACACTAGACCACTAGGTACCTCCAGTAAGCGCCACAGAGCTGCGTTGCAGAGAGGTGTAAAAAGGGGCTTGGCCTCAGAACACCTGGCTGCAGCGCAGCTCCCTGGCGCATACTGGAGATGCCTGTTGGGGGCGCGTTTGCAGAGTGCTGCATGGAGGGGGCATGGCCTCCGGCACGATGCCAGTCTTTTATTTATTTTATTTTTTTAAGAAGGGGGGCTGTGTGGTTCCCCTTCTTATTCTAATTTATTGGCCCTGATGACCCCATCCCCCAGGGCCTGTCTCCTAATTATATTTTTTTGACCCCAATCCCCAGGGCCGGCCACTGTTTTTTATTATTTTTAAAAAATATATATTTATAGACACACCTAGGACATGCTGGACAAACCGTACGTACCTATCACCATGACGATTTGCGTGATATTCATTAAAAGGCGACTATGCATGCAATTAATCCACGTGGAATGTATTTACACCACTAGTGAAGCTCTGACATGTCTGATGCTCTACCGTGCCTAATCCCGGTAGACACCCTTGTCGTTTATTTATACAAACATGGGTAGCTATTGACGGGCACATTTAATACACATGCACACCAAGCCATTCAAAGGGGATTCGATAAAAATTCGACCAAAACTATGCAAGAAACCCCCCTCACAGTTAATAAAACACACATCCACTGCCGGATGTGTAATACTTTTTATTTTACTCTCTGGAAAGGGGACAAACATCACTTGCGAGTCACAGCGCGCTCCTGACAGAGCCCAATGCTGTGTTACACCCACCATTGCCTGCCGAGTGCCACACACCTCTGTATTGTATTCCACTAGCTAGTGCATATGCTATGACACTCTCTAGCCCATGTGCACTGTAACACCACCCCGTGAAAATGTCATGCCACACTTGTCTTCGCACGGGTTATATTGCCCCATCTAACGTGCCTTCCTCGATGCCTATGTTATAACGCACAGTGCTATGCCATACATATTACAATTTGGGATCCATATCTTTGTCACAGTGCATATGCAACGTTACACTCCCCAGCACATATTTTATATTACAACTTTAGAGACTAGTTAGGTTACACAACACTGCCCTGTGCATATTACACTCCAAGGCGCATATCGCATAGCACACGCTAGTGCCTGTGCTATCTCGCGCTCTCCAATGAATCTGTCATTGCGCACAATGTATTGCATATTATATTTCACGCCTGGTTCATCTTATATCACACTTTTTGGTGCATAGTTTATACCATACACTATATCTAGTTTTCATTTTCAATCGTGCTCTCAGGACTATGTTCTATATAACACTGTGTTCACCTACCCTTTTCACGGGCATTACATTTTGCGATAGGGGGTGGAGGGTCAGGGGGTGTTTTTGCCAAGTGAGCCCGGAGTCACAGTCACTAACGTCTTCTTCTTCCTGAATAAAAGTGAGATTATGCTGCATACTTGTTCATATTTTAAGTAGTTTGCACAGACAAAATGTTTTAAAAACAATAAAGTTTCTAATATCCGCCTTCTCTGAACAGTTAGCTTGCTGCCCCATCCCCCTCCTCCCTATCCTCTGTTGTGTGAATCCATGGACTAGCCTCCTCCCTCCTGCCATGCATGGTCTGATGTGCTGCCACTGCCCTCAATTTAGTATGATGTACCAGTCCACTCCTCCTGCCTTCCATTGCCCAATTCTATGCCCCATCATTGACCTCCTGCTTAAACTCTGTGCTTAGCTTGCTGCCCCTATTCTCCTTCCCCCTGCCCTCCGATGTCTTTGTGCATGCCCCTGCTCCATCCTTTTTGCCCACCATGTCCCATGGACCTGCCACTCCTATCTACTCTGAGTGTTCTGTTGAGCTGCCACTCCCCTCCCACCTGCCTAGCATTGTCAGATGACTGTAACCTGTCCCTGCCACCTCCACCCTGCCTGTCCACATGCCATGCCTCTATCCTCTTCCTCCTGTCCTACATGGTCCATTGTACTGCCACACCCTTCTGCCCTCCCTGGTCTGTTGTGCTGCAACTGCTCCTCCTGCCTGCCCCGTGTGGTCTGTTGTGAGGCCTCTTCCCCTGAACTTTCTTGTCTGTGCACAGGTCCTGACCCTCCCTTCTATCCTCCATCGTCCTTTGTGCATGCCCCTGCACCCTCCTTCTTGCCCATCATAGCCATTGTGCTGCCACTAACCCTCCCACTTGCCATGCATGGTCTTCTGTGCTGCCATGGCCCCTCCCACCTTCCCTGTGTGGTCAGTTAGCTGCCCCTGACCCCCTCCCACCTTCCCTCCATGGTCTGTGTGTATGCCATCACAGTCTCACTGTTGCTCTTCATGTTGTGTCTTGCTTCTAGTGCCCATCCTGCCTGACCTCCATGGCCATCTTGCTGCTCCTGCCCTGCCCCCTTGCCCCCAGCCCTCTGTTTACATGTGCAGACCCCTACTCCCTCCCTCCTGGCTTGTCTGTTCCATTGTAATGCCCCTGATCCGTCCCTCCTGCCCTTTATGGTCTGTTATGCTGCAGCCTTCTCTCCTGTCTGTCCATTATGGTCAGCTAGCTACCATTGCCTCTTGCCCCTCTGTTCTCTGTTGTCCATGTGCATGGTCCTGTCCCCTCCCTCTTGCTTTCTATGGATTGTTGTGCTGCACTCCCGTCCTGCATGCCCTGTGTGGTGTATTGTGCTGCTGCAAACCCTGATGCCTGCCCTGCAGGGTCAGTTTGGTGCACCTCTCCATGTCTCTCCTGTCCTCTGTTATCCAAGTCCATGTCCCTATCCCATTTCCTTCCATGATCCAATGTACCATACTTGCGAACATTTTGAACTTGGTAAGAGGGAGATTTTGAAAAAAAACTGGGGTATTGATTTTCCCCTTTGAGTTACATTGAAAAAGAGGATATTGTAGACAGGACTCAGATCAAATAAAGCCAATTTGAGCTTAAAAACATTGGACGTTTCCTGGCTGAATCGGGTCTGTTGGCATGTATGGTTGTACTACCATTGCCTCTTCCTTCTGCCCACAATGGTCTATTACATTGCCACAGCCTTGAAGGAGGGTAGATTTTGTATCACAGGGGGCCCCTGGCCCGTTCTGTCCACACCTGAAGTATGAGACCCTTGTCCTTGCCCTGCCAGCCGCATTTGTAGGCCGTATTAAATTGACCAGCGGGTCCTGTGTTGCTATATAATTATCCTGAGACATCCTTACCACTCAGCCAGCATAAAACCCCTGTGCAGGCCCTTCTGTTCAATATGTAGGCCTCTTTGTTAAATTGACCATAGCTCTGCAATTTTAGTGTATAGCAGTCTGAAGGCAGGTCTGCGAGGCCTTCTGCTCCAAACTAGTAGCCCCCACCCTACCCGAGTGCTCCGTGCTCGGTATCAAAGTTCAACATCCCCCTGAAGCTGTCGACATACAGTAGGCTGCATCCTGGACTGGTACTTGCTTCCTGGGCAGGTTTCCCGCTTTTAAGGAAGTGGCAACCGCAGAGCGTCAAGTTAGGAGAACTGAGGAGATTTTATACATGAATATATTGAATTCCTGTACAATACCCATTATTTTCTGCTTGCTCTATGGAACTTACGATAAGCGATTGGCCTGAGAGACTGACCTTTTCACCCAGTCCATTGTCAGCATTAAGTGGGTAAATGACGAAATGTCTGGTAAAATCTGCAGACGAAGCTTTTGGGTAGCATACGTAGGTAGATGTAGCGTGCAAAGGAGCCCACAAAATGATATAAAAAGGGAGCACCCACAGATATCGACGGACAACCTCGCCGTCTGTATGTAGGTTAACAGGCTGTGCAGGTTTTCCCCAAGAACTGGGAGCTCTTGTCTTCCTTTGCTTAAAATGTCTTGCTCGGCTTTGCTTGAAGTATCTTATTCTATTTTACCTATATGAAATGTCATGTTATGTTTAACCATTGTTCTCTTTACTTTTGCATTTAAAAGATGTTGTATTGTAATTGCAGGAATGCTTACTCTAAGAGTAAATGTGAGTGTCCCTAGGTAACATTTTCCTTGGTGTAACTTGTTTCTCATGATGCATTTATAGATGTGTTTTCTCTCTCTCTCTGTCAGTCCATTAATTGAGATACAGAGAATATCATGACAGCTGTATGATTATCTGGATTCTGTATTTTGTACTTTAGGTCTCTATTCTGCGGTTTCTTTGAAGTTGCATCTTCTCATTAAACTGCCATTGTATTCTGCCTCCAATTCCATGTCTCATATGTCTGTTTTCTTCATTTTTGGAGCAAGCGTTCCTAGGCACCCCGGCTCAAATTAAGGTGCCCCTTTTGTCCCTGACTCACTCTCCTGCTCAGTTCTGTGGTGGCTCCCGGGGCTCTGGGGACCGCCCCTAGCTTCCTTGACCCGTAATAGATCTTCCCTCCAACAGCCTCTCTTGCAAGTCCTGTATTGTTGGTTTGTTGCCCCTGCCCCCCTTTCCACTGCCCTCCATAGTCTGTTGTGCTTCCACGGCCCTTCCTGCCTGCTCAGTGTGGTTAAATTGTTGCCTTTGCACCCTCCTACCTGCCTTCAATTTTCAGAGTCCGTGCCCCTGGCCTCTGCCTCTCAACAGTATCCTAATGAACAACTAGATTGCTAACATTCTATATTTATTACAAAAGTGTGGAGCGCCTGACATCATCTTGATGTAATCAAAACTGTAATACCTAGAGCATTCCTTTAGAAATTACATATATGAGAGGGTCTTATTGGCATCAAAATTATGGTTAGTGCTCTAAAAGACTAAAATAAGGACATATTTTCTGAGTTTTCAAATAGCGACAAAGCACTTTTAAATTATTTGTTATCTTTATGTTTTTTTATCTAGTTGACAACTTGATTAAATGTTGCACTTAGGGGAGAGGATGTGGTGTTACTTCCAGAACTGCAGACTTTGCAACTGGGGAACCAGGTTGAAGTTTCTGCTTCAGCTCGACATTCTGTGATTCTGGTCAAATCACTTAGTCTCCCCATGTCTACAACCAAAATGAATTTGTTCTTGTGTGATGTAACCAATGCTCATGTAAAGCACTCCAATACCTGACAAGTCTGCACTATATAACACTGCAAAAACACAAAATAATAAGTGTTTTGCACACTTCTGTCATTGGGCTATATTTGGGCTATATCTGGGTGATTTTGGGCTACATTTGGGCTCTTTTGTCTCCGGTGGCCATCTTGGGAGATTTATTTGTTATGAAGTTTCCTAATTTCCTCATGTACTGCAGTCTCCTCAGTCGGAAATGCTTTCAGTTTTTTACTTTGATTCCATCATGAAGGTATTCAGATATGTCACACATTTGCCATGAATTCTGAATGTTAGCACTCTAGTTGCTCATTAGATCACTGTAGTAAAACTACTGCTCACCATGGAAGTCTGCTCCTGGTATTAAAAGTGAATGTTTCAGTCTGCATGTCAGAATTTTTTAATGAAATAGAAGAGGATTTGAGAAGTCACTCAAAATGTGCCCTCATTTTCTTTCTTCAGCATTAATCATAATTTCTATGGCAAAATGAACCCCCTCATTGTGTTCCTTTTTAAATTAAATGTTTTAAGTGTTACCAGTTTATTCCAATCAAGATGGCTTCAGGTGTGCCATACTTTTGTCATAATGAAGACAGTAAGTGCTCTAGTTGTTTTTAAGAACATTCTTGGACATTCTGTCATTGGGCTATACTTGGGCTACATCTGGGTGATATTTGGGCTACATTTGGGCTCTTTTGTCTCTGGTGGCCATCTTGGGAGACTTATTTGTTGTGAAGTTTCCTAATTTCCTCATTTACTGCAGTCTCCTCAGTAGGAAATACTTTCAGTTTTTTACTTTGATTCCATCAAGAAGGCATTCAAATGTGTCACACATTTGCCATAAAATCAGAATGTTAGCACTCTTTTTGCTCATTAGATCACTGTAGTAAAGCTACTGCTCACCAGGGAAAACTGCTGCTGGTATTGAAAGTGCATGTTTCAGTCTGCATGCCAGGATTTGAGAAGTCACTCAAAATGTGCCCTAATTTTTCTTTCTGCAGCACTGATCATACTTTTTATGGAAAAATGAACCACCTCATTTTGTTCCTTTTTAAATTAAATGTTTTAAGAGTTACCACTTTAATCCAAGCAAGATGGCTTCAGGTGTGCCATACATTTATCATAAGTAGGACGGTTAGCGCTCTAGTAGTTCTTTGGAACACTCTGGAAAGCTGCAGTAGAACACAAAGGAATCAACTGACAGTCTCTGCCCTTGTTGGATGTACATGTTTTACTGAGAATGTCAGACTTCATTCTCACATGACTGAGAAAGATAATGTGAATTTACAGAAAATAAGCTCTCAGTTTAGCTTATAGATCACCTTCCAAACCTCTGTGGTAAAAGCATGAGAAAATATTTTTCTCTCAATCATGATATCCCAGCAGAAGGCTTTTTCACATGGTGAAATCACCTTAGAACATACCACAATTCCTAAAATGAGTATGGTACCATCAACAAATGATTTATAATGTAACTAAAGTCTTAAAATCTTCTATTAACTGCAATGCTTTTTAATGAGGTGCTATCATGTATATTGGTCCCAAGATGGCTGCCAACACTTCTTGGATGAAGTGCTGACAGCCAATCAGATCTCAGGATGAGATGTGTGGTTAGGCTCCGCCCACATATATATATTGATTTAAATGCTATTTTCTCAGGAACTACTGAACAGATTTACACCAGACCTACAAAAGGCACTTCCTTGACCTGAGGACTACCTCTCTGCCAAATTTCAAGTAACTCTGTTCAGCCGTTCGGGCTGTAGCTGTGTCTAAAGGTCCTAAGGAAAAATGCATGGGAAAAACGCGTTTTGGGACCCCCCTTTTTTCTCAGCCCCCGCTTGACGAATCCCCCCGAGACTTTCAGGGTAGGAGCGGAGCGTAGCGCCCCACCTATTTTGAAAATTTCGCGAGGATTCATCGACCGGCGCCAAAGTTATTCCAAATAGAATGTTGCGGATTTCCTATGGAAACAGGGTCCTAACTATAACTATCTACTGGCGACCGCCAGTAGATAATATATATATGTGTATATATATATATATATATATATAATGTATATACATATTATCTACTGGCGGTCGCCGGTAGATAGTTATAGTTAGGACCGTGTTTCCATAGGAAATCAGAAAATTCTATTTTGAATAACTTTGGCGCCGGTTGACGGATCCTTGTGAAATTTTCAAAACTAATGGGTCGCTCCGCTCAGCTCCTACCCTGGAAGTCTCGGGGTGATTCGTCAAGCGGGGGCTGAGAAAAAAGGGGGGTCCCAAAACACGTTTTCCCGTTGCATTTTCCCATAGGACCTGTAGTCGAAGGTACAGCCCGAACGGCTGAACAGAATTACTTGAAATTTGGCAAAGAGGTAGTCCTCAGGTCAGGGATGTGCCTTTTGCATATATGGTGTCAATCTGTTTGGTAGTTCCTGAGAAAATTGCAGTTAAAAGTACATAAATATCTATATGCGCGCACCGTGGGCGCACCGTGCGCGCACCTTAACGTGCACGAGCGTAATTGTGATTGGTGGTTACATGTCAGTCAATATTCGAATCGGTCGAAATCAGGAAGTGTTGTCTGCCATTTTGTGTGTGACAGTAAAAAAGAAAGGTGGAGAACGTGAACAGGGGGCAGGGTACAGAGTTCCTGACCCCCTAGCTTTTGTCAGGAGGTCCCTGAAGGACCCTGAAGGGTGAAAAAAACATTTTATATTTTGTTAAAAAATCGCGGGGTGCGCGCACCGAGCACGAGGTGCGTGCACCGTGCGCGAGGTGCACGCACGGTGCGCGCATGGCGGAAAAAAAATCATAAAAAAAATAGAATTAAAAATCAAATTTGAGTGTTTAGATGTTAGATGGCTCTAAAAAGAGCCGTTGTGTTAATTGAGGAACAGAGGAACAAAAAAATGAAAAAAATTATAGGGTGTGCTGCTGTATCTTGCTCTCTATTAGGGGAATGCTGGTGTCCCCATAAGAGAGAGCAGAGCATTGCACGCATTGCACCGTATATGCACCCTTCTTGAAAAGAGGGTGTATATCCAGAGGAACAGAAGCAGGTGAAGCTGCCGCCACAGATGAAGTGCTCGGCTGAGCTGCCGATGATGTGCTCGGCTGAGCTGCGGTGGATGTGCTCGGCTGAGCTGCTGGAGGGTTGTCTCTAGCAGCTCGAGCAAAAGCCACAGGATGTACTCCTTTAACGTGCCTGATCATAGTGAAGATACTAAAAGAGTATTTCTTTTTAGGATCTCCTCTTGATAAGACAACACCACAAATAGTGCAGGTGACCCTCTGGAAATCTAAAAAATTGCCAGATAAAAGTGTCTTTCTGTTTCCTCTGTCTCACAAGGGTCTCCTGCTCACTCCCAGAAGATGACTGCTGCTCTGCCATTCTCAAGTACTGGAGTACTGGAAAAGCTGCTCAGCTCCTTCTCCCAGAGAATCAGAAGAAATAATGAGGGAAGTGGGTGTGGTGTTGGAAGTTTCTGGAACTGAAACTACTATAAACCAATGAAAAGTGTTTAATGCTGAAGCCTCAGCACACGTGATAAATATAAGTGCTTTAGTTCAATTTACACATGAGATATGAGTACATAAAAGAATTTCTCTCTTTAAAACACAGAGTGCAGTTTTCTTCTTGTCTTCTTTATTAAGACGAGTCCAGGTGAAGTGTCGAGATTACAGCCAACACGTGTTTCGTCGCATCGGGAGTGTGATCCCGCGACTTCCTCAAGGCTGTGCAAATAAACAGAAAAATGCCAGCTCATACCATGAAAGTACATACAGTAACTGCAATCCACAGAAGTCAACATTAAGTTTGGCATCGTGATCCCAAACACAGTGAGTAATTGTGTGAGGGAAGGTTAAGTTCCCAAAAGGAAGGTAGGAACCCATAAGGGGAATGATGAGCAAAAAGTCTTCGAAGCAAACCAAACACATGGAGAGAGAAAGGCCCGATTGTGAAACTACGTGATTGCTAAGTGAACTGCTGGTTGTGCGAATTATTGATAACATTATCGCCGTCGTGGGAGGTAAGTGCCATGTCAACGTTAAAACAAAACGTGACTGAATAAATAACACCCAAAATACCGAGGTGAATTGTTTACCTCTCTTGGTATTCTTGAAATCTCTGTTTACAGCAGGGAAATACAATAAAATGAAAAACATTAAATGATGATCCAGTCGTCATTTCAGTGAGCAATTTCCGAGCTAAAAAGTCGCTAAACCTACTTTAATTGTGGTTGTAATTCCGGCCCACAAGAGGTTCTAGGTTCAATAGTAAAAACGAGGGATTCCACAGAATCAACAGGGAGGCGTTCGTGTGCAAACACTTCACTATGGGGATGAAGAATACAAACGTCACGGTCCAGACGATCTATAGCGTATTCTTGTTATTCCAAACAACGCTGTCTGTTATAAATGAAAACTTAAGGTCTATGCTTGTCGTCCCGTATCTGTTAATTCCAAACGGTCCCATCGCAAATACGCTGCCAATTATGCAAGCCCAAATCACAAGTCATGCTCTATTTGTCTATAGGATCATAAGATCCTAGGTGATTCCAATTGGCATCCTGAATATCACTCATACCCTGTTGCAGTGTCACGAGATAAGTCCCTGACTCCGTTTAACAAACAATCGTAATAACCCATATGGGGCATATACGAAAATCACCTTGTGGAAACAGAGTGCCGTTCCAACATGCAACCAACCTCGAATCAGGTTAAACGCATTCTCCTTACCTGACTTATTCTTCCCAAATATCGATGCCAAACTTAATGTTGACTACTGTGGATTGCAGTTACTGTATGTACTTTCATGGTATGAGCTGGCATTTTTCTGTTTATTTGCACAGCCTTGAGGAAGTCGCGGGATCACACTCCCGATGCGACGAAACACGTGTTGGCTGTAATCTCGACACTTCACCTGGACTCGTCTTAATAAAGAAGATAAGAAGAAAACTGCACTCTGTGTTTTAAAGAGAGAAATTCTTTTATGTACTCATATCTCATGTGTAAATTGAACTAAAGCACTTATATTTATCACGTGTGCTGAGGCTTCAGCATTAAGTAACGTTAAGCTCCGGCTTACATTTGTAGAGTGTGTGGTGTCTCTACGCCTTTCAGCACCGTCGTATTAGGGGACCGGTAACACATGTGCACTTTCTCCGTAGCGCCATATACCTATGACACATACCACAGACCATTAAAATTAGCAATGAAAAGTGTTGTTTCTTAATCACATGACCTGAAACTACTATAAACCAATGAAAAGTGTTGTTTCTAAATCACATGACTTGCCGTGCGCGCACGGTGCGCGCACGGAGCACGCGCCTACGGAGCACACGCGCATGTGCGTACGGAGCACGCGCATACGGAGCACACGCGCATGCGCGTATGGAGCACGCACGCATGCGCGTACGAAGCATTTGAGATGTCATCAGTGATGTCATGAGTGATGTCACTGACCATGTCATGAGTGATGTAATATGTGACGTCATCAGCAGTGGATTGCGGGCGCGCGAGTCATAGTTAGCTGAACTAACTATAACGGGGGAATTTCATTGGTTTTTTATGAGTGAAATGTCCAGCTAACTATAACATGTGTGAAACCTATGTTTTTTTCAGTGAATTTTATATATATACATTCGACAACGTGTATTGATGAATCAGTAGGTGTATGAGTGTCTGTATGGATGATTTAGTGGGTGCATGACTGACTGTATAATGGAGTGATTATACGAGTCTCAGTGAATGTATGGGTGTGTGAGTGACTAATCTGTGTGAATGTCTATATCAGTCTGTCAGTTGGTGTGTAAGTGTCTGCATGGGTTGGTGAGTAGCTACATGAGTGTCTATATGGGTTATTGATTGGTTGTCTGAGTACCATTATGGGTGCCTGAGTGTCTGTGTTGGTGGGTGAGGGTGTGTGTGACTCCCTGCATGGATGTGTGGGTGGGTGAATCCCTGGGTGTATGGATCATGAGTGCATGTGCTAGGGGCTCTATGGGTGAGTGAGTGTGCGTATGGCTGTGTCTGTGAGTGAATGGATGTCTCAGTGGTATATGGGTGAGTAACTGCATATGTGAAAGGCAGTATATGTGAGTGATGGAGTATATAAGTGACTGTGTGAGTGAGTGATTTTGAGAGTGGCTGTATGGGTGAGTGTGTGCTTGTGTCAGTGATTGTATAGGAGAGTAAGTATGGGTTAATACCTGTATGAAATGAGGCGGTGTGTGTATAACTGTATAGGTGAATAATTGGCAGTATGATTGACTTTTTGGGTGAGTTACTAGGTGTGTGAGTAGCTCTATGGGTGACTGACAGTGTATGAGTGGCTGTATTGGATGTATGAGTGGATATATCAGTGGCTGTATTAATGAGTGACTGGGTGTATGAGTGCCTGTATGGGTGAGTGAGTGGATGTGTATGTAGACAGTAAGTCCCACACAGCAGGATTGCTGAGTTCTGATACACCACGCCCCCTTTCTGCACCAGTCTGCAAACACACCTTCTGGTACGCTATTGGTTTGGAGATGAAGTCCCCTTCACTGTTGGGGGTCCTTAGGGGCCAACTAGCCTACCTGTTACCTCCAGTAAGCCCCTCACAGTGGGATTGCTAAGAGGTGGTCACAGGCCACACCCCTTTTCTCCACAACTTTACAAACACACCTCCTGGCATGCTCTTGGTGGGGGATGAAGTCCCCTTGCCTCTTTAGGGTCCCTGGGGGCCAACTATCCCTCCTGTTACCTCCAATAAGCCCCACACAGCTGGATTGCTGGGAGGTGGTCAGAGGCCACGCCCCATTTCTCCACCACTCTACAAACGTTCCTCAGGACACAAGGGGACCTCATCGCCCCACCAGCAGTGTGTCAAGAGGCGCGAGTGGTGTAAAAAGGGGTGTGGCCTCTGACCACCTCTCAGCAATCCCACTGTGTGGATTTCGACCACGGGGACCCCATCCCCCGAGGCCTGGCCAATTTTTAAAAAAATAGTTTTTTTCCCCCGGGGCCTGACCCATTTAAAAAAAAAATAATTAAAAAGGAAGAGGGCCACGAGCCCCCCCTCCCGACGTCAATTTTGGCCACAGGGACCCCATCCCCCAGGGCTAGGTCTACGTTTCTATTTTAAGTCATAAGGTTAGGGGGCCTCCCACCCCCAGACCATTTTACACCACGGGGACCCCATCCCTGGAGCTTGGCCATTTCTTAAAAGAAAAAAAAGTCTTTTTAAGGGAGGGGAGCCTTGCCATTCATTTAATTTAAATGAAAAAAAGGGAGGGGGCCCGAGTGCCCCCCTCCCAAGCCATTTTCGGCACCGGGGACCTCATCCCTCGGAGCATAGGAAGATGATCAGTGTCTGCGGGGGGTGCCTGAATGCTCCTGCGGTCCCGGCCTGCTCCCGCCTCCTGAGGGAGCCGGTATTGCTTTTTACCTCCAGAGAGCTGCTGACATGCAGCTCTCTGGGGGTAAAAAGCAAAATGCTTTACTGTGAACAAGTGAGACCAAAATGCTCTCACTTGTTCACAGTGGAGCACTTGTTTGCTATGGAATGGCGGGAGCACTTCTCCCACAATCCCGTAACAAACTGCAATGTCCCGGGAGTGGGCACCCTGGGACATTGCTAGAGCTATTTAAATGCTAGGGCCAATTACAGCTCCAGGGTAGAGCCCCGGGGAGGGGACGGTCCCTGGGGTTGCGGGGGGCCCTGTGCCCCCCTGTTATTATGATATATTTAGCCCCGGGGTGGTGGCGGTCCCCAGGGCTGTGTGGGGGGGCTGGAGCCCCCCATATTTTTCTACATTTAACCCCGGGGAGGTGGCGGTCCCCGCGGCTGCGGGGGGCCTGTGGCCCCCAACATTAAGATACATTTAGCCCTGGGGAGGTAGCAGTTCCCGGGGCTGCACTGAGGGGCTGGAGCCCCCACACATTTTTCTACATTTAGCCCCGGGGAGGTGGTGGTCCCCGGGGCTGCAGGGGGGCCTGTGGCCCTCCGCATTATGACACATTAAGGCCCAGGGAGATGGCAGTGCTCGGGGCTGCGGGATGCCGCAAAGCCTCCCCATGCAATATATAAGCCCCTGGGAGGTAGCCCCTGCATCATTATTTACAAAGCGCGGGAGACTGTGCTTCAGCCGATCCAGCGCAAAACCAGTCGAAAATTAAAAAAATATATGCTTTTTGGGACCTCCTGAGCAGGCCTAGGGGGTCAGGGTGTTTCTACCCTGCTCCCTTTTCTTACTCTTTTATGTTTTTTGACTTTTTTTCTTGTGACTCGGTTCACCCGAGTCACAAGATGGCTGCCAACACTTCCTGGTTTGAAGTGTTGGCAGCCAATCAGATCGCAGGCTCAAGCTTGGGAGGGTTTTTGGCCACAGTTGTATATCTGAGAAATATTAACATTTCTCAGGAGCTACTGAATGGATTTACACCATTTAACAGAAAGAGTGCACTCTGGACCAAGAGCTACCTTTCTGCCAAATTTGGTGTAAATCCGTTTAGCAGTTCAGCCTGTAGCTGTGCCAACAGTTTCCTATGGAAATTAACAAGGAGAATAAGCTTTTTGGGACCCCCCCCTTTTTCTCGGCCCCCACTTGACGAATCACCCCGAAACTTTCAACATAGCAACTGACCTGACCGCCCCTTTAGTTTTGAAAATTTTGCTTGGGGGCCAACTACCCCTCCTGTTACCTCCAATAAATCCTACACAGTGGTATTTCTAAGAGGTCTTCGGAGGCCATGCCCCCTTTCTGCACCACTCTCCAAACGCACCTCTTGGTAAATTACTGGTTGGGGGATGAAGTCCACTTTACTCCTGAGGGACCTTGGGGGCCAAGAAGCCCTCCTGGTACCTCCTGTGAGTCCTAAGCAGCGGAATTCCTGAGCGCTGGTCAGAGGCCCAGCCCCCTTTCTTCACCTCTCTACAAATGTGACTACTAGTTAAAGAAGCATTTGCAATGCAATAGGTCTCGCATTTGCAAAAGTTAGGGCTATTGGCATTGTAAATGTCAAAGTTGTTTACTAATGTTTTTGGGAGTTGAGTGGATGTATGTTGTGTGTAGTGGAATTATGTGGTATGTTGTGCAGTGAAATTATGTGCATAGAATGTATGTGGTATTTAGTGTATAGGAGTTATGTAGAGTGGGATTATGTTTTATGGAGAGTAATTATGTGGTATGGTAGTCTGTGTTGTGGAGTGGTAACCTCAGGTTTAGTCTTCCTCGTTTCCATAGAAGCTAAACGATAAACTCAATGAGACAAAAAAAAAAGGAACCACTGAGGAGCCCTTCTGGACCTAGTCGGAGGTATGAGCAGGGCCACTGGAATTATGTGACTGTTCGTCTGCACTGGTTTTCACATAATTAGACATTTTCGGCATTTGCCACATAATCCATCATCTGCTGCATAATCTGCAGATTTGAACAAAAAACCTTGTTTCTAGCTCAAACGGCTCAAACGTTACAAAAAATGCAGCAACAAGTATTACAGCATGGTGGAAGGCCCTTTGCAAACCTACAATGGTCACCTGTTACTTATTGCTAAATGTGGGTGTTAAATTGGTACTGATGGTGTGCAAAGCACTCTTGCTTCTTTCTGTGCCTCTCTTGCCTCTTAATGCATTTCTCTTGCTTCCTTGTGCACCTTTCTTCCTTTTTCTGCAGCACTGTTGTCTCTTTCTGCACATCTCTACCGCTTTCTTCACCTCCCTTCTTTCTGCACCTCTCTTGCTTTTTCTACACCTCTCTTTCATTTTTCTTCGGCACCTTTCTTGCCTCTTTCTGCACCTCCGTTGCTTCTTTCTGCACTTCTCTTAACTCTTTCTGCACCCTCTTGTCTCTATCGGCACCTCTCTTGCCTCTTTCTGTACCTCTCTACCCTCTTTCTCCACCTCTCTTGCCTCTTTATGCACCTCACTTGCTTCTTTCTACAATTCCCTTGCTTCTTTCTGCACCTCTCTCTTGCTTCTGTCTGAACCCCTTTTGCCTCTTTCTGCACCTCTGTTGCTTCTTTCTGCACTTCTCATGCTTCTTTCTGCACCTCTCTTGCTTCTTTCTGCATCCTTCTTCCTGCACCCCTCTTTCCTCTTTCTGCACCCCTGTTGCCTGTTTCTGTACCTCTCTTGCCTCTTTCTGCACTTCTCTTGCCTCTTTCTGCACTTCTCTTGCCTCTTTCTGCATTTTTGTTGTTTTTTTCTGCACTTCTCTTGCCTCTTTCTGCACCCCTCTCGCCTCTTTCTGCACCTCTATTGCTTCTTTGTGCACCTCTATTACTTCTTTCTGCACACCTCTTTCCTCTTTCTGCACCTCTCTTGCCTCTTTCTGCACCTCTCTTGCCTCTTTCTGTAGTTCTCTTGCCTCTTTCTGTACCTCTGTTGCTTCCTCCTGCACTTCTCTTACTTTCTTCCGCATGTCTCTTTCTTCTTTCTGAACCCCTCTTGCCTCTTTCTGCACCCCTCTTTGCTCTTTCTGCACATCTCTTGCGGGTTTCTGCAACTCTCTTGCCTCTTTCTGCAGTTCTCTTGTCTCCTTCTGTACCTCTGTTGCTTCTTTCAGCACCTCTTTTGGCTATTGCTGCACCTCTCTTGCCTGTTTCTCTACCTCACATGCCTCTTTCTGCACCTCTCTTGCCTCTTTCTGCACTTCTCCTGCCTCTTACTGCACCTCACTTGCCTCTTTCTGCACTTCTCTTGCTTTTTTCTGCACCTCTCTTGATTCTTTCTGCAACTCTCTTGTCTCTTTCATCACTTCTATTACTTCTTTCTATACCTCTCTTGCCTGTTTCTGCAGTTCTCTTGCCTCTTTCTGCACCTCTGTTGCTTCTTTCAGCACCTCTGTTGGCTATTGCTGCACCTCTCTTGCCTGTTTCTCCACCTCTCATGCTCTTTCTGCACCTCTCTTGCCTGTTTCGCCACCTCACATGCCTCTTTCTGCACCTCTCTTGCCTCTTTCTGCACCTCTCTCACCTGTTTCTGCAACTCGCTTGCCTTTCTGCAGTTCTTTTGCCTCCTTCTGCACCTCTGTTGCTTCTTTCAGCACCTCTGTTGGCTATTGCTGCACCTCTCTTGCCTGTTTCTCCACCTCGCATGCCTCTTTGTGCACCTCTCTTGCCTCTTTCTGCACTTCTCATGCCTGTTTCTACATCCCTCTTGCCCCTTTCTGCATCTCTGTTGCCTCTTTCTTCACCTCACTTGCTTCTTTCTTCACCCCTCTTGCCTCTTTCTGCACCCCTCTTTCCTCTTTCTGTATCTCACTTGCATCTTTCTGCAAGCCTGTTCCTTCATTCTGCACCTCTCCTGCCTGTTTCTGCACCTCTCTTGCCTCTCTCTGCACTTCTCTTGCCTCTTTCTGCACCTCTGTTGCTTCTTTCTGCACTTCTCTTGCCTTTTTCTGTAACCCGTTTGCCCCTTTCTGCACCTCTATTGCTTCTATAAGCACCTCTGTTGCTCCTTTCTGAACCTCTCTTGCTTCTTTCTGCAGCCCTCTTGCTTCTTTCAGCACCTCTTTTGCTTCTTTCCAGTGACTTCTCTTGCCTCTTTCTGCACCCCCTTGCTTCTTTCTGCACCTCTATTGGTTCTTTCTGCACCACTCTTGCTTCTTTCTGCACCTCTCTTGCCTCTGTCTTCACCCCTGTTCCCTCTTTTTGCACCTCTTTTGCCTGTTTCCGCAACTCTCTTGCTTCATTCTGCAGTTCCCTTGCCTCTTTCTGCACTTCTCCTGCCTCTTTCTGCACCTCACTTGCATCTTTCTGCACGTCTCTTGCTTTTTTCTGTGCCTCTCTTGTTTCGTTCTGCAACTCTCTTGTCTTGTCTCTTTCATTACTTCTATTGCTTCTTTCTATACCTCTGTTGCTTCTTTCAGTACATCTCTAGCCTCTTTCTGCACTTTTCTTGCCTGTTTCTGCACCTCTCTTGCCTCTTTCTGCACCTCTGTTGTTTCTGTCTTCACCTCACTTGCTTCTTTCTTCACCCTCTTGCCTCTTTCTGCATCCCTCTTCCATCTTTCTGCACCTCTCTTGCCTCTTTCTTCGCCCCTTTTACCTCTTCGTGTACCTCTCCTGCCTGTTTCTGTCCCTCTCTTGCCTCCTTCTGCACTTTGTTTGCCTCTTTCTGCACCTCTGTTGCTATTTTCTTCACTTCTCTTCCCTCTTTCTGCACCCCATTGCCCCTTTCTGCACCTCTGTTGCTTCTTTCTGCACCTCTCTTGCTTCTTTCTGCACCCCTCTTGCCTCTTTCTGCATACTTCTTCCCTCTTTGTGTACCTCTCTTGCCTCTTTCTAAACCTCTTGTGCCTCTTTCTGCAGTTCTCTTGCCTCTTTCTGCAGCTCTCTTGCTCCTTTCTGTACTTCTCTTGTTTCTTTCTGCACCTCTCTTGCTTCTTTCTGTACCCCTCTTGCCTCTTTCTGCACACTTCTTCAATCTTTGTGCATCTCTCTTGCCTCTTTCTGTACCTCTCTTGCCTCTTTCTGAAGTTCTCTTGCCTCTTGCTGCACATCTCTTGCCTCTTTCTAAACCCCTCTTCCCTCTTTCTTTACCTCTCTTGCCTCGGTCTGCCCCCTGTTCTCTCTTTTTGCACCTCTTTTGCCTGTTTCTGCAACTCTCTTGTTTCTTTCTGCAGTTCTCTTGCCTCGTTCTACAGCTCTGTTGCTTCTATCTGCAATCTCATGCCTCTTCCTGCACCCCTCATGCCTCTTTCTGCATCTCCATTTGTTCTTTCTGCACTTCTCTTGCTTTTGTCCGCACCTCTCTTGCTTCTTTCTGCACCCCTCTTGTCTCTTTCTGCACCCCTCTTTCCTCTTTCTGCATGTCTCTTGCCTCTTTCTGCAGTTCTCTTGCCTCCTTCTGCACCTCTGTTGCTTCTTTCTGTAGTTCTCTTGCCTCTTTATGCACTCCTCTTGACTGTTTCTGCACCTCACTTGCTTCTTTCTGTACCTCTATTGCTTCTTTATGTACCCCTCTTCCCTCTTTCTGCATCTTTCATGCCTCTTTCTGCACCTCTATTGCTTCTTTCTGCATTTCTCTTGATTCTTTCTGCACCTCTATTGCTTCTTTGTGCACCTCTAATGCTTCTTTCTGCACCTCTCTTACCTGTCTGCATCCCTGTTCCCTCTTTCTGCACCTCTTTTGCCCATTTCTGCAACTCTCTTGCCTCTTTCTGCAGTTATCCTTCCTTTTTCTGCACCGCTCTTGCCTCTTTCTGCACCTCCGTTGGATCTCTCTGCACTTCTCCTACTATTTTCCTCACCTGTCTTGCTTCTTTCTGCACCCCTCTTGCCTCTTTCTGCACCCCTCTTTCCTCTTTCTGCAACTCTCTTGCCTCTTTCTGCAGTTCTCTTGACTACTTTTGCACCTCTGTTGCTTCTTTCTGCACTTCTCTTGCTTCTTTCTGTGCCTTTCTTCCTCTTTCTGTACGTGTCCTACCTATGTAGGCATAGTCAGAAATTAGCATTTTAAAAACCTTAGAAATTCACTGACAAAAATAAAGGTTTCAGGGACGTCACTAGGGGTGGGTGGAATTTGCATAGTCGCGCTACGCGAAGATCCACGAAAAAGTAAAAAATTTCCGTGAACACGCGGAATTGCTTGTTTGCGATGCTTTTTTTCCTGTTCCCGATTGCTGTCTGCGTGCTCGGGGGGGAATATCTCGTGAACACGCATTTTGAGAATGCAAACAAGCAAACAAATCAGCGAAGCCGCAGAATGTAGAATTTTGGGTAATTCGACGTTCTCCGCGGAACGCGAAATTACCCAAACACCGCAAATTCCGCGAGCGGAATGGAATTTACCGCCCAAGCCTAGACGTTATAGTTAGGAATTAGCATTTAAAAAACGTTAGAAATTCAATGAAAAACCAACAGGTTTCAGGGACGTTATAGTTAGGCTGACATGTCACTCATATAAAATTAGAGTAATTCAGCTGTTATAATTAGATGAGCTAACTACAACTCGCGCCCCCGCAATGCACTGCTGACATGGTTAGTGACATCACTGATGACATCTTAAATGACATCACTGATGACATCACTGATGACACCATCCACGTAATATCTGATGCACCTCTTCACACCCTAATATAACCTTTCATACACCCACTCTAAAATACAGACAACCATTCTCGAAACCATAGACACACTAATACCAGTTAGTACATACCCACTCACTGATTCACACGGGTACACACATTCACTCACTCACCCATACAGTCACTCATTCATGCAGTCACTCATCTATACTGCCACTGATATATGCAATCATATACCCATACAGACACTCACACACTGCTACTCACCCATAGAGTTACTCACGGTGTGTGAGTCAGTCACACAAAGAATCAGTCACATTGCCATTTACTTACCTATACTGTTATACACACACCACTTCACTTATTCATACAGATACTAACTCATACTTATTCTTTTATACAATCACTGACACAAACACACACTCATCCATACAGTCACCCTCACTATCCTCATATAGTCACTTATATACTCCAACACTTACATATACTGCCTTTCACATATGTAGTTACTCAGACATGTACCACAGAGATATCCACTCACTCATGAACACAGCCATATGCACACTCACTCACCCACTCAGCCCCTTGTACACGCACTCATGGACCCATTCACCCAGTGAATCACCCACTCACACATCCATACAGAGAGTCCCCCCACCCACACAGACACTCAGGCACCCTTACAGGTACTCAGCCAACCAATCATTAACCCACATAGATACTCATGTAGCTACTCACCAACCCATGCAGCCACTTACACGCCAACTGACAGACTGATACAGACATTCACACAGATTGGTCATTCACCCATGCATTCACTAAGACATGTTCAATTACTCACTTATACAGTCAGTCACGCACCCACTAAATCATCCATTCAGATACTCATACACCCACTCATTCTTCAATACACCTTGGCGTATATATATAGATAATGTCATCAGTGATGTCATTTGAGATGTTGTCAGTGATGTCATCAGTGATGTCACTGACCATGTCATGAGTGATGTAATATGTGACATCATCAGCAGTGCATTGCGGGGGCGCGAGTTATAGTTAGCTCAGCTAACTATAATTGCTGAATTTCTCTGGTTTTGTACAAGTGAAATGTCAGCCTAACTATAACGTCCCTGAAATCTGTGGTTTTCTCAGTGAATATATATATATATATATATATATATATATATATATATATACATGCCCCGCGACACAATTGACATCTTTCACGAAAATGTGACAGCGCAATTGAAGAAATTACAGAAACGAATTTTCAATCAGAAAATCAAGTATGACAGACAAACCCAGCAATATGAGGCTCTGGTGTCTAAACTGAGCAAAGATAAGGGAGTCATCATTAGAAGTAGTGATAAAGGAGGTAATATTGTCTTAATGACAAGAAATGACTATGATAAAGAAGCTTACCAACAATTGAATGACAGACTTTGCTATGAGCGTATCAACCAGGCAACTATGAAAAGTACACTTAATGAATATCATCAAAAATTAGTGAAATGGAAAAGTAAACGGTTACTCTCGGAGGATGAATTCAAATTTCTTAAGAACTCTTTCCCCACAACTCCTATGATGTATTTAATTCCTAAAATCCACAAAAATAAGGAGAAGCCCCCCGGCAGACCGATTATCTCCGCCAGGGGAGGCCCAATGGAAAAATCTTCGGTCTACATTGACTATTTCCTTCAAGGATATGTAAAAACGCTGGACTCTTTTGTACAGGACACAGGAGATTTTTTATTGAAGATCCAGCAGATCACATGGGTGGAAGGTTATTGGATGCTTGCATTAGATGTAGTCTCACTATATACGAGTATAAGGCACATGGATGGCTTAGCAGCAATCCAGTACTTCTTATCTCGTAGGTCGGCTCAATTCAAAGACCACAGTGATATGTTAATCCAAATGCTTAGTCACTGCCTCCAGAATAATATATTCATGTACAATAACCTGCTCTATCGACAGCTACAAGGTGTAGCTATGGGGGCCAGTTTCTCTCCAAGCTATGCCTGCCTGCATATGGGCGCTTGGGAGGAACTGGTCCTTAAAGTGAAACACAAGAAAACATTTGAGGATAATGTAATAATGTGGTTACGTTTTATTGATGATTTATTTATTGTGTGGAGGGGAACTAAAGAGCAGGCAGAGACATTTGTCAATGAAATTAGCAACAATGAACTCAACCTAAGTTTTACAGCTACTATGAGTCAATCTTCCGTTACATTCCTAGATACTGAGATATATATAGCCAACAATAAAATTGAATCGAGATTATTTAGGAAGAGTACTGCAGGAAATACAATCCTCCATGCAGGCAGTGCTCACCCAGCACATCTCATATCCAGTATCCCCTATGGGGAAATGCTACGCCTCAGACGAGTGTGTAGCAATGAACATGAATTGAGAATTGCCCAACAGGCTAGCAAATGCAGATTTTTAGAACAGGGATACTCTGAGAACACTATTGATATATCAGTCACTAGGTCAATGAAAGCTAATAGACAGGAATTACTCGATGCCTATAAACCTGCTGATATCTCTAACAAAGCCATAGAATGGACAAATCCTGATCCTACTAATCCCCCAGCTAACTCATTCCGAATAATCACTGGATACAGCAAACAGCATTCGGAGTTATATAAAATCATTAATAGTAACTGGCCCATTGTCCTGAGCGATCCACTGATTGGCCCCTCTCTACCTCGCAAAGCATCTCTTACCTTTAGCAGGGCCCCTTCAATGAGGGATAGACTGGTTGATACCAACCCGGAGATCATTGAAAAAACCTCATGGTTACAAACCAATTGGGGTTTTTTCAAATGCAAAACGTGTAAATCATGCACACACGGTATAAACATGAAGGAATACAGGGACGCTTTTAGTGATAAGAAACATCAAATCAGTAAGGTCCTTACATGCAAGACAGAGTTTGCGATATATGTCTTACAGTGCCCTTGCGGGTTACAGTATGTGGGAAGCACGAAACACGCAGTGCATAAACGCATACTGCAACATCTCCGGGCAGTTACAAATCAAGACAAAACATACCCTGTCGCAAGGCATTTTAAAGAACATCACAATAGTGATAACCAGGGCCTCAAGTTTTTTGTAATTGATGCAGTAAATGCCAGTAGAAGAGGAGGTGACCGCGAGTCCAAGCTACGCAAATTAGAAACAAGATACATATTACAACTGGACTCGAAGCACCCAGGAGGCCTTAATATCACAGAAGATCTACATACATGTTTATTTTAATAAAGTGGTAATTATTTATTATTGATAGTAGATCCCCTCTGTGGGACCTTTTAACTTTTTTAAATATTTATTGTTTTATTATATTCAGTAAATTTGGAAAAGTATATTTATGCGTTTTATATATGTGTTTTATACCAGCTACACATATTCGCTTTTGTCTACTACATCGGCATACGGAATTTTACCACTTTAATGATAATTTATAAGGTTTCTAGGATTGGATCATAAATTTATTTTTACCATGTATGAAATACTTCTGTTAATGATCTAAGTGAGCATCCCCCAAGCTAAGTAACCCCTGATCCCGACAGTGATCATATTAGGTCTGAATATACATAATAAATATTGTTATAACTATTTGAAGGTATTCATCAGCACAGGCTATTTTTAATAGTATTATTCTAGTATTGCTGAAGTAGTCAGTCCCCTAAGCCACAAAAGAAAATAAGATATTTATATTCTTATTCACTTTATTTCACGCATCATAAGGGTTCTATGTTTTTACTAGCAAACAATAAACATGAGAGAAACTATCTATATATTATAGAATAAGAGTATTCAATAACATGCTATAGGGGGTAGATATGCTATCTGCCAATGAACGGAGGATACAACGATGTGCATCTAATAGTTTATTTGCACATATATGGGAAATTAGTATGTGAACATTATGTTTTGTGACATATTATCGATCTGGCATTTAACCCATGATTGTACATATTCAAGAACAGATATAACATGTAATTGGATTTAACCACTTATTACATACTACAGTAGTTAATATTAAGATATACGGCATTGGACCGCTTACAAGAATTAACGCTGTGTTTCATTCGACTATAATACAGATTTGCACTATTTGCTGATTTGCACAATTGTCTTTTTAAATTTAAATCAATTGTATAATAGCCAACAAATGAAGCCATTTTAATATGTATAATATTTGTCGAATATTTGAAATTGCACTGTTTACATACCAATACGCAGTTGTATTTTTTCTACCTCTATGGTAAAACCCTATCACATGCTTGAACTCTGAACCCTGTTCAATCAGCACTGTCACTTTAAATAATGTGGTCTAACTCATTCACATTGTCATGTGAACAAGGCTCGGACGAGCCGAAACGTTATGGCGACATACCGCACAAAATAAATCTTTTGCACGAATTACCTGGTCCGTGTCCGTGTAAGCTTCGAGGCAGTTCTACGGAAATTGGTGACATATATATATATATATATCCAACAACAGAGTTACCCCATTTAGAAGAGCCAACTTGCAGGTAGGTAAAATCTTCGTTTATTGTGCAAATTGTCAGCGCAGTGGAGGGAAACAGAGTCCAAATGTATAAGTGAGCCTGACGCGTTTCATGCTTCTCGAGCATTTCTTCAGAGGCTTTAGTGAACATTTCATGGAGCACCGGCTGATTAAATCCTAAACACCTGCCCCAGTGGGCGTTGGCTCTCCCAGAGCCTGCTGGTGTTTGTAGTTCCATTAATTTTGCTGCAGTGAGCTGCTCTCATTAAAGTGTCAATGTTCAAAATAATATTACCACTGTGGGTCTGGAAATCGTTCCACTGCCTCTGGGCTGCATATTTGAAAACCTGCACACACGACCTTCCTGCCCTCAGCGCTGCTGCCAGGTGACTGCAGCTCGGTCCACTTCTAACGGGCAGGGTTCTTCCCCGACCGGGATTGGCCGTAAAGCAAATCCAACAACAGAGTTACCCCATTTAGAAGAGCCAACTTGCAGGTAGGTAAAATCTTCGTTTATTGTGCAAATTGTCAGCGCAGTGGAGGGAAACAGAGTCCAAATGTATAAGTGAGCCTGACGCGAAAGAAGAAAACAGACTCAGAATGCGCTGTTCTGCTGTTCGAGATATTGTAGATATATATATATATATATATATATATAGAGAGAGACAGAGAGAGAGAGAGAGAGAGAGAGAGAGAGGGAGAGAGGGAGAGAGAAAGAGAGAGAGAGGAAGAGAATCTATGCAAAATGCCCTGAGGCTCCCACAGCATTGTATGATCCACTTTATAAAAATAACCAAAGATAGAAATAAATATGAAAAAGTGCAAATAGTGATGTGGCCTTTTTGATGGGAGAGTGAGTGTTTCCTCAACATGTTTTGCCCCCTTTTACATGCAATCTTGGCAAAACCCTAATTTACTAATGTGTACATTGTGCTCTGGGAGCCAATAGTAGTTTTGTATCATACAAAGGAGCCAATAGACCCTTTTTCCATTAGGGTTGAAATGGGTGAATAATAATGTTGAAATGGGAATATCTCCTGCATGGAATGCAAACATGTTCCCCTCTCCTGAGTGCCCGACTGCTTGTGTATCTGGCATCCTTTTAATTTGGCTTTGGCATTACACTAATTTAGTGTGTACACAGAGGCTTAGCCCTGCTCTTGACTATGCCAGATTCAGGATCTGTTCTGTGACCTGGCGGGTGCACCAAGCATGCCCTCATAGTGGACAGATGCCTATTGCTTCTTGAGTGTAACACATGAAGCAGTGGTGGCAGCAAACCGTGTTTTGAGATTGATAGAGTGACCCGACTTTTTTTTATCTGAGTCAGTAAATGATCTAAAGTTCCCCTAGTGTGTGAATACCAGAACCCTGCGCTGACATCCTGTGTGCATGGGTAGTGCGGGTGAGTTTAGTATGTCTGTTGCACATGTGAAGTGTATGAATCTGTGTACTGACACCAGCAAGATCAAATATGGATGTCCTGGTTTTACCACAGTGCAAGAAGGAAGGTGAGAGCAGCTTACTGTGACAGGGAAACTATATTGCCTGCATTCCTGCGGCTGTCCAGGGTGCCAATCCAGACACTAAAGTGAGGAGAATGGAGAGAGACCACCGTTAAAAATTCCGTAAAGATTTTGGGGCATATCAGCAACAACCGGCGATAATTATCGTTAAGCGCACTTAGCGCTAGAATAATTATCGATGGCTAGTGTGGATTTTTATCGCTGAGATAGCGTGCTATTAGCAACGCTTATCTCAAAAGCGATAAAAATCGTAGTGCTAACTGCCTAATGTGAGATTATCGCTGGAAACCCAGCGATAATCTCACGAAATGTGGCGTTAGCTTGTTGATAGGGACTCACAAACTTAGCCATGATATCCACCTTCCATAGAATATCATGGCTAAGTCAGTCCTGAAGCAGGCGTAAGGAAAGTAGCGATAACAGGGGTTATCGCTACTTTTCCTGCCGCAATGCTTCATAGCGTGGGGCTTGATGATAGGAGAAATGTCGCTTAGCGACATTTCTCCTGTCATGTCAGGTCAGGAACGCCCACTTTGCATCTCATTAGAGATGCAAAGCTGGGCGTTAAGAATAGGTGCGCTAATGCAAGGTTTCATGCGTTAGCGTGACCTTGCTAATTAGGCGATAAAATTATTGCCGCTTTTCGGCCGAAAACGGCCACAAAAGCGGCGATAATTTTCTATTGCCGCCTTGTAAATATGCCCCTTTGTTAGAAAGGGGCTGCTGATTGTTTCTTCCAGAGCACTCCCATTTAGAGGATGTTAGTGGTAAATAATGAGACTGCAGTTTCTGTTGTTCAAGGTAATTACGTTTCTGGGTCAGGCTTGCCCTTTTGTCTATGCCTGATTGCTACTTTAAAGAGGTCAATGGCAGCAATTTGCAGAAACTTAACATTCAATTGTGCTCATGATGTGGAAGCTCCAGTCTGGAGTCTGCTCCTGTGCTGCCTGATGGGAGAAGAATCGCTTTACTCAAAGCCAGTGTCTGAGGAACAGCCTGAGAAGGACACATGAAATAGAGCCACCCAAACTGATTCTGAAGTTTGTGACAGTGGATCCCCTTTCCATAAAAAGTGAATAACTCCCCACTTTGTTCTGCTTCCATGTTCTTCATGACCAAGGGAAGGAGTACTCTGCAAAGTACTCAAAGGACTGTACTGTGACCAGGGATGATGTCTCTCTGTCAGTTAGTCTCCCGGTGTTGACAACACCTGAAGTCTGGACTTTCTACTGAACGGACTAATGGTCTGCCTCGTGGTGGAAACCTATATGTCTGATAAGAGAGGGAAGAGATCAGCCTGACTCTGCAGGAGGAGAGACTTTTCAGGATGACAAGTGCAGCATGTTCCTGGTTGGAGAAACTGTCAGAGAAAGTGTGTTGTCTGAGAGCGAAGCTAAGCGTGACCCGTGCTGTAGAGAGTCTCCCATTCTCTCAGCAGTTCAGATGAGAACCTCAAAAAATCTTTATGCATCTGCACATTGGTCCATTTGGTGATGCAACTACTTTGGTTTTTCCATCAGCCTAGTTAGGGCTGCAACTGCCTTGGTGTTCACGTTTACCCAGTCACGGCTGCAGCTGCTGTGATTTTCCAATCGACCCAATCAGGTCTTCAACTGCTGTGGAGGTCGCATCAACCCTGTTGGGGCTGCCACTGCAGTGAGGTTCACGTAGGCTCAGTTGGGGATGTATCTGCCTTGACAACCTCTCCAATGGGACCAAGTCCGGAGCTGCTGAACCAGTGCCTCTGCAGTGGAGCCAGGACCGCCAATTGACGTTGGTCTCTGAGGAACTGTTCTTGATCAGCTAAGTACTTAGCCTGTGGTTAGACCAAGCCCCTGAGTTTGCTCTAGTTTAATTCATACCCACAACACCACCAGCAATACGAACTTGAGCAAATAAGTGAACTGATTGCACATTTATTTGAGGGCACTGAAATCTGTACCTGAGCCTTAGTCATGCTTCTACCACAGATGGCTATGTGACGGTTTCATCTATGGTCACCCGATTGAGAGAAGGCACCATAGGAGATAAGAAGTGTAGCGCCACAAGAATGTGATGACCAGGATCATTCCTCTGTATGCTGGATTGCGTAGTAATGAGTACTAGTAAAATTGGAATAACCCACGTCAAAGAATAATCACAATCCTTGTCAGTATGAACCACAAAAAAGTCAATAAATCAACCTGTGCTTAACTCTGTTAGCTTGGCATGAAGCAGTCAGGCTTAACTTAGAGGAAATGTGTAAAGTATTTATGCAACACTCAAACAGCAATAAAGTGAAAGCGCAACACAAGAATAATCCCAAACCAATGTAGACAAATAGAAGATGTTTTATTAAATAAAGTGACATCAAAAATGCAAAGTTCCAATTTGTAGAACCAGAATTAGGAAGATTTACATTTTAAGATAAAATTGGCATAAAAAAGGCTCAAAGCTCTAAATCTGGGTACCTACTTGCACCGGTCACTAGCAGGAATTGAGCACCGGCCAGGCACATTTGGTTTAGGCAGGAAAATGGCAACTTTCTAAAAGTTGCATTTTCAAAATAGTAATTCAAAATTCAATGTTACCATTAAAGATGATTTTAAATCACAATTCAAATGATTGGAAGAAATATTTCTCTAGCTGTTCCCAAACTGAATTTATCACTTATTAAATGTAATGAGGTAACCCAGTGAATGGGTGAGCTAGCCATACTGTAGTGAAAAACGACTTTTAAATTTTTTTTTACTGCCAGGACATGTAAAACATGGAATATAAACGTCCTACTACTTAGATACAATGCACCTGCTCTATGAGCTCTTAGGGCGTACTTCAGGACTGACTCATAAGTATTACAAAGGAAGCTTTTGGCTTGGAAAAAAGGCTTATTTT
Organism: Triturus cristatus; assembly: GCF_964204655.1. Classification (NCBI taxonomy): domain Eukaryota; kingdom Metazoa; phylum Chordata; class Amphibia; order Caudata; family Salamandridae; genus Triturus; species Triturus cristatus. The sequence continues at coordinate 289,036,455 of NC_140592.1, read as the reverse complement.
GCCAGATCCAAATGCCCATTTAAAATCTGCAGTACAGGCTGCAGAGGCAGGAATGAGACATGTTTTTCAGGGATACGTTGAGGGGTGCAAACGAGTGCTGCAGCCCACTGGTAGCATTTAATTTTCATGCCCTGGGTACATGTTGTTCCATTTACTAGGGACTTTTAAGTAAAATAAATATACCAATTCGGTATATACCAATTTTACCATGGTTGGAAAGGAGGTCACAAGCACTTCACCACTAATTAGCAAGAGTAAAGCATGCAGGGATCTAAAAGCCAACAAAATGGGCTCAGCAATAGGAAAAGGGTAGTGAGGGAAAACATCTAGTGGAATACCACACAGAAGATGGCCATTTCCAACAGTACTGCTTTGAGATGAAAATGTAACTCCTTATCTAAAAAAGACAAGGACTTCGCTGGATATTGAAATTATTTTGTCTGTTGATAGATTGTGGAGTTCTTAGCGCATGTTCCTCACACTACCTGACAGGGAGGCCTGTGACTGCTTCCTATTGCTACCCTGAGATTTAAGTGCAAAAAGGGATGTACTTGGCTAATTTTGTAGGGCCATATCAGTATGAGCCCCAGGACACCGGTGGCAAACCACTTCAACCACTAGGATTGAGGCCCAGTGTCCATTTCTGCCCTAAGGCCCCCTCGAATGGGGCCTGAGAACTATGAAATTACCCAATACTTAATAGATAACATGTACCATCATATACTACGCTTATAAATCTCTTGATTATTTGACCGCAAGGATGTCTTTTGACGTTGGACCTTGATGTTATCTGGTGCATTAGGCTATTCCAACAGATTACAGAAAACCCTGACTCTTGTAAAGGCAGACCTGGTTACTAAAGAGCAGTAATATATCTTCTGAAGTGGATCTCTTTCCCCGTGATAGATCATTACATTATCTGAAAGTGAAAAACGTAGGAAAGGGTTAGGAAAAGTCAAAATATACCCTCTAAGTTCAACAATAAAATAAAGGATGCAGCAGGTCCCTTGATCAATAGCCACTTTCCAGAGCACAGCTTGAGGTAGCACTCTATGATGAAGCCAAAGCATTCAAGAAGAAAGGACCAAACAAAGCTGATGGCAAGTCTGTCATCTAAGGGGGATGAACTACACGAGCAAGAGTAGCAGACAGGAGAAGCGTCTAACGTGGTCTTACAGTTTGTGTGACCGAAACCGAATCTCTTGATTGTCATAGCCACGCTTTGTGGTGGAGTGAGGAATAAAATCCTGATTATCCCAGAACTGTTTCTGAGGACATAATGTTGAGTCCTGCTGGGCTAACAGCTAAGCGCATCCATGGGTACCTGAGTGCACAGAAGGTCTCTGATCCAGAAGGGGTCTTCAGGCTGCTAACCTCCTCAACCACACCCAAAATGGTATAATTGGTGAGGGAAAACCCAAGAGCAGAGAAATTTTCAAGATCAATGCACAGAAAATAGCTGGCCCTCAGGAAAAGGTAGTCTCATCTCCCTAATAAAGAAGGTGAAGCATAACACACTGGTCTGATTGCAGGAAACTTACACCTCAAGTGGGCTACCCCCTTCAACGAGGGGAACAATAATAGCAGCCACCTGGAATCATTTTCCAGGGATCACTGAACTCATAAAGAGGTTTGCGGCAGACCTTAGAGTGAGGATTTAGAAAAATGACTACCTTTGCCATTTAGCAAGAAGGCAACGTTTGGCTGTTTTCGTGAAAGTCCTTTGCACATCCTGAAAATGCAGTGCCGTTCTACCTTGAATCCCTCTGCTGGAACTGTCTACTATATGTCCACAAATTCTTCATAACCTGGGTCCCTTGCTATATATGTGTGAGGCAAGTATGAAAGATGTGTGTCTGTGTTTGTGTGCTTGTATTGTGTGTGTTCTGGATGCCTATCCTGTGAGCATCATGTGTTAAGAAAGTAAATGTACATTGGAAGTGCTTGCTATGTTCATGTGGGACATGCCAGTCTGCACTTACTCCTTGCCTTGCCCTCTTCTAACATGTTGGTTTCCTCAGTAACAGTAAAAAAAATGCATAGCTCACAATCCACAAATCACCTGGACCAGTCCAAACAGGCCTATCCTCAAACCCCTGGTTACAGGGCCTAACAAAATGAATCAAAAGCAGAAACGAGCATTTTTCCATGACTGGAGAAGTGTTTGATCATGCAATAAATCACTCTTCCTGGTTGGCTTAAGCTTTATTCCTTGGTCAATCAGAGAAACTTGAGTACTCCCCCCTACCTTTAAACAAGTAATGGGCAGGCAGCCTGGACACAAAGCAGGCCTGCCTGCTCAGCTATCAATATCCTGCATTTTTATCCACCTGTTCAGTATGAACACCTGATATGTTGCTAGAAGATTCACAAGTGGTCAATGACGCAAAGATTATAACACCACTCCTCAGTAGATGTTTGTGACACATCAAAAGTTGCTGTCAAATTGTGATGATAAGACTTTTCCCTCTAGTAGAAGAAATGTACCTCAAATGCACTGAAATATTGTGTAATATAAGAGATTTTACATATATATAATAACGAATTTTTGGCTACCAAAACTACTAAACACTGTATTTGATTCTTATTTTAAAGGAAGACAAGCCTAATTACAGGATGACAGTGCCAGTGCAACTTGGTTGTCACAGTCTGGTAACATTGATGGGTTTCAAGATTGCATTCTGCTCATATGACCAAGGGATGCAAAGAGGAGGTGTCACAAAATCAAAGGCAACAGCAGAACCTATAGCTCTTCCCCAGCCTTTGCTTGGCAATCTCTTGATTGAAGGGAATGGGGGAAGACATTGAGAAGGCCCACATGACAACATGAACATGGACATCGATTCACCAAAATAAAAGGCTAAGGGAAGTGCCATCACACACGCTTTGACCTTAATGATACCACATGAAGTGACATCATATGACCTTTGACCCTGAATTCCAGGAAGTAATGAAATAAGGCCTTGATCCTGATGAAATCACAGTATTTGACATCTCTGATGCATAGTGCATACCGCAAAAAGAAAACATATTGCTAAATTACAAGGAGTCTCACAAAAAAGAGAGATTAAAAAAAAAACAATTGGGGTCAGGCCGTCCGGTACTAATTTGTATGGACCATATAATGCATATGAATTATGTTATTGACTTGATTAGCTCCTTATCATTGTTAACGAGGTTTGATTTATATCCACTTGTAAGCAACCATCACATGTGAGGAACACAGAGGTGATGGTTCTATTGACACCATTTTTGCATGCATTTGCAGTCATGGAATTGGTGACAAATATAACAAAATTGTATGTTTCTTCATTTGTTTAATTTAATTTTTGTTACAATTATTTATTTTGCCAAACTGGAGCTGAATCAAGCAAACAGTGACCATCTGAACTATGTTTACTTCCTGTTCTTTGCACTGCGTCCACCTCCTCTGATGCCAGTGGTCACACAAGTTGTGCTAGCAGTTTCAAGGAGTAAGCCAGGGGTTGCAGGTGCAGCCCCTAGCCATGACCATACAATGACATCCATGGGAAAATACCTGGCTCAGTCTGTTCACCTCCAGGTAGAAACACCTCCTGTACTTGTTTTGCTCACTGACACAAAATGCACTGTAAACGGGATGAATGGCAATGTTATTCTAGTGGGAATAAACTTTGCTTTTATTTTCTGCAGAATTGACCCAATCGGACGTGGGTGGGAGAAAGCACGAAACAATTGCTCTGCAATGCATATTGTCATGGAGATATTTTGCATCAAGGAAGACTACGTGTGCTTGATTCATTAAAGCAGCTCACATCTGCATGTGAGAAGATGAGGGCGGAGTAGGAATGCTTGCTAAGACTAGGTGGACAGGAATAATTATCCTCATAAATGACGAATCTGCACAAACTAGAAGAGATCATGGACCAAAATGTATGAAAAAGAAAACTCAACGGTTTTCGAAAACATACTTTCATCCTTCAAATAGGGTTTCCTAGCAACAAATAGAGGACTGTGTAATAGGTTTCTCTCTCCACAAAAACAGAAAACATTTGTACCAAAATCGAGCATTTGAGATACAAAAGACTGGGGGGCAGATTTACTACCTCTGGCGCATCTCTGCTAATCAGCAGGGATACGCCAGAAGAGTTGCGACGCATCTGCCCACCCGTGCGCCACCACTGATGCGCCACATTTACAATGCGGCGCACCGTGGCGCACGGATGGGCAGATGCGTGTCGCATCCCCCCGCGGAAAGGCAGTGCATTGCTGGAGCTGCGTCGCAAGCGCGACGCAGCTCCAGCAAGGCACGGGGTGCCCCTATCCCTAACATGCTGCGTCAATCCTTACGCCTGCTTCAAGCAGGCGCATGGTTTTGACGCAGCATGGCCGTAAAAGTGACTGAGTGAAATCTTGTAGATTTCACTCAGCCACTTTTAGGAGTGCTTCTGCGCCAGAATGCCCCCCCGTGCAGGAACGCCCACAAGTGGCGAAAGGCTTTACAACATGACGCATCTCCCTAGATGCGTCACGTTGTAAATAGCCTGCAGCATAGCGCTGGCTTTGCGCCGCCGCCGCTGCGTCTCAAAAGTGACGCAACGGCGGCGCAAATCTGGCGTAAGGGGCTTGTAAATTTGCCCCAGGGAATTTAGAGCCGGATGTGTTAAGATTAGGAATACCAATTTTCTAATTGCGATGCTCTCCAAATCACATTAGGAAATTTGTATTCCTAATGTATGAAACTCTTTTGAGTTTCATTAGCGATTCCTAGTGGGTCTCGAATAGACCTACCTCATGCATATTAGTGAGATAGATCTCAGTTTGTGACCCATTAGGAATTACAGCCATCACAGAGATGGTGTCTGTGGAGGTCAGAAAATCACCATGTATGTTATTGCTTTTAAAAAAAGCAATTTTTTTTTAATGCAGGCCGTTTTTCTTAAAAGAAAACAGGAGACATTTCAAAAGAAAAAATGAAGCTTAGCAGTGGGATAACTACCTGCTCTTAAAAAATATTTGTTTTCCATTCTCAAAGGGGAAGGGTTCCCCTCCGTATCCCTTCCCATTTGCAAATGGGTTACTACCATCTTTACAAGGAGTCTGTAAAATATGAATGTTTTGCTATAGTAATTCAGTCACAAAACATTCATACATCCCATTCAGATTCAGTATTTGGAAGGGAAGCCCTAAATGCGCCCCTTCCAAAATACAGAATCGCAAACACGAATTGCCATTCGGTAACATGTTACTGAATCGCAGTCTGCGTTTTGTACATATGTAAAAGCATTTTTGAAGATGTAAATGGCACGATCAGCCATTTCCAACCTCATAAATGCTTTGTACATGTGGCCCATGGTCCTTTAATCCATTGCTAGGAGGCTGACAGGCAATCAGAGCTCTGTCAAAGGTCTCTTTCTCCAGTGGAACAGTATATGACAATGATGAACTTTTGATGCGCTGCGTTTTTTCTCCTCTATTCCTGCAAAACGCTGAAGGTAAAATTGTAAGCTTTCTCAACGTTGTTTATGGAATTGAACCTTTCTGCCCTGGTATATCATTGTAATGTGCATGTCAGGTATTTGTATTGGTAACCTGCCCAGTCGTGTCTGTAATCACATACAGCTTTCTCTTAAAAAAATGAGCATTTGTAGAGTAATTGCTCTGTGACTGGAAGATGCCTTCCTCTGCTACTGAAAACATATTGAGTTACTGGTTAAAGGGTGTGAAACCCTACTCGAGCAGCAACCACATCCTTATCAGGGTGACGCACAAGCAAACCCCAAATTAACCTGCGCTCAACCTTCTGGTAGCTTGGCACAGTGCAGTCAGGCAATGTGTAACGTATTTATGCAGCACTTCAAAAAGTGATAAAGTGAAAAACAACACAAGAAAAATCCCACACCAATTTAGAGAAATAGAGTACATTTTAATTAATCAATCAGGACCAAAACAACAAAAATCCAATCAGTAGAACTTAAGATATGCAAGTTTAAAGATTTCATTAAAAATAGCTCAAAAAAGCACAAACTGCCAACTGTGGATATCTGGCCGCACTGGACTGGGACAAAGTCACAAGTTCAGACTGACCACATTGGAGCATGGGCTGGCCATATGGACCCAGTTGGGCCTGTTGAGCAAGAGTACCTCAAGTTCTGGTTGTGGAGCGTTGCGAAGTACCATGTCGAGGATGCGTTGCACAGCTGAGGTGATGCATCGGTTTCAAGCAGCTGCGAGGCTGCGATGCGAGGTCCTGTGCCGTTCACTAGGATCCCACCGATGAGGCTTGCTATCTGAAGTCCGACGTTGAGGATGCATTGTGCAGTCGAGGCTACATGTCGGTTCTGAAGGAGCTGCGAGGCTGTGATGAGAGAATCTACGTCATCGTCGAGGCTGCTGTCGATGAGAAATTTGTAATGCTAGGCAATGTTATGGTATTTTAATAACACTCATATAGTGAATAATTATCCTCAGTCTCTTAGTACTTATCTAAGGGTTAGAACCACCTTGCACCAGCTATACTTAGGAAGAGACCGTCAGTCAAGCTCTACCAAAGGCCTGTTAAAAAAGAAAGGTTTTCAATCTCACACGAAATGGAAAATGCATTGGGGAAGCTTCACAAAGCAGCAGTTCTGATGAGGGCTGCAAAGTCAATGCTGATTCCTTGTGCTGAAGGAATCCTCGCAGCAGAGGCAATTCATCTATTTTGCTTGGTGTTGCACCGCAGGACAGATGCAATGCCTCTGTTCTGCAGGATCCACAGATGGACTTGCAAAGGACCTCCAGGCCCACTTCCAAAGGTCCATGACTGGGGTGGCATCACTTGGCAGGGTAGGACTCACAGATGGTAGAGTCCAGGTACTGGTTTCAAGGTTGTTGGAGCCTCCTGTCGCATAGGCTCTAGTCAGGAGTAAGCCCGGGTGGGTAACTATGCTCCGCAAGCATAGTTTATGTAGTTTTGCCTACTCCACGTTCTGTTTCGAAGGCAGAGTTTAGGCAAAACTACGACTCCATGGCGGAGCGTAGTTAGCCAACCCCTCCACCCTCCCAAAGTAATGATAAAGTAATCAAAAAGGCACTCACCTGCCGTGGCTGCCTCCTCCTTGCCATGGTCGCTCTGGTTCCTCTTACTTGCCATCCTTCTTCACTGATAACCCCTACGTTGTACGTCTTGCGCGTGCGCATGCGCAAGACGTACACCGTAGGGGTTATCTAAGAAGAAGGACGGTGAGCACGAGGAAGGAGGGGCCATGGCAAGGAGGTTGGCGCCACGGCAGATAACTGCCTTTTTAATTACTTTATAATTAATTTGGGAGGGCGCGTAGCGGAGCCGAGCAAAGTTCCACGGATTTGTTTTCCAACTCCGTGGAATTTCACATAGAGGCACTTCACGTGCTACTCCCAGGGTTAGTCAGGAGGCCAGTCGACTAGCTCTTGGAGTCATTCTGGGCTTCTGAGTTCAGCAGATGCAGGCCCAGTCCTTCTCACCCAGGCAAGAGGGCAGCAGGTCAGCACAGCAGGACAGCAGTCCTTTAGTTCAGCAATCCAGCAGAGCAGAATTCCTTTCAGCAGCGCAGTTGTCCTTTTTTCTGGCAGAGTATCCACAGGTCAAGAAGCGTACTGAAGAGTTGGTGTCTGGGGCCAATATTTATACCTGGGCCTTCCTTTGAAGTGAGAGAAGTTTCTAATGGTTTTCCTTTGAAGTTCTCAGGTTTCCCTCCTTTCCTGCCTTGGCTCCAGAATAAGTACACGGGGTGTGCAGCTCCTTGTGTGGAGGCAGGACACAGCCTATTAAATTGTATGTAGGGCATTGCCAAGCCCTGCCTTCACATACGTTCAGTGATGGCCCATCACTCTATTGTGTGTGGCTGTCTTGAAGCAATGCACAAGCCAAACTGTCAGCTAAATTCAGTCATGTGACCCAGAGACAGGCTACATGCACTATATGGCTAAGGCAGAAAAAGGCCAACTTTCTAAAAGTGTCATTTTCTAATTTGTATTTGAAAATCCAATTTCACCATTAAAGACGATTTTTCATTACACTTCCAAGGCACCAAACAAGAACTGCGTACCTGCTCCCAATATGTATTAAAAAGGAAGGCTTGGGGCTGGCAAAAGGTTTATTATGCTAGGTCAACACAGCAGTTTAAATTAAAACTGCAAACACCTGCTGCAATGGCAGGCCTGAGACATGTTTAAAGGGCTATTTAAGTGGGCAACACAATCAGTGCTGCAGTCCCACTACTAGTGTTTTTACAGGTAGTGCAACTTTTCTAGGAACTTACAAGTAAACTAAATGTGTCAATTGAGTATAAGCCAAGTCTACCATGTTTTAACCCCTTCGCTGCCAGGCCTTTTCCCCTCCGGTGCCATGCCCTTTTTTGGCTATTTGGGGTAGTGCGCGCTGAGGCCCCTGTAACCTTTTGACCACATAAGGTATCCACACCAAATTTGCGTCCTTTTCTTCCAACATCATGGGGATATTCTGAAGGTACTCAGGGTTTGTGGATTCCCCTGGAGGGGTCACAGAAATGAGCCAAAATACAGCAAAATGTATGTTTTTTTGAGGAAAATGGGAAAAACGCGCTGCAAATGAAAGCTTCTGGGTTTTTCCCTGCAAGTGTTATCAAAAAAGGGTTTGTGGGGCTGAAATCACAATTGTCCCAGCTTCTAGGGGATACCAGACTTTTGTCAGAATCCCAACATTTTTTACACAGTTTTGGCATTTTTCTGGGACATAGCTTATTTTTGCTTTTTTTGGTGCTTTTGACCTCCTTCCAGTTAATGGTAGAAATGGGTACAAAAGCAATAATGGATCCTGGAAAGCTATACATTTTTGAGAAGTAGACAACATTCTGAATTCAGCAAGGGGTCATTTGTGTAGATCCATCAAGGTTTTTTTAATAGAAACTAACAGTTAAATATAGGATAAATTGAAAATGTGTTGAATAAAAAAGCCTTTTGTGTCAACGTTTTCACCTGTAACTTCTTATAATTATGACAACTCTTTGAAAGCAATATACCGTTACATCCGCTGGACATTACTGGTTGTGGGGATATATAGGACTTGTAGGTTCACCAAGAACCCTACGAACCCAGATCCAAAAACTGAGCAGCAACTTGCAATGGTTTTTTATTATGTACCGGGTATATAGTAATTATTATAAAAAAAATGTGTACATGGAAAAATCGGTATGTATTTCTGAAATGGGAACAAAATATAGAGTTTTGAAACAGTAGATATTTGCACATTTCCGAAATTGGGAATACTCATACTAGCATGAGAATTATCAGTCATTAGAATGACTTCTTTTTTACACAATGTCTTTCATTTGGAAGGCAGAAATGCATCTAAAGTCAATAGGTGGGGGGCGTGGCCAAGATGGCGGGGTGAGCGGACGCTTCCTCCCACAGCTCCTCCGGCCCGACTAAGCTCGAGCCCTTTTCTTACGCTTTTCTCCCCCCGCTGATGCTCAGCGTGTGAGAGGAGTGCGGCGGAGCACCTGGCGCGCACGTTGATGTCGCTTTGGCCCTGATCGCCTCGGGGAAAGTACCCCAAAAGTCCGATCAAAGTTCGAGGAGCGACGGAGAGCCTGGGTGGCGGAGCGAATCGGAGTGCTGTCCGGGCGCCTCGGCTGGGCCAGGTGCTGAAAGCTGACGATCTGGAGGAAGTCTGACCCGTCGCTCGACGGAGGATAAAGGAGCTTTGCGGGCTGGGACCCGGCGGCGCGGAGGACTTTGGACGTGTGCTTTGGCGCTCAGACTTGTGTCGGCGACACCCCGCACTGTGTGGGCCCCGGTCCCTTGGCCGAAGTACGGCGGACTCACTGTTGGGGTCGGACCATCTGGGCCCTTGTGTGTGACAGAGTGAAACCGGCTGTGGAACTACTCAGATTGCTGTGTTTCTAGGGGGCCCCGGTGGTGTCGCCGGGCCTGGCCGTTCTGCCCTGCCCCGCCCTGCCGCCATTTTGTCCCCGAGGGATCGGTGTTGTTGGCCTCCACCGGAGCCCTTGCTGGCGGATGTATGTGCCCGCCACCGCTGCCGGGCTAACTCTCTGAGGGACGTGCTGATGAGGAGCCCCCTACTATAGCTTTCAATTGCTGTCTCGGATGGGCGCCCGCGGCTGGCGGTGCCCGGACTGAACCGCCATCTTGTCGCCTGTGACGCAGCGACTCTGCTTGCAGGGGGATCCCACGTCGAGCGCTTGCCAGCGGCTGGGCATTCCTGAGGCGGCTGGACCTGTGCCCACTCATCGACTGCAGCGTTTGCGATGACTGGAAGAGGTGGTTCGAGGAAGGGGGACCGCACCCTGCTGGACATGCTTGGCAGGGCCCAGCAACTGCGGGACAGAACACAGCCCTCGCCGGGGTCTTCCCGGGCCTCGGCGGATGTGACTGGGGGGGAGCCACCGGTCACGAGGTCCTTTATGGAAGAACTGTTTAGCTCCCTCAAAGAGGAGTTCCAGACGCTGAAGCGGGAAGTGGCCAGCGAGGTCCGGGAAGTGTGTAGGGAAGTGGAGGGCCTTGGCGAGCGAGTTGAGACGGTGGAGACGGCGGCCCAACGTCGGGACGAGGAGATAGTCCATCTTCAACAGGACGTTCTCCGCCTCCGGGAGCAGTGTGTTGAGCTCCAGGCCCACTCTGAGGACCTTGAGAACAGGTCACGGAGGAACAACATCCGAGTGCGTGGTGTGCCGTCCACGGACGAAGGGACCGACTTGGTGGGCTATCTGCAAGACCTGTTCCGGGTGATCCTGGGGGAAGCTGCGGACTTCCCTATTCGCATTGATAGGGCACACAGGGTTGGCCGGCAGCGCCAGTCATCGGCACCCCCATCGGACATTTTGGCTTTCCTGCCCGACTTCCCGCTGAAGGAACGCATCATGACTGAGGCCCGCAGGAAACAGCCCCTGACTTTCCGGGAGCGGCCTGTAGCGCTTTATCAGGACCTATCCGCCATCACGCTGCAGAAACGCAGGTCCTTCAGGATTGCCACTGACTTCCTGCGCGAACACGAGACGCCGTACTCTTGGGGACATCCCTTCCGCCTGATCTTCCGGTGGAATGGGGTGCTGCATCAGCTACGCTCCTTGCAGGACATTTGTGGGGTCCTGGGGCTTACGGCGGTGGAGGAGGAAGGGGCTACACCGTCGTGGAGGCGCTCAGAGAGACGGAGCCGGCGGAGGTCGACGAGGAGACAATCGGCGGCCAGCGCAGGGCGTCCTGATTCCCCTACTATCAGGGCGGACATGGCCGACGCTTTGAGGGCGGCGGCCAGGGACTCGGCCGGCTCCACCGGCGTGGCCATGACGGCCTAACACTCACTCCGGGGGGAGATGCTCTCAGCTTCTTTAATGCTGGGTGGGCGGGGGGGTCGGGAGGGAGCGGATGGAGGTGAGTGGCTGAACGTCCACTTTGCTTTTTTCTACGGACTTGCCCGTTTTGGGGCTTGACTGGGACAATGGGGTGTTTAAGTTTGCATTTGGCTAGTTGCCATGGTTGTGTTTTGGGTGGGTGTAGGGGTTGTTCTGGGGTTGGGGAAGTCCCGTCCGATGTCGTCCGTGCCCACGCTTGGTCTGTTTTGGCTTGTCCCGCGCAACTGCCCCGCGCGCCCCACCCGCTGATCCCTTGCCCATTGCACAGCGTTCCTGATCCCCGGGAGGAATGTTGGCCCTAAAGGTAGTGACCCTTAATGTTAAGGGTCTGAATAACCCTGTGAAGCGCAGAGCGATCTTATCTTTGCTGGAGGGGACGCAGGCGGACATTTGCCTCTTGCAGGAGACCCACTTATTGTCCCGGGATTGCCATAGGCTGCGCTCTGCTAAGTTCCCCACCCAGTTCTTCTCCTCGGCAGCGAACAAGACTGCGGGGGTAGCCATTCTTCTAGTGAGCTCCTTTAGGGGGAGGTTTTGTATAAGTATGCTGAACAGAAGGGGAGGCTTCTTGCGTATCGCATGCGCTTAGGAGGCATAGCGTTCACGGTCGGCTCCGTTTATAGCCCAAATGACCACCAAGAGCGGGGGAACTGTCCCAGGCTGTGAAGGCCCGGATTGCGGAAATGGACTTACACGACCTTTGGCGCTCCATGCACCCCACTGATAGGGACTACTCTTACTTTTCACACGCACACCGAACCTACTCACGGCTGGACTATCTTCTGGTGAGTGGACCGATGCGCGCCGCCGCCACAGCGGCGGACATTGGGGTCCTGACCCTGTCTGACCATGCACCAGTCGCCGGCGTTTTCAAGTGGCCGGCGGCCTCTCCCTCTAGGGGGGTGTGGCGCCTTCGAGATACCCTTTTACACAAAAAGTCTGTAGTGAAAGGCATTGGGGAGGTCATACAGGATTACTTAACTCACAATAGCAACACCGACACTTCACAAGCGACACAGTGGGCGGCATTGAAGGCAGTCCTCCGGGGGGAATTTATTTCCATCTCCTCAGCCGAAAATAGGGAGCGGCAACGGAAAAGGGACGAGCTGACCGTTCAGGTCCGGGAGCTTGAGCAGGTCCACCGCCGTACGGGGGCTCCAAGGGTGTGGAGGCAGTTGAAGGCTGCGAGGAAACTCCTGTCGGCACTGGATCTTGATAGGGCGGAGTATGCTGCCTTGCGCTTGAAGCATGCCTTCTACACTGGGGGGGACAAATGTGGTAAGCTCCTGGCACACCGGCTCCGGGTCACGCGGCAGCGTAGCGTCGTGAAGGAACTGGTGGGTACGGACGGGGTGGTCGTTTCTGGGGACGCAGAGGTAGCGGAATCCTTCCGCAGCTTCTACGAGGCGCTGTATGCTGAGGAGCCCTCCTCGCCGCGGGACGCCGAAGACTATTTGGAGTCAGTGGCCCTTCCGGTGCTGGATCCTGCTCAGGCGGACCATCTGGAGCGGGATATCCATGTTGAGGAAGTGATTTCCGCTATAGCGCGGCTGAAGCATGGTAAGGCCCCGGGCCCAGACGGGTACACGTCTCTGTTTTATAAGGCTTTTTGCACGGCTGTGGCCCCTGTCCTTGCTCGGCTATTTAATTCCTTCTCCGAACCGGGAGCCATCCCACCGGATCTCCTGAGTGCGACGGTCTCGGTAATCCCGAAACCTGGGAAAGACCGGGCCTTCTGCGGTTCGTATCGACCCATTTCGCTTTTAAATGTCGACCTCAAGTTGTATACGGGGATTCTAGCGTCCAGGCTGGGCCCGCACCTCCCCGGACTGGTGGAGGCGGACCAGGCTGGCTTTGTACCCGGCAGACAGACGGTTGACAATACCAAGCGGGTGACGCATGTTCTGGAGAAGGCCTCGCGGATCCCGGGGGAGCGGATGCTGCTGTCCGTTGATGCGGAGAAGGCCTTCGACAGAGTTCATTGGCCGTATCTCGAGCTGGTTCTCAGGAAACTGGGAATCGGTGATAAGTTCCGCACCATGGTATTCAACTGTTATAAGCATCCTTCAGCGTCGGTGCGGGTCAATGGGTGTAGCTCCGGTGGATTTGCTATCGAACGCGGCACGAGGCAGGGCTGCCCCCTCTCGCCGCTTCTGTTTGCCCTCTACATGGAGCCGTTTGCTCAGAGGATTCGCAACAACCCGGATGCTATTGGGGTCCAGATGGGCCAGTATGTCCACACGGTTAGCCTCTATGCGGACGATGTCCTTTTGACCTTGGACGACCCTAGGAGGTCGCTGCCTGCTTGCATCCAGGAACTGGACACCTTTGCACTTGTGGCCGGCTTCAAAATGAATATGAGCAAGTCGGTGGCGTTAGATGTGTCCCTGGTTGCGGATACCAGGAGGGACCTTCAGCGACTCTTCCCCATGCAGTGGTCCTCGTCCACGGTGCCATACCTGGGGATTCTGCTGGCGCCCACATTACCGGAGATGGTTGCGGCCAATTATACCTCCCTCAGCAGGAAGATCAAGGAGGAGCTTGGCTGCTGGAGCAAGGGCCTACTGTCCTGGCTGGGGCGAATCACGGCGGTTAAGATGACGGTGTTGCCCCAGATACTGTATCTTTTTCGGGCCCTACCTCTCCAGCCCCCGGTGGGCTGGATACGACAAACGCAGGCTGACATCTCCCGCTTTGTCTGGCAGGGCCGCAAGCCGCGGATGAAGAGGGTCCTCTCCACGCTTGCTCCGGAGGCAGGGGGTCTCGGTATCCCGGACCTCCGTAAGTACTTTCAGGCGGCGCAGCTGCGATATCTGGTGGAGTGGAGCAGGTGGGAGTCCGACAAACACTGGCTTTTTCAAGACCAGGCAGTGGCGGGCCGCACCTTACAAGAGGTTCCATTCTTGCGCCGCGCGCATCGCCCCCCTAACCTTTACGCCTCTTTTGTTACGCGGGGCCCCCTGAGGGTGTGGGATGCAGTCTGCGAGGTTCGGGGCCTTACCACCTTCCCTTCGCCGTTCACACCCATAGTGGGTAACCCGGACTTCTCCCCAGGGATGGAGCCGGGAGCTTTTTCCCATTGGGTGCATGCGGGCTGCAGGGTGCTCTTCCAGATCTATGGACCGGAGGGCGTGATTCCTTTTCAGCAACTTCGGCGGGAATTCGGCCTGACGGAGCTGGACAGATTGCGCTACATGCAGGTTCGGCATTGGGCCCTCCAGCCCCAGGTGCGTGACACCGCTGCCCGTCAAATTACACTGTATGAGAGGTGGTTGGTTACCCGGACCTCCGATGCTAAGCTAATTACCGATTTGTACAAGTACCTACAACCCCCGCCGTTTCACTATTATAACCCAGGGAGGGAGCGCTGGCACAGAGAATTGGGTAGGACACTCAGCCACAAGGAATGGGACAAAATTGCGTATCGGGCGCGGCACTCTGCATATCATACGGGCCTTACGGAGACCTTTACTAAGGTGTCCACTTATTGGTACTACACCCCGGAGAGACTGTATGAAATGCATAGACACACTGACAAGGTGTGCTGGCGGGGCTGCGGGCAGGAGGGTACCCTCTCACACATTCTTTGGGATTGCCCCGTGCTGACCGCTTACTGGAAGGAAGTTTTGGACGAGGTGGATAAGCACTTTGAGATAGAGCTGCCGCGCTTTCCGGCGTATGTCTTGCTGGGCCTCCCCAATGACCTAATGTACCCACTGAAGTCCCGCAGGGGTAGGCAGATCGCGATTGCGCTGGGGTCTGCGGTCCAGAACATCCTTATCCACTGGCGCACCACCACTGTTCCCTCCATTACGGGTTGGTTGCATAGGCTCTGGCATGTGCTGGGAATGGAGAAGTTGTCGCTTACGGTGGCGGGGGAGATAGACCAATTTGAAGAGCTGTGGCAACCCTTCCTAGCGCTGCTGTCCATCGAATTCCGGGAGCTCACCTGCCCGAGGTATCTTAGGCTTCTTAGGCTGACGCCACCGGTGATCCCGGCGGACTAGACTAAATGTGAGACGGGGTCCTCGGGGGGGGGGGTGCGGGCTTTTTGGGGCGGATAAACCTAGTGCGGAGCCATTGGACGGGGGAGTTGGGGTATTGTTTCTTTCCTTTTTCCTTTACTGGGGGGATGGGGGATGGGGGGGGTTGGATTGTGCTTTGTTGAGTTGCTAATGGCTTTCATTGCTCAGATTTGGGGTGTTGGATATGCACGCGGGGATTCAACAGATTGCATTTTTTGCCTTTCATTTACTGTGCTTTTCCTCTGGACCACCGAACTACCCTTCGCCAACCCTCCTGAGTTGCACCTTTTTCTCTTACTGTATTGTATGTAACCCTAACCTCCTATCCCCCTCCCCCATGTTTTGTTTTGTCTCAATAAAAATGCTTTAAACCTAAAGTCAATAGGTAATAACAGTTCCTTTACAAATCTGAATTACCCTAAGTCTTCCAATAAAAACGGTACCTCACTTGTAGGGGTAGGCATAGTGCCCACGACAGGAAATTGCTCAAAACCCAATGTGCACACACCACATTTTCACAATGCAAAATGACCCTTTTTTGGCAAAGTGCCTAGCTGTAGTTTGTGAACCATATCTCTGCCGGCACCTAAGGAAACCTAGCAAACCTATACATTTTTGAAAACTAGACACCCAGGGGAATCCAGGATGGGGTGACTTGACTGCCTCCCACCAGGTTCTGTTACCCAGAATCCCTTGCAAACCTAAAAAATTGCCAAAAAAACACATTTTCCCCACATTTCACCCACCCCGCATTCCCCAAAGTCTTCCAAGAAAAATGGTACCTCACTTGTGTGGGTCGGCCTACTGCCCGCGACAGGAAACGGCGCAAAACGCAACGTGGACACACCTCAATTTCGCTGTGAAAAATGACCCTTTTTTGGCAAAGTGCCTAGCTGTAGTTTTTGAACCATAGCTCTGCCGGCACCTAGGGAAACCTAGCAAGCCTATACATTTTTGAAAACTAGACACCCAGGGGAATCTAAGATGGGGTGACTTGACTGCTTCCCACCAGGTTCTGTTGCCCAGAATCCCTTGCAAACCTGAAACATTCCCAAAAAATACACATTTTCCCCACATTTCTGTGGTGGAAAGTTCTGGAATCTGCGTGTTTCCACAAATATCCACCCACCCCGTGTTCCCCAAAGTCTTCCGAGAAAAATGGTACCTCACTTGTGTGGGTCGGCCTAGTGCACGCGACAGGTAACGACGCAAAACGCATCGTGGACACACCTCAATTTCGCAGTGAAAAATGAACTTTTTTTGGCAAGGTGCCTAGCTGTAGTTTTTGAACCCTAGCTCTGCCGGCACCTAGGGAAACCTACTAAACCCACATATTTCTGAAAACTAGACACCCGGGGGATTCCAGGGAGGTATGGCTTGCGTGGATCCCCAAACGTTTCCTTACCCAGAATGCCCTGCAAACCTCAAATTTAGCTGAAAAAATCACCTTTTTCACATATTTTTGTGTGGGAAAGTTGTGGCATCACCGGGCTGACAGAAATTTCCTACCACCCAGCATTCCCCCGGGTCTCCCGATAAAAACGGTGCCTCACTCGTGTGGGAGGCCCAAGTACCCGTGACAGGCAAGGGCCCAAAACGTATTGAGGCGACATGAAAATTGCCTACCTCAAAACGACCTGGTTTTGCAAGGGGGGTCACTTGGGTTTTTGGCCCGGTGCTCGGCGGCCACCTAGGGAAACCTACCAAACCCACACATTTCTGAAAACAAGTCACCTGGGGGATTCCAGGGAGGTATGGCTTGCATGGATCCCCCAACGTTTCCTTACCCAGAATGCCCTGCAAACCTCAAATTTAGCTGAAAAAATCACCTTTTTCACACATTTTTGTGTGGGAAAGTTGTGCCATCACCGGGCTGACACAAATTTCCTACCACCCAGCGTTCCCCCGGGTCTCCCGATAAAAACGGTGCCTCACTCATGTGGGAGGCCCAAGTATCCGCGACAGGCAAGGGCCCAAAACGTAGTGAGGCCACATGAAAATTGCCTACCTCAAAACGACCTGGTTTTGCAAAGGGGGTCACTTGGGTTTTTGGCCCGGTGCTCGGCGGCCACCTAGGGAAACCTACCAAACCCACACATTTCTGAAAACTAGACACCTGGGGGATTCCAGGGAGGTATGGCTTGCATGGATCCCCCATCGTTTCCTTACCCAGAGTGCCGTGCAAACCTCAAATTTAGCTGAAAAAATCACCTTTTTCACACATTTTTGTGTGGGAAAGTTGTGGCATCACCAGGCTGACACAAATTTCCTACCACCCAGCGTTCCCCCGGGTCTCCCGTAAAATGGAATGCCTCATGACGAGCTGGACTCGTCATGGGCACAGCGCGACTGTGCTCCATGACGAGTCCAGCTCGTCATGGGCACACAAGGGGTTAAGGCGAGAGCACAAGCACTTTAGCACTGGTTAGCAATGGTAAAGTGCGCAGAGTCCTAAAGCTAGCAAAACCAAAGTCAGCAAAACAGGAGGATTGAAGGCAAAAAGTTAGGAGAAAACTACACCAAGATTGCCAGGTCCAACAATGAACACTATCGCCTCAATTATATATGTCTTTAAAGTGTAGCTGGTGTGCACAAGGTGTAGACACTAAGAAGCTGCCAATGATTTTAAAGGTTGAGGCATGTTTGATCCGTTAAGGTCAGAGTATAGTTATATCTACCAATTTAAATAAAGGCCTTTTGCTTCTGTAAATGGGTCCTGGAATCACTGTGGTGGTGTAGCTGAGGTGTGAGACCAGTGGACCAAGCCTGGCCTAGGTTGTGGACTACTCAACCTCAAGCAGTGCAAGTAAACTAAAACATAATAGAAATTTATCGACTCCAAGCAAGAATGGCCTCAATCTACGGTGCTGAATTTTGGGGCCATAAAAATATTTCCAGTCTTTTGAGGGCGGAGCAAAACTTTACGAGGAATCTGGTAGGCTTACCATTAAGTACACCACTCATTCCCCTACGCTTTGACTTGGGGTTGGAGCCGATAGATGAGCTTGTAGCTGTAAGACCTATGCTATACTGGAAGAGGTTATGGTCTATTCCAGAGTTGGCCCCCTATAGAGCTGAGTTTCAGGAGATCTGGCCCAAATTAAAAAAACAAAATATCCCATGGTTGCTCCATATCAAAGCCAATAGTAAGAAGCTAGGTATTTTACAGATTTTGGAGACCCCTGAGTTGTCTTGCCTGGGGATGACAAAATCAGATCTTCAAATTCAGATGAGGCGGCAGAACCTGTCAAATCTACAGAGATCCGTAACATTGGGCAGGTTGTCTACTGAGTTCCTCTTAGAAAAATGGAACCCCGATTTGAAGAACTCTTAGACGTAATACAACCGCCTCAAGCAAGGAAGTTGTACCTTCAACTCAGGCATGGTAGCCTACCCATTAGGCATTTTACTTCTAAAGGGGTCAAATCAGAAGGGGAAGCCTGTCCTATATGTAATTATAAAAGCGAAGATGTCCTCCATGTTTTGTTTTTTTGCCCTGCATATGCTCGAATTAGGAAATGCTGGTTAATCCCGATATGCAGGAACCTTGGATTTCGCCATTTTGCACAGGCCTGCCGGGTTTTGATTTATGATACCCATCCTCCTATTGTCTTTGCTGTAACTCGCTTTCTACTTAGTATGTGGCGCAGAAGACAAATGTTCTTGTAAATATGTGATAGATAAAGTTCCTTCTTTTTTTTTTTCTCCCTCCAATTCATTTTTGATAACCACTGAATTTAATGTCTTTTTAATACCTCTTTTTATCCTTTTTTTTATTCTTCGTGCTTTCTATCTATTTTATCTGCACTTTTATGGTCTTTGACTGAAATAAAGTTATCAAATGAATGAATTTTAAAGGTTGAGGCATGTTTGATCCGTTAAGGTCAGAGTATAGTTATATCTACCAATTTAAATAAAGGCCTTTTGCTTCTGTAAATGGGTCCTGGAATCACTGTGGTGGCGTAGCTGAGGTGTGAGACCAGTGGACCAAGCCTGGCCTAGGTTGTGGACTACTCAACCTCAAGCAGTGCAAGTAAACTAAAACATAATATGAATACAATTAAAATAAGAAATATGAATACATGGCCATTTTAGCTTGGACAGTTGTGGGTATTTCACCCTCTGACCTCTGTCAAGCATTGCAAAAGTAAATAAATAAATAAATATTAGATATTCTGCAGCTGGAACACAAGGGCAGAAAGAAATAAAAAATAGATATAGAAAAGAACCATTATGTTTTGTAATTATAAGTCATGGAGCAATAAAGTATTTTGCCTAAACAACAAGGAGATATCTTTTTGTTTTTTCAATATGCATAAAAAGTGTGTAGTTCTAAACATTTGCTCCAAAAGGACTGGTGTCTGTTTTTTTGTCTTGATGTGAAAGAAAACATTTTGAGTTGTGACTTCACAAATATCAACGGTTTTCTTTCATTGTGGCAGACCAGACTGTCAGTGCTGCCAAGTGGCCCAATGTTGTGTGTTGACTTTCAGTCAGCCCTGTATCATTATACAACAGCGTATTGTGTTCTGGACTTTGAAGCCTTCATTTTTCTCAATATAACTCTAGCCCTAATTTCCTTATTTATTTGGTTATACTGTGAAATGTTATGTGTTGTTGGGATCCATGGCACTTCTTGGGGGAAGTGGTTTGGCACATGGATAATAGAGCTGGCTCGTACGTTGTGCCTGACTCAACTCCTGGATCGCACCCTCTTGAATCCATACTTCCAGACTGTCTCGTCCAACTGAGCCATTTTGAAAAGGATTCAAGTTACTTGGGGATGCTGCCAGGAGGGTACATGAAGTGGCACCAGGCACATTCCCACAGTAGGTGCTTGTGAGGTGCATTAAAGCCGAAGGTTTGATGGCACCCAGTGTTTGATCTCATTCCAGGAAGATCTCAGCTGGTAAAGCTCAGCAACGGTGGAGGTTTTATGCAAAATTGTGCATGTTGTACGTCTACAGATGACAGGACACTCCCTTCTGACTAAAGATCACACCCGCGGGATAAACTGAGAATAGGTGCAAGTATAGAGCCTTGTCTTTGAAGACTCCCCAGAAGTGTAATACCCTGGTCTCATCACTTGAAGCCACTTTGAGAGAAAGGATGTACACCAATTGGAAAGGCATATGATGTTCCAGTGTACCAAGTTGTTCCAGTGCACCAAGTAGCCTGCGGTGATCCACTGTGTCGGAGGCTGCTGACAAGTCCTTTGGGAAAAATAGATGGCAGTCCTCACAGTTGAGTATGCAATGGGCATCATCCAGTACATTTACTGTTGCTGCCACAATTCTACAATGTTCTGTCCTGGTCGAATTCCGACTTGAAGAAGTGATAGTAGTTGTTCTTTGTCAATCTACTCACGAAGGTGGTTTGCTACACATATTTAGTAGCTTTGCCTAGCCAAGAAATGTGAAATGCAGTCAATAATTGGTGAGAAGATTATTATCAAGGGTGTTTTTTAGTAGGGATTATTTGGCTAGTTTAATGTGTCCGGTAACATTCCTTTGGGAAATTGAGAAGTTGAATAGAAATGCCCAGCATGTTTCGAAGATGTTGAAGTGGCCTTGATGATCTTTAAAACAATTTGCTGGCTTTAGATCTTGATGACAGACAAGAGAAATTCTCTGTTTACTTGGGTAAATGTCTCCCTTGAGTTTGAAGTTTTTGTTGATAGCTCTAGAATAGTCATATGGCGGGGCTTAATATTATTTCTGATTGTCTCGATTTTATCAGCAAAAAATGTTGAGAACTGTTTGCATTTACCTTGAAATTGTCAACATGATGTTTCGGTGTGCGGAGATTAGTTACATTTTATGTGCCAGAAGAGAGAGTGGATCCTGTTCAGACCTATATTGATGTTCCTGTATAAGCTGTTTTTACAGAGATGATGAACTTCTGATTATCCTTAGACTTATTTTTTGAAGTTTACACTAGCAAAGGGGCTTTGGAATTGGACCACTTGTTGTCAATGATTCTAATTTGTTTCCTTTTGTCGTGTAGCTGGTTTGAGTACCAGGGTTGATGAGGTTTCATTTTAGCTTTAGTGTGCTTGAGAAGAGCTTCAGAGTCATCAGCATTGTGGAGTTTCGCAAGCAGCGGAGCGCGGTGCAAACTGCCGTTCACACTGATATTACTGCTGCTCGGGTAGAAATTCTACCCGAGCGGCAGCTCGCACTCGCCAACTTACCGTGGCTGGGAATGCGGCAGAATCCATTGATTGGGAACACCCAAAGCAACACCCATGGCACACCACTTTCACACAAAGTAATGCAGGAAAAGGGGCCATATTTACAATGCCATGAAAGGCCACGCAGGGTGGCTTTGTGTGGCTTTCTAAATATGGGCCAGCACACTGCGCTGCACTGCATCTGGGTGGTAGTTCAGCCCAATATAAGGAATTACCATGAGAATCGGACCCAGAATTACTGCTTGCCCCAGTAATTCATCTTTCCTTCTCAGTGTATCATCTTGGTACAAACTTTATTGGGCCAGATTTCGCCCCCAACCAAAGATTTTGGTAACCTGGTATCAGTAACTCCTGGGGTGAGGTAAACCCAGCCCACTGCCCAGGTCACTCATAATGTAGGCCTTGCTGGCTTGAACTGGACGTTTGAACAGTCTGTTGAGGCACTTTTTAAACTGACTGAAGGAAGTGCAGCTCATTAAAGCAACCAGTGTGCCACAGTGTCATCCTCTGTGGCCACAATGAGGACCTATGTAGACACTTCTTCATCAAGCCCCCAGGCACCGATGATGTTCCCTGGGAGAATGAAGGCTTGCAGAAGATCGTTTTACCCCTAAAGGCAGCAGTAACAGAGATGAAGTGGTTTCGTAACAAAATAGCATTGGATAACAAGCAATCAAATTGAAAGTCCAGGGAAATGAATCATGAACGTAGGCCTTCAGCCCTGGAATATCCAATTACTCATCCAAGATTTTAAAAAGGATATGGGGACTTCGGGACAGAACTTTGCAAAATCCATATGTCTCAACAATAGTGGGACATCTGGAAGAGGCATTGTTTGAAGATGCCCATAAAAAATACAAAAGATTGAGTGGTTAAACTAGAGAAACATCATTAAGAACTTCAAGATAAAGTAGACGATGCTAAAAACAGCGCCAGGCGAAAAAATATAAGGATCAGGAGCATACCAAAAATGGTCACCAATAGATACCACGAAGATCATGTATAAGGCCTGTTTACCACTCTGCTAAAGCATGAGACAAAGGTCCAAACTGATCACATCCATAGATTGTATACAAACTATCAAGTCAAAAACAAACTGACACCTGATATCCTGACTTTAATTTGCTTCCTTAAAATTAAAGAGGATATACCTTGCACCTCAAGAAAGGTGGAATCTATTACATACAAAGTTGCCACAATACCACTGTTTTTGGATGTTTCAACATTGATACTTAGAAGACAACAAGCAACGACTGTCTACGATCCAAACAAATCCCTATAGGGGACAAGGGTTTATTCAGATTGAACAGTTTGACTACTGTTCAATCTGAATAGCAAACAATTCTCAGTGACTAAAAGAGACAAAGCGACTTCACCATTGAATCTAGAACCTGACTGGGAAATTAAAGACGAAGCAACAGGAAAATATGTCTCATCTGGAAGATACAAAGGTAAAATTGAGAGAGGAAAAGAGAAAGGAAAAGAAGGTAGAACCAGACGATGACACAGCTTAGAAAGGTCCTTGATCATACCATAATTAAAGCATTTGCAAAATAATATAAAGAATGCAAAAGTGGTTGTTATATGTTTTACTTTTTACAATTTTTTCAACTTCAACACAGTGTGAGAGGAAGTAGTTACTAATCAGAAACGAAACAATTTTTGGGTGGGTGGCCCAAATTATGTGTAGAACAATTTCCTGAAAGGGGAAATGACTTGTTTCACAATGACAGATTGTCGAACGATGATTACAATTTGAAGCCTAAATGCTAGGGCCTGAAATTAGAGTTGGTTCAAGGTATGGGCAAAGTGGGCAATTTCCCAGGGCCTCACCTTTCAAGGTGCTCCCTGCTAATGTAATTTTTCTCTCACTCGATCTTATCTTTATCATTTTTTCTATCAGAACCTCTCTACCTTTGCTTCTTACTCAATCTCTTTCTTTTACAGGCCTCCTCCAAAACTTCCCAAATTGACACTGCAAGAATTCTCATATTAAGCGGAAGGCATTATTGAAATAGCCTACATGAAAACTGTACATCTAGTGCTCCTTCAGGAGTCATATTTACTGATTTGTTATGTGACTAGACTAAAGTCTATATGCTACCCATCTCAATTCCAGTCTTCAGTTCAAAAGCCGATGGTTACATTGGAATCAGTTTACAGAGACAAAGAGGAAAGCGCAATGGGCATAAAAGGTCATGATTTTAGCTAGGCCTTCAGGTTTACCATTTAGTGTCCTAATGAGGAGAAAGAGAGATTTTTTCCACCTTGCTCCAAATCTTAACTGATATTGCAGGACAGCGTGTGGTGATGGGGGTGAATTTATTGTGGTTTTGAACCCGAGCCTCAACAGGTCGACTTCAACCTGGCAATCCACTAACACACCTCCTTCACTAATACCAGAAAACACATGACATCATGGAGATCGCTCTCACCAGTGAGAAAGGGGTCATAACTCTGACAACACAAAAACCACAACACAACTGGAAACGGAATGAGATCGCTTTCTGAGATCTTGTACTTCGTGCTGGTATTAGAGGAGTCCCGATAAATGATATAAAAGAGAATGAGACAGGAAACAGCACTGGCTACCATAGGGGCCATCAGAGAGGACTTAATAGCCCGTGCCACCATAAATGTGAGCTTGATAAGGAAAAGACAGTCGGAATTGGAGACATAATATTCTAAACTAGAATTCAAACCTAGGGCTACTGGCTCACAAGTGAATGTAGCATGCACTACATTGAGCTAAAGAGGAACTAGATGCGCTACTAACAATATATGTGGCAAAGATTAGATTAGATTAGATAAAAAATGTATAGAGTGCCTGGCTACTCCAATGGAGTGTCCCACGCTAAGGATTCTTCCTCCTAGTCGGATCCCCTCTATCCGATAGCCTCAGCACCAGTCTGCCTGAGATGATCAGAAAAAACATGTTTTTAGTTTCCTGCAGAACATCACTTCTGATGGCTGCATCCTAATATCCAGTGGTAATTGATTCCAGATTTTTGTTGCTAGAAAACCAAAAGATCTACCTCCCAGTCTGGCTCTTTGCGATGTTGGAACAGTCAGCCTAGCAGTGCCCTAGATCTGAGATTCCTGATAGGTCTATAGGAGGTAAGTAAAGAAAAAAGATAACTAGGCCCTTCTCATTCAGAATTCGGTAACAGAAGCACAAAGCTGTAAAGGTCACTCTGTCCTGCGCCGGTAGCAAGTGTGGATCGACAAGAGCCATTCCCACGAGGACTCCACTTGAAATATTCAGAAGTACCCAGCTGCAGCATTCTGTACTCTCTGCAGCATTCTCATTCTGCCTTTGGTGACTCTAAATAGAGAACATTACAGGAGTCCAAGCGGGAGATAATCAATGCCTGGATAATGATTTTTTGGCAGTCAGAGGTAATACATCTAATATTTTATGTAACATCCTCAGTAGGCCAAAACAAATTCTGGCCAAACCTGTTATCTGTTCCGCAAAAGATAATGTGCACACAAACTCCTAACCACAAAACAGCTCCATTATAAAACAGACAATAAGGCTTATAGGCTTTTACCAAATCAAATTTTCACACAAGCCATAACAGATGATACAGAGTCAGTCAGATGCCCTTTTACTCTGCACTCTCAGCCCTGGCTACCCATTGCCACATTGCTGCCGCACCACTCCATACAATACACATGGCCTATTCTCCTGCGCCTCCTGCAAGTTCTCATGCACTCACTCACACACACCTTTCTGCCCTCCCACACTGACTGCACACAGCACCCCGCTCTCTAGCACTCACACAAACCAGCCAACACCCACACAGCATTCCTCACTCTCATGCATACTCCTCAAAACCTGCTTGCTCACCTAACACATCAGAGATCAGGGACCTGCTGCATGACCCCTCCTCAGACCTGCTGCTCCTCAGACACCTGGCAGAACCCCACAGCAGCACCAGATATTGCCACCGCCACTCCCCCAGATACAGATTGTAAACATTTTTTATCACTTTTAAATGCAAACACAAACAAGCATTGGTCAACAAAAAAGTCTGTTAACTTTTCAAAAGTTTGAAACAGTTAGTGTGAGCACTCCGGCCCAGGTTAGACAACCAAATCCAGCAGAGAAAAGGTTTAGGGGGCCAGAGAGGATACTTTGGACAGTTACCCGGCCACCAGAGTGTTTTTAAGGCAAGTTCCAAAATTTACAGGCCGACCACCATAGACATCAATGAAGTGGTCGTGATAAGGAGGATACAGGCAAAAGATGCTCACAGGGCGATCTGTTTGTGGTGCGATTGATGGGGTGTCTTTGTGGTGGGCCCCTGGTCGATGAGGGGCAACTTTGGCCGCAGAGATTCGGTCCCTCAAAGTTCTCCATGTTGCAGTAGCAGGCCATCTATTTTTCCCGAAGGACTTGTCAGCAGCCTCCGACACAGTGTATCACCGCAGCCTACTTGGTGCACTGGAACAACTTGGTACACTGGAACATCATATGCCCTTCCAATTTGTTTACATCCTTTCTCTCAAAATGGCTTCAAGTGATGAGACTAGGGTATTACACTTCTGGGGAGTCTTAAATGACAAGGCTCTATACTTGCACCTATTCTCTTCAGTTTATCCTGTGGGTGTGATCTTTAGTCAGAAGGGAGGGTCCTGTCATTTGTAGACATATAAAACTTAAACAATGTGGATGGACCCACTATGTGAGTGTAAATTAATCACTGTATATAGTGTGGACATGGACTCATTAGGTGCTTTTAAAAGGCCCCTCACACACCAACCTGGTTGGTGTTATGCTTCATCATTGGGGTCCCAACCAGGTGGCCGAATGCCCCCAGTTGTGCTACGATGCCTGATTTCTGCAGAGCTGGTGTGGTGCTTAAATTTTATTGTTGGTGGCTCAGGATATGTTTAAAATCAAAATGAGTGATGCAACTAATCTGGAGTTATTACCGTTCAGTTGGCTATGTGTGGCGGTCTACATGTTTCAGCCCGTGAAGGGTTTTATAAGGGCTTTCTTCAGGACCAGGTGAGTGCAAAGTGAGTGGCAAAGGTATAGGATGCAGCATGAAACCTGTGCTGTACCAGCACACGCGCTAAGGTGTGTGGTCAAAAATGTCAGCGTACTCACTGACACTTGAAAAATGAAAAATTCCTGTGGGAGAGAAGAAAAGACAAGACAAAACATATATATACTATAGCAACATAAAATGCAATCTTAGCAACATCCTGTTGTTGTAGTCTTTGTCTGGGTGACTACTACAGTGATTGGCTATGTAGCCCATGTTAGTGGCAACATGCAGGAGATTCTGTGCATGCAGCACCTGTCAGTGATGGACAGTTAGGTGAAACAGTGTGCGTTACAAGGCGCTTGAATGTGACTGCAACAGAGGTGGTGCCTGGCCCAAGGAGCCCCGTGGATGATGGCGCAGGCACCCTGTGCTGTCTAAGAGGTGTGTTTGATGTGGCGATGTGTCGCTAATAGTGCCACTGAGGTAAGTGCCTTGTGGTCATGAGTGCGAAAAGCACCGATGATCATGCAGACTGTTATACTTTTTTAAGATGGCAAAGTAGTTTCTAATTAGGATCATGTGTGAAAAAAATATCGTGCCCACATTGGAAGCGAGAAAGTTAAAACATGCACAAATGTAGATAATAGTTACAATGATTTTAGAATATTAGCAGATATAGAGGCTCAAGGGGTAAGGGAGCTCGTTCAAGAGTCCGATCTGTAAATTAAAGTTAAAAGATTGCCATGATGAGCCTGGAAGACTGGGAGGGCTCTGTACAATCGCCCCATTGGAGCACGCATTGTCTTACTTGGATTCAACGAGTCATCTGCTGTAAACCTGAATAGGTCCCCTGTGGTCCCGGCTGGTGCTGGGTTTCAGTGGGGAACCAGTTTAAGTACTGTAAGGATCAAGTCCAGTACGTGCCGAAGTGCATTTCCGGGTATGTCCATGACTCGGCATCCAGCTCCGAACTCATGCGCGCGCATGCGTGCTACTGATTTCCGGAGTGGAAGACTGAGATGGGACGTCCGATCGGGCGGCCATCTTGGAGTGGAGTCTGAAGTCGATTTGCTCAATATAGTAGGGCAAAAGGGACAGTATTATGCCCTATTTGTAAATGTTTTAGAGCAAATGTGTGTGTGGGATTCTCAGTGCAAACTAGTTCTATGTCACCAATGAAGGAAAACCATAGTCACCGGTTCAAAGGTACGGTGAAGTCTATCATGAGGTACAAAGTGTAGCTCTAAGTGGTTTAATGCAGCAATGGGCATAGATGTATTTACGGGTACACATAGTTAACGCAGGCCATATGGTGTCTGTGTAGGTCTTGTGAGTAGTGTACTGCCTGTTGTTCATAGTCAAGGGAACAACTCTGTAGTAAACCGATGGTTATCATCTGTTGAGGCTGTTCCATGGAATATTGTCATTCAAGCCTGTTTTAGGGGTAGAAAGACGATAAATCAATCTTTGTTCTTTCTGTAACAGTTGTTGCTGGTTGTTGGGCATGTTGGAGTCTAGAGCCTCTATGATGACCCAGCGCATGTCGTTGGTCGTGTGTCCTGCCTCAAGGAAATGGTTAGTCATTTTGGTAGTGTTTCTCTTGCATCTTATGGTGCTCCGGTGTTCACAGATTCTAGTTTTTACTTTTCTGTTTGTCATCCCAATATAGG
Organism: Triturus cristatus; assembly: GCF_964204655.1. Classification (NCBI taxonomy): domain Eukaryota; kingdom Metazoa; phylum Chordata; class Amphibia; order Caudata; family Salamandridae; genus Triturus; species Triturus cristatus. The sequence goes on along the minus strand of NC_140592.1, from coordinate 289,008,216 downwards.
TCAGATTGCAGGGGCACACGATGCAGTATATGGCATGTGCCGTATTGCAATCGGTATGTTGTCGCAATTCCCATGTCTTGCCGGGTTCCAGTTGGAGGTTTTTTGTGGTTGTGGTAAGGTGGCATACACTGCAGTTGCAAAACGGAGATGTATCTCGATGAGTCCTTCACGGTTTTGGTTTATGGCTCTTTTCCTAGCCTTTTCAGTGATGTGTTTGGGGTAACCCTGGTCTCGGAACTTGTTGCTCAAGTCCTTGGCTTGATCTTTAAAATCTGCCACATTGCTGCAGTTCCGTCGTAACCGTAGTTATTGGCCATAAGGGAGGTTTTCTTTAAGGGTCCTGGGATGAAAACTGGAAAAATGCAAGAGTGAGTTTCGTGCAGTCGGTTTGGAATCCGTTTTGCTCTTGAGATAGCCAGCATCGGCCTCAATATTCAGGTCTAGGAATGTGGTTTTTTGATGATCAAAGCTGTGGGTAAATCTGAAGTTCTGATAGCAGGTGTTGAGCCACTGGCAGAATGTGTTTAGTGATTCTGTGTTTGCTTCCCAGATGAGAAAGATATCGTCTATGTATCGTTTATAGAATCTGATTTCTGGAATACGTGACACATTGTTGGTAAAAATGTACTTGGTCTCGAAGTGGTGTACATAGAGGCCCGCTACACTGGGGACGAAGACGCTCCCCATCGAAGTGCCGTATTTTTGGAGGTACAGTTGACCTTCAAATTCAAAGTAATTGTCCTTAAGCGCAAGTTTTGCGCATTCCCAAATGAATCTCTTGGAGGTCTGGTGTAGGAGAGTAGGATCTGCTTCACATGGGTACTTTTTGCTGGTGTTTCACTGTTTTTCGACATTAGTCTGCCTGTGGCCCTGCTAATAAGGACCCCAGCCTAACTGCTTCCTCTCTAAAAATGGTTTCCATGTACATTAGGTACATTTCTAATTTCCAAGTGGGCACTACCAATTTGTGGTGATGCCCTTTGGTTTGAAGAATGCACCTGCCACTTTCCAAAGATTGGTGAATACAGTTCTCACAGGTCTGGAAGCCTACAGTGCAGCTTATCTAGATGATATTGCTGTCTTTAGCGCCACCTGGGAGGATCACCTGGTCCACCTATTGAATGTTTTGGAGGCCCAGAAAAAGGCAGGCCTCACTATCAAGGCCACCAAGTGCCAGATAGGGCAGAGTCAGGTTGTGTACCTGGGCCACCTTGTAGGTGGAGGCCAGGTTAAACCACTGCAGAGCAAAACCCAGACCATCATGGACTGGGTTGCTCCAACCACCCAGACTCAGGTGAGAGCCTTCTTAGGCCTGACTGGGTACTATAGGAGCTTTGTCAAGGGGTATGGATCAATAGTGACACCCCTAAATGACTTAACTTCTAAGAAAATGCCCAAAAAGGTTCAGTGGACAGCTAGCTGTCAAAAGGCATTTGATTACCTGAAGCGGGCCATGTGCACTGCTCCCATTCTACAGAGTCCTGATTACTCCAAGAAGTTAATTGTCCAAACAGATGCATCTGAATTGGGGTTAGGGGCTGTACTGTCACAATTGAATGATGAAGGTCAGGATCAGCCAGTAGCTTTCATAAGCAGAAGGCTGACCCCTAGAGAGAAACGTTGGTCAGCCATTGAGAGGGAGGACTTTGCTGTGGTTTGGGCTCTGAAGAGGTTGAGGCCATACTTGTTTGGTACTCACTTCCTTGTTCAGACAGACCATTAGCCCCTTTTATGGCTAAAACAAATGAAGGGTGAAAACCCCAAACTGCTTAGGTGGTCCATTTCCCTACAGGGATGGACTTTATAGTGGAACATAGACCTTGGAGTAACCATGCCAATGCAGATGGACTCTCTAGGTATTTCCACTTAGAACATGAAGTGTCAACTGGTCAAGGTTAGTTTAATGTCCCTGCGTTTGGGGGGGGGGTTGTGTTGGAGAGTAGGATCTGCTTCACATGGGTACCCCCACTTTTTGCTGGTGTTTCACTGTTTTTCGACCTTAGTCTGGCTGTGGCCCTGCTAATCAGGACCCCAGCCTAGCTGCTTCCTCTCTAAAATGGTTTCCATGTACATTAGGTACATTTCTAATTGGATTCTGGAGTGCCTTATACGCCCCTAGTATATGGTATACTATGTACCTAGGGCATAGGTGCCTCAGAGGCCTACCAGGGGCTGAAGCATGTATTATGCCACCCCTGGGAAGCACTCCAAAATGACACCACAGGTCTGCTACTGCAGCCTGGGTAATGTGGTGCTTGCACCCCTTACTGCTGTATAGGCTACCTATATCTCTACCATTGCACACACATATAAAACCTATAAGTCACTCCTATGGCAGGCCTTAACAATCCTGAAGGCAGAGTGCTTGGTTTTTATGTGAGAGGGTGCCCCTGCATGAGCAGAGCCCCTCTGCAGCGTTCGGAGTACCTCCTCTGATGCTCTTTGTGGTACAGCCTGACCCTATACTCTTAAGTGCATTATAACCTCGCGGTAAATGCTAACTTTGGACTGGCTGCACGGAAACATGTTGTGTTTGGTGTCAAATGCTTTGGAATACTACCCCCCCGTCAGTTCTGGCAGCGGGGGTAGCATTCCACCCTTCTAGAGGGAGAGACATGTTCACACTGGTCTACCCGGTAAAGACTTTCTAAAGCCCTGGCATCACAAAATGGATGCCACTGCCACAGACACGGGTCTGGCCTCCTGCTGCTGACCGAAACTCCAGGGGAGGCCTGGACAATAGGTTTACTGTAACCACCTCCCCAGACAGGGAGATGTGTATTGGGACTGGGTGGGAGCACCCTCTGGTGCTTTGAAGTCCTGCAATTGGGGCACACTTGGAGTCCCTGTGCATAGTCCAGTTCAAACCTGTTACAGGGGCTACCTGCCCCTGCTCTGGCATGAAACTGAACATAGGTGGGTCCCTAGGGTATGTCCAACCCCCAAACTTTGTATAAGTATGGGAACCCGGTCCTTGAGACTTTAGATTACCCTGGATGAAACTCTGCAACATATATCCTGGACCTTCAACGTTCTATTTCAACTAGAAGACTGAAAAAATCTCCCTTGGGGTCAAGCAGTGACTCCCCTGCTTGGCAGGCACCAAAGAAGCAACTGTCTGGTCTACAATTCTGAAGCTCCCGCCGGACGCCGAAGTCTCTCCTTCCCCAGAGGTGGATTTCCAGACTTCCCCGAGGCTACCCTTAGTCCACAGCAAAGCTGAGGCCCGTGGCTTTCATGGGTGACGTGGAACCGTGACCCCTGGAAACTGTGATCTTTTGCTGATCCATCATCTCCCTGGTCTTTCTCGAAGTTGTGCTTTGGACTCCAAGTAGCCCCAGTCTTGAGCACCTCCTGCACCGAAGATCTCTGGCCTCCACTCCACGAGTGACCCGTGGGCCGGTTTCAAGTGCGACCGCTCAAGGCTCCTTTGCCCGTTGGCTAGTGGGTTTCCACGAAGGCGTCTCCTCTTCTGATTGGGCTTTCCTGATTGCTCCAGATGTGCCCCGACCTACCCTCGCTGGGTGAGTCCCCCAGACCTTGCTGGTCTGCACCAACGTCCTTTTTCTATTTCCATGTGACTTGCCATTGCCAAGGCTTGTTGGGTCCACCCTGGTCGCCGACACCTCAGCACTCGACAGACTCCGTGGGACAGCTTGAATCCAGCTCCTGGTCATCGTCGACACCTCCTGGACCTCGTGGCTGAAGAATCAAGACACCCGTCAACTCACCTGAAGCACCCGACATCTGTGGCATTGGACTATCGTGCCCCTGGTCACTGGCAAGTGACCCAGACTCTGTCCCCTCTGCTTTCAGGTTCCTTCCATCCTAGATCCAGGCTTGGATCTCTCCGGACACTTCTCCTCTTCACGGCAGCAGCACGTCTTTGCCAGCTCCCATTGAAAACAGCGACGCGACCCGACACCAAAAGACACCTATGCACCCGGCTTCCCTGGGTGAGGTAACTCGAGTACTCTGGTGCTCCTGTGGGTGTTGACCCTAGACACCTTCAAGTCTAAAATGGTTCGCTCGTAGTCATCCTCTAAGTGTCCTTAAACTCTTAATTTCCAACCGCGACTTTCCCCATAGAAGTTAACGGCGATTCTCAGCTGTGTTCTCACACTGCACGCGTCCCTCGTGGGTCCCCTGCGTCACTACCTTGGGTGGTTCCTTGTGGTCCAAGCACTTCTACAGGCTCTAGGCCTTGTGTCTAGTTCAGTCGTGGTTCTTATACCACTTTATTGGTATATGGATTGGTACGCCCCTATGGCCCAAACGTGTATTTGTGCTTTTACTGTTGAATACTGACTTGTAACCTAAGTACTTCGAACTCCAGCCTCATAAAGAGACTAGAGGGGTGTGTTTTATCTTAAATACATATATTTTAAATATATACCTGGTGTGGTTGTCCATTCATTTGGTCATTCAGGAGATTATAGACTGCTAAAACAAGCTGTTTCACATTCCTTCAAGATTTAGGCTGAAGGCTGCTCTCCATAGCTACCACTAGGATAGCTTTCAATAAAGGTTGTCTTTAACCTATCACCATAAGGGGTTGTTTGGACTGATACAAGGTGCCCACTATAACTAGTGGACAGCATATATCAGGCCAACTTCTCACATCTGGTATTGCCAGTCTATTGTGTCCAGGGCCAGCTCTAAGACTCTGAGGGTGTCGTCTTGTGGAAGACTTGTGCAAAGGCTTTCCACGTTGAGGCTTACTAGGAATGACGTCTCTGGGTTGTGAGGCATATTGTTCAGTAGTCTGAGGAGGTCCTTAGTGTCCTGTAGGCAGGTGTTAGTGGCTTGGACCATGGGTTGGAGAACGAAATCACAGTATCGGGACAGAGGCTCGAGTAGGGAGCCAATGCCGGAGACGATGGGGCGCCCCGGGGGGGTTTGTGTATTTTTGTGTATTTTTGGTACTATGTAGAAGTATGGTATTTTGCTCGTTGTTGTAGTTAGAAATTTGGCTTCTCCAGGCGTGATTTGTCCTGTAGTTTCTGCTGCTTCCACCAGTGTTTTGATACGTGATTTTAGACTTTCTCTAGGGTCCTGATTGATATTTTCATAGTTCTTAGTGTCACTGAGTAGTCTGACACATTCTCGTTGGTAGTCTTCTGTATTTATGATGACTGTTTCTCCACCTTTGTCAGCAGGTTTTATGACAATGGATCGGTTGGATCTGAGTGATTGTATGGCTGCGCGCTCTGCTGCGCTAGTATTCTGGAAAGTGTGGTACTCATTGAGCTCCTCAATGTCTTTGAAGACAGCCTGTCCGTAGACTGCTACCTCGGGAGGAATGGTATTGGGAGGTGGCATGAAGGTGGATTTGGCTCTAAATGAGGTGTCTCCTTCTTGCTCAGTAGTAGTTTGAGGTGGTGTGTTTTCAAAGAAGGCTTTTAGTCTGAGTTTTCTGAAGAAGGCCGCTAGCTCGCAATGTAGCTGGAATTTGTCTAATCTGGCCGTGGGTACAAATCCGAGCGCTTTCTCTAGGACTGCCAGTTCGGTTGGTGTTAGGGTGTGGGACGAGAGGTTGGTTACCAAGCTCATCTCGTGCTGGGTCCTGGTTGTTGGTCCTTGAATTTGCTCCTCGTTAGTGCTCCCTCGTACTGGTCTTCTCCCCAATGGACTTGGTTCCCTCGTCTTCTTCTTCCTCTGCCTCATAGACATACAACACACACAATTTTGCATGCTGCTGCTCTCCTTGCACCGTGGTTGCGGAAAAATCCTTAGGTGAGGGCTAGTGTCCCTTGGGTACGGTAAATCCAGACTCTGATAGCACTACTGGGTCTGGCAGATGCAGGTGCAACTTTTGGCTATCTTAGATTTGTCCTTTTGTGTGCCCGATGACTGGTAGTGGCATACCTTCTGCGGTGGCTACCAACATGTCTGTCAGGGCTTCTTCAGCTCTTCTGCCCCTGGAGCTAGTTCCAGGTGATCAGCTGACAGATCCTTGGAGTCACTGCTGTAAGTTGGGGCTAGGAATCAACTGATCCCTGTGCCCAGAGCAGCAGGCACAGTTCAAACTTTGCTAGCCCACAGTTCAACAGGTGAAGTCCTTCCAACTGTGCAGCCTCTCTTTGTGTGGTTTCAAGAGCAACAGGGAAGTCCTTCTTCGTTCCCTTCTCCGATTGCATCCTGATCCGTGGGACAGGGTTCCAGGGGTGCCACAATTATGCCAGGAAAGCTCCTCAACGGGACCAGGTGACCACTGGCCAATGAGTTACTGAGTACCCTCCTGTGACGCTTTTCCTGCAATGTATGGCATCTGGCTATCCCAGACCCCATCCTATTTGCAAATGGGTTACGGCCTACTTGAAGTAGGTGGTAAAATGCGAATGTTTTGCGACCGCATTTCAGTCACAAAACATTCCTACATACTGATGCGATTCGGTATTAGGAAGTGACGCCCTAAACAGCCCCTTCCTAATAGCGAATCGCTAACCCATTTTGCAATTCGGTAATAGGTTACTGAATTACAAAATAGGGTTTGGTACATTGGGACAGCCTTTTTTCCGGTCGTTTGTGACTTTAAAAAAGGTACATACATGTGGCCTAAAATTACCAATCAAACTTAAGATGCCTATGAATACTATATCCTATATATATGTGTGTCTCTGTTCATCTTTATTGACTGCACAGGAAATGCTTGCAATGTTCACTTGTGTGCAATATTTGAAGCAAAGTGCTGAGATTGACTACAGGTGTTAGCGCAGGGATACAGAACACTACAATGGCTAGTTTTCACTTTCAGGACTTTGTAAAACATTAAAAAAATATGTCCGTCTTTTAAATATTAAGCACCCAGCCTTGTGGTCTACATAGGGGTCAGTTATGAATATTGAAAAGGAAGGTCTGGACTTGACAAAAGGTTGGTAGTTTAAAATCTGCCCGGCTAGGCTGCAGTGGCAGACACAAAGCCATGTTTTCACGGTCACTGCAGTGGTGGCACAATCAGTGCTGCAGTCCTTTAGTGACATTTAACTTACAAGCCCTGGGTACACTTTGCAGCTTATACTATGGACTTATAGGTATATTAAATATGTCAATTTGGTATTAGCCAATTGCATATACATTTGAGGGGTCAGAGTATGCACTGGAGCCTGCTTGGAATAGCTCAGTACACTTCAGAGTAGAAAAAAACAGCCCTAAATCTAGCATAAATTGGGAGCAAAAAGTGGGGATGATCCTGCAAAAAGGGCATTTCCTCACAATCAGACTCTGAGTTAAGCCATTAATTTAGGTTCATTTTCAACAAACCAGCCCTTGGTGTTACACTAGTGCTGAAGGTTTAGGCTTTCATCTAGCTTATTAAGAAAGTGTGTAGTGTTAAGTGAGAAAGAGTACTGATCCTTACAATGTAATCTCTTAGTAGGATCTTTAAAGATTTCCCCCATTGGTTGTATGGACCTTTGTTGGTTGACGTGAAGCATTGAAAGGGAGTAGATATCAATAATAGATTTCTGATCGATCTAGACAGGTTGACTCCACAATAAAGACCAAGTGTTGAAAAATATAGTTAAAAAGTTTTATTTTGGATTAAAAATCAATCCACTATATATGCAAACCAAAAGTAAATTCAATAAGTACAGCAATACAGCAGATAAGATGAAATATTTCAGTAGGCTAAGGTGCACAGAATGAGATATAGCATTGTGATAGCCACTACAATAAAGAAACAAATTAATGTAAAACATTGTTCCATAAAGAAACTTCCCTTCTCACTTCTAAACATAAGTCATTTATAGGACTGTCAAATAGGGGCGCTATCTAGGGAGCATAGAAGGTGTCAGCCTAATCAGACTTCAGTAGAAGTCTTGCGAAAAAGGAAATAAGTGTTTAGCATAAAGCGGCACAAATGCAAGAATAAGGCAACAAGAGGTCTGTACCTCTCAAAGTCTAAAGGGAATCTGCTCTGACTCTATGAGAACTCCAATTTGAAAGTAATAGGAGTTCCAGAAAACATCTTATCTGTTTTCACACCACCAGGAGCAAATTAAATTGTTTCTCAAGTGCATCTGCAACATGGCTTCAGTTTCTTAACACATTCAACTAAGGCTGTGTTTCTCAACCTTAAACATCTCTCCATCCTGGTATATGATAAATTCTTCCAGGTTCACTGCCAAGTTTTTCCTTCAGGCCTCTCTATCAGCAATCTAATACAACAATGAGCCTTCGCTAGCTGACGTGATTCCTGATAAAAAAAACCTGCAAAGAAAAGAAAGAACATACTGGCAAAGCAAAATGCATTTCAACTGAAGCCTGTAGTCAGACTAACTTTAGTTGAGTATTTATTATACACTTCAAATACATGGTTATACAAGTGCACATTCATCTTTTCAGAAAAAATGCAAAACGTGGATAAAGTAGTACATGTTTACATATGCAAATATAACTTTCAAAATAAATTCAAATTTGACTTGATGTGTATGTGTAAAAAGTGAATAAAGAGTACATGCTTTAATTTTTAACTGAACACTAGTGCACGCATGTATAAATATCTGGTCTCTACAGTGATTACATTTTATGAATACGTTTAAATGCTTCACACATCTTAATCAAGTCACAGTGAATACAATGACAAATGAGAGTGTGTAATTGCATTTATGTGATGTGTAAGGGTGGAGTCTAAATTGAGCTGCTCTAAGTGCCATCGTTGCCACTCTGGTGCTAGCAAGGGCCTCATTTATGGCATTTTGGCATGGGGCAGTGCAGCAAGGCACCTAGCTGAGCTGCCCTATGCCAAAGTGAAAGGGCAGGAATGCACCATATTTAAGCAATACAGTGCATTCCTGCCCTTTCTATCTGCGCTGGAGCCATTTCTGCAGCCTAGCGCCAATGTAGGCACCCTTACACCATGATGCAAGGGTACCTCAGTTGCAGGTGGGGTTGCTTTTGTGAAGGAAGGGGCACCTTCCAGCACAAAAACAATCCTAAGAAGCATTTTCCTCTTTCTATGTGTGCTGCCGAATGCAGCACACATGGAATGAGGAATAAACGAGGAGGTATGAAGCTATTTCTCCTTACGCCTCACCTCGGGAGTCGTATGGATTTGGAGCGTCCCCAGGATTACATGTTTTTGTAAATCTGGGGCAGTGTCAAATTCCATGGGTGTTGTATGGGAAAACCCTCTACAACGCCCATGGAATGACTCCTGGGCACAGAGATACGGCGACGGAGCAACTTTTGCTGTTTCGCCTTACTCTTGATTTATGAGGCCACTAAAAGCCACGCAAAGTGGCTTTGTATGGTTTCATAAATCTTTATGAGAGCCCTGCGTCACGCATGTACTACTTTACACAGTGCAAAAGTGATGTAGGGCTCTTCATAAATAATGTGCAATTAAACATAAATGCTTGTACTACTGGCCTGTAGAGATGACCCTGTCCATGGCCAGTAGCATCAGATTACCCAACTTATTTCTGCCCTGGGTAGCTGGGTTCCGGAAGTATAAAGAGACTCACTTCCTCCTCCACCAACTCTGTTTCGATCCTTCTCTCGTTCCCTTGGACCCCACTTTGGTCCATGCCCTAGGGGTTTTTTCCCACTAGGTATGTTCCCGCAGTTACTGCCTTGGATTCCCACTTTCCTCAGCTGTCTCCTTACAGTGACTGATCTAGGAACCCTTCTTTCCCTGTGCCTCCTCCTTCCTAGACCTGTGTATTCTCTCGCACTCCTTTTAGATCTTATGAACTCGGAAATAGCCTGCTCAGTTTGTTTGGGTCACACACACTAGTTGCCCCTCTCCTCACATAATCTTGTTAATATCAGCAGCCCTGTGTCCATTTTGGACTGGACAGGGACGATTTTCATTCTTTCTCCCCATCACACCTTTTAGAGACAACACAGCCCCCTTGAATCAGATGGTCTGCTACCTTAAGAGCAATTGTCTGGAAGGAGGAGGGTACCACATGACTCCTACTGTTGTACAGTTTCCAATTTCTCAGCAGTACCTGTTCCTTTGTTGGACTACATAAATGTTGGGAAGGTTCCAAATTGATTAAATTCACCCCGCTCAGGATATGTTGCCCTTTGGTCCTGCTAGCTCACAGTGCCACCATGAGTACCCTTAAACCTAGAAAGGTCTGTCTCTCACAGTGAGATTAATTACTGTTGAAAATCATCCCTGAGAAGATGAGGGAATATGAGTATGTTGCTGTCTAGGTCTCCTTCTCTTTTGCTGTTGCTGAACCTGAAGTGAAGGCCTGAAGAAACCCACTGTTGCTCAGTGACAGCAGGATCTTATTAAGCCCAATGATTGCAGCAGCTCAAATCCCTGTGATGGGGACGGGTGCGCCTGGGCAGACAGGACCCTCAAGCTGATTTACACACTTCTGCCCCCCGCCCATGTGCTATTCACATTTACTGACCCTGCACCATCTCAAAGGTGACCTGCTGCTGCAAACATGTTAAAACACTCAGAATGTTCAGTTTATTTCTGTTCATAGCAGGCTCTCTCTTGTTTCTTCCTCAAGGTATACCTTCAGGCCTCTAGTCAGCTGCAAAGGCCATTATCTTGAACCATCCCTTGTACCTTCATAAAACTTGCCTGGACATCCATCTGCCACACCTTATACCCCACCCCCCATGAGTGCACTATCTTTTAGAATACCAGTTTCATGCTGTCACCCCTAACAGCCATTCGTGGACTCCGCCACTTCTGTGGATCCCAGCCATTACACTTCACCTCACATTCACCTCCTACCTCAGTGACACTAGTATTCTAAAGAATCGAAGTAAAATACACTATAGTGCTTCATTGTGGTCACCGTGCTACAGCACTGGGAAAAGGTGTGCAGTCCTGGAGAGGCAAATCGGTACTTGGGAGCCCATGGTGGGCTTGCATATTGTTCAATGCAAGTTTCACAACTTCACTGTTGCCTGCCCATGGTTGGAGATGATACACTTTGTTTCTTTGTTCCATGCATGTTTTCTCCATGTGTCTTTTTGTTCTTTTGATAAGCTTCACCTTTGTGTCAAATGTTGTTATGTCTTCCCTTTTAGGTGTCTGCTGTTTCCTTTGAGCACATAACATCTATTTGTCTTTAGGAAGAGTTAGGAACAGTCTCTTGGCACCTCCAACACAACAGTGGGCAACCCTGCACAACCTTCCCTTGAGGCGCCATGTTTTTTCACCATTCAGAATATCAGTCCCCGGCCTGTCCAAGTCATCCCAAGTAGGAAGCACTGATGGAAACAGGACCAGAATTACCTCTGATGATTACTCCCTTCCAAGGGAACCTCATGATCCCACTTGTAACTCCACCCTCCATAGTTAGCAACGCCCCTGATTTCAGTAAATTCAGTGGATGAGCCCAGGGAAGATAACGGGACCTTGTAATGAGGCTATTAGAGTTCCTGCAGCTCACGTTCTCAGCTGTTACCCTTCAGGCCACAGAGACGCGCTCAGAAGGGATATGAGCCTTTTATTTAATCAAAGTTTTACTGCATTTTTCATTCCCCCGCATAGATAAGCGCCGAGCTCGTCTTGAGAATCTCCGGCGCTGACTGACTCCCTCCCGCTCAACCCCTTCCCTCGCCTCGCGAGACACGATTTTCCTCCCATATAATTTTGTGATTACAGCCCTGATTTCCAGCTCAGAAACAAATATTTTCTGTGCGGCTCTTGAAAAATCCACACCCACGAAACAGGCTGTTCACAATTAATGCTGCCTGATCAGCCCGCAGGAGAACAATATCTGAGGAAAATTATCCACCTCGCTTCTCGGCGATAAAACCCCTCTGGGGTCCGCCTGAGTAGGCGTTAAATAGATTCATCCTAACATCCGACTTCGAGATGTAAGTGCGTTCTTTATTTTCGAATCAGGAAAGCTGTAAAGTGTTCAACAGCCTGTGCCCCAGAGTACGCGGAGATCTGACCAAACAGATTTATTTCAGCAGCATAAGGGGGAGGAGAGGTGTGGGGAGGTTTGCATTCATATCACAGGAAGCAGAAAGCTCGACTGCTTCTGAATTGCTATTCATAGGCCCCTGTAAGAGCCAGCAGGCTTTCGACTCCAGGCAGGGGTCACTGAACTGAACCAAGAAGAGGCCAAGACCAGGGGTGTAATGCAGGCCCCAACCCTCCAAGGGGCTCCAACCCTTCGGAGGCCCCCCCTTCAACCCAAAGCCACTGAATACCTCTCAGATATAGGAGGGTGGGCCCCCTCATCACATTCTGCAGCGGGGGCATGATTTTGCGTCACAACACTGACCAAGGCGTGGCTACCCTCCATACTCTGGGCCTCATTTATGAAAACGGTTTAATTGCTGCGTGAAACCAGCGATGCAACAGTTTTCACTACGCCCTCCTTGCGCCACGATGGATGCGCTGTATTTAATGTATGGATCTCCATGTCGTAAGGAGGTGCAGATACGTCAGTATTTCTGAAGTATCTGTAGGCGCAAAGGTGGCACATTGCTGGAGTGTGACTGAAAACAGATGCAACTCCAGCAATGTGTCCTTTCACATAGGGCAAGCCCCTTGTGAAAGGGCCTGTGTCAGTCTTACGCCTGTTATGAGGCAGGCGTAAGATATTGACGCAGCAGCATCCGAGAAGTGGAGCACTGAAATCTTATAGATTTCGATGCACAATTTCTAAGAGGCTTTTCGCAGGGTAATGGCCACCCTCCATACATTAAACCTGGCACAGGTATAATGTGGCGCAGGGGTTTCAAAGTGACACATCTGCCTAGATGTGTCACTTAGTAAATAGGGTGCAACATGGCGCATTCTTTACGCCGCCGGTGGGTCACAAAAAGTGACGCAAGGGCGGCGCAAAAGTGTCGCACAAGCTCATAAATAAGGTCCTCTGAGTCCAAACATTTGTATTCACAGATGTATACATACCAAAATGCCAGGGGTTGTAGAGGTCACATCACACACAAATTGACCTCTGATGACATCACAAAGCTGACCCCTTGTCCCAATATCAGACCCTCAACACTTCTTGTTTCTTGCTGAGTGTACGTGCAGGTAGTGGACACTACAGGAAGTAAAGAGGTATACCTCAGGGATTCCATGGAGTAAATTTGCACTAAGGCAATCCTGTTACTGTACATTATGGTTTTAACGAGAGACAAATTTACTGAACAATTTAGAGTTTTCCCCATTCGAAATTTAGGGCAACATGTGGAACTGGTTTTACCACCTCAAAATTATATGTTTTCAATAGCACTGACCTGTTTCACCTATACCAATTGTTATACATGGAGGAATTGGCGCAAGGAATAGACCCGGGAATGTGGCATTATCACACAACTCAGAAACCCAAATCAGACACGAACACCCTACGCGTTCAGTATCCGACTGCGCATGGAACTCAAAATGAGACAATTTGCTTTTTGTTTCTGTCACTGTCTTTATGACCTCTAAGACAAGGAGTAGCAGGGCCAGTGCCAGAGATACCAAAGGGAAAGCACGGGGTCGACGTTGCTATCCGTGGATAACCCTAAAGTAATGTTTGGCCTCTACTATTTTATATTTTAAAACAGCCCAGCCAACAAATCACCAGCTACGAATGTAAACAGACTTAACAGATCGGTGACCTTTTGAGATATGTTTTAAAAAACACATAAAATGTGTTTATGTCACAAGGCATCATTTTGGTCACCCTTTTAGAAGAACATACTTCGACCATACAAACTTCAGTCTTTAAAAATGTAATGGATTAAGATTAGGGTTGGCTGTTTTATGGTATTTATTTTTATGCCATTTCCGTCTGCATTTATCCATATTTATTTTTTGGGCATTTTATCTGTATTTATCCACATTTATTTTTGCCACAAGCAAAAGACGACGCTACAGCTAGTATTTTTCTACATTTATTTAAATAGACAATGCACACATGCACTCGGTTGTGACTGGTCAAAACAATACATTCATCTAAAAACTTTGCCATTGTAGTACAAGCACATGTGCATTTCAAGAGACTTAGAGGACATTGAGGCTCTTTCTGGTTTGTTAATGAAATGAAGACCACTGAAAACCCATCCAATATTTGCTGATGATACTGGAATGGCCAAAAGACAAAAGATTCAAGGAAAGATTACACAGTGTTGACCATTCTTGCTTCTGAGAACGGCAGTATGTAGTTGCACTGATCTCTTTTTGTGGAATATTGTGTATTAAATATTTGTTAAATTCTTCTTCAACAACATTCATTATGTCATCAGAAGCTCCAACCAATGTGTATAAATCTTTGTAATCATTGAAATCCTGATTAAAGTGAACTTTCTTGGATGTATCCAGGTTTGTAACCCATTTCCAAAAAGAGCTGTGACTCATTTGCCCGGTAATGTTCCTATCTAGGACATCATCCCACTTATTTTTCAGTGCATCTTTAAAAGTAATCATCTCTTTTATTAGGGCATTTGCTTTTTTTGTGGTAACATTTGCAATAAAGTGGTAATTATTGGGTCTTGCGCATAGTCTTGCCCCAATGCCAAAGCCATGTCAACATCTATGGCTGAACATAATTGATGGACATGTGTTTCTTCGGACTCCAGCTTCTTCTGAATGTCAATGAGAGTGAGAGTTTTAACAATGAAATATAACTTCACATAGATAAATTGGTGGTTTGCACTGTTGGGGCTGAATAGTTTTCGTAGGATGATCCATTTTTGGTCCAGTGGCTTCTTCATTGTTTACTAAAGCAAGGAAGTAGTGCCATATTTCCAAAATTCTTACTGCTCCTTCATACCAGCTGAACCATCGGATCACAACAACCGCCCTTGGATATTTCATTCTCCTTTCTAATTTCCTTGAGAGTAAATGCATTTTAAGTTTCATGCATACTTAAATACTGCTCCAGCTTTATTACAAAATCATATATGTCCATGTTCTCAGGCTGAGACAGAGCATAGAAAACAGCAGCATGGAGAAGATGACATGGATGAAAATAACCCTCTCAGGAGCGTGCAAATCATTTATTGCCTTTGTCTTATACGATGCAGAGTCAGAACAAATTGCAACAAGGTCATGCCATGATTTACCCAACTTCTGAAGCACATTGTATATAATTAAGACAATTTTAGCAGAATTACACTCATCAGATACAGTGATGTCAATTAAGGCTGAGAGGCAACCCTTTTCTTCATCATCACTGTAATATGGGACCAATGTTCCAATGGATGGGTCACCATGCACCTCTGTGGATTCGTCAATTGTTAGAGAGATAGGAACATTTGCTACAGCTTGACCTATGTTTCCAAGCTGTGCTTCAAACACTTCGGGAAGATATTTCTCATTCATTTGGCTAGATTTGCACATTGTCCTTGCTGCAGGGCACAGCTGCCTAATCAGCTCTCCAATCGGACCATCTGTCTGGTGAAGTGGAACACCACCTTTACACAGAGCTTTCACAACCTTGTTCAGGATATCCACAGCCTCGTCAATATTTTGGCGTGCACGAGTTGTGCACTGCTCCAAGGTCATTTGCTCCATATGGGCCTGTTTTACGACTGGAGAAGAAAGTCTCTCATAGATTTTACTCATCAGGTGAGCTTTGATATTATACACTGCCCTGTTTTCAATGTCAACAGTTGTTCGACATGACTTGCAGGTGAACATTTTCATCCCTTTAAGGGACATGGCTTCAAATTCTGCATACTCCAGTACATAATCATCAATGTCTTTATGTTTGTGGCCCATCTCTATAAACGTAAGGATTCAACAACTAAGCAGCCATTGGGTTGATGTTTGAAATACTGCATGTGACCAGGACAAATCACCATCATCTGCACTGTGGAATTGGATGCAGATATGTAAGAATTTTACCCCAAAGACATTCAAATCTATCAATGTTTCTCGCTGATCTTAGTTTTGTCATTTTTAGTTGCATATAATTTCTTTTATCTTCTTTATCAAAATATGTCCACGTCTTTCATGATAACCAATTCAGTTTCTGGTTTTCGAGAAGCAGAGAGAAGTCAGGGCAGTTCAATTGCAGATGCCAATAATATGTTCACATATACCAATAGTTTCTTTGTTGATATATTCACACAATCACTCATTGAGTTGACTTATCCAGATCAGCTAATCACCAGAGAGGGTGTCCAGACACTTGCAGGGTCCGAGAGTCTCATTCAAAATGCCAGAGTTTAAGATCATTTTGAAATTCCAGTACAGATAGAGCGGGAGGGGGAGGCTGTTCCTTGTCTTCGCTGTGAAATAGATGCATCCTCAACTCTCGCTTCTGCTGATGCGGGGAGTGTGAGCGAGCGAGAGGGAGGCAATGGTGACGTGCTATGTAATCTGACTTCTGCAGTCTTTTGTGATATTGGTAATCTATCTGTCATATAGCAAAAATATATTATGCCAAAGGACATCATGGCATAACTATGAAAAATTATAACCTTAAAAATTGGCTCCTAAGGGCAAAAATGCTTACAGCAGTGGTTGCCAAAAGCACTAACATAGAAGTCCCTTCTGCCTACTCAAGTTTTCTTTTTGTTCCGGCTTTCCTCTGAGTTAAAAATGCTGAAAGTAAAGTAGCTTTATTTAAGGTTTCAAATTCTGTTTTGTCCAGTGAAGAGACAGAGTTGTTTTTTTACTTGTTTTAAGATGTGCTTTTGCTCTGGAGAGTTACCTTGATATGATCTTCACCTTGTATGTACACCATACCGGTCCTTCATTGCTGCAATCTGACATGCATGGAAAGCTTATTTAATTTCTGACTCACTTACCATTGTGCTTCTTAGGCAAGCAAAATAACTTAGCGCTATCGACACACGGCAGAGGTTTTGTGTTTCGTAACTTAAAGCTAGGCGTTTTATCGACCTAATAAGTATGAAAGGCTGAGTGGGCATACCGGATTCAATACTGAGACTATTAGGTCGCACACAGTTGCACTGACTCAATATCAGTCCACTCAGCTGCACGCCGTAGGCGTCAGTATGACACAGTTCACCCTAAAATCAGGTGTGGCGTCATATAGTGACAGTCCCTGTTGTAAACAGAGTGTGCTAATAATTATGTGGAAGTGCAAATGTAGACGGGCTTACCTTAATAAGTGTTAAACAGGAAGTGACGTCAGGACCTTGCAGCAGCAGGCGGGTCTTGACAGTGCAACACACTGAAAGCAAGACACTCAAAGTGATCACGGACCCCTCAAATATAGTGCAGAATGACTACACCATACAGCACATGCTACACCAATATAAATTGCAGCACAGATTCACAAATCAGAGGCTTTGCACAGGCACACAAAGATGTTAAAATCCTGTATAGTGCTCTGTCCCGCACATGGCACAGGACAAGGACGCATGTGCAAACCACAAACACAACTGCCACACGTTGTGCACGACAGAAGCCAGCAGACTGCATACACGCACGTAGGTCACGCAAACAGTAATCACCTTGATGTCATTAAACGCAGAAGCAGTGTGATACACAGCACCCCTTCAGAGACATGTTAAGGCTTGGGCAAAGTGGGCTCTGGCCAAGGGCCCCACCATGGGGCCCCTGATAGAGCCAGCTCTGTTCTTCAGAGTCTTGCCAAAATGACCTTGAATATGTCTTGAGCAGGGTGCTTAAATACCATTTTCCTTTAATTTCTTTTTAATATGGGTGATGTGTGAGAATCTATTACATTTATTTTAGATCAAAACAGAACTCACCTATGAAAAATGAGAGGGAGGCACGTTGGTTATTTGCAGTAATATAAATAGGTTGCTGCTGTGTTACAATATTGAAAACACACGTCACTATCCCTGAATATTAAATGTAAACACATTTAGGGGCTTATTTACAAGCCCCTTGCGCCACCCATACGTCACTTTTCCCATGTTAAAAATGACACAAAAGTGGTGCAAGGGGCTTGTAAGTAAGCCCCTTAGAATTTGGGGTCCCGGGCAAGAAATATTTTGGCTGTCACTAAATTGGAGAAGTTTGTATTTATTTCTGATTTTCAGCTAACTCAAAACCTTTTGAGGCCAAACAACATTGAATTATTTCATTATATGCCAAACTTTTAGAAAATGGGCAGGAAAACTGCTGAAAGCTCAAGACTCCCCAGCATCTGCCAGGTAACAATCATCAAAGGAAAGCCTCAAAAGCTCATGGACAGCGTCATTTCTTATTGTGCATGGATCTAGATTGAGTTTGTCTACTATATTTTAAAAAGAATTTAGAGTCTAACCAACCAGTTGTTGCCACTGGAGGAAGTTCGATGTTTAATGGACTACTATAATAGGTATATGGACATAGCCCCTGGAATTTCAGCGTTTATTGTTTAGTATTTGTAATGTTAAACAAATCCTACGTCACAACTGGTATTCTCCATGCGCGCTGAAAATTTGTCACTGCTCAGGAGATTTTCACCATTCTAATGGGTGAAACCATTAATTCTCTCTTCCTTCCTATACACTTCTCTAGGTCGGCAGTGATCTCTGACTGTATTAAGCTAAAGAAATAGTAGGGTCTCAGACTAGACTAGGAACACAATGCCCTGCTTTTATGCAAAAACTTCTTAGCACAGACATAACAGAGAGGACAAATGAGGACAGCCGAGGCCCACCCACTCGCACAGGTCTCAAGCCCTGTCTGAGATAGAGGGTGAGCCTACAGCACAGAGAGCAGCAGAGACAGCTCCTGTGACTAAGGGAGAAGCTGCAGAAAAGGCAGTTCCTGGGTGGCAGCGAGGCCAGGGTGGCGCTGTAGCAGGCAGCGGAAGAGCTGCATGGGCACTCTACGCAGTTCCTGAAGCAGGACAGGCAGCTCCTTGGACTGCAGGAACACACAAGTATAACAGCTTTCCTGGCAAGAAGCGAAATCAATGGGCGCTCAACAATGATATAGGGCAAGTATTTTGATGCAAATGTATCGGTGCTCCAAGAGAAGAGAGGTCGGCTGCCAATTCCACCCCACTAGTCCCTTCTAAGAAGAGAGTACAGAAACAATATGGTTCCTCCCTGAGCACTCAAAACGTAAATAACAAGTCCATCAGTAACAGAGTCTATTATTGTGCTTGTTCCACTTTATTTCTTTAATATCTGTTCAGGGACTCAGCAACTGATATTCAAGAATACAGTGTCAAGCAGTATACAGCTTCCAAAATGTTGACATACGACAAAACAATATTCTACAGCCAACACGTGTTTCGTCATGTGTATTTCCACACATTGACTTCTTCAATGCTGATTCTGTAACGGATTTGTGTCCATAATCAACTTGATAGTATCCACAAACCACCAGTTGTACCTTGTACACTAGTAGCCTGGAGGCCCCATATAGTAAACTCCCGGGGCAGGTGCAAAGTACCAATACGATCCAATAATTTTCCAAATGTATATCACAAGTTCAAAAACTGAAGCCCCCTGTAAAAAAACTCCTAGAGTAGGTTCAAAGTTTCAAAACAGTCAATTGTTTTACATGATATAAATCATGAGTCCATGATAGCAAAAGTGGTTGATACGGCCGGAGAGTACTCCGTATGGTTTGTGATGAGGGAGTTACATGGGTGGAGCGTGGGTGCTCCCACACTTCTACCTATGTATTCTGATGAATTTCCAGATTTACTAAGAGTAGTAGAGCTGGGAATGCATCAGAATAGTGCGCCTCCACCAGATGCGCAACAAGGAGAAATATCTTTATTTCTCTTTCTTGTTTTCTCTTTCAACGTTTGTTGGATTATGCAGCACACGTGGAAATAGGAAAATGCCTCTTAGGATTGCTTTTGTGCAGAAAGGTGTCTCTTTTTGCACAAAAACAATCTTGCTTACAACGCAGGCACCCCTGTACCATTTTGCAAGAGTGTCTGCATTGGCACTAGACAGCACATTGTGCACCAGTGCAGGTAAAAGACAGGAATGCACCTTACAGTGTTATGTACAGTGCATTCCCTGTCGCGGAGTGCAGGACAGCAAGGTGACTTGCTGTGCTACGTGATTTGTTAATAAATATGCCCCACATTATATACTAATCAAAGGAGGTATATTTCAGTTCTACAAACCAGAGGTAGAGCTGTTTGAAAAATTGTCAGACACATGGAAACCAGTTGTTAAAAAAATATTTTATAATATAACAATTGCATGCAGCAATCTTTGCACAACACCATCCCCTTTCATTGGCAGATGTGCCATCGTCCCCATTCAGCAGCTATGTAACAAATATCAGCTTATTACCACCCAAATGGCCGATGTTCTCTTACTCATGACCTAAATCCTAAATCTCAGTGTTTTTTATTACTGGTTTTGTGGACCTTGTTAAGATATGTAAACTGTCTAGCTTTACTCTTCACCGATTCCTGACCAGAGTTTTGAAAGACTTCTTGTCTGTGATTCCTCATGATGTTTGTAATACTCTGAATTATGTTTATGTTTTCCTTCAATCACTAAATTTTCATAAATGACTGGAGGGTAGAGCAGAGTAAATGCATTTGACCTTTCTACAGAATTAACATTTGTTCATCTCTGCTTAAACCCCTCAAAGCTCCCTTGAGTTTGCTGCACTGCACACAGGCCCTGCCATCAAACTTGCATTGCTTAACAGAGTGCTCCAGGATCTGTGTGCATTTGGTTGAACATATTTTATGTTCTGTTAAGAGCATTTATTGAGCGCATATTCTTCCATTAATCCTTGGGTGAGGGTGGTTTCACAAAAGGGGTTCTGATGTTTGCATTTCAGATTGGAGTCGAAGTCGCCTGTGATGGTTGGTTTCACTTATTGTGGGTCAATCTGCAGTGGCGTAATGCAAAATGATGCCCCCTCTGCAGAATGGACTCAGTGGGGACCCCTGAAAGGTTGCCCCCCCTACACTGAAGGACCAGCTTGGTACAGCCTTATGACTTTCCCGAGCATTTAACTATTTCTCACTCCATGCCATTGCACACATTCTTAAAGGCATTCAATGGCATGACCTAGAGGGAGAGGCCCCCCTCCAAAACAAGAGACCCTAGGGACCCCCACACAGCATTAGCTGCTGGGGCCTCCATTATGCTCCTGTGCAGTCAGACTTTTCTCGGTTGTGCGGCACCATCTTGTTCCTTGTGATCTAAGGATTTTGTTTTGCTCATGGTGAACGTAAATGAGTTACATTACTTATTCAATGTTGCTAATTTCAGTTATTGTTTGTCGAGTAGAGCTCTATGGGGCATATTATCAAGAATGGCATTAAAATTATCGCCATGTTCTGGTGTGAACCTGGGCTTCTATTGGAAATCTCAAGGGCATATTATCAAGCCCATTATCGCCGCTTTAGCGGCAGTTTCCTGCCGCTAAAGCGGCAATAATTTTAACGCCGTTCTTGGTAATATGCCCCAATGTTTTTGAGGAGCACTAGATTGTAGTTCACTTAACGTAGGAGAAAACCTTCAATACATAGGCCAGACTCCTCCTGATCACACCTATTTTGTAATGCCAATTTCCCCAATTTTATGACCCTCAACCCTCCACTTTTTAACTTCTCATAAGGCCCTGACTCCCATCATTCAATAAGACCTATGGATTTTAAT
The DNA here is from genome assembly GCF_964204655.1 of Triturus cristatus. Classification (NCBI taxonomy): domain Eukaryota; kingdom Metazoa; phylum Chordata; class Amphibia; order Caudata; family Salamandridae; genus Triturus; species Triturus cristatus. The sequence continues at coordinate 288,986,760 of NC_140592.1, read as the reverse complement.
TATCCAAATGTTTTAATGCCCTTCCCAATATCTAATCCAATCCAAATAGTTATGCCATAAATCTTTCTCTGTCTCTTTCTCCCACTATTGTTGACTGCCTGAAAAACGATCCTTTTATAAAACAACTTTTAAGACTTTTCCAGGACAGATCCATTCTCGTGTTAAAGAATAGTTACATCTGTAGTGCTTCAAATAGAGGTTTCACCCCGGCCATGGAACAAATCCCTCCAGGTTTACCTGTTGGTGAACTTTACGCTAATATCAGGTTCCTGGTTAAACTCCTGATTAATTTTTTACTCCTTCCTCTGGTAGATATCACCAGGATGAAGGGGTGACCTACAGATTAATATTGGTAATGCCCAAAAACTGCTGCAACTGGCTAGAAATATTTAATGTCTGATACCCTTAATTGTAAGTAATATACAGGTAGCAAATTGAGTTAAGCTTTTTGAAAGTGAGTCCTCGGACAATCGAGGCACATGTGTTTTTAAGATTTCACACTGGTTTCTCATTGGTGCCAGGTCGGACTGGCTTATAGGGCAATCAGGCAGTGCCCAATGGGATGGTCTGACAGGTCAGTATGCGAGAAATTGTTCTGGCTGTTTGTGGCCCTGTTATATTGGCTGCGGGCCGGTGTTTACTGTTGATTTTGTTGATATTAAAACAAACAATGACTGTAGCAAACTCAGATCCATACAGTCTTTCATACCTTGCAAAACAGGCATGCCACGTGCTTTTACAAGTTTAAAACTGCACCGATTTATAAACAAGGGACACATTATTAGCTTTCTAATCCTCTAAGGGGGCACTTTTATTTTGGTGTCTTGGCCTATTTTCTGTCTTAGTCCGACCCTGCTGGTGTCCCTGATCAGGGTACAGTTTTTCAACCACATATTGTGCATTCATGTCCTTTCTAAAACAAGTGGTTGCAGTGTAGAGCATACTCTCCTTTCACACTAACATATGTTTCCATTTAGAGGAGTGAACATGTATGTAATGGCCAGGACTCAGTTCAAACTTCTTTGAGAACAAACTCCTGCAGTGACTTACTGTCTAAGGTCATGCTCCTGTTAACCAAACCTGGATTCGCACTTTACATAAAGCATCCCAAGTGGAACCCCACACAAAAGAAACCCACACTAAAAGCATTTAATTGTCCACAATACAAAATCCCAAAATCAACCAGTCATGTATTTCCTGTGGAACTTAAGTCACTTTTTGACAATTTTAATTTCTAGTGAGTAAAACTTGGTTATAGTATCTACCTTCTACCTAAAATATGCAAATAAATAGCAAGAAGGAGGAAAGATGGTGGCCTCAAAGTGTTAATATTTTGCCTTGTGGTCTGTCCATTGCACCAATTTTTTTTAAAGCGGTGCAATAGAATTATATATATAAAGAGACATCTCCCAAACACACGAGCCAACCTACAATATAAACATACATACACACATAAAACAAACTAACATGCACACACACACTCTCTCTCTCTCTCCCCTTCTTCATATATGAGGTCCGGCCTTTGACCATAATGGAGTGTATATTTATTATTCTAACTCTGTGCTTGCCTTGATACAGAGTTAGGTTATACTGTGGACCAAAATTCATTTAATTGCTCTTAGAGGGGCCGATTCACAGAACCTATCTGAGACAAAATCCTAAACTTACTACTTTTGGTATCCACAGAAGGCATTTAGTAGTAGTAAAGTTAGTATTTTGTCTTAGGTTAGTATTTTGTTTTAAATTAGTTTTTTGTCTTAAGACTAAAACTTAAGACAAAATCCTAACTTAAGACAAAATACTAATTTAAGACAAAATAGTAACAAAATCCTAATTTAAGACAAAATCCTAATTTACGAAAAAATACTAATTTAAGACAAAATACTAACTTAAGACAAAATACTAACTTTACTATTACTAAATGCCTTCTGTGAATACCAAAAGTAGTACGTTTAGGATTTTGTCTCAGATTAGTTCTGTGAATAGGCCCCTTAGTTTTTTGCAAACTTGATGTGGACCTGTCCCCATAGTGAATTGGCCCTTGTACAGATAGTGTTTGTCTGGTTTTGTCAGAGTTTACCAACACCTTGAGGACCCACTGTTTGGGTTAAACATTACCAGTCAGACACAGACACAAACGCAACGACCATAACATTCGCACAAAAACATTAGAGGCCTACAAGCAAGACAACAAACCACTCCCAATTCAACCTCTGTTCCTTGCTTCCTTGACTGACTCACTTCCCTCTCCATCTTTACCTCCGCAATTGCCCACACTCTCTCTTAAACCTCTTCACACATGCACCTACACATTCCTGCTGTATATACTCCACACTTGTTCTTCCTCTTTTATCAACATCCACATTCCTTCATCATTTTTCACATCTGCACTACACTTTCCCACTTTATCCTTTACAGCTCAACACTTTCTTCTGTAACGTGATTGATTGGTATACTCGATTTTATTCAATATACTTTATTCGGTTTCTTAGAACAACCATAAAAGCATTAACAGAAGTTAAACTGCACATTTAAAATTAATTATATAAATTAGTCACAAATTCCATAACCAGAAGACAGTAATGGTAATATATATTATAAAATTAATACAACAGCATAATACCAGATTCCATAACCATTCAAAAACAATGGCTAATCATATCTACATTATGCAGTCTCACATATATCTTAATCAATTATTAGTAACAATACCTTTCCTGACATTAATTGCTTTTAAAATATATAACAAGAAATGATAGCAAATTCCCAGATCGTTCAGTGCAAAAAGCTAATTCATAGCAGCAAGATGCGATCTTACATTGTTTTTTATAAAAAGTGGTTTCAGATCAAAACGTCTAAAATACAAATAAAATTTACAAAAGAGCATAAAGTGCACAGTGCCTTGTTTAGAGGACTCATCGCAAGGGCAGGGGGCAGAATCTAACGGGCATATTTTCATAACTGGAAATGCAACTCGTTGATGTACTCTGCCTAACTCAGTCTAGTCTTCACATAACGATGCAAGGATTTATTTACTATAATCAAATAATCTTGAATTCCTCTTTTAGATTTAATTGATTGATAACATTTAAAACTTGATTGTTTCTCTATGAAACTCTTGCGGTTTTCTATTCTGTATTACAATAATTAATCTCTGATTTCCTTTTTGTTTAAGGAGACCACTGTACCCGGGTTATCAAAGATCTGGATATTAAATAACTTGCTGTATGTATCCATAATATATTTTAACCACAGGATACATGTGTTTTTTCTCAAGGAGCAAACAATCTTTAATGATAGATCTAGTAAAGACTGTCTCCTCTTTAGCCCATATTGATCTCCATAAAAGCAGTGGCAGCATAGAGGTCAAATCTGCTAGGTATGTCAGATCCACCTCACGGTTTATTAACTCAGTAGATGCTGCAGGAGGTAGATTTGCGAGACGTTTTCAAAAAAGCATTTTCTTCTTGTTGTAGGACCTGGCAACAATGATAGCACCATATAAGGCTGTAGTAACGCATCTCGCCTTGTATATTGTCAGCATTTCCTTTACGGGGTAGTTACCTAATTTAGATGCAAATCTAAAAACCCCATGGGCCATATTATCAAGAATGGCGATAACATTATCGCCGCTTTAGCGTCAGGAAACTGCAGCTAAAACGGCGATAAGGGGCTTGATAATATGCCCTTGTGAATTCCAATAGAAGCCCAGGTTCTGGTGGGGAGGACATCAAACCAGGGCTTCTATTAGAATTCACAAGGGCATATTACCAAGCCCCTTATCGCCGCTTTAACTGCAGTTTCCTGCCACTAAAACGGCGATAATGTTATCGCCGTTCTTGATAATATGGCACCATGTGCATTCTTAGCCATCTTGGAACAAATTCCTGATTCCATTTCTCATTACTTGTATAGGTTAGCCCTAGATAGCAAAATGTTTTAACAGTATGAACTGGGGTGCTATCAATATAAAAGGTTTTACATTTCGTTATTTTGGTACCACATCTCATGGTAAAAGCTTTTGCTTTATTAATTAACAGTTTTCTTTCCCCTATGAACATGTTAAATTTATCCATGAGTCGTTGTAGACCAACCAGGGTCCTGGACAGTGGTACCGCATCATCTGCATATAATAAAATTGGTATGGGATTGCCATATATTACCGGTGCATCTGCCTTCTCCATCTGCAACACTTTATCAATCTCATTAATAAAAAGTGAGAAAAGTAAGGAAGCAAGGACACAGCATTGGCGAATGCCACATTTTACTTCAAAAATTAGAGTGCACTCGCCCTGTTGTCCATATCTCCCTTTGCAAGATAGCATTTCATTAAGCCTTGCAAGAAAATGGATAATGCCTTTAGGTGCCCCCATGTTAAGTAAAGTAGGTCACCGAATCGTATGATCAACTAAGTCAAACGCACTACTGAGATCGGCAAAGCATAGGTATATTCTCCCTTCTTTGGCACTTGTATATTTGCCCATTAACAGCTCTAGATTAATACATAGGGGCCAATTCTGATCCGTGTCGGAAGGGCACGATCGCGATCCGGCCGGAAAAGCTACGAGCCGTACGCGTGTTTTCAGCCTGACTCATACAGCTGTACGAGCGAGCCAGTGCGATGCGAGCTACATGAAATTCACCGACCGAGTCATTTCCGGGTCTGAACCGCTCCGTACGTCTCGGTTGTGAGCTAACCGTGGCGTGCAATGGATGCGATTCATGACCGAGCCAGTACGATGCACGCGGCGGACAGCCTGTCTGAGCCGGAGTGTCCGGCTCGCAAAAGCTCCCGGAGTCGGACTTCGGGGGGTCTGCGTCAGACCCCCCGACACCCGCAGCCGTACGACTCGCACACCATATCGCACTGAAGGGAGCATATCATTATCATTTACCCATTCCTCCAGTCGTAATAATAAAACTTTACTCATCACTTTAACAGATGAATCTAAAAGTAAAATGGGGCGATAGTTTTTAGCTTCTGACCTATCTCCTTTTTTATAAATAGGGACAATAACTGACTAAACCCATGTTGGGGGTATACACTCTGTATGAAACACTCAGTGGATATTGAATGAGCTGTCATAGTGTTTTATAGTCTTATTCTCTGATTCAGCACAGTCCATAATTAACCTTTCAGCTTGTTTATCTGTGCCATGCCCCAATACATATTACATGCTCTCATTTTCATAGCACAAATCTCTAAATGATCCTCATGGCTCAATTTTCTCTCAGTCACAGTCCATTAAGCAGAACTACCTACATTCCTTTCAGCAAATATCTATCCTCTACTGGTAATTTCATAACATAAATTCCAAAACATTCCCACATATTCTCTAAGCTCACCCTACCTCTTAGGCAGCCAATTGCGAGCATACTTAATGAAACTTACACATTCCCCTCTCCACACCTTATCAGACAAACAACTATCCTCCAACACACCTACCATCACAATTTTGCAACACCCCTCTTCTTCTTCAGGATTATTAATAGGACTCCTGGAAAACAAAATAGTAAATACATTCTTCCCTTCTGGCTTCCACTCAATAAAATAGGAAGTATACCCCTGCACTCCAATCATTTGATGACATTTAGTAACATGTAGTTCTGAGGTTTCTTGGAAGAACTTTGCTTTCTTTTCACAGGTTACAAAATACAGAAGAGACATTTTTTCAATGGTTTAATAGTCACACTGAAAGCATATAAATCCAATTTCAGTTTTTACAGAAAAGGAAATAAATACAAGGACTATGCAATTTGATGATGGCATCTCCGAGTCCAATTAACCCAGCAATGTTCGGTGATAGACAACAGCTGACACATGTTTCGTCACTGAGGTGTCTTTTTCAAGGCTTCAACATACAATCACGAGGTTGTACCTAGTGATATACAAGGAGTATGGCGTGGAGAAATATAAGTGTTCCTGGGATCCTCTGGGTGTTAATCTGGCTGATTTTCGCAAAAGAAAAATAGTTGTCTCTAGTTTCGAATGGTAGTAGGTGTATCAGTCACGTGTAGTGGAGATACTATACAACAATGTTTGAGGCTGTTAAGCTGCAGTCATTTTATTTATAAGGTCATCAGAAGTAGGGTTTCAACATTAATGGCGTATGAAGAATTCCTCAGTTTCGGACCATGATAAATCCCTGTTGCTGCGATAGTTGCCACCTCGTAAGTCCAAACGTACTCACACCTAAGGTAGTAGCATGTGGTATTACCCTAAGTGGCACCATTACTCAAACAGTTAACGTTTACTTGACCTATTAGCCTTTCATGCCCACTAAATTTGTTTGCATTACGAGGTGCAACATCTATTCCCACTACTACCATTTTTTTTGTTGTTCAATAAAATATCTATACACCTGTAACCACAAAGATAATTTAGCCAAACTCTGGGATGCCCTCAACATACCTTCAAGTATTTACAATGATTAAAATGGCTAATGATCAATCCTCATCATAGACCTCACACCACAAACCAACTACCAGATTTAAATGGCTCCTCCCACACATGTCAATGTTTCCTTTTCTACCACAGAATATTATTCACCAAAAGTAGTTAACACAGTTTTGTCTCCTTCCTTTCAATCTTGAGCCAATACTATGCCCAGGCCTTTTTTCTCACATCAGTTGTCATCATTGCCTTTCAACTTAATTGAAGCCCTTTAAGGGAAGAACCTTCCTTTGTAGTCTGTGCACATTGAAGCAGACTGTGAACTCTGGAGTGCTTTGAAAAGATAGTTGTGGTTAAGACTGCCACGCCCACTGTCTTTCCTATCACAGAAGCCCACCTCCCTGCGTTAACAGTCCCCCCAAAAATAAAAATAAAATAACAGACATATTTATATCAGTGGTGGGGGAGGCACTCCAGAGTTTCAAACACAAAGAATTCATCTAATAGTTCATATTTCCAAGGACGATCATGTTTCCTTATTAATCCAATTTTTATCAAAGGTTCTGGCCCTTTTTTTGTTCAAAGAAAGTGCATGCACACAACGAGAAGATTTTCATACAAAAAGTTTTCTCTTTATTGTGTGTTCCAAAAGACAGAAGCAACATATAGCAAACACCATTCCTCCTAGCAAGGAGGGATTTACTTCAAGGCTGTTAGATAAACAAATCATACAAAAGACTCATTAAAAACATGATATGTTAAAACTCGACATTCTGTTGCTAACTGTAATGATCAGCTTTCTGAGGTTGCTATCCAACCTTAGAAAAACATACAGCATGTTTTGGGCTGTTGCTCATTTCATTCAAAATTTCTACTTTTCTAGTTGGAATTCTTTACCAGTTTTTATTATTTGCAAAACATAAAAAAATATTGACAACCGTTGTCTAACTTGTAATTGCATGGTACTGGCAGGATTTTACCGAACAGTACCAGTAATTATGGGTGCTGCATTCGCACCCACCAGAAATGTGCAGCTGGTAATCAGAGCCTTTGTAGTGTTGTGGTAAAATACCATCACCTGATATCTCATGGAATAAAACACTCTTCTTGATCTTGACTCGGCATCCATGTTTTCCGTTTTTACAGATTTTTACTGATTAAATTCAGACAGAAAACACTGATTTTCCTGTCTGTATTTATTTTTAAAGGTGGAAAAATACAGATAATTTGGCTTCTTTTGAGTGACTCACCATGCTGAGATTCATGACTTTCAGGCCATTAGCTGTACATAATGGCAGCATGGGGAGCTATAAAGCTCAATGAGACGTGCTTAAATTACAGAATATCTCAACATGTAAATGAGCTATTATACAATTTTTTTAATATGGGCTTATTATTTTATTCTTTTTGGCTCTGTAATGTGCTAAAACCTGACACGCTTCAAAGTATGAGTGCATGTTTATCCGTTAAATAAATGCAGAAATATACAAGTTATCACCTCATCTATTCACAAAAAACAAAATAAATATGGATTAATACCAATAAGATAGCCAAAAAAGAAATATGGCTAAATACAGACAGAAATGTTAAAAAAATAAATACCATAAACCCGGGAGCCCTAATCTCCACTGACAACATTGTTTCTTTGTCTCAAAATTATCCTACTTGAAGAGGAATTATTGAAAACTTTACAAAATGCAAAATTATATTTGCATTCATGCAGAACATATACAAGAATGTTACATTGGAAGAATATCACCACATTAAATACATGAAACATGGTTGACATCAAGTGCAGGAAGACAGGTTTTTAGTGAAACATCAACTGATGAGTACCACCCTTGTTTTCACATTCCATGATAACATACATAGAATAGCATGACATACCATGCTAAACTCTGTCTACATACAACGGTGGCACTTATAAAGTCAAGGGTATTTGGTCCTAAAAGACCACTTGACAGTAGCGAAGATTATCAGGTCCTATAATGGGGGAGGGAGTGCTTCATGTTCTTCATTTACACACAAACTTTTTAAAGTGTTTGTAGGAAATCTGGTTACTAGTTGAGAAGGAGGTGAAACCCTACTCAAGTAGCAATGATAGTTCTTGTCAGTGTGAAACACAAGCAAACCACAAATTAACCCATGCTCCACTCTTTGGTAGCTTGGCACAAAGCATCCAGGCTTAACGTAGAGGAAATGTGTAAAGTATTTAGCAGCACTTCAAACAGTAAGGAAGTGAAAACACAACACAAGATAAATCCCTCGCTAATCAAGAAAAATAGAGTAGGTTTTAATAAATTATTTGACACCAAAATTAGCAATACTGGAGATATGCAATTTTAATGATTTAGGTAAAAATAGTGGATAGGAACACAAAGCTCCAACAGTGGTTATGCGGTCGCGCTGAACCGGGACAAAGCCACAAGTTTAGGCTGACTGCAATGGAATATGGGCAAGATACAAAGACCAAGTTAGCCCCTCTGAACAAAGTAACTTAAATACTGGTGGCAGAGAGTTGCAAGATTCCGTGTCATGGATGACTCACACAGTGGCGGCTCTGAGGAGCTGCGGGGTGCAATGTGGAGTCCGGTTTCTAGGCTGTGTCATGCAGGGGTGGTTCTGAGGAGGAGCAGGTCTGCGATGTGTTGTCCTGTGTCACGCAGCAACAGTTCCAAGGAACAGCAAGGCTGCAATGCGATGTCCTGAGTCACACAGCTGCTGTTCTGAGGAGCTGCAATGCTGCAATGCATCACACTTCATCTGTTCTGCCCTAAAGACAAAAAACTAGACTGGCAGAGCTCCTTCAGGCTCACTTCCAAGGGTTTGGGACTGGGGTGGAACCACTGGGAGAGGCAAGACACCCAGCAGGCAGAGACCAGGTGCAAGATGCAAAGTGGTTGGAGCCTTTTCTGTCCCCGAAAACTCTTATCGGGAGGCCAGTCAACTAGCCCTTCTAGTCATTCTGGTGTTCCTATGGTCAAGAAGCAGGTCCAGTCCTTCTCACTCAGGCAGCAGGGTAGCAGAGTTTCAGTCGTTCGTGCAGCAGAGCAGCACAGTTATCCTTCTAAGTCTTACGAAGGTCCAGAGGAGCAGTGAAGAGTTGGGTCTGAGGGTGCACTATTTATCATTGGTGCCAGTTTTGAAGTAGGAGAAGTTTCTAGAGGATTCCACCCCCAGAGGTGTTTTGAATTTCCTTCCCCTTTGCCATGGCCCTGGCTTGTCTGGGGGTAAAAAAGACAAGTGTGAAACCCTTTGTGAGTGTGCTTAGGAAGAGGCTTTGTCAGGTGCAACTGTGGTAGGTGGCAGCTCCTCCCCCTCATCCTGCCAGGAATGGCCCATCCTGACAACACCTATTCCACTTTTGCCTCACTGACTGACAGTAATACACAAAGACCAACTTCCATCTGCACCTAGTCATGTGACCAGGATACAGGCTGCAGGCACCAAATCGTTAGGACAAGAAAATGCCAACTTTCTAAAAGATGCATTTTCAGAATTGTGACAAAAAATCATCTGTGTTTACCATTATCAAAGTTTTAAAATTACAATTCTTTAGAGACAAAACTCAACATTCCCACCTGCTCCCATTTGAAAGTTATCCCTTATGAAATGTAATAGGCTGTGTTCAATTTGTAAAAAAAAGTGCCTGTGCCCTGCTAACAAGACCACTGTAGCTTCCACCACCCTTTGTCAATAGTAGCACCGCCAATTACAGTACCAACAAAACTACTAACCATCCCACATTTACAAGTTTGACAAAACAGACTATTCCAGGCCCTCAAAGCTATAGGAATGGCTTGGGCGGCAGATATTTGTGATTTTTAATGTAAGTTGAATTAATATCCAACTGTTGTGCTCAACACTAAATTAGACACACAGCGCCACCATGTGACAGACTGTCATAAGAGCTGGTGTTGATAATTAAATAGAGGTGCCTAGCACCGGAAACCAACATCTCAAATTAAGTAGTGGTAATAAGGTAACTCAATGTTATTCTATGGGAGAGGCAGGGCTAGCAGAAGTGAAAAATGTATATAAGAGTTGTTTACCACCAGGACATGCAAAAGTTAAACGTACATGCATATGGGCTGTTTTGAGCCTACCTAGGGGTGTTTTATATGCATTAAAAAGGAAGGTTTAGGCTTGAAATAAGGTTTATTTTGCCAGGTCGAAATGGCAGTTAGAATCTGCACACACAGGTTGCAATGGCAGGCCTGAGGCATGTTTAAAGGGCTACTTACGTCAGTGGTACAATGAGGCTGCAGGCACACTATTAGCATTTAACTGACATTCTCTGGGTACATGTAGTATCACTTTTTCTAGGGTCTTACAAGTAAATTAAATGAGCCAATTGGGTGTAAGCCAATTTCACCATGTTTAATGGAGAGAGCACAAGCACTTTAGCACTGGTTAGCAGTGGTGAAGTGTACAGAGTCCTAAAGTCAACAGAAAAGAAATAAGTAAAAAACAGGAGGTATAAAGTAAAGCATTTGAGGGAAGATAACCCTAAAGCTGGCAGGTATAACCATGTTGTTCTAATGATTATTCCTGAACCACTGCACAGATTCAGGCTCATTTCATTTTCTGAGGTGCTTGAGGATGTGCCTCACATTATTATTGACACAACCTGCAAGAAATTGTGTTTGTTCACCTTAGTTTCGTATCATATCTCAGAAGGCTTCTTCGGCCCAACAGCAATTTGAAAGGCTGGAACAGTGAGTCGCAGTGGTGTTGGCAGCCCTCACACATTTTCATTGCTTCCCTTGCCTTCTTGTGGACTGTACACATCGCCTTTCCAGTGACTTTTATTTGTTCAGTGTTAGGTTTGCATCTTGTTCATGGGAAGGGCTCACACTAATAGTATGTCCATCACTATATATTAACCATTTCTCTTATTTTTTCAGATGGAAGGATAGGGCTTGTGACCACCGCTTCATAGCTCCTTCTAGTTCTTTTTAGGGTGCAAATACTGCCAGAGGAAGCGTGCAGTGAAAGAGGTACTGTGTGATTCCACATAACTCACAAAGCTACTGCTGCTTCCTTTACCAGGGATTAGTTATTTTTGCTGATAGACAGACTGTAAATGAGGACTGTGCTGCCAACAGTTCACTTTTTTCTGCTGCTGGTGCTCCTGGGCTAAGGGCTTAAAGATAGTAGGTGCTGTTATGCCTGAAAAGCCTGTCTAGGCCCAGTGCCTGGCAGGCCTTTTTTAATATCAGGCATTTTCCTGGTGGGCTGGAATCATTGGAGGCCAGTTTTGAAAGCCCGGGGCAACTCATGGCACCTTGTGATTAATTGCAGTAGGTACAGGGTAACTTGTAGAGAGACAGAGAAAGATAGAGAGGAAGTAAGGGAGGGACGGAGGGAGAGAGAAAGCAATCAGAGTGGGAGGAGAATGAGAGGGGGAAGGGAGAACAAGAAAAAGGATGCATGGAAGGAAAGAGATACAGAGAGAAGAGGAATGGAGCAGGACTGGTTTGAGCATTTTTTCTAGGGCTGCGTTTGGTTACCCAGTCTAACACTGACTAGGCCTCATCATGCGTAATATTGTCCAGATTGCCTAATGTCCTACTGTCTACTGTCAGTCAGTAAACTTTATTTAAACTTTGTTCCGTAGCATAAAAGTACAAATAAAATCACATTGTTCGCTGAGACTGCATTCGGACCCATATCACATTTTAACAATTCCAGTCATAAAATAATCCACACCATAAAATACAATTAAATAGATACACGCAAGACACACAAGATAGCTCAGTGGCAACGCCTTCCACGGGGGGGCCGGCCCCAAATCAAAGGGGAGAGACACAAGGAGACCCAGCATGAATGATGAGACCCATAGACCTCAAGTTAATCGGACCCGACAGGGGGGAGGGGGAGGAGTTGAGGGGGGGTTTGTAGGGGGGATTGGTAGGGGGGGAGTTTATATACAGTTCAGTTATGGTGAAGCCTAAAAAAATGGTGTGGACAATGAAGATGGAGAATCCTCCACAGAGGCGACCTTAGGCTTATTTGCTGGGGTGTATCATTGTTAAAACGTTTACCATCTCGGCTGAGGTGGACGAGCTGTATGATTGTTTCTGTACATTGTCTGCTTGTTTGAAGGAATAAAATAATAAAGAAATAAAAAAAAAAAACTTATGTTAGGGTATGGACAGCTAAAAGAGACATTATATAATACATTTTAAAAGTTCTTTAGATTGACCACAATAAAAGAAAAGACATAAGAATAAAGTGCAAGTGCTTATTTGAGGTGCAGAGCGTTAAGAGTACAGTTATACGGCCGGGCTTACTATTGTCCCTTCATGAAGGAAGACGTCTTCTTAACCTTAGACACTACTGTTGGAAGCCGCAGTCTCCGTCCCACACCACTGTCACCAAATGCGAGACCCAGGACTCCTCACTCAACGTTAGGCCAAGTAAGGACACCGTTTGAGATAGCCCTGCTCACCCCCTTAGTAGCTTGGCACGAGCAGCCAGGCTTTCTCCAAGGCATGAGTGTACAGTATGTGAAACCACACTCACAGCAACCCACTAGTGACACCACAAATGGACTCCACACGAGTTTGATAAAATGAGTATAAACTTTATATAAAAAGATATACGATCAGACCACACGATACAAAAGCCAACATTTAATAAAGGGTATATTCGTGCCGGCTGGCTGGTAGGTTAAAATCCCAACCCCCGCTTTCAAAATGCTATGCTGATCACAATGCTAGAATCACACATGTTGCAATGGACAAACAATAGTGCATTGCGTAACAATATGATCCTGTGCTGGGCAAAGGAGAAATAATACAATGCGTAACAATACACCCCAATACCTTGCAATGGGAGAAATAATGCAATGCGTACAGCTACAATCACGTACTGCGCAATGAAGGAATATTGCAATGCGTCACACCCCAATCACGTACTTTGCAATAAAGAAATAATGCAATGCGCACCGCTACAATCATGTACTTTGCAAGTTAGGAATAATGCAATGCGTAGCTACAATCGTACTTTGCAATGAAGAAATAATGCAATGCGTGGCGCTACAATCGTGTACTTCATTATGCAGAAATAATGCCAGGCGTCATAAGACAGTCCAGCAGTTCATTAGTAGCAATATTGGCAATGTGTATTACGACAATCAGCCTCTTCGATAACAGTTGCCCCCCACACGTATCAATGATGACATAAAGTACAGCTTCTCACTCTGGCCCCAGTACTGCCATTCCTTTGGTCAGTACGGGCCCCAATCTGAGCCGAAGAAAAGGACTGAGAGGCTGAGAGAGTGTCCCTCTGAGCCCGCACCCCGCTCAGGTAGTGATCCACATTACCTGGGGGCGCGACCCCACTCTCCTCTCCTCCTTCAGCTAACTGGGTCATCCGTGCAGAACTTTCTCAATGGGCCTCAGCGGCTCAGCCTGGCAGCTCAGCTCCTCCGGGGCTGCCGGTCCAGGCCACGACTGTTAGGAAGGTCTCAGGCGGCCACAGGGCACACATGCCCCACGCCTCTGAGATTACGTTACTCCAGGTGCAGGTTCACCACAGCACCCTCCGGGTCTCCTCTGCCATGAAGCCACACACACAACGCTCATTGGACTTCACGTCAACTCCGAGTGCATGTTCACCAGGCACTCCTTCCTGCGGTCTCAGTTGGCACCAAGACACGCACACCGCGCTGCAGAGACTCGCTTTCTTCCGGTGCACACAATGATCAGCCGATCACCTCCACAGTCCCAGGTTGCAACAAAGCACGAACACTGCTTCACTGAGACTTACTCCAACTCCGGTGCCCTGATATCCAGGTGCCCTTCACCAATGCCTTCGGCTGCACCACAACACACTCACCGTGTCCGAGCCTCATTTCTCTTCCGGTGCACTCGATGACCAGGCGCTCTTCACAAGCACCTCCGGTGCACCCCGACACGCACCCTGCACGTCTGAGACTCACTCCACTTCTGATGCACACGTTGGCCAGGAGCTCCTCACCAATGCCTCCTGTGCACCACTACACGCACCCCGCATGGCCGAGTCTCACATCACCTCTGATGCACACGCTGACCAGGAGCTCTTCACCAATGCCTGCGGTGCACCACAAAATGCACCCAGCGCATCCGAGACTCACTTCACCTTCGATGCACACGTTGACCAGGCCCTCTTCACCAACGCCTCCTGTGCACCACAACACGCACCCAGCACGTCGGAGTCTCACTTCTCCTCTGTGTGTCCAAGATCACAGGGCACACCTTCCGAGGGTCTCAAGCTGCCACAACACGCACCCACCGCGTCGCTTGAAACATTTCCGGAAACTTTTATTTTCCTGTGTCTCCAAACAGGGAGCCAGCTCACCTCGGGTCCTTGAGGTAGTAAGACACAGCACGAAGCACAGTCCCAACAGCCTCTTCCTTGGTTAAAACACCAAACTGCAGACCAGCCCCAGATCACAAAGCAAGGGTCGGTCCTTCCCAGCAGTCTCTTCAGTTGTTCCTTCCTTATCAGAGGTTCCTCCTGACCATGAAATGGGTCCAAGCCTTTTCAGTCTCAATCCATTTCTATTCTATTCCAACGTTCAAGGGTTTCAGCTCTCATAGTTATACCCCTAAATGTCTTTGAAGTTTGTTGTGCTCAGGGGTCCCTGACCCCTGCCTAAATCAGTTCTGGGTGTCTCCCTCCCAGTGTCACCTTTCTCCCTTTGATACTGGGGGTCTGGATCCTTAATCACTCAGCAGGAGACCGGTCAATTATTTTATAGCAGTTACCCAGGCCTCTTCACCTCCCGGGGCTTCTCCGCTGCCTACTCTCCAGATGCAGGTCAGCCTGGTGCCATCTCAACCCCTCCCTGGGTCAAGACCTCCCTCAGCTCCTCTCACCTCTCAGATCCAGAAAATCCACATTCAGCAGAGACACACAGAAATGCTTAAAGCACAAAACTCAGCCACTTTCTAAAAGTGTGGTTTCTGAACACACGGTGACAAAAAAACACTTTCATAGAAAGATGTGTTATGACACTGTGAGTTCATGCATACTAAGCCTCACCTCTTCATTTTAAACTTATAAGAAACTAGTCTAACAAAACACAATACCCAGCCTCCCCCATCCTGTCCTATGGGCAGGATAGCCTTTCACCAATGAAAAACGAAATGGAGTGTTTTTCACAGTCAGGACATAGCTCACACCTCAGTATATGTCCTGCCTTTTACTTACACTACACCCTGAGTCTATATTTGTTATTCTAATTCTGTGCTTTCCTTGATACTGAGGTAGGTTATACAGTGGACCAAAATAAATTGAATTGCACTTTTAGTTTTTGGTGAACTTGCTCAAAAGTACCTAAACATACTTTGTGGACCTGTCCCCATAGTGGAATGGCCCTTGTACTGATAGTGTTTGTCTGCTTTTGTCAGAGTTTACCAACACTGTGAGGACCCACAGTGTGGGTTAAACATTACCAGTTAGACACAGACACAAACACAACGGCCCTAACATACGCACAAAAACATTAGCGGCCTACAACTAAGACTACAAACCACTCCCAATTCAACCTCTGTTCCTTGCTTCCTTGACTTACCCACTTCACTCTCCATCTTTACCTCCGCAATTGTCCACCCTTTCTCTTGAACCTCTTCACGCATCTACACATTCCTGCTGTATATCCTCCACACTAGTTCTTACTCTTTTATCCAGCATCCAGATTCCTTCATCATTTTTCAAATCTGCACTACACTTTCCCACTTTATCCTTCACTGCCCACTACTTTCTTTTGTGACATGTTTAATTGGTATACTCACATCATGATAATATTATTTCTTCCAATTGTTCTAATCCATCATTTTTACAGTTTTCGTCCACACTGACATGACCCTTGAGTTAGGCATTCTCACCCACATTAGGTCAAATGGTGAACATTCTGTGCTAATGTTGTGAGTCAATGACTTCATCCTTTCAAGGGAGGTACTATTCCTTTTACTGTCAAATGAAAAACACCTAGTATCATTCAATAGAAGCCCTCAATCAGACCATTACCACTGGCATGGTAGAAGGACACAAGCTGGTCTTGAACTCTAATTGCATTCAAGAATATATGAAAACAGTCCGAATTCTACTTAACTGCATTTTCACTTACCTGAAATCTTGACACCCTTCCCTACAATATATTCTTCTGTCACAAAGTTTGCGATCACATTGGTACTTTTATTATCTTCTATTGCCAGCTCCTGCCTTACTAAAATAACTCATCGTCACAACAATTCCATCATCCTGTACTAGGCTGATAATGTCAACAGCAATTTTTTTTCTCCAAGGCAACCTGCGACACTCAGTGGATATTGAATGAGCTGCCACAGTGTTTTGTGTCTTATTCTCTGATTCAGCACAGCCCATAATTTCTCATGAACCTTTCAGCTTTTTTATCTGTGCCATGCCCCAATACATATTACATGCTCTCATTTCCATAGCACAAATCTCTAAATGATCCTCATGACACAATTTTCTCTCAGTCACAGTCCTTTAAGCAGAACTACCTAAATTCCTTTCAGCAAATATCTATCATATACTGGTAATTTGCTTACATAAAATTCCAAAACATTCCCACATATTCTCTAAGCTCACCCTACCACTTAGGTAGCCAATTGTGAACATACTTACTAAAACTTACACATTCCACTCTCCACAACTTTTCAGACAAACAACTATCTTCCAAAACACTTGCCATCACAATTTTGCAAACCCCTCTTCTTCTTCAGGATTATTAATAGGACTCCTGGAAAATAAAATAGTAAATACATTCTTCACTTCTGGCTTCTACTTAGTAAAATATCTGAGGAAGTATACCCTGGCACTCCAATCATTTGATGATATTTAGTAACATGTATTTATGAGGTTTACTGGAAGAACTTTGTTTCCTTTTCACAGGTTTCAGAATACAGAAGAAAGTCGTTTTCTCAATGGTTTAATAGTCACACTGAAAGCATTTAAATTCAAATTCAGTTTTTACAGAAAGGGAAAAAATACAAGGAATATGCACTTTGATGATGGCATCTCCGAGTCCATTTAACACAGCAATGTCCGGTGATAGACAACAGCTGACACATTTCGTCACTGAGGTGACTTTTTCAAGGCTTCAACTTACAAACACAAGGTTGTACCCAGTGATATACAAGGAGTATGGCGTGGATAAAGATAAGTGATCCTGACAGCCTCTGTGTGTCAATCTTGGCTGATTTTAGCAAAAGAAAAATAGTTGTCTCTAGTTTTGAATGGTAGTAGGAGTATCAGTCATGTGTAGTGGAGATACTATTCAACAATGTTTGAGGCTCTCAAGCGGCAGTCACTTTATTTATAAGGCCATCAGAAGTAGTTTTTCAAAATTAATGAACAATTCCTCAGTTTCGGACCATGATAAATCCCTGTTGCTACGGTAGTTGCCACCTCGTAAGTCCGAGCGTACTCACACCTAAGGTAGTAGGTTGTGGTATTACCCTGAGTGGCACCATCACTCAAACAGTTAATGTTTACTTGACCTATTAGCCTTACATGCCCACTAAATGTGTTTGCTTTACAAGGTGCCACATCTTTTCCCACTACTACCCCTTTTTTTGTTGTTCAATAAAATATTTATACAATTGTAACCACAAAGATAATTTAGCCAATCACGGGGATGCCTTCGACATACCTTCAAGTATTTAACAATGAATAAAATGGCTAACGATCAATACTTATCATAGACCTCACAACACAAACCAACTACCAGATTTAAATGGCTCCTCCCACACATGTCAATATCTCCTTTTCTACCACAGAATATTATTCACCAAAAGTAGTTAACACAGTTTCATCTCCTTCCTTTCAATCTTGAGCCAATACTATGCCCAGGCCTTTTTATTCTCACATCAGTTGTCATCACTGCCTTTCAACTTAATTGAAGCCCTTTAATGGAAGAAGCTTCCTTTGTAGCCTGTGCACATTTCAGCAAACGGTGAACCCTGGAGTGCTTTGAAAAGATAGTTGTGGTCAAGACTGCCAAGCCCACTGTCTTTCCTATCACAGAACCCCACCTCCCTGGGTTAACAGTCCCAAAAATAACAGGCATATTTTTATCAATGGTGAGAGAGGCACTCCAAAGTATCAAACACAAAGAATTCATCTAATAGTTAATATTTCCACGGACGATCTTGTTTCCTTATCAACCCAATTTCTGTCAAAGGTTCTGGCTCTTTTTTTGTTCAAAAAAGTCCATGCACACAACGAGAAGATTTTCATACAAAAAGTTTTCTCTTTAATGTGTGTTCCAAAAGACAGAAGCTATACATAGCAAACACCATTCCTCCCAGAAAGAAAGGATTTCTTCAAGGCTGTTAGATAAACAAATCATACAAAAGACTCATTAAAAACATAATATATTAAATAAACAAATCATACAAAGACTCATTAAAAAACATAATATGTTAAATTGCGACATTCTTTTACTAACAGTAATGCTCAACTTACTGAGGTATCTATCCAATCACATTCATCAAAGATGTCTCAAACATTTTTCGTATCTATCCTTTGTTGATGATGCTCACTTCATTCAAAATGTGCACCTTTCTAGTTCGATTTCTTTTCCAGTTTTCTTTTTTTGCAAAACATGAAAGAAATATTGACAACCATTGTCTAACTTGTAAATGCATGATACTGGCAGGATGATACCGAACAGTACCAGTAATTATGGGCGCCACTCGAACCCACAAGCACTGTGAAGCTGGTAATCAGGGCCATTATAGTGTTGTGGTAAAACACCATCACCTGAGATCTCATGGAATAAACACTTCTTTTTTTTAAAAAGTTTGAAAAGCTTTATTTGAAAATCAATAAAATATATAAAAAAAATAACAATACAGAATTAATATACCAAAACAGTATTATAACGGAAGAATTGGCTAGTACTATTGAGGTAAAATAAAAGTTATTTTTTAAATTTATATGAAATAAGGAAGGAAGGGAGAGAAGGGGAGGGGAAAGGGAAAATTCTTACACATTGGTATAAAAGAATATTGCATATTACATAGGAATGTGAATGGATTGCTAATGAATTAATTCCATTCATTAAGCCAACATGGGTGAAAAAAAGGAGAACAGAGAGAACAAGCAGTCAAGGGGGTTTAAAAACAATTCTGAATTTAGATGAGAATTATTTGTTAAAACAAGCTGATCTAAATAATTAGTAAGGGCAACCAAAAGAGATCTCTATTAAACATTGGTTTACAGGAGGAGGCAAAAGCAATTTCAAGTCTATGAAAATGGCAAAGACCAATCCACCAGTGTTGTATAGAGAGTTTTGTAAGAGTTTTCCAGTTGAGAGAAATATGTTGGAAAGCTAAGGCAAGCATGAGATCGAACAGACCATGGCTATGTGAGGGTAAATCTAAGGAATCAGAGAGGCTACCAGAGAAGAGGTATAGAATAAGAGATGGAAAATTAAACAGGCGAGAAATATATGACCAGACTTTCCCCCAAGAGTTAGAAACCGAAGGACAGAGGAAGAGAAGATGCATAACATTAGCATTAGAAGAACCACAGGTCCAGCAGTTAGAATCAGTATAAGGAGAGAAGCGAGCTATAGAAGCAGGGGTAAGATAAAGTCTGTGGTAAAGAAAAAATATAGATTGGGTGAGAGAAGCAGAACGAGAGATTTTTAGAGATCTGAACCAAAGTTTATCCTAGAAGATGATAGTCCATTTGCATCCCAGGTCAGATTCCCAAGAGACTTCCAATTTGGATTTAGCACAATCTGGATTGGGGCTAAGAAGAATTTGTAAATGAGGGAGGCTTTGGGTATGGAGAGAAGTATCTTAAGAAGAGAGTTTTGGACATCAGAGAATGGTGAAGGGGGAAGAGAGTAGTAAGTATCGAGAATAACCGCCATGAGAGTAGCAAGTTTCTGTAAAAAGGAACGGGGACAATGGCTTGAAATTGGGGAAAAAACATGGTGAAAGTCCATTGAAAAGATGTTTGACCCAAATAATGCCTTTTAACCTCCACGCTTTCCAAAAGATGGGTCTGTTATTAAGGAGAATAAGGGAATTATGCCAAATTGGAGAGTCTAAGAAGGATTCCCTAGAAGTGGGATTGGGTTGCACCAAAGGTTTCAAAAGGGAACAAGTGTGTTTAAATAAGGGGAGAGAGGTATGCAGAGTTTTGGCAGAAAAAGCCATAACTTCCTTGGAAGAAAAGGGCAATAATAAAGGGGCATATTATCAAGACAGGAAATAAAATTATCGCCGCTTTAGTGTTGGAAAACTGCCGCTAAAACGGTGACAATGGGCTTGATAATATGCTCTATGGAATTCCAATTGAAGCCCATGTTAGATGTGATGGACATCTAACCTGAGCTTCAATTGGAATTCCATAGAGCATATTATCAAGCCCATTATCGCCCTTTTAGCGGCAGTTTTCCTACGCTAAAGCGGCAGTAATTTTATCGCCTGTCTTGATAATATGCCCCAAAGTTTGTTCAATCGATAGCCAAAGGGGAGTAAAAGGGGAAGTTTAGGATAAGAGCCATTTTGAGGCCTGTCTAAGGAAAAATGACTTGTGATAGAGAAAAAAGTCAGGAAAGTTCACACCTCCATTAGACTTTGTCTTGCGAAAAAAAGATAAGGCGATTCTAGCTTTCTTATTCTTCCAGAGAAATTTGGGGCCATATTACTAAGGAACGGCAATAACATTATCGCCGCTTTAGCGGCAGGAAACTGCCACTAAAGCAGTGTTAATGGGCTTGATAATATGCCCTTGTGAATTTCAATAGAAGCCCAGGTTCACACCAGAACCTGGGCTTCTATTGGAATTCACAAGGGCATATTATCAAGCCCATTATCGCTGCTTTAGCGGCAGTTTCCTGCCGCTAAAGCGGCGATAATGTTATCGCCGTTCCTTGATAATATGGCCCTTAGAGAGGCAAGATTCAATACGTTTAAAGTAAAAGGCAGGAATATGAATGGGGAGCATGGAGAATGTATAAATTAAAATAGGGGTAATCATCATTTTAATTGAATCTAGGGGGTTCCAAGAGGAAAGTAATTTATCAATTCGGCATAAGACTACAGACATATTTAATTTAATTGAAGAAGCAATAGAGTTGGAAAACCATATACCTAAATATTTAATTTTTGAATCATTCCAGGCAAAGCCAGTGGAGGAAAAGGAATGGGGAAGACAACATTTTGTGAGGGGGAGAATTTCTGTTTTGTCTGAGTTGATTTTATAACCAGAAATCAGTGAAAAAGAGTCAAATTCATGTAATAAAGGGGGAATAGAAGATTCAGGTGCAGAAATAAAGAGAAGGATATCATTCGCATAAGCGGAAAGTTTTAGCTGTTGGTCACCATACAAAAAACCCCAAGAAATAGAATCATTATTGCGAATAGAGGACAGAAAGGGTTCGAGAGCTAGAATGAAGAGGAGAGGGGTTAGAGGGCAACCTTGGCGAACTCCTCGTTGATGAGGAATGTAAGATGAAACACGGCCATTGACTAATATCGAAGCTCTGGGGGCAGGGTACCGTAAAGAGATAAGTGAAATCAATTTGGGACCAAAACCATGCCATTGCAATGAGGCAAATAAGAAGGACCAATCCACTCTGTCAAAAGCTTTCTCAGCATCAACAGAAATCGCCGCTAAAGATGTGGAAAGGGAGGGAATTTTATTTAAAACATTGAGAAAAAGACAAGAATTATCAGAAGTAAGCCTTCCCTTGACAAAACCACATTGCTCCTTACCAATTAGATGAGGCATAAGAGGGTCTAAACGTAAACCAAGCGTTTTAGCAAATAATTTATAATCAACATTAACCAGGGAGATCCAACGATAATTCTTACAAAACATGGGATCTCGACCTTCTTTATGTATGTGGCAAATTGTGGCTTCCAGAAAAGTGCCTTCTGTTTTACCAGCTAAAAAAATGAATGGAAAAGTGTTAAGAGTTTCGGGAGTAGTAAATTAGAAAAGTGCACATAAAATTCAACAGAAAAAACATCTATGCCGGGAGTCTTTCCTTTAGTTAGGGTATTTAAGGCAGTGGATAATTCATTAAGGGATACATCCGTTTCAAGACCAGAAAGATTAAGGTGAGAATTAGAGGGAGGTGGAAGATTATTGAGATACGCTTGAATGAGGGAAGGGGAAGGAGGAGATTCTGGAGTATAAAGATTTTGGTAAAAAAGTTTAAATTCATTAAGGATTTCTTGATCTTTATGCAAGAGAGAACCATTTGTAGAATAAATAGAATCTATTAGGGTGCGATCTTTACGTGTTTTGAGATAATTCGCCAAGAGCTTCCCTGCTTTATTACGACCACCATAGTAGCGAGCGCTACTACGAAGGAGTACGGAGGATGCCTTATCAGTGGTAGTTTTGTTAAAAGCTAGTTTAGCACGTATCAATTCTGGCGAGAGCGAGTCCACCGAGGAAGTATAGAATTTAAGCTCTAAGAGCTTAATATATGCCAAGGTAGCCTTTCGTTGTTGAACAAAACGCTTCTTTTTTTATTAGACAAAGTCTAGAATAAAGCCTCTCGCAGTAGCCTCAAAAAAGTCCCATATGATATGGGGAGGAATTGGGGTCACTGTTAAGGTCAAAAAATTAATTTACGAAGGTGCGAAAAGAAGAAGAAAAAAGAGGGTCCAGAAGGAGGGAATTGTTAAAGCGCCAACGAGAGGACCAGGGATGCGGTGGGAGCAAATCAAGATCTGTTACAATTGGGGCATGGTCAGAGATGACTATAGGTTTAATAGAGGAGGATAGTAGATTTTGAGATAAGGATTGAGAGAGACAGATATAATCTAGGCAGGAGAGGGAGGCATGAGGAGGGGAGAAAAAGGAAAAATCAAGAGTGCCAGGATGGGAAAGTCTCCAAGAGTCTACAAGATGTGTTTGAGAAATAGTGTTGAGAAAGTGTTTATGAGTTTTGTGAGGAACGAAGCGAACTTGAGACTGACGATCAAGAAATGGATCTACAACTTGATGGCAATCGCCTCCTAATATGAAGAGATCATCTTGAAATTGGATACATTTCTGCGTAATCAGGATGTGTAGGCCCATAAATAATAAAAACAGTATTAATTAACAACTTAGCTAACAACCATCTACCTTCTGTGTCAGTTTCTTGCGATATAACTTTACAGTTCAATTTCTTATGGCATAAAATTATGACACCATATTTTTTTATTAGCAGAAGGAGAGAATAAAACTGTACCTACCTAACCTCTTTTTAATTTTAACGCCTCGATTTCTGTAAGATGGGTCTCTTGTAGGAGAACTATATCAGGGTTATAAGAGGCAAGATGAGAAAGAGTTCTCTGTCTCTTAATTGGATTAATAAAACCTTTCACATTCCAGGAGATAACTCTAAATGTAAAAACATTAAAGATTCATAAAGAATAAAATATGCAATAGTAAGAAAGTGAAAGAAGAAACAAGTGGATAAAAAGGAAAAGAAAACCAGGGAAGGAAAAAGGGAAGTCAGATATAAGGGAAAAAGTACAAGATGAGTCAGTATATATCCAAAAAGGCCGACTGAAAAACCATACCTGAAGGGGACAAAAACAAGATAACACTGGGGCAATGACGACGTACGGAAGATGAGACGCCCAAACTAGGAAGTCCAGACCACACCAGTCAGCTAGAAGAAGAGAAGGGAAAAATAAAAAGAATGGGAGATAAAGGAAGGGAAGTAAGAATAGAAACAAGAGGAGACAGTACATGTCAAACAATGACTGTAATACGTTCCTTACAGGGAACAACAAAGAAAGGATGGAGCGGCAACGGACAACAGAAACAGCACACCTAACAGGGGGCAACGCACCACACCAGGACATCAAATAATAGACTAGAACAGGAGCGGGAGCATGAAGAGGAGCAAGCTAAACTTCAATGAACCTGTAAAAAGGAAACAAGAATTAAGCAAGAGATGAGACAGGTTCTGCGCACACATTTAAGGATGTAAATAAAGTTGTAAAACCATCAATTAGAATAAGTAGATACACAGTTGGGGTCAACACCAGAAATGTCTTTGCAATGAAATTTAATAGTGCGTTCCTTCAAATGGTTTGAACATTTTTACTGTAAATTAATAATATCCAACTGTTGTTGTGCTCAACACTAAATTAGACACACAGCGCCACCATGTGACAGACTGTCTTAGGAGCTGGTGTTGATAATTAAATACAGATGCCTAGCACCGGAAACCAACATCTCAAATTAAGTAGTGGTAATAAGGTAACCCAATGTTATTCTATTGGAGAGCTAGGGCTAGCAGCAGTGAAAAACGTATTTAAGAGTTGCTTACCACCAGGACATGCAAAAGTTAAAAGTACATGTCCCACTTATTAAATACATTGCACGCGGCCCTATGGGTTATTTTGAGTCTACCTAGGGGGGTTTTATATGCATTATAAAGGAAGGTTTAGGCTTGAAATAAGATTTATTTTGCCAGGTCGAAGTGACAGTTTGAAACTGCACACACAGGTTGCAATGGCAGGCCTGAGACGTGTTTAAAGGGCTACTTACATCGGTGGCACAATGAGTGCTGCAGGCACACTGTTAGCATTTAACTGACATTCTTTGGGTACATGTAGTACCACTTTACAAGTAAATTAAATTAGCAATTGGATGTAAGCCAATTTCACTATGTTTAATGGAGAGAGCACAATAACTTTAGCACTAGTTAGCAGTGTTGAAGTGTGCAGAGTCCTAAATCCAACAGAAACTAATTAAGTAAAAAACAGGAGGCGTTAGGTAAAACGTTTGAGGGAAGATAACCCTAAAGCTGACATGTATAACCATGTTGTTCTAATGATTATTCCTGGACCCCTGCACAGATTCAGGCTCATTTCATTTTCTGAGGTGCCTGAGGATGTGCCTCACATTATCCTTATCTGACACAACCTGCAAGAAATTGTGTTGGTTCACCTTAGTTTCGGATTGTATCTCAGAAGGCTAACAGCAATTTGAAAGGGTGGAACAGTGAGTCGGAGTGGTGTTGGCAGCCCTCACAGATTTTCATTGCTTCCTTGTGGACTGCTTTACACTACGCCTTTCCCAGTGACTATCATTTGTTCAGTGTTAGGTTTGCATCTTGTTCATGGGGAGGGCTCACACACAGTATGCCTATCACTATACATTATCAATTTCTCTTATTTTTTCAGACCGAAGGATAGGACTTGCGACCACCGCTTCATAGCCCCTTTTTATTATTTTTGAGAGTGCCAATCATGCAAGAGAAGGCTTGCATTGAAAGAGGTACTGTGCGGTTCCAAATAACTCACAGGGCTACTGCTGCTTCCTTTACCTGGGATTAGTTATTTTTGCTGATAGACAGACGGTAAATGACGACTGTGCTGCCAGCAGTTCACTTTTTTCTCCTGCTGGTGCACCTGGGTTGAGGGCTTAAAGATAGTAGGTGTTGATATACCTGGAAAGCCTGCCTTGGCCATGTGCTGGACAGGCCTTTTTTAACATCAGGCATTTTTCTGGTGAGCTGGAATCATTGGAGGCCAGTTTTGAAAGCCCGGGGCAACTCATGGCACCTTGTGATTAATTACAGTAGGTACAGGGTAACTTCTAGAGAGACAGAGAAAGATAGAGAGGAAGTAAGGGAGGGACTGAGGGAGACAGAAAGGAATCAGATTGGGAGGAGAATGAGAGGGGGAAGGGAGAACAAGAAAAAGGATGCATGGATGGAAAGAGATACAGAGAGAAGAGGAATGGAGCAGGGTTGGTTTGAACATTTTTGCCAGGGCTGCTTTTGGTTACCCAGTCTAACACAGACTAGGCCTCATCATGTGTAATATTGTCCAGATTGCCTAATGTCCTGCTGTCTACTGTCAGTCAGTAAACTTTATTTAAACTTTGTTCCGTAGCATAAAAGTACAAATAAAAAATCAAACAGACATTAAAATACGGGGTTTGACTTAATATCCCCCCCAAAAAAAATACCATAGAATCACATTGTTCGCTGAGACTGCATTCACACTCAAATCACATTTTAACAATCCCAGTCATAAAATAACCCACATAATAAAATACAATTAAAAACATCATAGCATATGTTAGGCCATGGATAGCTAAGAGGGACTTTCTATAATACATTTTAAAAGTTCTTTAGATTGATAATAAAATAAGAGACATACAAATAAAGAGCAAGTGCTTATTTGAGGTGCCGAACGTTAAGAGTACCCTTACAGGGACGTCCTTACTATTGTCCCTCCATGGAGGAAGACGTCTTCTTAACCTTAGACACTACCAAATGGACAATGCCATGGTCTGGCAAATCAGAGGGTCAGCAAGATGTTTAAAAAACAAAGAGTAGGTCTGCACTGTTTAAAATGATATATTTTAAGGAGGGGAACGATAAATCGTTAAAGCTCATGCAGTGGTTCAATGCCCAATTTTTTAATAAAACTAAACAAAGCCAAAATTGCTTTCTGTAGCAGAGCCACTCTGTTAGACACCATCAGCTTCCAGGAGTACTTGACATCAAAGAGCATGCCCAGATATGATAAACTCATAGCCTC
Source organism: Triturus cristatus (assembly GCF_964204655.1). Classification (NCBI taxonomy): domain Eukaryota; kingdom Metazoa; phylum Chordata; class Amphibia; order Caudata; family Salamandridae; genus Triturus; species Triturus cristatus. The sequence continues at coordinate 288,959,820 of NC_140592.1, read as the reverse complement.
ACCCCCACTGTGCTTGTTAATACAGAAGACTGGACACTTCTTTGGTCTGCTGCTGCCTGTCAGTTTAGAAGTTTTGCTTTTGCTGACCTGTAAGTCTATCTCCATTGTGAAAATAGTATAGTCCTCTATTAGAATCTGCAGTGTTCATCCTGTGCTGGCCATGAGCACAGCATCGTCCACGTAGAGTAGTATGGGGAGGGGTCGGGTGCCAAGATATGGGACGTCTCTAGACACCAACACCAGGTCTGTCTCAATTCTGTTAATATACAGGAAGAAAAGGAAGGGGGCACAAACACACCCTTGCCGCACCCCCCCTTTGATCTTAAATGAATTTGTGGATTTTCCCTCCTGGCCATAGGCACACAGGCACTCGCCTCCAAATACAGCTGTCTGATGAAAATAATGATGGCGTCCTCTATTTCCATCTCAGACATAAGTGCCTAGGGGTTTAAGTGTGAAACACAATCAAATGCAGCTGATAGGTCCATAAATGCCAGGGAGCTAGAACCTTTCTTGGCCTCTGCATATTTGCTAATTAGCATACTCAAATTGAGACATTGGTCAATGGTGTCCAGCCCCTTCTTAAAGCCATACTGTATGTCCAACAGAGTGTTGTTAGCCTCAGCCCAATCCTCCAGTCTATGCAACAGTATGTGCCCCATTTCCTTTGTGGTAAAATCAACTAAGGAAATGGATCTGTAGTTCTTTGGGAGTCACTTATCCCCTTTTTGTAGATTGGAACAATTTTTGATTTTTGCCAGGAGGCCGGTGGACCAACCCTTGCAATAGCATTAAACACATTCACAAGCAGTAAAAAACATACAGCCTGACAATCCATAAAAACATCAAGTGATACTCCATTGGGGACAGTGGCCTTACCACTGCTACATTTACCCAGGGCCCCCTGAACCGCTGCTAAATCAAAAACCAATCGGATAGCAACCATGTCACAATCAGTATCACCAGCTTCAAATGACCCAGGGTTACTCAAGCATATCTTCGAGAAACGTTTGATCCACCTTGATTCCTGTATATATACCTCTGTAGAAGGACCAGTAAATTCCTAAAAATATGTGGTGTTTAATACATTCCAGAAACCAGAGCTATCTGCAGCCATGCTAGCTGACCGATGGTCATCCCAGGTCCTCTCCTTTAGCTCCTTTACCCTAAGAGTTTGAGCCTCCTTATATAATGCATGAGATCTTCTCATACATTCTCTATCTTTAGTGTTAGTGAGCATAGCAAGATGGAAGTTAGCCAAGGCTTTTGTACAAGATGAATCAAAACACCCCCCGCAGTGCGACTTTTTGGGATGGCAATTGAGGGCCAGGGCTAAGAGTGGACGCTTCCGAATCCAGGCATACAAATACCTCAGACTGAATCCAAATAAGAATACCTGGAAGGAAACTCTTTTTATCCACGTTATCCCATCTTATGGAGAAAAAAAAATCCTGGCTAGGACTGGTTTGAATCACACCCTAGGTCAGGATTTAATTACCCCCTCTAGCTTCAAACTACAAGAGAGTGCATCATGATCACTGAAACCAGTGAATGCCACCTGAATGTCATCCATCCAACTACCTAGTGCCTCAGATACTATAATGTAGTCAATTGTAGATTTGGTATTAAACCCCCTAAAAGTAGGGGCAAGATTACCTGATAGATCCAGCACCTCATTAATCATTAGAAGGTTAAACTTCACCAAAAGAGTGCTCATGGCATCGCTATACTCACTGTGTTTAAAGTGTACCTGGGTATCTTCCTCATTATCTGCTAACCCACAAACTGGCTTCCCAAACTTCGGGCAGTGATGGGCATAACAGTCACCCACCCAGAGAATCTTCAAGGCCTTAGAATGGTCATTTCTAGTAGACAGCAAAGCTGCCTCAATGGCTCCCACTACCCGAGGAGCATTTCCATTAAAACAGTTGTTATAATAATAATCAATTAACAAATCCCAGTCTCTAGCAATGTTACAGACAAGGAGGTAGAAATAATGGGACTCATTATAAAACTTGATCGCTTCCCCGGTAAAAGTGCTTACAATCAGCGTGAGTAAACTACCCTTTACTCTCCAAGCACTAGAAGGAGTAGCTGAAGAATGATATGCGTGAACCCCTTCTAAATAACTTAGGGGCATATTATCAAGAAAAGGCGTTAAAATTATCGCCGCTTCAACGGCAGAAAACTGCCGCTAAAGCGGTGATAATGGGCTTGATAATATGCCCTTGAGAATTCCCATAGAAGCCCATGTTCTGGTGTCAACATGGGCTTCTATTGGAATTCTCTGCGGCATATTATCAAGCCCATTATCGCCGCTTTAGTGGCAGTTTTCTGCCGCTGAAGCGGCGATAATTTTAACGCCGTGCTTGATAATATGCCCCTTAGTTCCATCTCCCAGGTTTCTTGTAGGCAGAGCAACAAACCACAACAAGCCACTAACTTGACCCAATCCTGGTCTCCTAGGTTTTTCTTCAGACCTGCAATGGGCCAGGATAGGACTTAACTAGGACAATTGTGGTAGCAGTTGCAGCTGCCAGCACCTGAGTCTGTGCAGCACCCTGTAACTACTGTCCCTCACTTCCAGTTGAGGGCTCAGTCAGTCACAGCCATCAAACCATTCCAGAGGAGAATATCTGTTACTCAACTTCACCGTGTGTGGACCAAACACATGGTTTTGAATATTAGAACTCTAAAAATTGGTCTTCCCACACTAAAGGTGGGTAGAGGGGAATTACATGATTTGTGGAAAACCCCTAATGGGAGAACAGGTATGTGGTCAACTCTTGAGGAGGTAAAAGACAGCTACACTGAGAGGGTTGCAACAATTCTTGGATCTTCGAAATTTACCACTGCGAAAGCGCCAGGGAGTGTTTTATGGGATGGGCCTACTCAATCGACCCTCCTAGCCTCCCAGATGTGATCTACTACAGAGTGATCAGAGCCTCTGACTTTCCTTAACCAGTGAAAGACCTTCAAAATCAACTGGCCTGTATTTTCCGACTGGGTCTGTGTCAGCTTGGGAGCATTCACTAAGATTAGTACATAGGGGCATGCTGCTGGGGGGAGATTTAGAACTTGAGCTTTCCTGTCAACACTACCCCTAAGTGTCTCCCTTGCAATCATACCCATCCTAGACCAATGCCCTTCCTCCCTGCTAACACCTAGTTGACCTGAACACGTCCCTGATGCTATCTGCGGGAGAGTGAGAATTCAGACTATGGGTTCAGGTAACTGCATAACTGATGCTCGTCTAGTTTGGGTTTGGGCTATATCTTAACCTCACCATCATTCAAATCAGTCAGTCAGTCAGTCAAAGTTGGCTTTATTTCGATATAAAACATATCTTTAAAAGCAATACAATACATCTATTTTTAAAAAGAAAATAAAAGGCCAATTCATACAAAAACAATTATGCAGGTTCAAGATACGAATGGCATAGATAAATTACATAAAAATTCCAATTTTTAAAACCATAATTAAACAACATACAAAAGCCTTTTTGATCTGATCGACCATGCCCAATTTAAGAACTTCGCCATACCACAGGCGAATAAAGGGCGTGTGTCGGATTTTAAAATACGGAGAGCCTCACTACATTGTCTTGTGCCTAGCTCTTTACATAGGGGTTTCAGCCACCTGAGGCGAGGAGCTTTATGTGCAGGACATTCAAATAAAAGGTGGGAAACCGACTCAATCCTGGTCTCACAGAAAGGGCAGAAAGGAGTAGTCTGTGCTGGTACCTTCCATCCTGCGGTCAACTCACACACAGGCAGCACACCTATCCTAAATTTAAAATATAAAGCCCTATCTCTAAATTTTGAAATGATATCGAGATAAGGCTCAAGTAGTGCCACCTCCTTTACTAATAGGAATTCAGCAGAACATCTACATAGATTGGGATTAGAGTTTCTGGAATCCATTACCCATTTCCAGTACAGTTTTTTCAGGACAGACTTGGATGGTGCGGTCCTGGACTGCCAGGCCCCTCCAAGACCTAACTCGCCCAGCAACCGCTTAACATCCCTCAACCATCCTATTTTATGCCAACCAGGCATTGATAAAACCTCATTTAGCCCCTCCGCATAGCTAACAAGCTCCGGAACTCTCCATATGCGGGCCCAGAGGAGTAGAGGGCGCAACCTTGCCTGGTCTTTAATAGGACAGCAGCCCATGTCAAGGAGTAAGGGAAGGGTGGGGGTACTATAAGGGAGGCCCATTAAATCCTTCAAAAACTTATTTTCTGAACGGGTCAACTGATCCACATTCTGCGCCCCCCAAAGCTCTGCTCCGTAAAGCGCCGCACTCACCCCTCTTGCCTTGTAGATGTCAAGTACTGGGGCAATCGGTTTGAGGGTGGAGGACCGTTGTTCTTTGAGCAGTGCCCCCACCACCCTTTTATGACTTAACAGAATTTTGTGGAGATGACAATTCCACCTCATGATGTCAGAGAGGCGGATTCCTAAATAGTCAAACTCCTTGACGCTTTCTAGGGACACTGAGTTCAGTGCAGGTGGCCTACCCCTTTTTTTGGGGGGATTCAAGACCAAATATTTGGTCTTTCCCGTGTTAATTTCTAATCCCTTCAAATTACAAAAAGTTTGGAACCTATCAAGGAGGCTCTGCAGTCCAACTGGGGTCTTGGAGATCAAGAGGGTGTCGTCTGCAAATAGTAGAGTGGGTATTCTCCTGCCCGCCAGGGATGGAGCATCTGAAGGATTTTGTAAGAGATGCTCCACCACTCCATTGACGTACAATGAAAATAGAGTGGGGGCTAAAACACAGCCCTGACGGACACCTCTATTTACAGTTATTCGGGCGTTTTTTTTGGCCCTGATTGCCCCACCGAACCTGTGCAAAGTTTTCTGCATGGAACTTAATTATCAAAGATAATAAGTACGGTGGCATACCTAAATCTGACAACACCCTCCATAGGTGGCTGCGGGGCACTAGGTCAAAGGCAGTCCGTAAATCTATAAAGGCAAGATACAGACTGCCTTTGCCCAGCACAACCACCTTCCAGTATAACAACAGCAGACGGAATGACTGCTCAATGGTCCCAGTACCTGACCTAAAGCCCGCCTGGAAATCAGAAAGTATCCTATTCTCCTCTACCCACTGGAGCATCCTCCCTAAAACCACCTTTCCTGCCACCTTTTGTGATGAATCCAGTAGGCTTATAGGGCGATAATTAGCTGGGTCGTCCCGACTCCCTTTTTTGAAAATCGGGACGACCTCAGCGCCCATCCAGGAGTCTGGGAGAGGTGCATCATAAAAACTTGCATTAAGTAATGATGCAATGAGCTTTACCCATTCTAATATATTAATGCGGATCAAATCCCCGGGTAGCCCATCCGGCCCCGCAGCTTTATTTGGGACAAGACACGAAATCGCAACCTCTACTTCCTTCCCTGTAAACAGGAGGTCCTCACTCAGCCCGAAAAAATCAACCGAAAAAGTTTCAGCTGGATCTACCCCAACCCCCGTAGCCACAGTATAAAGGTTGGAAAAATGGTCAAACCATGACGCCTCAGGGATATTGCATGTTATAAGGGAATCTATGGGTTTGTCCCTGGTTCTAATTAAATCCCAAAAACCCTTCGAGTCCCTCCCAGCACTTGCCAGTTTTAGATCACACCAGAACTGATTTTCCCACTCTTTCTTCGCCTTACCAATAGCACCCCTGTACAACTTCCTGGCTGTACTAATCAATTCGGTATCCTTAAGTTTAACTGCATTGATTAAGTCCCTTTTCGCACTTCTGCAGGGAGCAGAATACCAACCAGGGTTACCCTTAGGGCGCCCCATCTTGTTGGCCCTATAACCTGGATTTCGCACAGTGAAGAGGTCACCTAATGCTTTGGTAGTATGGCTAAACAGAGTGGAAATCTCATGAACATTAGTCGCAAGGGAATCTAGTCTGGACAAGGCGTTAGCCATGATTGATCTTATTGCCACGATCTTGCCCTCATCGAAAGCTACATTTTTCCATTTTAGGCGCCTACCGCAATTCGAGGGACAAACATCGCTCGTTGACTTCCACGCCTGGGGGGCTTGCAGTTTCTCCCCAACCGTCCACATTGGGGACAGTGACAAAGACAGCGGATTATGATCGCTGTCAGACGAAGGGAGGACTGCCATATCCAACAAATGCCCCCAGATCTTGAAATTCAGCAGGATGTAGTCAATTCGAGATGAATGACCTACCCTATTGAAGGTGTGGGCCCCACAGGAGTCCGACTTTGACCGTCCATTTACTGCCCTCACACCACATTCCAGGGTTAGGGCATTTAAATGGATAGCACTTTGGGTCCAGCTCTTAATAGGTGGTATTAACAGGGGTGGAATGCCTCTCCTAACATCTTCTTCTTGAGAGCCTAATATGTCATCCTTGGCTAGGGGTTCAAAGGTGCAGTTAAAGACCCCTGCTATCATAATATACGTTGCTGACCTACAGGATCTGAGTGCATCCTCTAAGCCCAGTAGGGTCAAATAGGGCGCGCCCCCTTTCGGGGATCTAACATAGATATTAAAAATCTCTAAAGTCCGCCCCCCAGAAGACCCTCTGACTACTAGTCTCTGCAAATCTGGGGACTTAGTTTCTATACACCTAATCTGATACCCCAATAAGATGCTTACCCAAATTAATAGACCACCTGAAGGTCGACCTCTCCCAGCGGACGAAGGGGTTGCAGGTACAAAATAGGTGTTGTAACCCACCTTGTATCGTGGTTCCAGACACCAGGTTTCCTGAAATAAGCATATCCTGAATGACTCAATAAAAGAGTTCCATTCCGGTATGTCCAGGTTGCGAGAAATGCCCGCTATATTCCAGCTGACAATCTTCAGGACCTCATCATCAACTGCAACCTGCGCAGAGGAAAACCTCTGCACGGATAGACTATCCTGAAATCCAGAGTTAGTTGGTACATCACTTACTGGTTTCAGCTGGTTAGGGGCTTCGAGGGCGGACTCATCGGGATTTGATTAACCTGTTGACTCCACAATATGGGACACAGCACTACCCTCAAAAGAAGATAAGTTATAACAGGGTGGCCCCAAAACTACCCCTTTACAATCTAAAACACAGCTCTCCTCCTCCTGAAGTACAGCAGGTGACTTCATGGGAGGTTGGTAACTATTTTGTCAACAATCCTGCCAGGACCAAGTGGAAAATGGGCATGGATTTTGACGAAACAGGCTGAATTGGGGGAGATTTTGAGGAGTTTGTTTGCCAATCCATCCCTCCCAACTAGCGATTCTAGCAGGCCGGGCGGGAGCTACATAGGGATTAAAAAAACTAAGATCACGCGTACCAATTCCTGTGTTGGGGCCCATACCGCCCTCACTATTGTTGAAACTACAAGCATAGCTGGCTACCCTAGGGTCTTCAAAATTAACTATAATACAGTCCCCCATTATGTCTTTGGGCCGGGTGCCTAACCAGCTAACCCTCCTCACATGGATAACCCGACCACTCAATGAGCTAGGGAGAGGTCTGTTTTCCTTTAGCCAGAATAGGGTTTTATTCTTAAGTTCGGCATATGACTCATGTTTACCTGGCTTTAGCACGGGAACCCCAGTAAGTACTGTCACAAAGGGCTGGCAGTCTGGGGGTAAGTTGACATTGAGGACAGGAAAAATGCTTGGAGCATTTCTTGGTTGTAAGATGGAAGTTGGGGTTATTTTGCCAGATTTGGTATTAGTTGTACCAGTACAATTACTATCGCTAGATTTTTTAGTCGTAGCGGTACCGCTTGTGCTTGGGCCCGTAGACCTCGCAATCGTCACTGGATAGACAATGCTACCCAGTGCTGCGTTAGATTGCGCCGGTACCCCCACTGTGGTTGCCCCGAACTTTGGGATGGCTCCAGAGGAGGCCACAGTTTGCACCACAGGGCTATTTACCTCGACCACCCCCTGCACTGCCCCACATGTGTTAGTTAGACTTATTGGGGCAGTAGGTGACTCTCGAGGAGCAAAATTCCCTACTGAGACATCCTCCCTAATTCTAGAGTGCAGTTTAATGAGAGATTTTAGGGAGAAAAAATTATCAAGAGTGACTTGCTCGAATCTGTCCAGTCGCTCTGTTAGCCCCTTCACCCTCTCTAGAACCGGGATCAACAATGATTTCATGATTTTTTCGAGCTGGGTGATTAATGGGGTCTCGGTAGGGGGGCCGTCGGCAGATTCAGGAGGATCGGACATCAGATCCACACATGTCTTCTCTACAATAGCACCAGTAACTGCTCCCCCTTTAAGCCCCTGTGGATAACCAACACCCACCCCTGCGCCCTTATGGGACCAACCCACCCTACTTCCAACTCTCCTGGGTTTCTTAAAAGGTTTTAAGTAACTGCCCTTACGTGGACTAGCCAGTCATTTCCTTTTGCTAAAAACTTGGCCATTTACTGCCAGTGGTAAGGGCACAGAAGGGGCGGTGGAATCCTCCTGACGAAGTGGGGTAGCAACAGGGAGCAAAGGCGCAGATTTCCCAATCGGCCGTGGCTCTGGCAGGGCGCTCTCACCTCCCAGCGAAACCGCAGCAGACAAACTCTCTAGCCGGTCCAGGCTAGCCCTAATCACAACAACCCGTGGGTGGTCAGGGTCTAGTAAAACATTAACTAAGGGATCAGATGCATGAACAGGAGAAACATTAACTAGAGGGTCAGTTGGGTGTACTGGGGAGGGAACTAATGCCAGAGAGCCCAACGATGAGCGTTTACCGGTCAGAGGTTCCCGAGAAAGACGCCGTTCCGTCATGGCGATTTCTTTCTCGATAACCGTAACAACCCGGGTAATAAATTGGTCCATAGTCCCAGAAACACAACCAGTGCCCGCCCCGCCTACCCCCCTCAAGCCCCTACCAGATCGGGTAGACATTGGCATAGAGACCTCAGCAAAGATAGTTAAGCCACTAACTGCGCCTAGAGAAGGAGTCCTTCAGCTAACAATCCAATACACTCACAATACTTGCTACCCGTACACCTCCTAAAGCAGATATCAGAGGGGTGGCCCAGCCCAGCCTTGTCCAGCCCCGGACGGCCACAGACGGTCCCGCCCTTGTCCCGGGCTTCTCCCGGCGCGCTCCCGCGCGCTCCCGCGCTGTGGCTCTGCGGCCTCCTTAAGTAGAACAAAAGGGGTGATAGGCGGGGGGGGCGGGTCCAGCAGGGAGAGCAGCCCAGGTGAAACGAATTGGGCTCGCAGGGACTCCTGGGTGATGTAGTCCCTGCTAACGTACTCGCAGCCCTGCCAGCAATAACACACCCCAAGTTTTAAAGCACAAGACAGCCCCTCTCTCAGCAGCAACTCTCGCTGGTGGAATGTGCGCTGCGGGACCCGCGAAGCGGGTCCGGCGAGTTGCTGATGAATTTCAAGTCAAAAAAGGCAGAGGGCAACAATGGCAACAACAGCAGACCGGTGGCAGGTCCAGAGAAACAGCCAGTAGGAATCCAACAAACAAAGTCCTGAATCCCAGTTTTAACTCTGTGGGCGGGGGGGGGGCGGGTCCAGCTGGGAGAGCAGCCCAGGTGAAACGAATTGGGCTCGCAGGGACTCCTGGGTGATGTAGTCCCTGCTAACGTACTAGCAGCCCTGCCAGCAATTACACACCCCAAGTTTTAAAGCACAAGACAGCCCCTCTCTCAGCAGCAACTCTCGCTGGTGGAATGTGCGCTGCGGGACCCGCGAAGCGGGTCCGGCGAGTTGCTGATGAATTTCAAGTCAAAAAAGGCAGAGGGCAACAATGGCAACAACAGCAGACCGGTGGCAGGTCCAGAGAAACAGCCAGTAGGACTATCTTAACCTCACCATCATTCAAATCACAACCAGCAAGGACAGTGTGATGAATACAATTGGCAGAACGGGCTGTGCTAAGATAGGAGTACTCCAGGGAGATCTCAGATACAGAGTTAGTTTTACCAAGACTTAATATTTTGGTCACGCTTACTTCAATGGAATCAAGGCATTCATACACTGGCTTTAACTGTCATTTTATCAAACATTCTATCCTATTCCACATCTTGTCCATATCAGGAGGAGTCAACCATGGAGTGAGAGTGTCCCCCTTTACTGTGGCCCCCTTGCAGTCTAAAGTCCCCCTCTTGTGCATGGTCCCACCTTTCTTCTTCACTGGAGGTTCTGTAGAAGGTGAGTTAACACCAGGGGGTGGACCGGCGCTGTCCAAACTCAATGGGGAGACAGAGGACCTCAGGCCGACAAGTCCTTTATCAAGTCTTGAATAATTGATCGGACTGTTGGAGGTGTTAAAAACAAACAGGTTGACCCCTACCTCCTCCAGATAGAGACGCCTCTCGTGAGTTCAATCTCCTTTGTTAGGACACTTGCTGCACGCACCAGAAATGAACTAATGGTGGTTGTCATTTCCCCCCATAGAACCAGATACTATCTTCCTTTTCCCCTTAGTTCCTTGACGGCCCCTGAATGGTCGAGTAATGGGAAGCAGCTAATGAGCAGAAACAATTCACAAAACCTCAAGGCCAAGAGACAGGGCCCGGCCTAGCATTGCGGGACTGCTGGTGCACTTATAGCGCGTCTTCTCCCTGGCCCTCCTTGCATCCAAGCAGTCTGGGGGACAAATGCACATCCCAGGCAAACAATGGAGAGAATCACTGGTGCAGGCAGGGAGCCACGAGACAAACTGTCAACAGTCAAATGAGGACAGGAAGCAAACAAGGAGATAAGGGTGACCTGCGGGGGCCACCCAGGCTGTCGAGGCTATTTTGGAGGGAGTACAGGTTATTAAAACATAACACGCCAATAGCTACCTCCTTCCAGCTCTCACCTCTCTTGCTTCTCACATCCCAATTTCCAAAATCAAGCTGGTCCGGGCTGGAGGTGCAGGGGGGACGTGGACTGTTACTAGGGAGCTGACTACAGTGGCACAGCAGAAGCAGCCTCCTACATTTCTCCCATGTTTCTCACCTGAGGATTTTAGGCCATCTAGAACACATAAACAACACAGGCTCGTAGCCCCACACACTCGGCCAGCAGTTGTACTGCCACACAGCACTTGCCTCACTAGCCAGGCTATTAATCACTTACCTACTCCGCAGGCAGTTTCAAAAAGTCGCCACTTCCAGCCACAAGCACAAAAATTGAAAAGTGGGGGCACTCAGATGCACCTCCAAGCATTGGTTGTGTCCTCCACTGTCCTTCGCCAAACAGTGAGATCTGCAAACATTCCAATTATCCTGTCCAGGAGGTTCAAAAGTGAGAAGGACCAAGTGCCTCCCAGTGCATCTCATAGAGCCCCTACAGCCACCAACCCACCGAACCACTCACTCACATAAAAACCTTCCGCCAGCCTGCCCTGCTGTTCGCCTAGGCTCACTCGGCTCCTTGTCTAGGCTAGGTACAGTGACGGTGTTGGCAGCATCATGGGGAGCATGGCAGTGACAAGAAGGGAGGCTAAGCGACTATGAGATAGGGGAGAGTTTACCACAGTTTATTTCTGGGGGAACGGGTCCACTGTTCCCCGAAAACACATCCCAGGAGCGGGTGAACAACCTCCAGGCAACAAAATTCAAATTATAAGCCTTCAAAATGCCTCTACAACGGACTCCAGCTCTGCCTCTGAATCGTCTTGGCATGGCATGAATCTGCAATCGGCTTGCTTTCCAAGCCTCTGAGCAGGTACAAGCACGGCATAATTCCCATGGGGTAGTAAAAGTAGAAGGAACCTTTGGTGTTGGTCGTGCATTTCTCCACAACTATGGCCCTCACTGTCGAGTAGCCGGAGATTACCAATTCTCTACCCTTGTGCCATCTACACTTGCTGATCCTGGACTGTCTCAGGAGCTCGGCTGGTGTGACCTACTGGACAAGTAACGTTGTTTTCCCTTGCAAATGTGGAATCACTCTAGTATGTCCATAGCTCTGTTGATTGACTAATTTTGTATATTAAAAAATCCTTATTGTCTGGTCTCTAGAAGTGATTGCGAAGAGTAGATGGTCCTTAAGACCATTACTCAGATTAGGTTTGCCACATATGGCTGATTGGCTATCCACTTTAGGCAGGGAGTTATTGTTATTTGCTGTATATTCTTTACATTCTTTATATAATATATCATGTATATCACATATATATGCAAAATGCACCATAAATATCATATCTGTCATATATCATATATATCATAGTCTTTCTAAAGAACCGAGTTTAAATTAGACCAAACCCACTATGTCATCATTCTGCCGACATCTAAGGACTTATATTTCCAGACTTCGTCTGTCTGAGAACCTCTGATTTAACATCTGTTAGATGACTTCTGTCCCATTGTCATTGATGTAATTAGCTGTTGGGACTTCACCTTCCTCTCTACGTAATACTTTTCTAGCCCTGCTCTCCCCTTTCTTATTCCCGATCTCTCTCAGCCCGTCCTCTCCATTGCCTATCGCTCCTTCTGCTCCCTCTCCTGCCTTATCCTTCCCCCATCCTTCCCTTCCTGTAGGCCTGCCATACTCTTCCCTCAACCTCCTTAGGACCCCCCCCTTCTTACTTACCATTGTTAAAGTCTAGTCCCATTTACACATTTATATTCAGAGGGGACAGGTCTTTCTAGTACACTGAGTGATGAAAGGAATCAAATCACTAGTTATCATTTCAGTACAGTTTAACCAATGTGGGCACACATTAATCCATCGGTCTGCTCCCTAAGGAAACCCTGAGATGGACTCTCTCCCTAACTAAACACAACACATAATATCATCCACAGTCGGTGTGACACTCTCATGTGACTCCTCCTTGGGAAATTTCCAAAGCTCTGGCACAATTGAAAACCTTCAGTACCTTCCCAGACAGATAACACATTGTCTCTTCTTGTCCTTGGCCATTCCTTTCCTATGAGAGATCCTCTCCTCGCTTGTTACCACAATTCCTTCAGCCGACTTCCCCTTCTCCTACTCTGCTATCTACGAACACAAGACCCCTTTATTGTAAATACTGAAGCTTATCCACACCTGCAATAGAAACAGCTCAGCAACATACATTCCATAATGAAGGCTAAATATGAATTATGCATAAAAACATGAAACATTAGTTGCACACATTCTAATTATCTCACGTTACGATATTTCATATTAATTTCTCCTGTCGCGTTAATACCTAACTTGTCATTAACCAAAATCTCTTTGTTATATAATATCCCACTCTTATTAGTACATTAGTCATGACAGATTATTTTTGAGTGCTGACTATTTGTGAGTATGGTACACTCCTACATAATCTCCAGATGGGATCAAGATTCTATTTCTTCACCATCCTACCCTATTTCGCACCCTATACTGGCTCCCATTTCTCACTTTCTTCTTTAGCACTCTTTCACCATATACTTACTCCTCTTATTTACTACTCTCGACTTTGTTCCCTCTTTCACTTCCCCTGCCTTTCACACTTTCTTTCACACTACACTTTGCCTTCTTTTTCAATTCTAAACATCCCTTCCTGAATCTTCTACTGACTTTCCTCACCCTATATTGTTTCTTTTATTACACCTATATTCCTCATTTCGCAAGGCCTAGCCAAAATGTCCGTTATGCTGGCATAATATTGCATTTTTTGGGGAATTTCATGTTACACTTTTTCCTGATATTCCTGAGGTTATGCCATTATGCCACTTGGCTTAGTTATGCTACATCCATGGTAAACGTTTAGCATGAGTGGAAAGGTACAATGTAAACGACCACAATGCGAGCACCTGTTGTTCACTACACGTGTGGTTTTTGGCCTATGTTTTTAGCTCAAAATGCGTCCCTGTGTCCAAAGGGAAATGCCAGTTTTGTTTTTCACGTAATTTCATGTAATATTTGTGAAATTTCATGTAATTACACAAAAGCAAATTATGCAAAATTTAGCAAACATATAATTTTCCCCCGGTCCTTTACTGCTTCTCCCAGATCTCTCCCTCCTGTCTCTCTGACCATCTATTTGTTTCCCCTTGCCTCCTCCCGTACTTGCCCCTTTTTTTCCCTGCTCCGTCCTCCACCTTTCTCCACTTCCTACTAGGTTCTTCCTCCACCCCCCAAGTGTCCTCTAATCTCACACACATTTACTGCTCGGTGTTGAAGTTGTAATGTAAGAGGTTTGTCGCTGCTTGGTTACTATGTAAAGTGCATCTAAACCTCTGGGGGCCCCTGTTCTATATAAATCTAAGATACATAAAGAACATTTTGAAGATCTTAAATTCTCTCATGGTCTCTATTCACCCTCATACAGGCAATTTGACATGTTGGAAATAATTAAATACCTTTTTCTTCTCTGTAATCCAGTAATTTCGGCTAGTACCCCAGCTTTTTCCACCAGTGTTGCTAAAGCGAACTTATTTTACTCACTGCACACTACAAATCAGGTCAGATGCAATGGTTTACCTGGAAGTATCCTAAATAATTTTTTGTAGATGCTGCTTTGGTAAAACAAAAAATCCCAGAGGCATCTGTGCTGCCCAATATTATGTGAAGATGGAGCTTCTGTAGTAGCGCACACATGTAAGCATAAAACAGTTTACTACTGAGTGCAAAAATTAAATATCAGAAACATCTTCAGGAGCTAATGTAGGTTCGTGACAAAAAGAGTGAGGTGCTGCAGGACAGAGGTCCCCGTGTTTTATAATTACAGACCAAAACCCATCCACTGCCTTGCTTGCAAAAAATAGCTTTTCATATCCCCTTCAAGTCAGCTGGGTATGTTAGCTTTTAGCACCCTATGTTAATTCTCATCTGCTTAGAAGCTTTTCCAGAGCTTAACATCCCAGTGGAAGAGTTATGCTGACAACGCCCTACTCGACGCGGGACCGGCGTACCTCAACCAACGCCTCACATTCCACGTATCCACCAGAGACCTCCGCTCTGCCCAACTGACCCTGGCTACCATCCCGCATATCTGCAAAACCACAGCCGGAGGAAGATCCTTTTCCTACCTTGCAGAGAAGACCTGGAACTCCCTGCCTCTCCACCTCAAGCAATCACCGTCACTGCCTAAATTAAGGAAGGACCTCAAGACTTGGCTCTTCGACTGAAGCACAGTCCCTCAACGGACCTGCATCTCCCCCCCCCCCCCCCCAGCACCTTGAGACCCTCACGGGTGAGTAGTCGCACTTTACAAGCCACATTAGAGTACTTACACTGGAAGGCCATTCTTTCCTATAAGGGCATTCTAAATTGCAAATAACTACAGTTCACGACTTTGTGGAATTATTTAACCCCTTCGCTGCTGCGGACATTCCGCTGCAGCGCTGGGGGGGGCAGGGGGGCAGCGCGGTGGGCCTGTGCTCATGACGGAGCCGCTCCGTCATGAGCCACAGTTGAGCTGTGCTCATGACGGAACGGTTCCGTCATGACTCCGCCCATTTGCGTTGTCGCCCCGCACAGGCGGGGAAACAGCGCCGCGCAGGCGGAGCGGCCGCCAACAGGATTGTCATGACGGAACCGTTCCGTCATGAGCACACGCCAACCGTGGCTCATGACGGAACGGTTCCGTCATGAGCGGGGAAGGGGTTAAAAAAAATCCCCAATTTTGTAAAGTGGGAAATGGCTGAAGTTTAACAACATAGGACGAAAAAAGAGAACTCTGAGAGACAAAGGGAACACGGTCTATCTGCCATTCAGGGCCGATAGCCCTGCCCATCCCAGACCATCTCCTACATTTAGCATTTTCTTTGTTGGCGGCGACTGGCAGCATTCCCCATGCACTGGAAGTCCTGTGTCTTGCTGCAAGGATGCTGTTTGGGCAGGGACAGTGACAGTAAGGAAAACGGGCAGATAATGCCAAACAGCCTGGCATCCGTCCCAGCGCAAACTGAACATCCGGCTGCAGGAACAAAAAGCTTTACATTTTTTGTACTGAGTTCCGTAAACTTTGTCTTATATTCCCATGTCCTCTCTTAACAAGAGCACAACAAAGCCCAAACCACTTTCCACTGATGCACCTCAATAGCGAGGTGTAAACTGGGTCCTCTGGCACAGCAGATTTGGAACTGGAACCCATGTATAGGCATACTTAAGAATATTTACTTACCTCCAGAAGTGAATAGTGGAATGCGTTAATTAATCATAGCTACTGGTGAACACAGTAGGCCTCATTCCAATGTATTGTTTTTTTTATTAGCTAGACAGTCCCATTACAGAGTCAAACACATGCAAGCCAGTCCTAGCCACATTCCAAAGGAGATTGTCTTACCCAAACTAGATCATGTGACCTTTGAATCAGAAAACAAACAGCCCCAAATCAGTGTTAGCCTTGTTTTGTCTCATCAGTGAGGTGCATCTTCAGTCCAATGACACAGCAATATCAGGAACCACATCCAGGGATATTTTGAGCATATTCCTCCTATTTAAAATGACCCACTTTCACTGCACAAAATGAGTGATGGGTGGAATGCCTAAATTAATCTCAGCCACTGGTAATCACCATTTTTAGGATGTCTGTTTTTAGGTCGAACCTGGGCAGCGCATGCGCTGGTCTGCAAGGCATGCTGTATTCAGGTATGGACATGAAGCTCTGCCCACTCTCTGCCCACATTTTTCATTGGCTTGTGTCATTTTTCCTTGTAAACTGTGGCTTTTTATTGGTCAATAGGCTTAGTAGTCCTTCCTTAGTACTGCCTTGTGTCATTTTGTAACCTCCCATGAGGACACTCCCTGTTACATGCGTTGTTACTCGGTAGGCTTTAATTACAGCCTCAGAGCACTATTTTGTGAAATGGTTTTTACCTGCCTGCTATTGCAGGCAGGACATGCTCTCCCGCAATGCTCTATTTATTTTACATAGCATGCCATGCTGATACAGTGGCGGCCGTGCCTTTGGTTTATTTGCGGAGCTGAACTCGGCCACATGTTTTTTTTCTATTTCTTCACTTTATTTTTGTGTACAGGCGTCCCATGCCCTCGTACACGTTATTGATGCCCGTGCCCCTTTCTTTAGATGAAATGCATGTAAAGAAAGGTGCGCGGCCGCTATTAAAGTGAAACCGCAGCATAGGGTGAGTTTACAAAAAAAGCATTTGTTAGTCAACTTGACAAACAGATGCGGGTGCTTTTTCAAAAAAGCATTTATTTGTCAGCTTAACAAACAGATGCTTTTTTTTGTAAAAGTGCCCCATACAACACTTTCACCTCAATGGCGGCCACGTCCTTTTCTTTAGACTTGGCACATCTTTTACAAAAAAAAGCACTGGCAATGCAATAGGTCTCGCATTTGCGAGAGTTTAAGCTATTGGCATTGTAAATGACAATGCCTTTTATTTATCTTTTTTAAAAACAACACATAAATAAAAGGCATTGTCATTTACAATGCCAATAGCTCAAACACTTGTAAATGCGAGACCTATTACATTGCAAATGCTTGTTATATTTGCTTATGTAGGTACCCTTGGACAGTTGTCCTTGTGTTTTAATTTGTAATAGAGGCTGTACTTGAGTATAAATCTCATTCAAGGAAACACTGGGTCAATACCTAAATGCCTAGTGTTGCATTATAATGACTTTTTTCTGTGAGCGCAGTGGAATAAGATCATCAGAGAACAACCTTGCTAAATATGAAGCTGGTTATTTTTTATCCCTTTGACACAGTGCAACACTGCTGGCTTTCATATACCATAGCACTGCATGAATGTTGGTTAATATGCACCTTTGTCTGGAAGAGTACCTCCATTCTTCTCTTCAATTAAGGGCCTGATTTAGAGTTTGGTGGACAGGATACTCCATCACAAACTTGAGGGATATCCAGTCTGCCATATTACAAGTGCAATCGGATATAATGCGGATGGTATATCCGTTACATTTGTGATGGAGTAACCCATCCAACAAACTATGAATCAGGCCATAAGTCTGAAATAGTGGGCTATTTATAGGATATCCTGACAAAAAGGGTGTCCACAATAAAAGATACCTTGTGCTACAAATGTACTTTTCAATTTACCATTGTATTGTTTTCGCTAAGAAATGTAATGTTCTTAAAGTATTTGAAAAATATAAAACAACATACTTTAACTTCTAAAGGAGCAAGAAAATTTATGTTGAATCCTAAAAACTTTCCTGAGGTTATTCTGTAATCTTCTAAACTTCATACTTGATTCTCTGTTTGGAGGAAAGATACTCAGGTTTCTCCACTCCCTTTTGCAGATATTTTGTTTCGAGTACGACTCTTACCATTTTACATGACCCAAAATGATTCCAAAAATTGATAACTGATACCATAGAGAACCTAATGAGGATGTATGTCAAATACCTGTTGGGTCAGGTAATTGTGTTAAAGTCTACTCTGTCTGGGAGATTCACTAAGAAAAATAACAATTATATTGTTGAAATTGTTGGGTCATGTTGATATTGTTGGGTCATTGAAAACAAGCTATTTGCTGGAGGAAGCCAGTGCTTTGTGAGAGATAATCTTGAAGACTCATTTGCCAGAGGGCTGACATTTGGGATATACAGGAGCCGCTCCTTGAGTAAGGATAGCGCATGTTTAGAGTTATTGATCTCTGGGAAAAATCAATAGGCAAAGTACTAGCTGGAAAGGAACAGTCTAAGATTTGTTTGTTGGTGTGTGGTTCTTCATTTCTCTACGGCAGTTCAACCCGCTGGGAATGTTTTTCAGATTCACTGCAGGTGGTGTATCACATCCCCGGCAGCGAGACTTATGTAGCATGGGTTAACTCATGTTAGAGAAATTATGGAGTTTCAAACTAATGAAAACACTGGAATTGACCAGTTATAGTTATTATAACTCGTGCCATAAAGTTACTATAACTTGCACCCTTACTATGCTAGTGGCAATGTCATTTCAAATTTCATTGCGGATGTTATCAAATGCAGGCAATGAAGGGATAACGAGTGATGTAATATGTGAGGGTACAAGCAGTGCAAGGCGAAGGCGTGAGTTATAGTAAGTTTATGGTTTTGTTTTTGTTAGCTTCAGGTTGTTCCATGCTTGAGAATGATGTTGGAGAAGACTTGCCCGCCAGATCTGGTATTCTGCATGCATGGGATTTGTTGAAGTAGGAGTCCAGACAGGCAGAGGTGTTTGGAAGGTTTGTGAAAGCAGATACGAGTGTTAAGGTATGCTGGTCCAGTCTCATGTAGTGTCTTGAAAGTCTGGGTGAGGAGTTTGAATTGGGTTAGTCTGTGAATGGGAGCCAGTGAAGCTCCTTCAGGAGTGGTGTCATGTGAGTGCGGACTGGGCAGTTGAGAGTGATTGTGGCTGCCGAGTTATGAATGAATTCAAAATGGTCTACAGCCTTCTGGGGAGTTTATTTTTTTTATCCTGGCATAGAGGGTGTTCCCAGAGTACAGAATGCTTATGACTATGGCGAAAACTATAGTATAACTGTTTTCCGGGTACTGATTGGGATTGGGAGCCAATTAAAAATCTTCAGGGTTTGGAGGCTTGAGGTGGTGACAGCATTGCCTTGGGCGGTCATTTTGAGGTTGCTGTTGGTGACGATCCAGAGGCTCTTGGCATGCGTGGTGGGGCACGTAGCTCTGTGGGCCAGAGTTATTAGGGATATGGAGGAGAGGTCTACACATAACCACTCTTCAGTTTTAATTCTAGCAGTAGTTATCAAGTACATTCCAATAACTTTTATACAAAACTACACTTCTCAGAACACATGGGAAGTAAACAAGTAACAAAGTATGGTCCAGTCCTCCAATCATGTCATCTACACCAAGATCACTGTGCCAGATATCCCTCCTTTTTCTCTCTCTTCACGGCTCAGTTAAATGGTAGTTTAGAGTTACCTTGAATGTTGCTATATGATGTGTTATGTTGGTGTGGTTCAATGTGATGAGCATATTTGATTAGCTGGTATAATCCATTACTGGTGCACAATGCCAGAGCATCTAACTGCAGAATGTCAGGCTCTTGCTTGTAACCCCGTTTGCTAGGTGATGCTCTGGCACTGAGATTGGCCTTCTCCAGAGTATTCCAAGTTTATTGGGGTGGGTGCTGACTTTGCTCCACCGGCCTAGTGGACAACTCCACCCTCCTGTGACAGACCGCCTTCAGGGTTTTCCCCTACTTTCTTTCCATTCCCTTGACATCACTTTGCATTATGGTACTAACCCCACTGGGTTAAATTATATAAAGGTGAGCACCAGAAAGTGGAATCCCACCATAGTATGGGGGGCACAGATTGTAAATGGATTATTTATTCTCCGTGGTTCTGGTGCTCCTGCCCTGCGAATAATGCAGGTCTCCACTGGTCATGAATGTGACCAGTTTTATGACGGAGGATGAATGGCCCCCACTGGGTCAAGACCTACTTGAGGAAGTTCAGAGATCTATCACTGAAGCGCTCTCTGCGGCTCTTAAGCCTATTAATGACCAAATAATGGGTCTCCCTGCAAGAATCCTCATTCCATTGAGGGATTCCAACTGTTTCAAAAATTATATAGTCAGGAGGACAGCTATCGTGGTAGGAAGGTAAGTCCAAACCCTTCTCTCTTTCCTGGCCCGCACTCTCTGCATACTCAGCTGCTTAAAACAATTTTAGGGACTGGCAATTTAAAAACAAGATGTTTTATTTAGAACTGCTGATGACTACAGAAAGTTTTTTTTTGTGAATTGTTGAAATTCCTTTGTTTACCACATTGCTATATTTACAGTAACATTTTTGATGTGGAGGATTAGAACAAGTCTAAATAACATTCTTCTTAACACCAGTCCATGGTGCACTAACCTCCTATAGGAGTAGTCAGTCACCACACATTGTAACCTGTTGCTATCTTTGACAGTGTCTGGGGGATTACACCTTTTACCAATGTCACATAAGTAGAACGCCTATTGTTCATGTTTAGTCGTGATATTACACTCTCCATCTTTCAACCCTATGCCTCAGTGCCACACTGTTATAAGCATTGGCTCTACTGCATTGGATACAGTCAATCATGGACCTTATAGTCCTCTCATGCTGGTTTTTAGAGGAGACATGGGAAGTTTTTTAAAGTTAAACAGTACCTTCAGATAACTTCAGAAGGCAGAAGACCTGATACAGCTCCCAATCCTTGCCCAATTTTCACATTCCCCTTGCAATCAGACCAGTCTAACTTCTGTGATGACATCAGTGGTTTCTGGACTTAGAATGTTCTCCGATGAAAATATCCATAGAATTCACAAAGTCCTCGTCATAATACAATGCACCAAACACATACCAATCAAATATCGGTTTTGAAAACTACCCAGACTAAAGTATAACCAAGCATATACCAGTTATCACTAAATTCTGCATCTTACAAGCAACTCCCAAGAAATACTGACTGTACTCTTTAGGGGTGCTATAGTTGACGGTTTACATTTAATTTAATTGTGGGTTTATATAGCGCTAGAATCGACTCCCGGAGGAGTATCTCCGCGCTTCGACCGCTGGGGAACCCGTCCTGGCTCACCCCGAGAGATGGTCCCTAATGGGTATCTCTAAGGTGCGACCAAGCATCCCCGGCGGTCTGGGGGGGCCGTTGTGAAGATGAGGCAAGCTAATGCCCAGAGTTGCCGAGTGTGGTCCCTAACTGGAGTAGGCACCGAGGCGAGAATTATCGAGCCCGCTGACCCTGGTCCACGACCCTGCCGTGTCGGGAATCGAACCCTGGTCCCGGGCCGTCCTCTGCTTACGGGTCTGCCGCCTCTAACCAGTGAGCCACACCTCTAACATTCAACATAAAGCAAAACACAACAACTTTCTTATCAACTTATCAAAGTTATCTAAAAAGTGCTTTTGTGAATTTTAGAGGTTCTAAAATTCCACTCAAAGCAACCACTAAAATTCACAAAAGCACTTTTTAGATAACTAAGGTTCTGTTTCATTGATGTTGGTACAGGTTGGTGACTGTGGATAGGTTTGTCCTGGAAAGAGAGAAATAGTCTTACTATCTCTTCGGATATGAGACATTATTTAACATTAATTCCTTGCTAACTACAATATCAGGCACATCACCATACCGCTGTACGATTCTCATTGCAATGCCCAGGTAGAAAGTCCGAACTGGGTTCTAAAGGATAGTATCAGATGGGCCAAGATTAATTAACTGAATTGCCAGGAGTTTTTGGGGGACGAACTCTGGACATACCGCTTAACACTACACACCACTACAGAAGAAAGCTGTTTCTAATTACTTTGGGTAGAAAGAACCCACCTCTAAATTGTGTCGCTGGTGGTTGAAAAAAATATCCACACAGATGACTCAAATAACATGGGTAAGGATGTATCAGAGAAAGTTGCCCTCAAGCAGATTCATATGAAAATCAGATATGCCAATTAACACAGCGTAAAGAAAACCCTCATTTGATGCTAGTGAATGGTTGAGACTTTTCAAGCCTGGGTTTGTTGCTAGGGAAAATCAAAATTTGGTAAACCTACCAAAGTAATGAAGGCTAACCAATAGAGTGTGGTGACACAAGATGGCAAAGTGTGGAACTTCCGCCGTGTTGTGAAATGTGGACCTGTGCTGAGAGAACATCACAAAACCAATGGATTTTTCTTCAAACCAAGAAGTGGCCCAGGCCTGGCAATTTGCCATGAGACCAAGATGGAGTTTTGAGTCCCAGACGTTAGATAGTTGGGAGAACATTGTCACTTGCAAGGATAACTCAACCATAGGGAAAACAACAGAGTCAGTTGTAAGCCATATCCATCCTATGACATGCATGAGCACTCCATTTGTCAAGCTCAAGGATTGCATGTATTTCTACTTGTATAATGGAGTAGTTGAGAAGTGTTACATTGCTTTGTTTTTTTAGCTCTTGTAGTGAACATATTTTGTTGTGTTACTTTATGGTGTATTACTTAGGTTGCATTTGTTTTCCCTTAGACTTATTTATTTCCCTTTGTCCCTAACCTTTTGCAACTACTTTTCTTCTTGATTTTAAAGGAGGATCATATGTTATAATCCAATATGTTTAGAGTTCAGCCTTAACTAATATTCTGGGTATTATTTCTTTGATGTTGGTACAGGAAAAAGCCTGTGAAAGGCCTGTGACAGAGAGAGACAACAGTTACTGGAAAACGAATAGATGAGAAGAAGCACCATGGCGAATGAAGGTATCGTACACTTTCTTCTAAGCAGAGCGATAATTTAAAATCCAACGTCCACCACACATTGTTCAACAACGTCCCGCTTATCACAGCCTCTGCATTTCACCAAAGAGCCTTAAAAAAACTATTGTTGCCCCAAATCAAGAACAGTAACTTTCTCATGCTACATGAATCAAGTTTCTGCAGATGTCATGAGCCAGAAATGGTGACCCTCAAAATTTAGGATAAGGTCTGTGAAGCATGTCTAGACCTTAGTGCTCCATTTAGCTTCAGAGAATACAAGATGAAACCGGCCCTGGGTCCAGATCTTCTGATCCACTGCATCTCTTCAAATCGAACTGAGATCTTCCTCTCCATCTTTCATCAGGTGAAGTATAGATTTCCTCGATCATTGATCCAGCTTCTACTAAACTTCAGCATCAATGTAAAACCTCTTCTTTATCAAAATGACAGAAATGAGTGACATTTGTAGCACTGCATTGCGTATTTGTGCCTCATGTTATTCCGCTGTGATTTTTGCTAACTTTTGGTTTCCAGCCAAACAGAAAGTTTTATTTTGCTTAAATTCTGGATCTTCTCAGTTTTACTGCTGCTTGCACCTGAAAGTTCTGTTCTCCTATGTTTTAATCCATTTAGGCAGAGCTTTCAGCGGCGACAGAGTGGACTCCTTATCCTTAATACCTTAGGTCTTTGATAGTCAGTCTTCATATTTACTGCAACACCATGCCCCCTTTGATCCTCATAATCCTCCTATTTGCCACTTAGGGGCTAGTGGAAGGACAAGGAGTGAAAACTACAGGAAGTAAGTAGGACTCAATTAGCTTTTTCCTACTGCTGCTTTCATCACTACTTAAAAACAGAGGCAACAAGGGCAGTGCCAGTGGTAACAAAACCTAGACATTGGTATCAGCTACTGCCACTGCCAACCTACAATTGGGACCTCATGCTGACTGCCTGCACTGTGACTTCTAGTTTCACAACACAGAGATATGCCTATGCATTATCAACACACAGAAAGATTTTTAAAAAATGTGTAAGCTTTGTTGAGTTTGCGAAGGTTGAAAACATTTAACAAATTGCTCGAAAATATCCTGCAAACGTAGGATTTGCAGTTTGCAGGCAAAACATGCTAAAAACCCTGACTTTTTTGTGGGACTTTCACCCACACATGAATATTGGAAAAGTTGACAAGCTCTGCAATGTTCAGGAAATGCAAAGTTTGTCAACTTCTCCAGACTTTTATGGCAAACAATTTCATTTTTCTACACCCCTAAACACAAAGAAAACCCATTCCTAAAATTCTGTCTCCCTGTCTGCAATTTACTCCTTTATAACATTATCAGCCTAATTATGATGTCGTTCGGAAAGCCTCCGACATCTGGTCGGAAGCTTTCCAATCAACATGGTAGGTTTAAACTCTGACCGCCGCATTAGGATGACGGCGGTCGGAGTTTAAACTGGCGGGAGAATCCAACTCGGTTCTGACTCGGTTCAAGGAGCTTGTCGGTCAGTCAGAACTGCACCATAATCCCTTAAGCATGGCGTTTCCACTCTCAGGATTATGACACCAGTTTCTGACAGTCAATCCATGCTGGCTTTTCTGACATGGACTGGCTGTAGGTAACCAAATTTGGGGGCTCCTAGTAGGGTCCCCTTCACCCCTGCCCTCCGCTTTTGGACCTGGGAGGCACTTAACATGCCTGTACTGTGTGGCAGACACCTCATGGTGCCTGCCACACAGTGCAGGGATGTGTACAAACTTCAATTTTTCAATAGGAGCTTGTGCTATGGGCAGTTTCAGCCTGCCACACAAGCTCACATTGAAAAATTTAAGTTAGGGACTACACCATGTGCGGTCGCATCCTAATGGGGTTGTCGGAACAGCCAACCTAAGGTTCGGGCTGTTCCTTCCCAAAAACAGTGTTGGATAGAGGAAACTCTGACTGACATCGTGATTAGGCCCTAAGTATCCTGAAACTCAATAAAGTCAAGACTGATTTAGTGTGATTTAACAGCAAACGTCCCACCAACATCCAAGTCCTCCAAATTCTACAACCAATGCCAGGACAGTAAGTGACAATTATACCTTGGAGTCAACATTTTCTCAAAAATTGCTCATCACCCAGATCAGTTCCATGTTCAGCCCAACCACCTCCCTAATGCCATCATTGTGAAGCAATGTCAATTTGCCTACCCTCTACTACTCTATGAAGAACCACAATTCCTTGTTCAACTGGGCCGACCCACTTCACATCAGCTAGTCAAAAACACGAAATTGATCATATTCAAGTGGTCCGAATTCTGTAGGAC
This sequence comes from Triturus cristatus, assembly GCF_964204655.1. Classification (NCBI taxonomy): domain Eukaryota; kingdom Metazoa; phylum Chordata; class Amphibia; order Caudata; family Salamandridae; genus Triturus; species Triturus cristatus. The sequence continues at coordinate 288,934,471 of NC_140592.1, read as the reverse complement.
AAATGTGTCTTAATGTAGTCTTGCCCTTTGTGGGGAATGTTGTCATCATGTGTGATGGCTTTGTATGCAGAAGAGTGTGATAAGCGTGTTCCCTGTTGTTTTGAACAGAAGGAGTGATGGATCCATTCATTTTGCCCTGTGTGCAAAAGAGAGAGGATGTGGCTATGTTGTGCTTCCTGTTCTTGAATGCAGAAGAGGGGTGAAGTGTTGTGTGCTTTCATGTGGGGCCTGGTCACCAGTGGATGAGCAGTTTGTGTTTCCTGAGAATGGAGTTGTTTGTGACCATTGCTATGATCATTATTGGCTTTTCCCTAGGGGAATCAAACAAAGGTGATGGTTGTCCTTGGCGGGTGGTATGTCAACAAACCTTTCAACCATGTCTTGCAAAATAAAACTGAGAGTTCCTTTTCCTGTATGAATTGGTCCAGACTCCAATTTTTTCAACAGTCTACCTTAAAGTAGTATACTCAGGTAGCATGAAAAATCCAAAGTAACTTCACCGTGTTCACCCTGAAATCATGACACATACTCCCTCTTAAAAATGACATTTGTGCCCCCTTAACTTAGTTACATTCTAATATTTCAGTGGGAAAATTAAAATGAAATACTACAAAAAAAACTCGCCAGATCCTTGACAGAAAATGCCAGTGAAAGGGGCTGGAAATGAATTCAAATGTAGTGGAGTTCTGTCGCTCTGATTTTGAGCACACAACTCCGTTACTACCAGGAAATAGCTTGAATTTATTCAGTTCTCAGAGCTTCACTGAATGCAAATTTTGCAGGACATGTGGTTTAATTGGCCAGAACTACTGACTTTGGAATAGGTTTGAGTTCTGTCCCGCAGTCAGTTCAACATCCTGGGCCTCATCTATGAGGCCCTACTAGCACTTTTGCGCCACCAGAATATCACCTTTTATACGTTCCGGTGGTGCAATGTGCCATTGAATATTTACAAGGCCACGTAAAGCCACTTCAACTGGCTTTTTGTGGGCTTATAAATATGTGCCCCTTTCACGCAGAAAACTGTGTAAAAGGGGCGTTCCATGGTTGTTGCTGTGGGTGTTTCCACACAACACCCATGGAACCTTACACATTCCGGGGCTTATTTTTGAGCTTTTGCACCACCGTTGCATCACTTTTCGTGATGCAGCAGTGGTGTAAACAATGCACCACATAGCGCCATATTTACAAAGTGACACATCTAGGCACATCCGTCACCTTGTAAACCCCTGTGCCATATTATACCTGCATCAGGTATAATGTATGCAGGGTGGGCGTTCCCCTCAAGAAAGCCTCATAGAAGTGGCGCGGTGAAATCTATCACTGAGTCAAAACCTTATGCCTGCCTCACAGAGGGCGTAAGGGTGAAGCAGTGCAATGTGGATAGGCCTCCCCCATGCATTGCTAGAGTTGCATCATGCTTACGTCACAACTCCAGCAATGCTTGAGTTTTACGCCGATAAATGTGTCAGGATTCCTGACGCATCTGTCACTCCTTGCGACATGGAACGCCGTACAATAAATACAGCGCATCCATGGTGTCGCAAGGCTGGCACAGTAAAAAGTATTTTACCGTAGCGATGCAACACTTTTCATAAATGAGGCCCTCCCAGATTTACAAGGCATCGCAAACCTGGGAATCCATCAGAACCTTAGGGAGGTGCAGCGAGGAGAAATGTTTTCATTTCTCCTCGTTTTTCCTTTTTTTATGTGTGCTGAAGAATGCAGCACAGGTAGAAAGAGGAAATCGCCTCTTGTGATTTATTTTGTGCAGGAATGTGTCCCTTCCTGCACAAAATCAATCAGCCCTGCAACGCAGGCCCTGTTCCACCATGGCACAAGGGTGCCTGGGTTGGCGCATGGCAGCCTATTGTGCACCAGCGCAGGGGAAAAGGACAGGAATGGGCAGTATCTCATAGATAGTGCGCATTCCTGGCCTTTTGTTTTGATGTAGGGCAGCGCAGCAAGATTCCTTGTCGCACTGCCCTACGGCAAAACCTCATAAATGAGGCCTCCTGTGTTTGAGGGTAAACCACTGTCATTAACTGTGCAAAGACCCCAAAAAATAAATTTGATAATGTGGAATGTAATCTTGTGCCAATGTAAAGCACTATAAAAACCCTTTGGCGATCTAAAACTGCCACAAAAATGCACTGATTTGTGTGTGTATGTGTGTTTGACATGCATTAAGAAAAGATTCCATGTTCAGTCTCTTAATCTGTTAATTGAGATTTTGCACTTCATACACAGAAGCCCTTTATTGAAAATAATTGGTCATTCATCAGCCGAAATCCAGAAGGAGGCTAATTGCAGGTCAATTATATACAGGTGTACTAATGTGTTTTCCTAAATTTGAGCGCAACATAAGGGGAGAAGTCATTGAAAAACATCTGAAATTGAACAGAATAAAATATTAGCACTCGCGAGACTATGACAGAGGCACCCCAGTGGACGCGCGCGCATACAGCATGCAATCATATCCTGCTGCTGACCTCTCACAGCAAGCAATACATTTCCCTTATCTTCTTTTCCATTTTCTGTAGCAAATTGTTTTTTGCGCACAAGGACGCCTCCGGAAGGCGGTGTTCCAGGAATCGGTGCTGTTAATACCGAGGGGAGCTGCAGACCTGGTGCTGCCTGGCACTTCAACAAGATAAAACTCTCATAGTATGCTTGGGATTTATCGTGTTTCTCTGAGACCCTGGTGACTAACTGGCTCCCAAATCTCATGGTCCTGCAGACCCTCTGCCTCCGGCTGAAGGTTTGTACAAGCAGTGCTAAGAAATCCTGACCGACTATGAGTGAAATTCCAGAATGAAATTCCACTCTCCGCTCACTATCACTGGCCGCGGTTTCCCGCACCCTGACGTCGGCAATATCAGACTTGATTTTTACTAGCTGGAAAATTCACCCAATAGAATCACTAGGGAAAAGGGCTGTATTTGGTCAGAAAGCGCAGCACGGGCCACTCAGAGGACCTCATTTATGAAAAGTATTACATCGCTGTGTGAAAACAGCGATGCAACATTTTTCAGTGCGCCCTCTTTGCGACATCATGGATGCGTCGTATTTCCTGTATGTCGCAAGGATTTACAGATACCTCAGTATTCCTGACGTGTCTGTAGGCACAAAAGTGGCACATTGGTTGGGTGCGCCTCTTTGTAAATATGTCGCAGTGTGACACATATTTTACGCAACCGGTGCATCACAAAACGTGACGCAATGACGGCACAAGGGCTTGTAAATAAGCCCCAGACAACTTATAGTATGCAAAAGGCAACTTTAATGAAGTAGGTGCATATTACGAACACTTTTGCCTTAGGCAAATCACCCTACAACACTAAAGTATATAACATTAATCACTGAAGCCCTCTGCACGCTAACCCCTTAGTACCACCTGTAACTCCCCTAAACTTAGCTGCTCATCACCATACCTATTCTCTGCATCCTGAACTTTATTAAGTTCCTAGCATTGTACACCTTCACCGTCTTGCGTTTTCAGCATGCCAACCTGTTTATTTTATTATTTGTTGTACCCGTGTTTAGGAAACAATTGTTAGAGTAGCACTTACCTGCATTTTAAATTGGGACCTTCACTGCGCTTTTCGCAGGTCGTTAGTCTGGGGCATTGCATCGCCGCCATCTTGGGGGTAGTTTAGAGGACTTTCTAGAGCCGCCACTTCCGCGTGTGCTCTAGTTGGAGACACAGGAGGCGGGGCCCCTACTTAAAGCTACCATGACAACGCGCAGCGGTGACGCGCAGCGGAAGCGCCGTCTCAGCGCCGGAGTCACGCCAGAGTCCAGCCCGTCTGTGCCCGTCTGTGCCCGTCCGGGCCCAGACGGGCGTAGGGCCGGATACTATGGCGAAACCTAAGTCCGCGACGCGTTCTTACGAGCGCAACAAACTTATGGCTCTTCGGCACGCACTACCTAACAGCGAGGATCACTCTATGCGACGCCCATCCCCCCCTTTCGTCAGAGAGGTAAGGAGGAATCCTTCTGCTACTAAAGATAAAAAGGACCTGGCTATCGGTCTGCTCAATTGCAGATCCCTCCCTCGTCATGCGACAGAAGTCAATCTACTCATTCAAGACTCTGCCCTAGACGTTTTGTTTCTAACGGAAACGTGGTTAACCCCCAGTTCCGATGCAGACATTGTGGAGGCCCTTCCGCCGGGCTACCTGATTTGTCAGGTAGATAGACCAGAGGGGCGAGGGGGGGGCCTCGCTATTGTTTACAGGAGCCTGTTCGTCTGTAGGGCACAGAACGGCCAACTTTCGGATTGTGAGAGCTGCCATTTCGCCCTCAGGATATCCCCGACAGTGTCTATATCGGGCCTGCTGATTTATCGGCCCCCGGGCGCAGTGGGTAATTTTGTGAGTTCCCTTGTTGAATCAGTTACGATTCTGGCCACATCGACGGCTAATTTCATGGTGTTCGGTGACCTTAATCTTCACTTCAACGAGCCCACTGACCAAACGGCTCTGGATCTCCAGAGCGTTTTAAAAGAGTGTGAGTTGAACCTAATTAATTCTGGGCCCACTCACGAAAAGGGACACCTACTCGACCAGATGTTCTCCAACATTCCTCGCCTTACAGCTAAGCCCGCCCTTTCCCTCCCATGGTCAGACCATTTTCTGGTCCTAGCTTGCTGGCAAATTGATCCACTACCTTCAAGCACCAAACAGGCCTTCCTAGTGGATAGAGCCTGGTCCAGACTATCGGTTGAGAACTGGACCTCGAAACTGGAAGACACGATCCCTCCTTCTGAGTCGGACCCAGTTAAGGCCGACGCCAATATTAACAACTGGCTATCCGCTTCCCTGGACACTCTGATTCCTAAAAAGAGAGTTCAAAAGAGGGAGAAACGAGTTGGTTCGGCTCCATGGTATTCGGGAGAACTACGCACCCTCAGGAAAGGATGTAAAAGGATGGAGAGGTTATGGAGGAAGAACTGGGAAGACCATAGGAGAGAAGAATATCGTGCTGCAATGAGGGGCTATAAGTCTGCTTTGCGACTTGCGAAAGCCCTATTCTTTGAAGACCGTATTAAATCTGCTTCTAGTTCTTCCAGGGAAAGTTTCAGAGTGCTTAGAGAACTGCTCAAAGTTCCGGAGCCGGTTGCTACGCATGACAAACAAAAAAGCACGGAACTAGCGGAGTTCTTCCACACGAAAATTGAGAAGATCTTAAACTCCCTGCCCCAGCCTAGGCCATCTCAGGACCACGGCAAGCAGATTGGGGGAACTCAGGCCAGAGAGAGCGCTCCCGACCTTGACACCTTTGGCCCAGCGTCAGTGAGCGATGTCGCCAAAACTCTATCTCTGATTAAAAGTGGTTCCCCCATGGACCCGGTTCCCATGAAGTTCCTTAAGCAGGTAACAGCGGCCATTGCAGCCCCCGTGACAGACCTAATGAACGCCTCTTTCACCCAGGGTTTGGTGCCACCCACTTGGAAAATGGCAATTGTTAAGGCTCTGTTAAAAAAATCCAATCTGGATTCTACGGTCCTATCGAATTTTAGGCCCATCTCATTGCTGCCGGGCCTCGGCAAAGTTGCTGAGCGGCTGGCCAACAAGCAGTTGTCAGCCTTTTTGGAGTCGAATGGTCTCCTCCGGCCATCTCAAACTGGATTTCGCCCAGGTCAGGGCACCGACACGGCCCTCGTGGCGGTTGTGGATGAGGCCAGACGGATCCTAGACTCAGGAGGATCAGTGGCAGTGATCCTCCTGGACCTCAGCGCGGCGTTTGACACCGTGAGCCATCAGTTGTTGATACAGCGGCTGGCTGAGGTCGGGGTGTCTGGGGTGGCTCTGCAGTGGTTGAGATCTTTCCTCTCGGATCGAACTTACCAGGTTTGGGATGGCTTGGAGAGATCTAAATCAATTCCCCTCCAGTGTGGAGTGCCACAGGGCTCCTCATTGAGCCCTACACTATTCAACGTTTACATGGCCCCCCTGGAGGACGTAGTTTCCCCTTATGACATCAAAATCGTCAGTTATGCTGACGATACGCAGCTAGTTGTTTCCCTATCCCATCTGGCCGACAACCCGGACATTTTGAATTCCTGTCTGGTGGATGTTCATACTTGGATGGGAGAATCCTCCCTCAAGTTAAACGGCTCAAAGACGGAAATACTGCTGCTGGGGAGTAAAGCTACCCTTCTTCCCCCGCTTAGCTGGCCTGGTTGTATGGGTGAGCCTCCAGCCCCCAAAGAAGCAATTAAGAGCCTTGGAGTCTGGTTAGAACCGGACTTGTCACTTCGCACTCAAGCTAAGAAAACAGCAGGAGTGTGCTATGCTTTGCTTAGGTCGGCCCGGAAAATCTTTCCTCTTCTTCCGTTAACATCGAGGAAGCTGTTGATTCAGGGTCTTATAACATCTAGACTAGATTATAGCAATGCTATTTTCTTGGGCGCCCCTGAATCTACTTTCAAGACCCTTCAACAGGTCCAAAACGCAGCGGCAAGGCTGCTCATGGACATTCCGAGGACGCAATCAGCGAAACCGGCACTGAAGGCATTGCATTGGCTCCCTGTGCGGGAGAGAGTGACTTTTAAGGCACTTTGCATTGCCCATAAAATCCTCTCGGGGAAAGGCCCCCTCATTTTAAAAAACCTAGTTACAGCATACAAAGCAAGCAGAACGCTGCGATCAGAGAGGCAACACCTCTTGCTAGTTCCTAGAGTAAAAAAGGCCCGAACAGGCGGAAGAAGATTCTCATTTAACACGGCAACGCTTTGGAACTCGCTTCCGCTTAAACTACGCGCTGAGCCTTGTACACTGCGTTTTCGCAAAGGTCTTAAAACCTTTTTGTTTCCCGGATAATGCGTCAACTTTGTCCTCCACCACCATCGGATGTTTGTCTGGAAGCGCCGGGATGCCCAAGGGTAGCTGCGCGCTATATAAGATTTTAAATAATAATAATAATAACCTACCTTACCCCCCTTCCAAGCTGCTGTGTCCTCCCCAAAACGCAATGAAAATCTTTGAAACAGTGCTTAGTTTGTTTAAAAAAAAAAAAGTAAAATGCCAGGGCCCTTCTCTGGAAGTCACTGCAGCCTGCATCACGGATTTCTCCTGCCAACGCTGCAAAACCAGTACAACCACTAGCCATCCCACTCCTACAAGTGGAACAAGTCAGACTTTTACAAGCTGCCCAAATCTATAAGAAGGGCATGGAATAGCCTGAATTGTCATTTTAATGTCTTTTGAATTATTAAACACTGTTGTACTCATCTCAAAATTAGACAGACAGCGCCACCATGTGGTAGACTGTCATTAGTGCCAGTGTTAAGAATTAAGTGCCAGCACCGAGCACCAGAAACCACCGGCTCAAATTAAGCACTGCTTTTAATCCATCAAATATCTTAGCAATTTGATACTCTGAAAAATTCTTGTAAGGCATTTTTTGCACCTCCTCACATCTGTCCTGTTTACACTCCTTTCCACATTCTCACCCAAAGGCGTCCGCCAAAGCCTCCTGCAACTGCATAAGGTATAAATCCATACCCACGCATGATTGAAAAAATCTCAACCCCTTCTGCATCTCTCTATTCACCTTCTGTCATGCTTTGTCCATGGTCGCTGGTCTATCTGCTGCCCTCCACTCTCTCCTCAGATTCAGCCACAGAAGAAACGTTATTGCAGATCTCAGCTTTATCTCCTTCATATCCACTTGAATTGCTTTTATTACTGCCAGGGCTTTTGTTCTTACTAAATCATTCTCCCCTAAATGTAATGCAGGGCAACCCTCACCATTTAAACACCTGTTCAAAGATGGCAGTAGCTGTCTCACTGGCATCCCACCTTTTCCAAACCATTAAACACTTTCATCAGTCTCAATAAAGCCCAGCTGAGCCCCATGTTGTCTTGTGACCACCTGCTCCTCAGCCCATTTTACAAAAGAATGCAATGCAATCCAATACCAATTGTTAATCTGTTGTGCGACCGTCCAGGAACACGATGTAAAACAAACCAGCAGACATAGGTTAGCCCATACTGCTCATTTAGTGCAATCGCCCCCATCTGCAGGCCGCTTGAACCCGGCATTTCCTCATCCTGCACACAGTCCTCAAAACAGTTGTTAGTATCCTGCCCTTCTCTGCTCCATGAAAAGGCCACATCAGACCTTCCATATCCTTCTATGCCTTCATCCACTGCCCTCGTCGAGCCGGCCATAAAGGACCATACCATCTCTTTTCCCCCAGGGTGTTCGAGCAAAACCAGTCTCACCCAAGTCTCCATCATCGTTGATGTTGCCTGGCATGTCTATCCTGGAAAGATCCTGTGTGCAGGGGAGTCATACTTGCTCCCCCTCCTCCAGTCCTCCTTCTGGCACACAGACCCACTTTCCTCTTATTCTCCTCGCAGACGTGCCCTTCCAGTCCTCCCGACCAGCTCCCCCAGCTATGTCCTACATTTCCTATGGAAGTGACAACCGATACCCAGAAACACTGCTAGTCCCACCTAATCCCACCGCCCTGCCTCAAGCCTGTCAATCCTTTTTTGCAGTCTCCTGTATTGCACCAACCTGCCCAGAAAGCCCGGGCGGCACACCTCCCCAGGTCGACTGCCCTCTCAAGCCCCTATTGCAGCCTGGACTCATTTCCTGGCCCTTGCCCAATCCTCAGAAGAAGCCCACATGGAGAATTGAATCCACCACTTCCCCTGACAGGCGACATTCTCCCTTGCCCTTCTTCAATCTACCACCCTTCATTCACCCCCCCTTGCACAGAGGTTCTGCACACATTTACCACTTTCTCAGAGCAGGTGGTAAATGTCTGCGAATTCCACACAGTAATTAAGAAAATGCATAGTTATTCCCCACTCTGGCGGGTTTAACTCATAATTGAAATGTATATGAAAATTCTAGAGGGTAACTGCAATTTGGCCCACATGGAATCTGCAACCAGAATGCCTCCAATTCTATAATCAGGGCCCGTGGTGTCCCTATCACAAACTTTTCTTCCATGAGTAGTGCGAAATGCTTCATGTGTAAGTCAAGAGTAGGTCACACCTACAAAAAGAAACATATTTGTGGCTCACGTTCTAAATGTTGGAGTCTATTCCCAGTGTCAATTACTTAGCAAGACAAGGTTAGATGGAACCCCAGAGATCCCCATCAAGGTGTTGGTGATGTCCCTTACAAGCAGTTAGACTTACAACTATGCCAGCTCAGAAAGACATGCTATGGGGGCGGTTGTATGTCAGAATATCGAGGGCAGAAATATCTTCCTACAAAACTATAGTGGCCTAAAGATTAAATGCCAAAATATTTTGAAGTTGCATATAGATTTACTCTTCTTAACTCCACACACATGTATCTTGAGTGAAGTTAAACTTAACATTTTAAACAAAAAAAACAGTAGTTCACCAGTTATAGTTCTTTCAAGTAACTATAACTCGCACCCTTCCCATGCACTGTGCCCTCATCAATTATGCCATTTCAGATGTCATGAGTGATGTTTTCTGTGATGTCATAGAACATGTCATGAGTGATGTAATATGAGAAGTCATAAGCAGTGCACGGCAATGAGTGAGTTATTGTTACTTGAAACAACTATAACTGGGGAATTTCAGTGGCCACATTGTGGGCTCTTAACTGGTGAAATTGACTGCCCACCTTTAAATAAAGGAGTTAAACATAATACCACACTCCCCTTTCACCAAACTACAGAGCAACTAAAACCAAAACACAAGCACAACGTCCGCTCTCTAGGCTGCTGCCAGGTGGCAGTGTCTGACTGCTGTCTGAAACCAAGAAAACGTCACACACAGTAGTTTAAGCTTCATGATTTGCATTTATACTGACATCCATGTCCACATGGTCAGTCTTTAGTCCTGTACAATGTATCTGAACATGTTGTCATTGATGTCCATTTATTACTTTGAGATTTATAACATCTACTGCGTAGTTTGATTTGATAACCTTATGCCCTGTAGGTGTAATAGCGAGTATCTGAATTCTGGTTTATATGTTTTTAGGTGTAGGCTGTGGAAAGCTTTAGCTGTCTGTTGGCAAGACCTATTGTTTACAATAAATTCACATAAGGGTGGACTATGGGTTAGCCCCTTGATCGTAGCTGGATTGTTCTGTTTTGTTTTTCTTGTGTCTGCTTTTGACTCAATGGCTTTCTTCTCACAGTATTTTCTTTGTCCAACCCAGGAATATTTTGGTCTCACTCTGTTATGACAGAAAGAGTTCTGACGTCCTACTTTTGAATCGATGGTGCTCCTTTTTTATTTAATATTTTTTACTCCATGCAAGGGCATAGAATCCCTCCTCTCCCCTAGTTTGTTTTCTGTATGTTACCTCACGCTCTCTAATAAACTGCCCTGTTCCTCAATGCTACCCATCCCACTTCCCATTTTACATTTATTTATTTTAAACGAGGTCTCAGCAGCTGAAAAACGCTGCCAAACTATTCACTTCCTTTATTTGTGCTCATGCACACTTTGTTTTTCCTTTGAATTGGCCAGGCGTCACTACGCATGCTCATGTAACGACACAACGCATGCCTAACGGTTCACGTTTAATCAAGCACCATTAGGCATTTAGCGCGTTGGTGGCCATTTTGGAAGGGTTTTGTTTAACAGAAAACAAATTGCTAAATTGCGAACCATGCATGCGCATGTGCCATGATGAGTGCTTTTACATGTGATCTGCAATAAAAATGCACTGTAAATCCAGTAGGTCAGCCTAATATGGGCAAAACCTGTTGCATTTGCAAATGCTTTGTTGTAAATCCAATTATGCTTATACCAGTTCAGTGAGCTCCTACTTACTAGTCCTCTTCTGTTTCTGTGATTACTTTCTAGTTCATCTTGCAGTTTTTCAGTTTAAAAATATCCTGCTTGCCCTTATCTTGCCTTTTCATATGCCTGTTGCGTTTGAGTCCTGCTGGGTATTTAAGTTGATTGCTTGCTGAGAGCCACCCATTAGGAATAAGCATTGGCAATGCCAATAGGTCTTGCATTTGTGAGAGTTAGATCTATTGGCGTTGTAAATGACAATGTCTTTTACCGATGTGTTTTGGTTGGAGTGGAGTGGATGTATGTGTAGCACGACAAAACGTGAACGAGGTCTGCATGATTTACATTAAAGTGATATAAACATAGGCAAAATAAAGCTTAGTGCAGCACAGCGGTTGACTGAAACCTTTGGCTCCACCCCTTTACACCAAATCTAATTCTAATGGGAAACCCTGTCTGAAAATTTTACTGCCCTACATACTACTCCAAACATAGTGCCCAACAGCCATCACAAGCATTACCATCTGTAAAAAGTATTTCTTCTTCAGGGAGTAATAAAGCCAATGGATTATTATTTACCTCCCTTCACCATATATTTTCCCTAATAAATCAAACACTCTCCCTCCCTTAAAAAAGTTGCCAAAATTAGGAGAAGCCACATTACTGCGTAGGAAACACTGGAAGGGTCGGGACAGTGTCAGTGGCACTGCAAGTCCTGATTAACCTGCAGTGACTGCCGCTGTACAATACAAAAATGATGGTGCTTTTGAGCAAAATGAGGAGATACCATGATACTGTATTGGAAAGACTGGACGGGGTTAGACAGTGTCTCTTCAAAATTCAACTGACACTAAAAGCGCTGCTGGTATTCACTGCGCGCAATAAACCCAGATGGCATGCACTGTAGTTAAACATTGTGTACTCTCCCAGCTCACAATGAATTCACTGCTGTCAAACACTTTGGGTACACTCCTCATCCGCGCTGCTGAGAATCAATGTGTACAAGCCCAGTCGACACTGTATGCACTGTTGTTAAACACTGAGCGACTCATTTATGAAAACTGTTGCATCGTTGCGTGAAAAGAGCGATGCATCAGTTTTAACGGGTTCCTTGCGACATGATGGATGGGCCATATTTAATATATGGTGCTCCATGTCGCAAGGAGTTAAAGATACGTCAGTATTTCAGATAAGTCAGTCTTCTGCCTGCTGTGAGGCAGGCGTAAGATATTGACGCAGTAGCGTCCAAAAGTGTCACGCTGAAATTTAATAGATTTCAATGAGCCACTTCTACGAGGCTTTTGCGGGGTAACACCCACTCTGCATACATTATACCTGGCAGTTATAATGTGGCACAGGGGGTTTACAAAGTGATGCATCTGCCTAAATGAGTCACTTTGTCAAGAGGGCGCAACATGGCGCATTTTTTACGCCGCCGGTGCATCACAAAAAGTGACGCAGCTGCAGCTCAAAAGTGTTGCAAGGCCTCATAAATAAGGCACAAGTGAACTTCTGGCATAAACTGCTGGTAAAAGTATTACACTCATTGCCGGCACTGTATACCACTGGTAAACACTGCTGAGTATACTCCCGACCAGCAAAGTTTGTGCTGCTTCTCCTGGCACTGAGACAAACGCAGTATACACATCCTGTTTCCTGACATTTACCGCCTGACACAAAGTATGCCCAGAAATTACCCCAAGGGTAAACACAATCCCAAAAGAAAGTGATGCAAAACATCAGGAAAGGGAAACAAAGAAAGGGCGGAAGGCTGACTTGGGTCAATATGGAAGCCGGCTAGGCAGGGAGGGGGGTGGATAAATATTCCCTGAAGGGTATTAATATTTGAATACCCTGGGCTGAGAGAAGCCACGTGAAATGCGAATTCTCCAGGTGACGGATGACAGGACAGATTAATGACAGAAAATGCTGAGGTTTTGGTGCTTTACACTATGATATACCAAGGAATGTCAGTAAACTAAGCAATTATAAATTGCCCCCAAAACGCAAATTTGTACAATAAATGTCATTTGCATCCTGCTGCAATGGACGTTTGATACGTGGAATTAGCATCATTCCCATTTAAACTGTAAATTGACAATGTTTTTACCTTTTGTATACTTTGATGGTTCTGCACAAATAACCGAATAAAGTTATTTGAGAGAGCGTCATGCCCATGATCAAGGGAATCTAAATAGCAGCAACAGCATCGCTTTGTAAACCTGCTCCGTATTCATTTATTGGTTTCGATCCATAGGCTCTATGCCAGATTTGCTGTGAAATCTTATCTAACATAAAGTGCCAAAAGTACCTGTTTCTAATTGTGAAATGAAGTTTAAACCACATTTCGCTGCATATCTCTTGTTGCATTGTCTGCGTGTTTGCCATTAAAGCAAAAGTGGTTTGATGCGTCCTGTAAAATGAGATAACATTGTTCCACTCCTTTGAAAGTGTAACAAAATTAGGTGTGGACTTCTAAACAAAACAAGCATTTGCAATGCAATAGGTCTCGCATTTACGCAAGTTTAAGCTATTGGCATTGTAAATGGCAATGCCTTTTATTTATTTTAAACACAAAAACAAAAATAAAAAGCATTGATATTTGCAAAGTAAATCGATCAAACGTGTGTAAATGCGGGACCTATTACATTGCAAATGCTTGTTTATCATTGTAATGCCCATTCCTTCATGAGCTGTCACCTCAGTACTTCCTGTAAGATGGCATGGTGCTTCTCAACTTGGCTGCTGTGCTTTTAAATTGAACAATGCCAGAACTGATGAAGGTGAGTGTTTTTGGGTAATGCAACAACACCAGCACTTAGGAGGAATTTATATCAGACTGCATCTAACATGGGCTTCAATTGGAATTCCATAGAGCATACTATCAAGCCCATTATCGCCGTTTTAGTGGCAGTTTTCTGCCGCTAAAGCGGCGATAATTTTATCGCCTGTCTTGATAATATGCCCCTAAGTGCCTGCGCTTCTGAGCGGGATGGTGAATCGGAAAATGCTAGCACTTCTAGCAGGGAGGATAACCAATAACGGCACAGCAGAAGCAGTCCTAACCGTGTTTTATTTTAAGAAAACGCACCAGCAGTTCTTGGCGGCCACTTCTGCACTTTCTTTGACTCTAAGCAATGAAGGCTCCGACTGGAGCAGCTTCGCGGTAGAACCGCGACATCCCACACCCAGAGAGCAGCGCCTGGGGGTGCTCCCTCGGCCGCCAGAACCCCATCCCGCTCCCCCCCCCTCTTCCTTCGAGCCCTGTTCATTATTACCAAGTCTCGGCCGTCCTACAATTAAGCGAGGTCACAGAGCAGCGAGCTTTCCTGTTTATGTATTTATTTTGAAAGTTTTATAGAGCGCGAACAAGACCCAAGAGGGGTATCAGAGCGCTGTACAGTGTTGTCGTCAGCAATTATACAGAACATAAAGAAGGTAATACATTAGTATCATTGGTGCAATCTAGCGCTCCGAGTATAACATCTTACAATCAACAGTTGATGCAGTTAAAGGAGATATCTAGGACTAGAACAAAAAGAGGGAAAAATATGTCATAGAACATCAGTGAGAAATATTTCAAGATTTTGGTTATTAACAGAACACACTAACATGATCAGCGCGCTTAACGTTCGTTCATTAGTAGTCTTTTGACCAATTTTTTAAAAGAAGTAGTGGAAGGATTTGATCTGATCTCTGATGGCAAGGAGTTCCAAATTCTTAGAGCAAGACCAGAGAACGCACGGCTGTACGATCTTTTCTTTTTGAATCTTGGAGGTTTCAGGAGATGGGTGGACGTACTTCTGAGGTTCCTGTTGGAGCCCAATAGTTCAAGTTTATTAGCTAGATAGCATGGGGTATTGTAGTTATGGCTTTATGAGTCGGACAGGCTATCTTGAGTCAGATTCTTGCTTCAATAGATAGCCAGTTTAGCTGCAAAAGGTCAGGTGAAATGTGATCAAATTTCCTAGAACCCGTTAAAAGCCTGGCCGATGCATTCAATGTAGCTCGGATGGGGGCCAGGCTACCTTTGGGAAGTCCTGCGTGGGTCATCAGTCCGTATTCCAATCTAGGGATAGTCAGGGATTGAACCGCCGGTCTAAGATCTTCGGGGGGGGGAGGAATGGTTTGATTTTCTTCAGTGTGTCGAGTTGGAAATTGGCTCCCCTAGTAGTAGCACTGATGTGTGCCTGCATGTTTAGGTGTTTATCCAAGGTGATGCCTAAAGATTTGGCAGAGTCTACAACGTGAGGAATGCAGTTCAGAGCAGTTAGGTGTTTAATTCAGTCTAGGGTAGGAGCTGAGTGATTAGGTGGAGTGATCAACAGAAATTCTGTTTTGAGAGTATTTAGTAGG
Source organism: Triturus cristatus (assembly GCF_964204655.1). Classification (NCBI taxonomy): domain Eukaryota; kingdom Metazoa; phylum Chordata; class Amphibia; order Caudata; family Salamandridae; genus Triturus; species Triturus cristatus. The sequence continues at coordinate 288,919,361 of NC_140592.1, read as the reverse complement.
AGATGGTTCTGAGCTAGCCATTGTTGAGTATGGGCAAGTGCAGTGTTTAAAATTTTTATGTCCTCTTGCGAGGAGATCTTCAGGTACAATTGCGTGTCATCCGCATACATGTGGCATTGGATGTTGGCTCTGTTCAAAATGACCGCAAGAGGTTCCATAAATAGGTTGAAGAGAGTGGGCAAGAGTGTAGAACCTTGTGGGACTCCAATCAGGACAGGGGTACTGGAAGCAAGGGCATGATTAACTTTGATCCTTTGCGTGCGGTTGTGGAGGAAGGAGGCAATCCAGTTTAGGACCGGGCCCAACAATACCATCCTATGTTGTAGGAGATCAATCAAGTTTTTGTGTTTGATGGTATCGAAGGCTGAGGACAGGTCTAGAAGGATCAGGAGACAAGGGACATTTTGGTCGAGGGCTCTCACGGCTTCATCAACAATGTGAGTTAGTGCTGTTTCGGTGCTGTGCCCTGCTCTGAATCCTGACTGATGGGAATCCAGGAGTTGATATTTCTCAATATGTTTGCAGAGCAGCGAGTGAACGCATTTTTCAAGCAATTTTGTTTCATCAGTGATGTCATCAGTGATGTCATTTGAGATGTCATCAGTGATGTCATGAGTGATGTCACTGACCATGTCATGAGTGATGTAATATGTGACTTCATCAGCAGTGCATTGCAGGCGTGCGAGTTATAGTTAGTTGAACTAACTATAATGGGGGAATTTCAATGGTTTTGTACGAGTGAAAAGTCCAGCTAACTATAACGCCCCTGAAACCTATGGTTTTTTCAGTGAATTTTTAAGGTTTTTTAAATGCTAATTCCTAACTATAACGTGCCTGAAACCTATCGTTTCTTCAGTGAATTTCAAAGTTTTTTTAAATGCTAATTTCTAACTGTGCCTACAGAGATAGGACATGTGAAGAAAGAAGAAAAAACGCACAGAAAGAAAAAAAAAATGCAGAAAGAAGCAACAGAAGTCCTCAAAGACGAAGAAAAGTGCAGGAAGAAGGATAACGTGCAGAAAGAACAAACAGAAGAGCAGAAAGATGCCTTGTTGTAAAATCATCCTGTACCCTCAACTTTTTCAGACGGATACTGGTGGTAACTGAGTCTGACTAACCAGTCCTAGAACCAGTGCTATGTTAAAAGACACTCAGAATACAGTGAAAACACCTACATACACTAGGGAACACTATGCGTTGGGGTCCCCCTGTGATTAGCGTGACCTCCTCTGTAAGCCCCTAGTATATAATAGGGCAGGGGATTAAAACTACCTCTTAAAACGCACTACAGGGCGTGTTTTCACACGTCACCTCAGGCCCTGTCCCCTCCCTTCCCCACTGTGTAAACACGCCCTGTGGCCATTTTAAGTTGGGCTATTAAGTCCCCTTGAATGCTGAGGGTCCCTAGGGTCCAACTAGACCACTAGGTACCTCCAGTAAGTGCCACAGAGCTGCGTTGCAGAGAGATGTAAAAAGGGGCACGGCCTAGACCACCTCTCTGCAACGCAGCGCAGAGGTGCTTACTGGAAGCACCTGGTGGGCTAGTTGGCCCCCAGGGTCCCACAGGATTGAAGCGGAATTATTTCCCCAACATAAAACGCGCCTCAGGGTGTGTTTGCACACGTTAACTCAGGCCCCGTCCCCTCCCTTCACCACTGTGTAAACACGCCCTGTGGCTGTTTTAAGTTGGGAGATTAAGTCCCCTTGAATCCTGAGGGTCCCTAGGGGCAAAATAGCCCACTAGGTACGTCCAGTAAGCGCCATTGCAGAGAGGTGTAAAAAGGGACACAGCCTGCACCACCTCTCTGCAACGCAGAGCAGTGGCGCTTACTGGAAGCACCTGGTGGGCTAGTTGGCCCCCAGGGTCCCTCAGGATTGAAAGGGAATTAGAACATTGGAATGTTGGCAGCTCCATTGAAAACAATGGAGTGCTCCGGGCTTATAATGGCTGGTATAAGCCCGGAGCGCCAACATTCCAATGTGTCTTTGTTCACAGCTCTGGCTGTGAACAAAGACTTCAGGGAGCCGGAGGGGATGTGAATCCCCTCGCGCTCCCTGAAGGCTTCGTTTTGTTAGAACATTCTGCCCTCTAGTGGCAGAATGTTCTAATAGCCTTATAGCCCTTCGTAGCAGGGCTATACCAGCTTTTAAAGTCCCGCTGCTGTTGTTAAAGTCCCTCGCCTTCGGCTCGGGCCTTTAACGCTGCAGCGGGCCTTTAACAGCTGGTATAGCCCGCTACGGCGGGCTATAAGGCTATATTATTTCCCCAACTTAAAACGCGCCACAGGGCGTGTTTGCACACGTCACCTCAGGCCCTGTCCCCTCCCTTCCCCACTGTGTAAACACGCCCTGTGGCCGTTTTTAGTTGGAAGATTAAGTTCATTTGAATCCTGAGGGTCCCTAGGGTCCAACTAGCCCACTAGGTACCTCCAGTAAGCGCCACAGAGCTGCATTGCAGAGAGGTGTAAAAAGTGTCACGGCCTGGACCACCTCTCTGCAACGCAGCTCAGTGGTACTTACTGGAAGCACCTGGTGGGCTAGTTAGCCCCCAGGGGCCCTCAGGATTGAAGGGGAATTATTTCCCCAACTTAAAATGCGCCATAGGGCGTGTTTGCACATGTCACCTCAGGCCCCGTCCCCTCCCTTCCCCACTGTGTAAACACGCCCTGTGGCCGTTTTAAGTTGGGAGATTAAGTCCCCTTGAATCCTGAGGGTCCCTAGGGGCAAAATAGCCCACTAGGTACGTCCAGTAAGCGCCATTGCAGAGAGGTGTAAAAAGGGACACAGCCTGCACCACCTCTCTGCAACGCAGAGCAGTGGCGCTTACTGGAAGCACCTGGTGGGTTAGTTGGCCCCCAGGGTCCCTCAGGATTGAAAGGGAATTATTTCCCCAACTTAAAACGCATCACAGGGCGTGTTTGCACACATCACCTCAGGACCCGTCCCCTCCCTTCACCAATGTGTAAACGCGCCCTGTGGCCATTCTAAGTTGAGAGATTAAGTCCCCTTGAATTCTAAGGGTCCCTAGGGTCAAACTAGCCCACTAGGTACCTCCAGTAAGCGCCACAGAGCTGCGTTGCATAGAGGTTTAAAAAGGGGCGTGGCTTCAGAACACCTGTCTGCAACGCAGCTCCCTGGCGCATACTGGAGATACCTGTTGGGCTAGTTGGCCCTCAGGGACCCTCAGTATTGAAGGGGAATAAATTCCCCAACTTACAACTGGCCAGGGGGTGCGTTTGCAGAGTGCTGCAAGGAGGGGGCGTGGCCTCCAGCGCGATGCCGGTCTTTTATTTATTTTATTTTTTTAAGAAGGAGAGCTGTGTGGCCCCCCTTCTTTTTCTAATTTATTGGCCCTGGGGGCCTGCACCCTAATTTTTTTTGTTGAAAAAAATTAATTTGGAAGGGGGCCACGTAGCCCCCTCCTCAGGCCACTTATGGCCCCAGGGACCCCATCCCCCGGGGCCGGCCTTTGTTTTTTATTATTTGTTTTAAAAATATATTTATAGAAACACCTAGGACATGCTGGACAAACCGTATGTACCTATCACCATGACGATTTGCGGGATATTTATTAAAAGGCGACTATGCATACAATGAATCCACGTGGAACGTATTTACACCGCTAATGAAGCTCTGACGTGTCTGACGCCCTACCGTGCCTAATCCCGGCGCCCCCGTCGGTGGGTACTCTCCAAGTAGACACCGTTGTCGTTTATTTATACAAACATGGGTAGCTATTGACGGGCACTTTTAATACACACGCACACCAAACCATTCAAAGTGGATTCGACAAAAATTCGACCAAACTATGCAAGAAACTCCCTCACGGTTAATAAAACACACATCCACCACTGTGTGTGTAATACTTTTTATTTTACTCTCTGGAGAGGAGACAAACCTCACTTGAGAGTCACAGCGTGCTCCTGGTTGAGCCCAATGCTGTGTTACACCCACCAGTGCCCGCCGAGTGCCACACACCTCTGTGCTGTATTCCAGCAGCTAGTGCGTATGCTATGACACTCTCTAGCCCATGTGCACTGTAACACCACCCCGTGAATATGTCATGCCACACTTGCCTTTGCACGGGTTATATTGCCCCATCTAACATGCCTTCCTCTATGCCTATGTTATAATGCACAGCGCTATGCCATACATATTACAATCTGGGATCCATATCTTTGTCACAGTGCATATGCAACGTTACACTCCTCAGCACATATTTAATATTACTACTTTAAAGACTAATTAGGTTACACAACACTGCCCTGTGCATATTACACTCCAAGGCGCATATCGCATAGCACGCGCTAGTGCCTGTGCTATCTCGCGCTCTCCAATGAATCTGTCATTGCGCACAATGTATTGCATATTATATTTCACGCCCCGGTTCATCTTATAATCACACTTTTTGGTGCATAGTTGATACCATATTCTATATCTAGTTTTCATTTTCAATCGTGCTCTCAGGACTATGTTCTATATAACACTGCGTCCACCTACCCTTTTCACGGGCATTACATTTTGTGATGGGGGGTGGATGGTCCGGGGGAGTTTCTGCCAAGTGAGCCCGGAGTCACAGTCACAAACGTCCTCTTCTTCCTGAATAAAAGTGAGGTTATGCTGTATACTTGTTCATATTTTAAGTAGTTCGCACAGACACACATTTTAAAAACAATAAGGTTCCTAATACCCACCTTTTCTGAACAGTTAGCTTGCTGCCCCATCCACCTCCTCCCTATCCTCTGTTGTCTGAATCCATGGACTAGCCTCCTCCCTCCTGCCATGCATGGTCTGATGTGATGCCACTGCCCTCCATTTAGCATGTTGTACCAGTCCACTCCTCCTGCCCTCCATTGCCCAATTCTATGGCCCATCATTTACCTCCTGCTTAGCCTCTGTGCTTAGCTTGCTGCCCCTATTCTCCTTCCCCCTGCTCTCCGATGTCTTTGTACATGCCCCTGCTCCATCCTTTTTGCCCACCAAGTTCCATGGACCTGCCACTCCAATCTATTCTGAGTGTTCTGTTGAGCTGCCACTCCCCTCGCACCTGCCTAGCATTGTCAGATGAATGTAACCTGTCCCTGCCACCTCCACCCTGCCTGTCCACATGCCATGCCCCTATCCCCTTCCTCCTGTCCTCCATGGTCCATTTTACTGCCACACCCTTCTGCCCTCCATGGTCTGTTGTGCTGCAACTGCTCCTCCCGCCTGCCCCACGCGGTCTGTTGTGAGGCCCCTTCCCCTGAACTCTCTTGTCTGTGCCCAGGTCCTGACCCTCCCTTCTATCCTCCATGGTCCTTTGTGGATGCCCCTGCACCCTCCTTCTTGCCCATCATAGCCATTGTGCTGTCACTAACCCTCCCACTTGCCATGCATGGTCTTCTGTGCTGCCATGGCCCCTCCCACCTTCCCTGTGTGGTCAGCTAGCTGCCCCTGACCCCCTCCCACCTTCCCTCCATGGTCTGTGTGTATGCCAACATAGTCTCACTGTTGCTCTCCATGGTGTGTCTTGTTTCTAGTGCCCATCCTGCCTGACCTCCATGGTCATCTTGCTGCTCCTGCCCTGCCCCCTTTCCCCCAGCCCTCTGTTTCCATGTGCAGACCCCTATTCCCTCCCTCCTGGCTTGTCTGTTCCATTGTAATGCCCCTGATCCGTCCCTCCTGCCCTTTATGGTCTGTTATGCTGCAGCTTTCTCTCCTGTCTGTCCATTATGGTCTGCTAGCTACCATTGCCTCTTTCCCCTCTGTTCTCTTTTGTCCATGTGCATGGTCCTGTCCCCTCCCTATTGCTTTCTATGGATTGTTGTGCTGCACTCCTGTCCCGCATGCCCTGTGTGGTGTATTGTGCTGCTGCAAACCCTGATGCCTGCCCTGTAGGGTCAGTTTGGTGCGCCTCTCCATGTCCCTCCTGTCCTCTGTTATCCGAGTCCATGTCCCTACCCCAATTCCTCCTGCCTACCATGATCCAATGTACCATACTTGCGAACCTTTTGAACTTGGTAAGAGGGAGATTTTGAAAAAAAATCTGGGGTATTGATTTTCCCCTTTGAGTTACATTGAAAAAGAGGAGATTGTAGATAGGAGACAGATCAAATAAAGCCCATTTGAGCTTAAAAACATTGGACGTTTCCTGTCTGAAACGGGTCTGTTGGCATGTATCGTTGTACTACCACTGCTTCTTCCTTCTGCCCACAGTGGTCTATTATATTGCCACAGCCTCTCTTGCCAGTCCTGTGTTGTTGGTTTGTTGCCCCTGTCCCCCTTTCCACTGCCCTCCATAGTCTGTTGTGCTGCCACTGCCCTTCCTGCCTGCCCAGTGTGGTCAAATTGTTGCCTCTGCACTCTCCTACCTGCCTTCAATTTTCAGAGTCCGTGCCCCTGGCCTCTGCCTCTCAGCAGTATCCCAATGAACAACTAGATTGTTAACATTCTATATTTATTTCAAAAGTGTGGAACGCCTGACGTCATCTTGATGTAATCAAAACTGTAATACCTAGAGCATTTCCTTTAGAAATTACATATATGAGAGGGTCTTATTTGCATCAAAATTATAGTTAGTGCTCTAAAAAACTAAAATGAGGACATATTTTCTGAGTTTTCAAATAGCGACAAAGAACTTTTAAATTATTTGTAATCTTTATGTTTTTTAATCCAGTTGACAACTTGATTAAATGTTGCACTTAGGGGAGAGGATGTGGTGTTCCTTCCAGAGCTGCAGACGTAACTGGGGAACCAGGTTGGAGTTTCTGCTTCAGCTCAACATTCTGTGATTCCTGTCAAATCACTTAATCTCCCCATGTCTACAACCAAAATGAACTTGATCTTGTGTGATGTAACCAATTCTCATGTAAAGCACTCCAATACCTGACAAGTCTGCACTATATAAAACTGCAAATACACAAAAAATAAGTGTTTTGCACACTTGTCAATGTCAATGTCAAATATTTTTGTAAAGCGCACAAATCACCAAAAAGGTCTCAGGGCGCTTGCAACCAAGACAAAGGAAACGTACAGTGACTGACATGCTCAGGTACCTGAATTTAATGAGCAAAAAGCCAAGTCTTCAGCTTTCTGCGAAAAAGTAAATGGTCGGTTATAGACGCCAGCTCCAAAGGAAGTTTATTCCAGAGCAGAGGGGCTAAATATGAAAAAGATCGGTCCCCATTGCGTACCGTCCGAATGCGTGGTAGGGCAAGAAAAAATCTGGTGCTAGACCGCAAAGAGCGTCCAGGAACATACCATTGAAGTTTTTTTGCCAGATAAAGTGGACCAGCTCCATGCATTATCTAATGGGTGAGACTTAGAATTTTAAAACGCCCTCTTTGGCGAACCGAGAGCCACTGCAAAGTTTTAAGAGTAGGGACAGAGGGAGAACGGGAAGGGAGATTGAGAACGAGTCTGGAGGCCGTATTTTGGAGCATCTGGAGCTTGGAAAGTAAATCTTGGTTGAGTCCAGTAAACAGGGCATTGCCATAATCCAAACGACTGATTATGAGACCCTGAACCAAAGGTTTCCTTGCTTCCAAAGGTAGCCACTTAAAGATCTTATGTAGCATGCGCATAATCCCAAAACATGTCCCGAGCACTTGGTTTATGTGAGTCTTCAAGGACAGAGAGTTGTCAATTGTAATGCCTAAGTTGCGGACTGCTAGCTTGGGCAGGGGACAAGTGCCCAGCTCTGCCGGCCACCAGTCACATGTCCAAAGCTGTTCAGCTTTCCCAAATAGGATAACCTCTTCTTACCGCCATTCAGTTGGAGCTTATTTAGATTCATCCAGTCATTAATCCGGATCATACAGCTCTTAAAGCGGGCTTGCACATCAACTTGGTCAGAATTACAGGTGACTAACAACTGAGTATCATCGGTGTAGGATAATGTTTCAAAGCCATAGGTCCGGATGATATCAGCTAAAGGTGTTAAATAGACATTAAAAAGCATAGGGCTAAGAATAGAGCCCTGTGGAAACCCAACTGTTACTGGATAAGTACTGGAAACAATCCCATCCACAGAGACCGTAGTAAAGCGGTCTGCCAAGTAACTCTCAAACCAGTTAAAGGCCTTCCCTCTAATACCCCCCTCCCACAGACGATGTTTGAGGATGCTGTGGGAGATGGTGTTGAATGCTGCGGACAGGCCCAGAAGGACCAGAATTGCAGATTCTTGATGGTCCAAAGCTAGCATGATATTGTCCACAACTTCGATAACTGCGGTCTCCGTGCTATGGGCCGCACGGAAGCCGGATTGAGAGGAATCGAGGAGCCTATTCGTCTCAAGAAAGACAGTAAGACGTTTGTTGACTAAAAATTCCAATGCCTTCCCAAAATAGGGGAGCAAAGAGATGGGGTGATAATTAGCAGGCAGACTAGGGTCAGCTCGGGGTTTTTTAAGGATGGGCTTAACCAGTGCAAGTTTCCATCTCCGTGGGACCGTGGCCTGATAACAGTGGTTAGAACATCCACAAACAATGGTAACATTTTAGCACAGGCACGAGGGGGAAAAGGGTCATCTGGGGAACCAGATTTAATCCTTCCTAAGCTTTCAGAAACTTCACTGTTCGAGGCATATGAGCTGCAGATTGTACACTTAGCATAGGTCGCCATCTGGTGTTGGGCCCGGATGTTTGCAGTTTGTTTTTCTTCTTGGACCGTCTTTGGAAGTCACGAGTTTGGTGACTCCTCCTTCGGTCCGTACTGCGCATGGGCTTCGGCTCCATCCTCAGATTGTTTTTTTCCGCCATCGGGCTCGGATGTGATCCTTCGTACTCCGGCTTCGAACTTCTACGGTTCCAGCCTCGACGGAAAATCCTCGATTCTTCGAGTTCCTTCATCATCTTCATCTCTCGAAGCGGCACTTTTTCCATCCCGTACATCGACACCGGCCTTCGGGCCCTCCGCGACTCCGGTCCCGGCCGATGGAAAGGACTCCGTTTAAAAAGTGCCCAAAATGTGGGTCTAAATTTCCCCACACCGACCTCCATCAGGTGTGTAACCTTTGCCTCTCTCCGGAACACGAGGCTCGAGACTGCCCCGCCTGCAAGTCTTTTCGATCGAAGAAAACGATCCGGGATCGAAAGGCTCGACGCACCATGGCGCACTCATCCTCGACAGTTCCACCGGACATCTTCGGAGACGACGCCAAAGCTTCGGGGCAGACACACACCGAACTGGGAGAAGACATCGTCAGCGCTTCCGAGGCCGACGACTCCGACCTGGAGGACGTAACACCAGGACAGCGGGCCGTGAGTACAATGCCCCCTCCCAGCCCCGCACCGAAAACCAAAGAGACTCCGGTTACTCCCTCGCCTGCCGGCCTGGGCAAAACCAAAACCAAAGCCTCGATCACCCCACCTTCGGGCCCGGTGTCGAAGCACTCAAAGTCTCACGGCAGCTCGGGATCGAGCCAGCCGACGCCCGGTGCCGATAAACACCACTCGGCACCGAAGCCTGCAAAATCCAGCTCGACTCCGAAACCACCGGTGCCGAAGCCTGGACACTCGGCGCCGACCAAACACAAACAGAAATCGGTCGGCACCGACGCTCCGGCGCCGAAACAGCATTCGACGCCGAAACACACGGAGACCTCCAAAAAGCAGGGCGTACACAGAACATCGAAACCTCCGGTTCCGAAATCGCCGGTGCCGACAGACGACTCGGCGCCACTGGCTCTGTTTACACCAGACCCTTTACAAAAGACTTTGTCCAGAGATCCAAAGACTGGCCTTTTGACTGTGATTACTAAGAAGCGTCGCCTTGAGGCTCCGGCTCCTCCTCCTCCACCCAAAAAGAGGGACTCAGCTACTTCTCCCCTTAGAGTACCCTCCCCACTGCCACCCCCCCTCCACCTTTACCTCACTACGATCCGGCCCCATCCCCAGACCCGGATGACGGGGACCCGGACAATGACCCAGGGGACGCCCCAATGGATCCCACTCCACCAGGGACCCCAGATCCATGGGAGGATTATAATAACCCTGATGTACCCAATGTACCTCAAGACGACCTATACCCATCAAGGCCGTCTCCTCCAGAGGACTCTTTAGGGTTTCACCATTTAGTGCAGAGAGCAGCACACTACCATGGGGTGGACATGCACACGGAACCAGTGGAAGAAGACTTCCTACTGGATACATTTGATTTACAAGATCGTTCCACTGCTATTTTACCCATGCTTAAGGGTGTCACCAAGCACGCTACAGAGGTATTCAAAGACCCTGTCAGAGCCAGAGTACTAAACCCTAGAATAGAGAAGAAGTACAAGGCGGCACCCACAGACCCTGCATACATCAAGGGCCCTGCTCCTCTAGATTCCCTAGTTGTCTCCACAGCTAGAAAGAGGGCTAACTCCCAATCTTCAGGAGATGCCCCACCACCAGACAAGGAATCTAAACTTCTGGACGCGTCTGGTAAACGCACCGCCTACCAGGCTGCAAACATGTGGCGCATTGCAAATACACAAGCACTGCTTGCGCGATATGATAGAGCACACTATGATGAATTAGAGGCTCTTATGCAGCACCTTCCAGAGAAATACAAACGCCAAGCTCATGACCTGATACAGGAGGGCAAACTAATCACAAACACCTCCATTAAGTGTGCCCTCGATGCAGCAGACACTGCTTCTAGAGCCATAAACACCAGTGTCCTGCTTCGACGCCATGCCTGGCTCAGGATATCAGGGTTCAAGCCTGAGGTCCAGACATCAATACTTAATCACACCTTTGACCAGCAAACACTCTTTGGCCCAAAGGTAGACGAAGCGCTCGAAAAAATGAAGAAAGATACAGACACAGCGAAGTCTATGGGAGCGCTCCAGACCCAAGCCTCTAAGCGTTCCTTTCGACGCTCGTCCTTTCGTGGCACAGGTAGAGGCTCCTCCACCGATAATGCCTCTACCTCCTACAAATCCCCTCCTCAAAATACCTTTTCAAAGGGCAACCAAAGAGGTGGTTACAGAGGCAACAACAATAAGGGCAGGGGCAAAACCAACAATACCCGTTCTGCCACCCCACCCGCACAATGACTCCCCTTCGCTCCCCCCAGACCATTCCACTCCGGTCGGGGGCAGACTACAAGATTTTATCCACGTATGGGAGTCCATAACATCGGACAAATGGGTGACCCAAATCATTCGGTCAGGGTACTGCCTCGAGCTAACATCTACCCCACCCAATATCCCACCAAGGCACCGTCCAATGTCCCAAGAGCATTCCACACTGCTCAAACAAGAGGTACTCTCGCTCCTCCAGAAACACGCCATAGAGCAGGTACCCGACAATCAACGAAATTTAGGGGTCTACTCCCTATATTTCTTAATCCCAAAGAAAGACGAGACCCTCAGACCCATTCTGGATCTCCGGCCTCTAAATGCCTACATACATTCAGACCACTTTCACATGGTCACCTTACAACAAGTCCTCCCACTCCTCTGCCAGGGAGACTTTCTCACAACACTGGATCTGAAAGACGCGTACTTTCACATTCCAATACACCCCTCTCACAGAAAATACCTCAGGTTCGTGGTGGACGGGCAACATTACCAATTCAAGGTTCTCCCCTTCGGGGTCACCACTGCACCACGGGTGTTTACCAAATGCCTAGCAGTAGTAGCAGCACACCTCAGACGTCAACATGTTCACGTCTTCCCTTACTTAGACGACTGGCTCATAAAAGCCGCGTCCTACCACCAATGCGTGCAACATACAAACAGCACCATCCAACTGCTTCATCAGCTAGGCTTCACGGTGAACTACCAAAAGTCCCACCTCATACCATCTCACACAAAGCAATATCTCGGGGCCACCATAGACACCTCAAAGGGTATTGCCTATCCAAACTCAGCCAGAATCACAAGCATTCTAGCCTTACGCAAAATATTCCTTCCTCAACACTCTCTACCAGCAAGAGTGTTTATGAAGCTCATAGGGATGATGGCGTCTTGCATCTTCATAGTGCCCCATGCAAGACTCCACATGCGTCCACTTCAGGAGTGCCTAGCACAACAGTGGAACCAGGCCCAGGGTCAGCTGACGGATCTGGTGTTGGTGGACGGCCGCACACATCACTCTCTGCAGTGGTGGAACACCACAAACCTTTCCAAGGGACGGCCGTTCCTGGACCCGGTTCCCCAAGTGACTCTAACAGCGGACGCATCGCTCTCCGGCTGGGGAGCGCACCTCTTACACCTCACAATGCAAGGTCTATGGACGCCACAGCAAAAAACGCTCCACATCAACCATCTGGAGCTTTTGGCGATCTTTCTAGCCCTAAAATCTTTCCAAAAGCAGATTTCAGGCAAAGCAGTCCTCATTCGCACAGACAACATGACTGCGATGTATTATATACAGAAACAGGGGGGGACACACTCTCCCCAGCTCTCCCGCTTAGCCCAGAGCATATGGAGATGGGCAATTCCCCAAAACATTTTTCTCCTGGCACAACATGTTCCAGGCGTACAAAACACCATAGCAGATCTGCTCAGCAGACAGACTCAACAACTACACGAATGGGAACTGCATCCACAAGTTCTTCACCCATTCTTCCGACAGTGGGGGCATCCTCAAATAGACCTCTTCGCCACCCACGAAAACAAAAAATGCCCAAGCTTCGCCGCCAGATACCCACACCCATTGTCCAAGGGCAATGCGATATGGATGAACTGGTCAGGCAGATTTGCATACGCCTTTCCACCTCTCCCACTAATTCCATTAGTGGTCAGGAAACTACAACAGCACTCCCTCACACTCATTCTGGTAGCTCCGACGTGGGCCAGACAGCCGTGGTACACCACGCTACTACAACTATCAGTGGTACCACATCAAAAACTGCACCTTTCCCCATGCCTCCTAACCCAGAACCATGGAGAAATCAGGCACCCGGACCCAGCTCAGCTCAACCTGGCGATCTGGCTCCTGAAATCTTAGAATTCGGGTACCTTAACCTTCCCCCTGATTGCATGAACATCATCATGGAAGCCAGACGTCCTACCACTAGAGCATGCTATGCCGCAAAGTGGAAAAGATTTGTAATGTACTGCCGTAACAATACAATCAACCCTCTAGATGCATCCATACAACACATCATATGCTATCTGCTCCATCTTCACAGGTGTAACCTGGCGTATTCATCCATACGCCTACACCTAGCAGCGATCGCTGCCTATCTACAAAACAGACAGCATTTGTCACTCTTCAGAGTGCCCGCTATTAAAGCCTTCATGGAAGGCCTCAAACGAGTAATTCCTCCCAGGGCACCACCCTCCCCTGTATGGAATCTAAATTTGGTCCTTACACGACTAATGGGTCCGCCCTTCGAACCAATGCACAAATGTGAGCTACAATTTCTCACCTGGAAAACAGCTTTCCTTGTAGCTATCACTTCCCTTAGAAGGGTTGGTGAAATACAAGCGTTCACCATACAGGAACCTTACATACAAATGCATCACAGCAAGGTCATACTTCGAACTAATCCGAAGTTCCTGCCCAAAGTCATTACCCCCTTCCACCTCAATCAATCAGTGGAATTACCTGTCTTCTTTTCGCAACCCCAATCTGTTGCGGAAAGGGCCTTACACACACTAGATGTGAAAAGAGCGTTGCTATATTACATACAAAGAACGCAACCCTTCAGGAAGACCAAACAGTTGTTCGTTTCCTTTTCTCCACCACATAAAGGCAACCCCATCTCAAAATCAGGGATAGCTAGGTGGATTGTAAAATGCATACAAATTTGCTATCAGAAGGCAAAGAGAACATTATCTGTTCCCCCTAAAGCCCACTCTACAAGAAAGTTAGGGGCTTCTATGGCTTTTCTAGGGAATATACCCTTAGATGACATATGCAAGGCAGCCACATGGTCTACACCGCACACATTCACAAAACACTACTGTGTAGATGTGCATTCCCAGCAGCAAGCTAGGGTGGGCCAGGCTGTACTAAAAACACTCTTTCAAACAGCTGCAACGGATACCGGTGGTCGCCGCTAAGGTTGGGTACTGCTATATAATCTATGCTAAGTGTACAATCTGCAGCTCATATGCCTCGAACGGAATATGCTACTTACCAGTATGCATCTGTTCTTGGCATGTAGAGCTGCAGAGTTGTACACGCCCACCCGCCTCCCCGGCTACCTGTATCCGTTCCAGTCCATCTTATTTAGATACAACACACATGGGTTTCTCACTGTTATTACTACGCTCCATCATTTCCCTGTTGGCGAAAAACAATCTGAGGATGGAGCCGAAGCCCATGCGCAGTACGGACCGAAGGAGGAGTCACCAAACTCGTGACTTCCAAAGACGGTCCAAGAAGAAAAACAAACTGCAAACATCCGGGCCCAACACCAGATGGCGACCTATGCTAAGTGTACAACTCTGCAGCTCTACATGCCAAGAACAGATGCATACTGGTAAGTAGCATATTCCTTTTGTTATAGGTTCGAACTCTGTTAACAGCGGGGCATTGTTAGATTCTGAAGGAGGGACGGGTTCTCTCACATTAGTTATGTGGCAACCATGAACGTTTTCCAGAGATGGGAATGAAGCATATATAGCTTTGATTTTATTGTCAAAAAACAGTGGAATAGAATCAACCCACTCCTGTGTGGGCGCAAAGGATGATTGTTCAACCGAAGGGGCGGTAAATTCCTTCAATATTTTGACCAATTCTTTGCTCGAGTGTGCCGCATTATTGATGCGCTGTGTAAGGTAGGCATTTTTGGCGCATTTAATATTGTTCATTTAGATTGAATGAAGATGTTTATACTTCTTGCGGTGTTCATCAGATTTGGATTTCCTCCACCGTCGTTCGGCCGCCTGACTTTGTTGTTTATCCGTTTTTAATGCAGCTGAGAACCACGTGATGCATTGTTTTTTACTTGAACCTTGGTAGGTGGAAGGACTATATCCAGAGCTTTTAAAATAGAAGATTCCAAATTACTGGCAGCGGATTCTACCGCATCCGACTTCTCGCCTAGTAATAAAGGCTCAAAATGAGATGACTTCTGTCATTGGCCTACATGTGGGCTACATCTGGGTGATATTTGTGCTGCATTTGGGCTCTTTTGACTCTGGTGGCCACCTTGGGGGATTTATTTGTTATGAAGTTTCCTAATTTCCTCATTTACCGCAGTCTCCTCAGTCGGAAATGCTTTCAATTTTTTACTTTGATTCCATCAAGAAGGTATTCAGATGTGTCACACATTTGCCATAAATTCTTAATGTTAGCACTCTAGTTGCTCATTAGATCACTGTAGTAAAGCTACTGCTCACCACGGAAGTCTGCTGATGGTATTAAAAGTGCATGTTTCAGTCTGCATATCAGAATTTTTTGATGAAATAGAAGAGGATTTGAGAAGTCACTCAAAATGTGCCCTAATTTTTCTTTCTTCAGCACTAATCATAATTTCTATGGCAAAATGAACCCCCTCATTGTGTTCCTTTTTAAATTAAATGTTTTAAGTGTTACCAGTTTATTCGAATCAAGATGACTTCAGGTGTGCCATACTTTTGTCATAAGTAAGACAGTAAGCGCTCTAGTTGTTCTTAAGAACACTCTGGGACATTCTGTCATTGGGCTATACTTGGGCTACATATGGGTGATATTTGGGCTACATTTGGGCTCTTTTGTCTCTGGTGGCCATCTTGGGAGATTTATTTGTTATGAAGTTCCTAATTTCCTCATTTACTGCAGTCTCCTCAGTAGGAAATACTTTCAGTTTTTTACTTTGGTTCCATCAAGAAGGCATTCAGATGTGTCACACATTTGCCATAAATTCTGAAGGTTAGCACTCTAGTTGCTCATTAGATCACTGTAGTAAAGCTACTGCTCACCAGGGAAGTCTGCTGCTGGTATTCAAAGTGCACGTTTCAGTCTGCATGTCAGAATTGTTTTATGAAATAGAAGAGGATTTGAGAAGTCAAAATGTGCCCTAATTTTTCTTTCTGCAGCACTAATCATAATTTCTATGGCAAAATGAACCCCCTCATTTTGTTCCTTTGTAAATTAAATGTTTTAAGTGTTACCAGTTTATTCCAATCAAGATGGCTTCAGGTGTACCATACTTTTGTCATAAGTAAGACTGTTAGCGCTCTAGTTATTCGTTAGAACACTCTGGGACATTCTGTCATTGGGCTATACTTGGGCTACATCTGGGTGTTATTTGTGCTACATTTGGGCTCTTTTGTCTCTGGTGGCCATTTTGGGAGACTTATTTGTTATGAAGTTTCCTAATTTCCTCATTTACTGCAGTCTCCTCAGTAGGAAATACTTTCAGTTTTTTACTTTGACTCCATCAAGAAGGCATTCAGATGTGTCACACATTTGCCATAAATTCTGAAGGTTAGCACTCTAGTTGCTCATTAGATCACTGTAGTAAAGCTACTGCTCACCAGGGAAGTCTGCTGCTGGTATTGAAAGCGCATGTTTCAGTCTGCATGTCAGAATTGTTTAATGAAATAGAAGAGGATTTGAGAAGTCACTCAAAATGTGCCCTAATTTTTCTTTCTGCAGCACTAATCATACTGTCTATGGCATAATGAACCACCTCATTTTGTTCCTTTTTAAATTAAATGTTTTAAGAGCTACCACTTTATTCCAATCAAGATGGCTTCAGGTGTGCAATATGTTTGTCATAAGTAGGACTGTTAGCGCTCTAGTTGTTCTTTAGAATACTCTGGGAAGCTGCAGTAGAACACAAAAACTGACAGTTTCTGCCCTTGTTGGATGTACATGTTTTATTGAGAATTTCAGACTTCATTCTCACATGACTGAGAAAGATAATGTGAATTTACAGAAAATATGCTCTCAGTTTAGCTTATAGATCACCTTCCAAACCTCTGTGGGAAAAGCATGAGAAAATATCTTTCTCTCAAACATTATTCATGATATCACAGCAGAAGGCTTTTTCACATGGTAAAATCACCTTAGAACACACCACAATTCCTAAAATGAGTACGGCACCATCAACAAATGATTTATAATGTAACTAAAGTCTTAAAATCTTCTATTAACTGCAATGCTTTTTAATGAGGTGCTATCATGTATATTGGCCCCAAGATGGCTGCCAACATTTCTTGGATGAAGTACTGACAGCCAATCAGATCTCACGATGAGATGTGTGGTTAGACTCTGCCCAGATATATCTATCTTTTTAACTCTAATTTTCTCAGGAACTACTGAACGGATTTACCCCATTTAAGCAAAAGGCACGAGTCCGAACTGAGGACTACCTCTTTCCCAAATTTGGTGTAATTCCGTTCAGCAGTTCAGGCTGTAGCTGCGTCAACAGAATGCATTGGGAAAACGCGTTTTGGGACCCCCTTTTTTTCTCGGCCCCTGCTAGACGAATCACCGTGAGCGGACTGGAGCTGGCCAAAAGTTTGGAAAATTTCGCGAAGATTTGTCAATCGGTGCCAACGTTATTCCACATAGAATGTTGCAGATTTCCTATGGAGAATAGGTCCTAACTATAACTACCTACTGGCGACTGCCAGTAGGTAATATATATATATATATATATGCTTCTATATCAATATATATATATATTCGCTGAAAAAAACATAGGTTTTAAAGATGTTATAGTTAGGAATTAGCATTTAAAAAACCTTAGAAATTCACTGAAAAAACCATAGGTTTCAGGGACGTTATAGTTAGTTGGACATTTGACTCATATAAAACAAGAGAAATTCGCCTGTTACAGTTAGTTGAGCTAACTATAAATTGCGCGCCCGCAATGCACTGCTGATGATGTCACATATTACATCACTCATGACATGGTCAGTGACATCACTGATTACATCACTGATGACATTTCAAATGACATCACTGATGACATCACTCATGACATCTTCCAGTAAATGTGTGTTTCTATAAAATGTAAATATGTTTTATATATATATGCCAAGGTGTATTGAAGAATGAATGTATTTACAAGTGCCTAAAGGAATTATTTTGTATGTGTGTGACTGACTGTATAAGTGAGTGATTGAACGTGTCTTACTGAATGCATGGGTTAGTGACTAAACTGTTTAAAAGTCTGTATTAGTCTCTCCATTGGTGTGTAAGTAACTGCATGGGTTGTTGAATACCCACATGAGTGTGTATATAGTTATTGATGTGTTGTCTGAGTATCTATATGGGTCCCTGCGTGTCTGTGTGGGTGGGTGTATGAGTCTTTGCATTGATGTCTGAGTGGGTGATTCAGTGGTTGTATGGATTAAAAAGTGCATCTGGAAAGGGCTGTATGGGTGAGTTAGTATGTCTATGGGTGTGTTGGTGAGTGAATAAATGTCTCAGTGGTATATCTGTGACTAACTACATATGTTTTAAGCCACAATATGTGAGTTTTGGAGTATATAAATGAGTATACGTGAGACTAAGTTATTTCAAGAGTGGCTGTATAAATAAGTGTCTGCTTCTATCAGTGATTGTATAAGACAGTAAATATGTGTTAGTATCTTCATAAATAAGTGATGTGGTATGTCTAAAAATAACGAAGTTTGTGTGTATAACTGTATACATGATTAAATGGGTATGTGATTCATTCTTTGCGTTACTGACTAGGCGTGTGAGTAACCCTATGGATGAGTGGCAGCGTGTGACTGCATGTATAGATGTATGAGTGTATGAGTGCATATTATAGTCCTCTATTAATGAGTAACTACATGTATAAGTGACTGGATGTGTGTGTAGACCTAGAAAATAGTGAGTGCTATGTAGTATATGGCATTCTTCTGTGTATAGTTTCAAAAATAGTAGTCAGCATTTTTCAATGGGTGTATCAAAGTTTATATTAGAGCATCAGTATGTGCATCAGATTGTCACGTGGATGATGTCATGAGTGATGTCATGAGTGATGTAATTTGAGATGTCATCAGTGATGTCATCAGTGATGTCACTGACCATGTCAGGAGTGATGTAATATGTGACATCATCTGCAGTGCATTGCGGGCGCACAAGTTATAGTTAGCTCAACTAACTATAACAGGCGAATTTCTCTGGCTTTATATGAGTCAAATGTCCAACTAACTATAACGTCCCTGAAACCTATGGTTTTTTCAGTGAATTTCTAAGGTTTTTTAAATGCTAATTCCTAACTATAACGTCTCTGAAATCTATGGTTTTTTCAATGAATTTCAAAGGTTTTTTAAATATCGAACTACTATTGTGTATTTGTCATTAATACTATTTTTTCTAACTTTTCAACTACATAAAATAAACTGCAAAAGTACTATGTAACGTAATACATTTCACAAATTACAATTAGTTTTTAAATAATACAAAACAATTTAACATTCAGATAAAAAAAATTCTCACTATTTTTGCTGTCATCAGCTACTACTTAACTTCACTATTCACAGTGATGCCAGTGTAGTTTCATCATAAACAGCAGGGGGAAAAAAACAATGAACTACATTGGTATGAAAAAAAACCTAATTCTCTCAAATATAATACAAAATCAACACAAATAACACATCCAATAGTACTTCAAATGTTCAAAGCATACCTTTACTTCGTAGATTGTCTGCAAATTTACCCAATACACCAGATAATGTATCAAAAATTTCACTTTGAAAGCATCCAGTATGAATTCCTTCAAGATCTTACGTAGTTTCTCTGCACATTTTCCCAATACGCCAGATATTATATCAAAAGTTTTGCTTTGAAAGCATCCAGTATGAATTCCTTAAAGATCTTACGTAGTTTCTCTGCACAATGTTTCCAATACACCACATAATGTATGAAACATTTTGCTTTGAAAGCATCTAGTATGAATTCCTTAAAGATCTTACGTAGTTTCTCTGCACAATTTTCCCAATACACCAGATAATGTATCAACAATTTCACTTTGAAAGCATCCAATATGAATTCCTTAAAGATCTTACATAGTTTCTCTGCACATTTTTCCCAATACGCCAGATAATGTATCAAAAATTTCGATTTGAAAGCATCCAGTATGAATTCCTTAAAGATCTATACACCTTCCCATTAAAGCCGAATAGTGTATCTAAAATCTTTGTTTCAGAAAAATTAAGTATGAGTTGGGTAAATCATAAGGCAATCTCGGTTTCATTTCCAAGTGTGTATCATTACAGTGACTCCAACCATTATTACACTTTAAATAAACTGTATAATGTCCACTTGTAGTAGTACTTCTAGCATGGAAAACAATAGCAACTGTTACAAAAGTTCTTCCAGAAATAGATACTTGATTAGCAACAAAAATTTAATTTTGGTTTCCACTTTTCTTCCATTTGGTCGACAGCGTTGCAGCATTATAATCAAATATTGTCCATATCTTTGTAGGCATAATGCAGATAGCATTCTTGATTTACAACGAGAATACATCATCTCATGATCAGCTTTTTTTACTAATTTGGAAAACGGTACAGATTTGCAAATATAAAAATCGTTCTCTGTTAACTATAGTCCTTGAAGATAATAAACACTCTTCACATTTATGTTCCCATTTGTAACTGAGTCCAAATAAACTCTCAATCTGAATTCCTTCATCTTCTAGTACTCTAAGCATAACCATCAGAAATTCTTGTGCATCTTGCTGTATATTAGCACTGAACGTTAAAGATCCAGTACATGTATCCAACAGTTGGCGAATACCAGAAACAGAATGAATCTCACTTCTATCAGTTCTCAGTTCTTGAAATAAAGTGTAGAGTGCAGAACATAAAGTTTTTTCCTGACTTTCCATAATTTCACCACAAACATCTTCAAGATAAAATATAACATTTGGAATGACATTACCATAGCAGTTGACACCAGAAGCATTTTCTAATTGGTATCCAACAACATCATCCCTTGTTTGTATTTTCTGCTTCTTTACATCTTTTCTTTTCTGTTGATTTTCTTTCTGCTTTTCAACCATAGTTAAGTCTTCGACATATTTGCGTTTTGAACACACATGTTTCTCATAAATAGGATATTCACCTAAATGGGGAGCATAAAGCCTTCTCAAACGATTATATTCTCTTACACAATTAACATCAGCACTAACCTTGTTCTCATCAAAATCAATTAAATACAAACCAGACAACGTTCTAACTTGAGATAATGCAACATATACCATTCCCTCTTTAAACACAGTTTTTCCAACATTTACCAAAGCATTATCTATACTTAAACCTTGTGATTTGTGAATAGTTATTGCATATGCTAAACAGAAGGTAAACTGTTTTCTACGTACATACAAGTCTTTTACAAGCAAAAAACGTGTGGCAGAACGTGCAATCCGTCTTACCTCTGCAAGCTGATCAAATTTAACTTTCAAAAATTCAATTCCATTTCTATTTTGATATTTCACAAACTCAACATCTTTCCCCATTGCTCCATTCACTAAACCTTCTTCTACATTCAGATTACGCTTCAAAATTACCCGACAGTTTAAACATACATCTACATTTTTTTCTAAGCCAGCAGTTTTTGATACAGACTTTTCCAAAGAATCCAATTAAGTCTGTAGTTTTTCTGAAAGAACAATTGTTAATTCTTGATGCTCTATTTTATCAATAGCTTCAATGTGAGCTATTTCTTGATTTTCTAATTTCATAAGCTCTCTACTAAATGTATAACACTCTTCCACTGTAGGCATTAAGCAAACTATAGACTTTTTTTCTTTCATTTTCTTGTACATTACTTCTGCTGGTGTGTTTTCATTTGTAAACAAGTTCTTTAGTAGACGACTTTGAAAAGCTTGTTTACCATGTTTGATTAGAACACCAATTCTTCCATCTTTTAGAATATTTGCATAATCTTCATCTCTTGCTTGTCGCATATTCTGAGTGAGTTCTTTATATTCCAAATGTAACCACAGATTCACATTTCCAATACTTCCCAAAGATTTCTTGGTGTCTTCATGTAGAAGAGTTTTAAACACTGGTTCTCCTTTTACAGGGGTTAGTTGTAGCAGATCTCCAAATACAATTAAATGTTTTCCCTCAAAGAGAACGTCGTAATCTGTTTTTAATACCTGTTGCATTCTTAAGTGTACAAAAGCAAGCATTAAGTTTGAGACCATGCTCACCTCATCAATAATTAAAAGTTTCATTTTCTTCAGCACTCTTGACACTTCATAAGAAGCTTCTCCAGACAACTTCTGATATTCTAATTTATTATCATGCTCCATTGGTAACATCAATAATCTATGCAAAGTAACTCCTTTAACATTGTGTACAGCTAATCCAGTTGGCGCTGTTACCACACAACATAAATGTGAACCAGTTGTTTTTTGAAGAAAACTGGTCAAAACTTTAATTAAAAAACTTTTACCTGTCCCAGCTTGAACACTGATGTACATCAGAAGAGGTTTAAAAGATGAACACAGACATTCTTTTTGTTCATGCAACAAACCATGTTCTATCCGTTCTCTCACTTGCACATATATTTCTTTCTGTTTAACATTTACTTGTTCTTCTAACTTTTCCATTGTTATTCTCCTCGTGTGCTTGTTGCATTGCAATTTTGACTTCATGCATAGCAATCGCTGCTTCATTTTCCAGCATTGGTTTTCCAAGAGGATCTTGACATGGACCACTACTTGGACTATCTTGAGAACTTTTCATGATAGTCTTTTCCTGTTCAACTTCATCATTCAACATTTTTAAATATGTAGAGAAAATTGGACATTGAATGCTATCTTTACAAGCATTGAAAGAATCTTCGTAGCAGTCAAACTCTCCAAGTAATTCACTTTCGCTACGCCATGGTTTAAACAGCTGCAGAAGTGCTAAATAGTCAAATTCTCGCTTATCTGGAGTTTCACAGCTAAGTTTCTTGTGGTTTATAAGATTGCCCTTTGCATGTTTTACTAAACATCCATGACATCCAACTACTGCAAACTTTCCTTCTTTTAAATTCTCTTTAACATTTCTTTTGAAGCTGTAATGTTGAAGTACTTCATACTGACATAGCTGTCCCAGATGTTGACTCCTTTTCGGATAGTATGTGTCCAACATATTAGTTTTAAGAATGTCTGTACTATCTGGCTCATTTGCTGCTAATTGTTCAATTTCTTCCAATGATTTCAACACTCTATTTCGTTTGCAGGCAGGACCTAAACTTACCCAAATAATTCCTCATGACTTTGAATATAAACTTGAAGAACACAAGCGGTCTGAACATTCATACGATCCAATTTCTCGGTGGGAAAGCATTTTCAAACTAAAGCTGAACAATTTTTTGCTAAGACTATTCTCTTGTGCAATTTCTTCCCACATTTGTTTCATCTCTGTTTTTTCAGATTTTTTTATGTACGATGTAACATAACGTGCAACAGCAATTGAGTTATCCGCAACATACTGGATGTCTATGTTCGCATTCCACATTTTTAAAATGACTGGATTGTAGTCATTGATATACTTCTGTTCTTTTTAAGTTGTAGGTATTCTTTGGAGATTTCTGAGTTATTGTGTGCCTCACAGAAGAAAAAAAAGAATTTACTCTTCCTTTACAAATGACTGGACGTGGAAAACCAAACCAATCCGATCCTGGAAATAATTTTCCCGTACGACTTGTATCCGTATTTTTTTACATACGAATCGTACAAGTCCCGTCCAACCGGTGAAGTACAATTCGTAGGTAAAAAATACATACGAATCGTATCGGGAAAAGGTCTACGAGATGTACCCGGACAGTTTTACGTACGATTCGTAAAAATGAAGTCCGAGCGCACAAGTCCGATCCGTACCGGTGTTCCGAATACAGAAGCATATGGAAAACGTCCAGTACGGAGCGAACTTTGTACGACTCGTATCCCGGGTAAACTTGTGCCTGGGGTACGAGTCGTACGCCCCCCCGCATATGTCCGTACCGTATCCCAGGCGTACCCCAATCCTAGCATATGTACGGGCCCTACATGCGCGATGTCTGTACGGCCCGTACATAGGCGATGTCTGTACGGCCCGTACATACGCGAGGATTGGGGTACGCCTGGAGTACGGTGCGGACATACGCGGGGGGAGGCTCCAGACATACACACTGTACATACGCACTCTTGGCCTATGTATGGTGCATACCCCAACAGCGCATATGTACGCACCGTACATATGCAATATTGGGGTACGCACCGTACATGATGACACGTACGATGTGGTTGATGGCGTGTACGTCACGTACCGGGCCCCCTTTTCATCATGCATCACAGCGTACTTGGCTTTTACAGCAGTTTTTGGCTCCCGTAAAAAAAGAACCCTACGGAGTGCTGTAGGTACGAATCGTACTTGCTGGTCCATACAACGCTGCCTAAATCCGTAGAGATGTCGCGTTCGCGCTGTCCCAGATAAGAATAGCTGGTATTTTTTAGCTGTACGTAGTTTTGTACGATTCGTATGGAAATGGTATTTCTGTACGAATCGTACTTGCTGGTTTGTAAGGTGGATTTCCCGGGTACGAGTCGTACGGAGAATACGCTCCGTACGACCATTCGTACCCGGGTTTTAAAGGATTGGAAGCGGCACCTTGGTGTAAAATTTTCCTTTAGACTTGTATTTTCTTCTGCAGTACTTTCCACACCGGTGACTTTGGAAACGTAAGACTTGCTGTCTCAAGCTTCTATCTCCTCCTTCTCTTGGAATCTCACATGTCACATACTGTTCGATGAAAGACAATACTGATCATTTCCAAATTTAGGTGCATCCTTGATCCATACTAGCATATGTATATGAGGTGCACCTCTTGCTTGATACTTCTTTCTCCAACAGAAATCGGTAACTTCTCCAAGAGGTGGAATCTTTTTATTACAGATAAAAGATATCATAGCTTGAAACTTATGATTAAAATACCTGCACACATTTACAGGATCCAATGAACAGTTCACCAGGAGTCTTTATTTCAACATTTTTTATATTAGATTTTGCTTCTCTTAAAAACTCAAGCAAATCTTCCCATGCATACTCTGCACAGCTAAGTGTGACACACCATGTTGGTGTTCCTAAGTTCCGTAACATACACTTGAGTTCTCCATGACGACGATACCAATACTCATTTGTTCCACGTTGACATGCCATCAAATTGATTAACTGTGCTTCTAAATGTTCATCTGTTTCTTAAACTTTCTCCAAAAATTCTTTTGCAGAAAGAGGTGATTCATGAACTCCAGTTTTAAGTATATGATTCACTGCATACGAGAGAGAAGACAGATCACTTTCAAACAAAAGATGAAATATGTATGGAATGCACTGTCGAAATCTAGGATCTTCAGAATATAATCTTGTTGACCGATATTCTGAAGCTGGAATCCGTACATGTCGGTCATCATATCGTCCACCTTTTCCAGTAGGAAACAACTGTGGAAAACAACGAGTTTCCAAGCTTTTGTCCCATACACTCATTGGAGTTCCCTGTACTTTTTTTCATTTCAAATAACTCAATGCTACTTCCCATCACTTCTTTTGAATGCAAAGGACATATTGTATAATGTTCATAATTCTCTTCAGTCCTTCGTAGCAACGACCTCCAGTATCAACTGCAAATGATAAACTATTTTCCTGGAAGTAACTTTCCTCATTAAAAAAAGGCTCAGTCCTAGAAGTATGTCTCCAATGTCTACTAAAGATTTTACAAAAGTTGGTTCTGTTCACAAGTCTTTTTTTTCTACTTTTGTCTTTCAATACTTTGACTATTTTATCCAATACTTTCATTCTCTTTAAAATCAAAATGAACAACTTCTGTTTCAAATTGAAAGCAGTATCCACTATACTTTCAATACGCTGCTTCTCTTTGAATTGGAACATTCTTCTTTTATATTTGCAGCATGTTTTCAATGAATTCTGAATCACTCTAGATCGAAAAAGTCTCTGACGAATTTCTTGAAATTGTTTTGTCCCAGAGTACCAGATACTATTTCTTTATCATCTTTCCTTTTCCTCGTATTTGAAATTGAACTCTGCTTCACCTTACTTGAAAAATTCTTCTTTTTGCTTTGTGTGATGTTTTTCTCATTAAATGTTCGTAATATTTTTTTCAAAAATTGTCTTTTGCTTTTACTCGAACAAACAGTTTCTCTACTAGTCACATTTTTTTCTACTTCAAGATCATTCCTTTTCATCAAATATATATTTTTCTTCTCTTTTCATTTTTTTCACTTCTTCAAGGCATTTCCAAATTTCAATCCAAACGAAATAATTTTCTGAAAAACAAGAAATAGATTCAATTATTTTTCACATTTCTTCACTATGTTAAAATAATAACATACAATTGCAAAACTTCCACTAACAACTTCCAGACCCAGTGCTGCAACGTGATGGAGCAACACAGATGAGCACTAGGATGACAAGTAGCGCCATAGAACATACAGCAATTATGTATTTAATTATTTACATACTCCTTTACAATTTATATATAACTGCACTTCCTCATACTTTTCACCTCTCCGCCACACCCCACCACCCCACACCACTTTCTCTGCAACCCACCGCACACAACTTTATAAATAGTATTTTTAAAAATTTTAATCTATGTACTTAGAATGATATTATCAACCAAACAGCACACATAAAAATTTCCATTATTACCTAAAAATTTTATCAACAACTTCGCAAACATAACACTGCACCCAGGGCTTTAACTGGAGGGGGTGTCTGTGGGGATGTGACCACCAGCACTTTATTTTTGGGAGCGTTGAAATGGGTCTTTATAGGGCTCTATTTTCCGACCTCACAAACGTAATCCGTTTTTTTTTCTTTATTGCACCTCAGTGACACTGTGAGAGCATGCACATTGCTCACTACTTAGAAGTGCAGACATCATGCCAAGTGACTCGCATTGTAGGAGAAGGGAAATCCTTTAAAGAGACCCATTTTCTCTCAGTATTTCCCTTCTCTTTTTGCAACGCACCGGCAACATCATCGTGGGGTGATTAGCAGACAGACCACCAGGCGAGCAACGCCCATTGCCCCGGACTCTCTGACTAAGCTTCCCGGGCGCACACACAGAGCCGCACCCGAGTACTTCACCGGTCTTCAAAACATCATTTTTTTGTAAAGGAGACTCTGTTCTTTTTCACCCCTTTTTACAACCCCTACATGCCCACTCTGCCTATTGCTGAAATAATTAGGCTCCCCCGAAATTTCCCTCTGGTTGCGCCTCTGCAAACGACCACAAGGCAACTCCAGCACAAACCTGCTCTCACCTTACACACGGTCTTGTTTTAGTGCTATGAAAACACACACTTTGCCTGCCTCAATAAGGGGCATATTATTAACGGCCAGTGATAATTATCGCTGGCCGTGCTTAGCGATAACTTTTTTATCGCAGGCTATCTCTTGAATGTATCGCCCTGGTAGCACGTTATTAAAAACGCGTTTCTCTAGGGCGATAAAAATTCCAGAGATAGCGAGGTTATCTCCGTTTTGCAGGGAACATCACTGGTTTTCCAGCAATGTTCCCTGCAAAACGGCGATAACGTTGCTGATACGACCCTGTGGTTGTATCAGCATAATCCACCCCCTATGTAAAGCATAGGTAAGTTTGGATTTTAGCAGACGTTAGTTTTTGGCAAAAACTGCAGTTTTCGCCAAAATCTAACGTGTGCTAAAATCCCGTGGGCTGCCTTGTAAATATTGCGATGTGAACATCAGCGATATTTGCAAGGTAGTCCATCCGGGGAACGCCCAGTGACGCCCACTTTGCATCTCATTAGAGATGCAAAGGGAGGTGTCTGGAAAAAGGGTGCTAACATGCGATTATGCATGTTAGCACCCTCTTGTAAATAGGGCAATATTTTTATCTCCGCTTTTTTGGCTTTTTAAGCCAAAAAAACAGAGATAAAGCCCTTGTAAATATGCCCCTAATTTCTCACCCCCCCTCTTTAATATGAACATAAAAGCTTTCTGTTAAAATGAAGGAAAGCGCGCAGGCATGGTCTTGTATTAATGATTGATGATTTATTCTTCAGTCCAAATCATTAGTTACATGTTACAGGAAGATGTTCTGTTCCTTATTAATACCCCACCAGGAGCAGTGTCCTCCCTGCTCAGCCCCTTCTCACCAACTGATTCACCTACAATCCAAACCACCCTAAACATTCTAACTGACCTCATCATAGGCTGAGCAGGCAGGCAGCAAACCAGTGTAGGGAGAGTGCATTGAGAATAAGCACATTACAACACATCTCCCCCCTTATAATATTTGAAAACAATCAACATGTGTTATGATGATACAACACTCACTCAGCATAGGAGGATGCATTAATAACAACTAATTAAACATCACCCCCCCAGCCATAATGATCATATACAGTAAAATGCATGAAGATAATATAACACACATTTAGTAGAAAAGGAGGATGCATAGCTAAAACATTAAACACCATCCTTCCCCTTGATAATGATCATAACAAATTGCAAGACTAACTAGAAAATTCGTACTACAACTATGGGTACACAACACTACACCACACAACGTACCCATTGTGCCTCATACTAAGGCCCAAAACTGCGGCAGAACAGAGATCTACAACCCTAAGCTGCACAAACTAAGACAAGACAGATCTACCACTAAGACAGATCTTAAGACTGAAACTAAGCAAGTCCAAACTTACTTTAAGACACAAGCAAATCTAGGGCATATTTTAACCCCAACACTCACGCAACACTCTTCGGGTTATCATAACCCAAGACAAATTGCAAGGCAACTATAACCTCAAAACAACCTCGCAATAAACTATGGGTAACCATAACCCATGACAAATTAGGGTATCCCTTAACCCTAAAACACACTCGCAAAACACTATGGATATTTATAACCCATGACAAATTTAGGGTATCCCTTAACCCTAAAACACACTCGCAAAACACTATGGGTATTTATAACCCATGACAAATTTAGGGTATCCCTTAACCCAAGACACACCCAAAAACCCTCACGTGGGTGACTCTAGACCATTTAGGGTATCCTTTAACCCTATACAAACACAGGGTAACTTTAACCCCAAAACAATTCAGGGCAACATAGAAACCCAAAACAAATACAGGGTAACGTGAAACCCAAAACACACTCAAAATATACTGGCCAAGATGAAATTCCGAAAGTCCACAAGAAATTCGCAGAGACTTGCACACACACATGCACTGCAGAGAACAGACACCAGTTAACACCCTACACATCCCAAGAGACATAATCCACCACTTAAAACAAAACAACCAAACAGTAACGCAATGACAAGATGAAGAAAAGGAAAGTCTCTGACTCCGGTGAGCGATCTCTCACCCGAAAACATTTATGCCGTTCATGTTGTACTCTCTCCAACTCTCCAATCAGTAATGTTCAGCCCCAATGTCTTGAAACAAGAACAAACTCTGAAAATTTAACTTTTCCCAAGTTCACATGAAGCAGGAACAACAAAAAGAAACATCACCTCAGGATACTTTCAAATGAAGAACCCAAAACTTCCACTCACCGCCGAAGTAGTGACCTACTCGATCATCTTCGTGCTTCATGAAACTTTATTGTAAAAGCTGCATTCATGGAAGCGAGAAAAAAAACTTGGTTGGCACAATTACATGGTTGGCGGAAATGGCTCGTGTCTCCAATGGCAATTACATGGTTGACAGTGTAAATGTTCACATCTCAACATGGCGGCACGTTTTTTACGCAGCGTCAAAGTGGCTCACGGCACGCACTGTGTACAAAACATCCAAGTGAACGACCAGGAAGATGTCATAGAAGACAGCATGAAGCCAGCAGCGTCTTCTTGAAGGTAGGCATTCACGCGCCAAACAGAGCTCGTGCAACGTTTTTATTTAAAATTAAATAGGCGGTTGGGATCACCGCGACAAAAGGTCTCAAAACAGATATAAAAAATCGATGTTAAAACCTCACAAATAAGTCTCACCTGCCACTCCACGTAACTAGTAAACGTCCACAACTTGCCGATGACACCGCACATCACACACTTTCCTTCGTGTGAATTCTCCATGCTGAAAATGGCCCAGAATGCTCACATAACTTTTAAACTACATCGTCGTGAGAGGAAACAGCCATTAAATTCGTCTGTTAACACTGTAAATCCTTGTAAATCGACGTAAAAACATGAGGCAAAAACGTATTTTTTTTTTTAAAACCCTCAAAAACACCTCCAGATGTCAGACTTGGCGTACACTGTATCCAGAGTGCACTATATGCGGTAACTACTCCATCAAGCTCCTCCAACGTAGCGCGAACAGCAGGAATCCTCAGAATATGGCAAAATTCCACATACCCCAGAACAGGAGCAGGCTTTAACATCAGAAATCAGCAAACCCAGGCTAGGGCTGACCGTTTCAGATAGTCAAAAATGTCCTTTGGGGAAACACTCACCCAAGTCCATCATCTGGCACATCCACAATAGGGCTGACCGGTCTTATGGTCATTGGTGGGCTTGTGGAGTGCAAGATTACTTCATTTCTTTTTTTTTTAATGCGCTTCTTCAGTTCCAAGTCCATCCAAGGTAGGCTCTTAAATTCCACAAATCCAAACTCCTTTGAAAGTACACGCAGGTTCTTTAAATCGTCGCCAGTGTTAAAATGAAGGAAAGCGTGCAGGCATGGTCTTG
Organism: Triturus cristatus; assembly: GCF_964204655.1. Taxonomy (NCBI): domain Eukaryota; kingdom Metazoa; phylum Chordata; class Amphibia; order Caudata; family Salamandridae; genus Triturus; species Triturus cristatus. Next base: position 288,888,824 of record NC_140592.1, on the reverse strand, counting down.
TATTAATGATTGATGATTTATTCTTCAATCCAAATCATTAGTTACATGTTACAGGAAGATGTTCTGTTCCTTATTAATACCCCACCAGGAGCAGCGTCCTCCCTGCTCAGCCCCTTCTCACCAACTGATTCACCTACAATCCAAACCACCCTAAACATTCTAACTGACCTCATCATAGGCTGAGCAGGCAGGCAGCAAACCAGTGTAGGGAGAGTGCATTGAGAATAAGCACATTACAACACTTTCCAATTACTTTTATATTCCTATACTGTACTTCACATGGAAATATAGAACTCAAGGTTCTCACCACCCCAAATTAGCTCTCTGGTATACTTTCTCAAATATAAGAAGTACAAGCATTCAGTATCTGTCAGTCACGGCCACTTTAAAACAGTGTACCTATAAACAACTCGACAAAACGTTATGTTTCTAAATTAACGTATTACACTTAAAAGCTCCTTTACATTTCTTTCGCTAGATGTACCTTTGTTTAAAACACCACCAGCGAAGGGAGTTGAAGTATGCTCCACAAAGAGTAACTCAAAGCTTTGCTATTCTTTATTAAAAATTCTGCCTGTCAATGCTTTTCACAAGCCTTTTCAACGCCTTAAGAGGGTAGCTAGATGAGTATAATACGTCGTATTTAAGATCGGGGTGGACGATGCACGAAAATAAGAACATATAGTTGAATAAAGGGCGAGTGGATGCATGGCCAGATGCATCAATGGATAGATACATAGATCAATGTATCAATGTATGGATAGATGGAAGGATGAATGAATGCAAAGACCAGTACTTACAATAGATGGCTGGGCTGATAGATGCTTAGGATTGATTCTGGGACAGATATATCTATCCATATAGAGGCGTGTCGCTGCATGAATGGCACAGTGCTTACTATAGGCGAGTGTGCTCATAGATGCTTAAGATAAGCGGACAAACAGATTTATGTATATATATAAGTAGGAATATATCCATCAATTAAAAGATGGTTGAATGGTGCAGTGCTTAGGATGCATGGATACTACGCTTTAATTGGGCCGGGTCTGGGGACCGGCACTTATTTTCAGGCAGCCTCCAAACGACTCTCTACCAGGCTCTATTTTCAGCCCTCTCAAATATAGTCTTTTTTTTTTTAATTGCAATTGCACTGCAGTGACAGCATGCACATCGATGTACGCATGCTTATTTTACTCACTACTGAGAACTGGAGACATCACGCTAGGTTACCCACGTTGTAGGAGAAAGGGAAATCCTTTAAACAATGTTTTTTTCTGAACCTACGATAATTGGAGAGGATTTGCTAAAGCACACAATGATACTTATCTTGATTTAGAGCATGCCCCAACTTGCATAGCCCACACCCCTTTAAGAGCTTTGCCCACCCTTTTAGAGCACCCCCACTTTTTTTTCTCTCACTTAGAACCCTAACTACACCATAGTAACAAACAAACAGTGTAACCTTCCATTAAAATCTACAATGGCACCAAGTTTCATAATTTTCCATCAACGCAATCAGCCTTCTACCACAGTACAAGAGTGTCTATCAGCTCGAAGATGTCTTATCCACAGAAATGTTGTGTAATTTCTGTACCTGTCTGCTGGAACACTCATCACAAAAAAGTATTAAAACATGGAAATTTGCCAGAAAAACATATACCATACCATAAAGCGATTCATAAATGGGCACACTGCCACTGCACCACCCTCTTCCACATCCTTCCTTAACTTTACCAAATTAAAGAAAGAGCCACACCAAACCTAGTAAACACAGTATACCAATACAAGAACTTAATTTTAACAACCGTGTACCAGAACGCTCATGAGCAAAGCGTATTAAAACATACAAATTTGCAGGTAAAACATATACCATACCATTGGGCGCTTTATAAGTACTCCCAGTGGTACTAGATCACCTTTAGTAGCTCAACATCTGCACGTTACTATATTCTGTGTTTCAATCAGCAACATAACCACATCCCTCACACCCACCCCCGCCCTTGCTTAACCGTACGAAATCAAACAGAAACCCCCACCATTCCCAGTAGCGCCACTATACCCATATATGACGTTAATTTTAACAGGTGTCTGCCGGAACACTTATCAGCAAAAAGTATTCAAACATGCAAATAGGCGGGTGAAACATAAACCATCCCATAGCACGGTTTATAAATGGGCCCAGTCGAACTACACCACCTTTACTAGCTAGACATCTATATGTTACGAAAGTTGTTTAAACACTCTGTAGAGTGTATAGCAGGGCATAGGGAGAGTAAACAAAGTTCTAATTCCCAGACTTTTGATATACAGTCCCTTTACTGTATCTATATTAAAGATATTAAATGGAATGAATAAATTGACGAGTGTCTCAAAAGGGATAGTGAAGCTCACCATCAGTAAAACACGAACCACTTCAACACCTACATATATCCGCCACAGCGACACAGCCTGACAAATAGTATCACTTATAATCACATGTAGTTCTCTAATGTCAACAAAGTCATACATAAAATATACCGCACATTTACATTTTTTTTAGCTCTCACACATTTATAAAACATCTCTTCTAAAGAAGCACTCCCCAACTACTGCTATTCCATAAGAACAGACAATAATTAATTTGTTTACTACCATATATTTTAGTATATCTACCTTTTTATTATTCACTAGTCAGAAACTACAAAAACTATTCACTATACCCAAATGCAAACCAGAAACCATATTCATATTTATCTCAACTTAGGATCACATGATTCAAACTATGCGTACATATAAAAGGAACGTATCACTTTTCCTATCTCCATCTCCTCTCCATGTAATCTCCAAACACTGTACACAGCCCCACTGTACAACAACGTACCCTGACTTACATTCAAACCTACCTCTCAGTGTCAAAAATAAGACCACAACCTGCCCACATAACATTTCTGCATTTCGTTTTATCGCTTTTAACTTAATAACACATACGGCTCCTACCACCACCCCCCACCCCACTATTTCCACAAAAAGTATCAGTTGCAAAGGTGCGACATTTTCTTTATCTCCCCAAATACATTACAAACTCAAATTAACGCTGTACCTCATTTTCAAAACAATACAGTCCTATAAAGATAACAAACTACACTTCCTCTCTGTGAAAATTTTCTAAACATATATAAAATACTTATATGACAACAGCTCAAATTTTATGCATATTTCATAACCAATATCAAACACCACACTTTACTAACACTATATTACTTTGAAATCATTCGAAATTAAAAACATCACCTCAAATACTTAATCAATACTATAAAACACATAACACACCTTGTTCATTTCTAACTCACCTTTGTAGTTGTTATCCAGATTTCAAATGACACACGCATACAATTCTCTCTTTCTCACATAGTACAAGTAAAGCTCCGACTTCATCAAGAATGAAGCCAGGAATGGCACAATTTCTCGGTCACTCCACACATAAATACATGTAAAGAACAAATCAGAATACTTCATTCCTTCAACGACATTCCAAAACTTACCTCCATTGGTTAATTTTGAATTTTCCTTCCGAAAAGCTACTTATTATTCTGCGCCACATACAGGTCACAAGTTCAACCTATTTTATCACCACACTTTCTGGAACCTTCTACGACACCTGCAGGTTAAAAGTTCATCATTTTTTTTTTAACCTAACAAAATACTTTGGCAACATTTTATCGAACATACAATGGAACGTGCACGTTAAAAGTTCACAATAGGGGTCAGTAGTTCATCAGCTTTACTTCCAATTCCAGCAGCACCTCACCTTACGCCCCAAGTGCCATCAGACCCATAGTAGTCAGTGATTTCCACTTTCCAAATACCAAATTCATTTCATACACACAAGTTTACCTTCACACTCCCTATATAACACCCCCTAAGTACCATACACAAGTTACAATGTTCGAAACAAAAGTTCCTCCAAGTAGCTATAACTACATGCTGACACTACTTGCACAGATGTGGCACAGAGGCCAGAGCACATGACTTCACAGTATATGACACACAGTTTGGGCTCACGCTTTCATCCCCGAGTCCGGCAGCAGCTCAGCTTAGCAGCATGAGACTCTACACACTACCTCATGTATTTTCCATACCCCAGAACTTTCAGACCAGTACGGGTCAGTAGTTCGTCCTAGTAGTTATAAACACATGCTGACACTAATTCCACAGCTGTACTGCAGTGGCCACGGCACATGACTTCACAGCATAAGACACACAATTTGGACTCACGCTCTAATCCCGAGTCCCGCACCACCTCACCTTAGCAGCATCACACTGTAGGCAATACCTCACTTAATTTTCGTAGCCTAACACTTTCATACCGGTAGGTATGATTAGTGCACTTCGCACCCCCTCTATAGCACACCCTAAACACCCCACAGAGGTTACAGAGCTCCTACCCTCCTATTTCCCACTTTTTTCACCCTTTTTTTCCCTTACTCGCTTCAAAGGAATACAAAAATGGCAGCCAACACTTCCTCCTTCCATGAGATTCTAGACAATACCTCACATATTTTCCGAACCCAGGACTTTCACACCACTACGGGTCAGTAGTTCATCCTAGTAGATATAAACACATGCTGACACTACTTCCACAACTGTACTGCAGTGGCCAGGGCACATGACTTCACAGCATAAGACACACAGTGTGGGCTCACTCTTTAATCCTCGAGTCGTGCACAAGCTCACCTTAGAAACATCACACACTAGCCAATACCTCACTTAATTTTCTTAGCCTAGAACTTTCACACCGGTAGGTATGATTAGTTCACTTCGCACCCCCTCTATAGCACACCCTAAACACCCCACAAAGGTTACAGTGCTCCTACCCTCCTCTTTCCCACATTTTTCGCCCTTTGCCCCCTTACTCGCTTCACCGGAATCACAAAATGGCAGCCAACACTTCCTAGTTGCAAACGCTCGCAGCCAATCAGCAGCAAGCTCGTGCTCGTAACGACTCAGCCAATCAGATGGCAGAATTCCCAAATATCGAGATCTGTAAATTTCGGTATTTCTCAAAAACTACTGAACGGATTTACACCAAATAAACAAAAGCGTGCTTTCTAGACCAAGACCCTTCTTCCTGCCAAATTTGGGATAATTCCGTTCACCTGTTCGACCTGTAGCCTTGTCTAAAGTTTCCTATGGAAATTAACATTGAAAAAAAACGTTTTGGGACACCCCTTTTTTCTCGGCCCCCCTTGACAAATCACCCCCAAACTTACATCATAGGAGCTGATCTCAACAAAGAATTAGTTTTGAACATTTTACGAAGATTCATCAATTGGCGCCAAAGTTATTGCGAATAGAATGTTGCCATTTTCCTATAGTAACTAGGTCCTAACTATAAGGTAATATATATATATATATATATTCACTGAAAAAACCATAGGTTTCACACATGTTATAGTTAGCTGGACATTTCACTCGTAAAAAACCATTGAAATTCCCCCGTTATAGTTAGTTCAGCTAACTAAAACTCGCGCGACCGCAATCCACTGCTGATGACTTCACATATTACATCACTGTGTTCACTAAGATACTGTTAATAAGTCAGTTATACAATTCATTTTACAAAAAAACCCATCCATTTAGACACTTATTTACCCATTTATTCTTCCATTAACCTTTAGATATACATATATAAAAAATATTTATTTTTCAGAAAGACACATATTCACTGGATGATGTCATCAGTGATGTCATTTGAGATGTCATCAGTGATGTCATGAGTGATGTCACTGACCATGTCATGAGTGATGTAATATGTGACGTCATCAGCAGTGGATTGCGGTCGCGCGAGTTATAGTTAGCTGAACTAACTATAACGGGGGAATTTCAATGGTTTTTTACGAGTGAAATGTCCAGCTAACTAACTATAACATGTGTGAAACCTATGGTTTTTTCAGTGAATTTGCAAGGTTTTTTAAATGCTAATTCCTAACTATAACGTGTGTGAAACCTATGGTTTTTTAAGTGAATTTGCAAGGTTTTTTAAATGCTAATTTCTAACTATAACGTGTGTGAAACCTATGGTTTTATTAGTGAATTTGTACGGTTTTTTAAATGCTAATTTATGTATGTATTATTATATTTTTTATATATTTATTTTTACAATTAACTACCTATGTATATAGTTATAGATTGACTGTATCCTGTAATATGGAATGGCTCAGCTCTTTTTTTTTTTTATTTGGATAAAGTTGAACAGCATAGTTAATATCTTCTATAAACTTACATATATATCTTTTTTTTCAGGGTTTTTCACCGTTCGCGAACCGTGCGCGCACCCCGCGATTTTTTGAAGAAAAAAAAAATATTTTTTTCACCCTTCGGGGTCCTTCAGGGACCCCCTGACAAAGGCTAGTGGGTCAGGAACTCTCTACCCTGCCCCCTTTTCACATTCTCCACCTTTCTTTTTCACTGTCACACACAAAATGGCGTCCGACACTTCCTGATTTCGACCGATTCGAATGTTGACTGACATCTAACCACCAATCAGAATTACGCTCGCGGACATTTGGTGCGTGCACCGTGCGCGCACGGTGCGCGCATATAGATATTTATGTACTGAACAGATTGACACCATATATGCAAAAGGCACATGCCTGACCTGAGGACTACCTCTTTGCCAAATTTCAAGTAATTCTGTTCAGCCGTTCGGGCTGTACCTTCGACTAAAGATCCTATGGGAAAATGCATGGGGAAAACGCGTTTTGGGACCCCCCTTTTTTCTCAGCACCCGCTTGACGAATCACCCGAGACTTTCAGGGTAGGAGCTGAGCGGAGCGCCCCATTAGTTTTGAAAATTTCACGAAGATAAGTCAACCGGCGCCAAAGTTATTCAAAATAGAATTTTCAGATTTCCTATGGGAACTCGGTCCTAACTATAACTATCTACTGGCGACCGCCAGTAGATAATATATATATATATATATATATATATATATATATATATATATATATATATATATATATATATATATATATAAAAATATATAAATATATATATATATATATATACATGTGTGTATATATATATATGTGTATATATATATAAATATATAAATATATATGTATATATAGATTTGCACTTAAGTCTTTCCTGAATTTACTCTGTGAAATTCTAGTGTCTTTCTTAATTCTCAGACCTCCATTGTGTCCAATCACCTTAAAAAGACACAACATCGCCTAACAGCAGAACCTTTTATTGGTAATTGTCATTAGAAATCGCATGCCCTATACACCATCCCCTGTAGAAAAGGGAGGCATTATTTGACAGTGAGAAGGTCATGAATAGGTGTGCAGGCCATCACATTACTCTCCTTGAAATCTGACATCAAGTGTTATGCATTTACAAGTTATAACTGCAGGAACCCTTTCTATTGGTTCCCAGCAGTAAATGTTGTCAGGTCTAAATTAGAAAAAAGTATTTCTTGGCAATCTGTTGAAGCAGCAACCTAGCACCAAATATCCTGCTCATTTACAGGTATGGATCGTATCTCCAGGGCCGGCTCTAGCGCTGGTGGAGCCCAGTGCAACAATAATTTTTGGCGACCACCAATTACCTCCTTCTCCACGGTTTCCCTCACTACCCCACTCCAATAGTGCCCCTCATCTCACCGTAGCCCCATCTCACATGCATTTAATTTGTTTTACAGTCCTACTCATGCCAGTGTAGGGTGTAGGAGCACTTTACATCACATACATTTAACAGAGACAATGAATCATTCAAGTGTATATTATTCTAGACAGAATTTTACATAAGACAATGAGGAAACTACAAGGTGTAGGAGTCTCATGTCATCCATACTGGTAGGCAGCATATTTTCAGAGTGGTTGGCTGGAGAAGCACAAACTCAGGATTCTAAGCGTACCATTAAGGTTGGGGTTGCATTGCTAATAAGAATGTCTACCCAAACTATCCATTTTTTAGTAATATCAGGATAATGAAAGACTGGGGAAAAACAAGGTTCCATCACTATGCCTTGCAGTTTGCATGCAACTCTTTGATGACAGTTCATAGGTCTGTGCTAGATTACGGTTGTCGCTTATTAATCTGCAAGTAACAAAAGGATCTCTGTAACAGAAGCAGTAACCCACTAAACTATCCACATAAAAAAACGTTCTGTGATCTGCACGGTACACGTTCTTCGCAGCAGGCATTATAACCATCTGTGCTACTTTATGGTGGTCAGAGCTGCCACTAGACAACATGACGGTACAAAAGGGGGTGGTGATGGACAGAGCATCAGAACCAATCAAACACTCACACCCAGTCAACAGATCTGGGTTTGATCCATCACCGTTCTTTAGCCCACTCTGCCACCCCAGTTCAGACATGGCCATATGCAAATCAGTCTGACCCTGTGCCTCATGGGAACAGTCCAGCCCGAACTGCCAAGCCATGTCTTCCCTGGACCGGAAACAAGCTTCCTAGGACCGGTTTCTGGCATTTCAGCCGTCTTCAGCCAGGCTTGCTTGAATCCAGTGGCAAAGTGAGCAAGGGACTCACGTCTGAGCATACCCTGCCAACTTATGGCGAACAAAGCGGTACAAAAGGGGGTGGTGATGGACAGAGCATCAGAACCAATCAAACACTCACACCCAGTCAACAGATCTGGGTTTGATCCATCACTGTTCTTTAGCCCACTCTGCCACCCCAGTTCAGACATGGCCATATGCAAATCAGTCTGACCCTGTGCCTCATGGGAACAGTCCAGCCCGAACTGCCAAGCCATGTCTTCCCTGGACCGGAAACAAGCTTCCTAGGACCGGTTTCTGGCATTTCAGCCGTCTTCAGCCAGGCTTGCTTGAATCCAGTGGCAAAGTGAGCAAGGGACTCACGTCTGAGCATACCCTGCCAACTTATGGCGAACAAAGCAGTACAAAAGGGGGTGGTGATGGACAGAGCATCAGAACCAATCAAACACTCACACCCAGTCAACAGATCTGGGTTTGATCAATCACCGTTCTTTAGCCCACTCTGCCACCCCAGTTCAGACATGGCCATATGCAAATCAGTCTGACCCTGTGCCTCATGGGAACAGTCCAGCCCGAACTGCCAAGCCATGTCTTCCCTGGACCGGAAACAAGCTTCGTAGGACCGGTTTCTGGCATTTCAGCCGTCTTCAGCCAGGCTTGCTTGAATCCAGTGGCAAAGTGAGCAAGGGACTCACGTCTGAGCATACCCTGCCAACTTATGGCGAACAAAGCGGTACAAAAGGGGGTGGTGATGGACAGAGCATCAGAACCAATCAAACACTCACACCCAGTCAACAGATCTGGGTTTGATCCATCACCGTTCTTTAGCCCACTCTGCCACCCCAGTTCAGACATGGCCATATGCAAATCAGTCTGACCCTGTGCCTCATGGGAACAGTCCAGCCCGAACTGCCAAGCCATGTCTTCCCTGGACCGGAAACAAGCTGTATGTCCAGACGTGGGTCCCTTGCTCTCCATGCCACTGGAATCAAGCTATCCTGGCTGAAGAGGGGTGAAACCCCGAAACCGGTCCTAGGATGCTTGTTTCCAGTCCAGGGAGGACCTGGCTTGGCAGTTCGGGCTGGACTGTTCCCATGAGGCACAGGGTCAAGACTGATTTGCATATGGCTGGGTTCAAACTGGAACGGCATGGTGAGCAAAAAAATGATGGATTTAGGCCCAGATCTCTGTACTGGGGTGAATGTATGACATTGTTCTGCATTCTGTCCATCAATTGTTGTTTTTGCATTTGTCACCCCGAGTGGGAAGGGTATGTCCAGACGTGGGTCCCTTGCTCTCCATGCCACTGGAATCAAGCTATCCTGGCTGAAGAGGGGTGAAACCCCGAAACCGGTCCTAGGATGCTTGTTTCCAGTCCAGGGAGGACCTGGCTTGGCAGTTCGGGCTCGACTGTTCCCATGAGGCACAGGGCCAAGACTGATTTGTATATGGTTGGGTTCAAACTGGAACGGCATGGTGAGCAAAAAAAATGATGGATTTAGGCCCAGATCTCTGTACTGGGGTGAATGTATGACATTGTTCTGCATTCTGTCCATCAATTGTTGTTTTTGCATTTGTCACCCCGAGTGGGAAGGGTATGTCCAGACGTGGGTCCCTTGCTCTCCATGCCACTGGAATCAAGCTATCCTGGCTGAAGAGGGGTGAAACCCCGAAACCGGTCCTAGGATGCTTGTTTCCAGTCCAGGGAGGACCTGGCTTGGCAGTTCGGGCTGGACTGTTCCCATGAGGCACAGGGTCAAGACTGATTTGCATATGGCTGGGTTCAAACTGGAACGGCATGGTGAGCAAAAAAATGATGGATTTAGGCCCATATCTCTGTACTGGGGTGAATGTATGACATTGTTCTGCATTCTGTCCATCAATTGTTGTTTTTGAACTAGACAACATGACGACATTTGATCTCTCTCCAGCAGGAATATTAATCACTAGAGTTAAGTTGACTTTTTTTATTGTTACCTAAAACCTATGGAACACACCAGGAACTCTGCAGCAGGTACTTTCAAACCCATAATTTCTTTCTAAACATGTGTGCTGTGTTCTACAGCACACACATACAAAGAGGGAAATGCCTTAATGCATAGTTTTTGTACAGGAAGGGATCTCTTCCTGCACAAAAACTATGCTTAGCAAAACATGGACACCCTTATACTATGGCACAAGGCTGTCTACATTGCTGTATGGCAGCTTAAAGTGCACCAGTGGAGGCAGAGAGCGTAACAGCGCTACCACTTAGTAGATATGTTGCTGTTCTGCTGTCTCCTGGTCACCCAGTGCAGCGCAACATCTATTTAAAATGTGTTTATTTATTGAGTTTTGCAATAAACAAGTACAACAAGACAGCTGCAGACTAGTGTTAAATGCAATGGATATTCAGCGAGTATTAGGTATTCTAGCTCTGGCATACAACAGGAGAGAAGAGGGGGAGGAGGAGCAGGAGGAGGAGGGAAGGAGGAGATGGGAGAGGGAAATGGGAAAAGTTAAAGACTAAAAGACGGGGAAAGGAAATGTAACAACAACGTAGCCACTCAGTTCAGTGTTCGCTCTGCACAAACAGTTCAAACATTATTTCCCCCACCAGACTATATGGTCAGCGACTGCAGTCCAGGGCATCAGATCTGGCCGGCAAGGCGTGGGAGGGGTATGAGCTATCGGACTGAGCCGTAGCTCAGGTGGAGTCCTCACAACCACCCTCATCCTCAGTCATTCCTCCTTGTAGACAAAGGTAATTTGTCAGGGGGGCCTTGATGTCCCTTGGTCTGAAGTGGAGTGGCATTCATTCCCAGTATGTATCTAGCATCTCCTGGCAAACACCCACATTGTGCAACCACCAACTCCTGCTAGGCGTACGCCTCCTACCCCGGTGTATTGCCAGCCTTCACTTTGTCAGTAGTAGCAGCATCACTGTCATTCTGCGGATATCCGGGGTAATCTCTTTGATGTAACCCAGTAGTGCGACGAGGGAGGTACAGTGAGGGGAGTGGCCTGTGATGCTGGTGATGTCCCTAACTACCTCCTCCCAGTAGTCTCATATCTGGGAGCACTCCCTTGCTAGGTGTATCAAAACAGCAAGTGGCACCAGGTGTCATCTGCAAGACCCATTTGCAGCATGCGCACAGGTGTATGATAGATTCTATGTAAGAATTAAAAGTGTATTAAACGCAACCTGTAGTTCAGGGATAAAGCCTTAGACTGGGAGCAACAGTATGTCCACTGCGCTTCACTGATTGCCACATTGATATCTAGCAACCAGACCTGTTGAGTGGAGGGACGCCGGATCAGCCGGGACCCCTGCATCCCAGCATATATCGGTGTGATCAGCTTATGGGGATAGGGTTTGTTCAGCATCTCCTCAAGTAAAATGAACGTGGGGGGGCAGTCAAAAACGTATCATGAAGGTTACGCAGTGACGCCTGCCTGAAACCTGATGATAGGTCATGACGTCCAAGAAGGGTGCCGCAGATAAGCAATAACACTGCCATCAGGGTACACTCCTCCAAATAATGTCAGCTGCCCGCGTCCCGGCCTCTGCAGTCATTGAGAGTAACAAGTTACCCAAGATTGGAACGGATGGGGCAAACAGGTAGTTAAGAAAAGCCCTTTTCTGCAGCTCATTCCTAACTGTGCATGCCAGTGTCTACCTGCTGTCTCACCTGGTGTACAGGGCCATAGATGACCATCTGGGACAGACATGGGGCTACATGGTCGACCTCGGGGGCCGGTATGAGGCTGAAATTGGATAGGGTGGAGCCAGAAGTGTGCCTGGGCACTAAGGAAGTCCATGTCAGGGACCCCCAAACCACCCTACTCAAAGGGAAGCATCTCCCGGGACATGCTAGGCTGTTTACCGGCCCAGGCCAGTAAGACCAGGTGCGACCGGAGCTGTTGACGAAAGCAGAACGCCAAAGGGGGAGGCAAATTGGTGAACAAATATAACAATTTAGGGAGTATAACCAATACCCAATCGACCAGTCGAAAACAATGGTAGTTTCAACCAGACGGCCACCCAACCTTCAAGCCATGACATCACTCTGCCACATTATAACTCGCACAGGGTTTGCACAATATTTCAGCCAAGGTTTTTCCTGCCCTGTCACCCTCCCCATATCGTCTGGTGCAAGCCTCCTTTCCTAAGTAGTGCGTTTCTCCTACTACTTCCTCCTCAAATTCCGTGAATTTACTACAGATCGTAGCAAGCAGTCCCCCGTTACCAGACTCAACATACTGGAGCTCCAAAGTGCAGATTTCACCCTCGAGTCAGGCCAAGCACACCTGAATGGCCCTCAGTACCCCAGACTGCTTGTCAATACAAAGGCCTCGGATGACCACCTTGAAGGCCTTCCATACGGAGGACAGAGAGTCCACCTACCGCGAATTGTGTTTGAAATATTCTATAATGGCTGCGTGGACCACGTTCTGAAAACCCTGGTTCTGCAGCGTGCCAGGCAGAAGCTCCAGTAGCACAGGGGAGTGGTCAGACAGAGTTCGTGGGAGGCATTGGACATCGATGGTCCAAGAAACAGCATCCCTGGTGGACAATCCTGTACCATGTATTGTGAGTGGATGTAATGCAAGTGCCCTCGGTGTTGTGTAAGTGGTGAACGCTCCAAAGATCTGTCAGGTTACTGTCAGCAATAAGGGCATGTAACTGTGCAGCGGCTTGTGGGTGAGGGGCGGTGTGTCTCACTAGATCTATCTACGTAAGCGTCCAAAACCACATTGAAGTCTCCTCCTCATAACACAGCCTGCGGATCCATAGTGCCCACAAGTGGCCAGACCTCTGCAAAGAAGCAGGGGTCATCCGTGTTGGCGGCCATACACAGCCACTAAAATCAGCAGGTGTCCCATCAGTTTTCCTGTCATGATTACATAATGCCCTTGTGTTTCAAAGGGCGTGGAACCCGTGCACCAATAAAGCACTTTGTGAAGCACTACGACTGCACCCTGGGCATAGTTAGTATTGCAGGGCACATACTTCTCGCCTATCCAGTTTGCCCTTAGTCGCATTTATGTTGCAGCCATCAGTTTTAGCTCTTGCACGCGGCATACATCAATGTAATGTCACTCTAAGTAGGCAAAGTCTTGTCTGGCCTTTCCACCAAAATTCATTCACCGGATATTCCGGGTCAACCATTTAACTGCTGCCATCAGGGAGCAAAGGCAAACTCAGAGGTAATAATGGCCAATTGGGTGTACGCTGTGCAGAGAAGGGAAGTTGAGTGGGAGAAGAAAACAATAGAATAATATAAACAATACAGCAACTCATAAGCCACCACCCACTTTGGACCCCCAAATGGGCCAAAGAGAACCAAACCTACCACCCAACAATTTCATTAAAAAAGTCAAGGAGGACATAAGGGGACTCATCCCAACAGGGGAGAGGTGACTGCCTGACACTGTCCCAGCACCGTTTACAGTGGGTGGCTGGAAAGGGGATTGGGGCAGCAAGGGGCAAATGCATATCAGCTACAGAGTCAAGTTAGTAGTCCCTGACAACCTGCATAGGGCTGGGGGCCTGCGGATTCACAGATCCGACGAAGGATAAAATAAGGTAGGTCAACCCCGGTTCCAGCATCAAGGACCCCACCGACTCAAAATCACGTGGGCTCAGATGCTTCAGTCATTATCATTGAGCTGGTTTCAACATGAGGCCCCAAGTGAGGACTGTAGAACAGGTCCCACAGCAGGGAGTCCTCTGGCGAATTTGGCATCCGCCTTGGGCATCAGTGAAGACATGAGTCTTCCCCAGGTGTGTCACACAGAGTTTGACAGGGTAGATCGGTGCTTTGATGTCCGATTTCTGGAGGATATGCTTAACAGTCTGTCTGGCGCCCTGCACCGCCTGCGTAAAATCTGGAAAAAAATAGACCTCGCTGCCCTGGAACTGAAGTGGTCCGCGCTCCCTAGTAAGGCAGAGCGCAGCATCTAGGTCCTGGTAATTTGAGAGCCTCGCTATTATTGGGCGGGCGGGGCCCCTGGAGGAGGGCGCTGTCCTCGGAATCTGTGTGCCCTTTTTACAGTCAGCATGGGGGAGCGGGCCTCCACGAAAAGGGTGTGCAGCATATTTTCCACGAAGTCCTCCATGTGGTCCATAGCACTCGATTCCAGAAAGTCCAGGATCCTCAGATAGTTGCATCTCGATCGCGCCTCCAAATCCTCGCGCTTATTGCGAATAACTTCAAGGACTTTCTCCATCTGGAGCAATTGTTCCTCTGCTGACAAGTGCGATTCCTCAATTTCAAATGTACGTTGTTCGAGCTGATCCAGTCGCTCTTCATGGCAATTGACTTTTTCCTTAATATGGGCAAAGCAGTCTGCCAGCAAGTCAATTTTTGAGTCAATGGTGTGTAGGCTCTACATGATATCCAGAAACATGGACCGAATACCTGGCTCTTCAGATGTGTTACCTACAGCCTGGGAGCCCCGCGCAGGAGCCTCACTTGAAGGGTCCATGGTGCGCATCGTCCGGCGGAGCTCGAAAGGCAGTTTGGCCTGCCTGTTGTCAGTCTTCCCCATAGCGTGGAGGATCTCACCACCAGTCACAGGGGGGTGGGGGGATCGGTCCTGAACTGGCTGTGCCGGGAGAGAACTGCACCGCAGATCAGGCGCACGCTGCCCGGGGGCACAGAAAGACCAGCCAGGAAGACAGCAGACAAAGGAGAGGAAGATGAAATATGCCCGGCCACTCTCGCCCACAAGCAAGACCCCTTCAGGAGGCACCCACTATGGAGCCGGGCCGCCAGTATGTGAGTCGGTTGTCAGTGGAGACACTCCCCGCTAGGTCCCGCCTTACCCTGCACAAATCACCACTGGGGGCACACGCGGACCTGTAACATTCAGCAGGTGTCTGTACCAGCTGGAGGAAGTGTTGGCGGTGGTATGGTACACACCACTGCATGACATAACTCTCCAGGACAATTGAGCCCTCTCTCAGACTAGTTCCATGCAGGGGTGCCAAAGTCTCAAACACTTTCCAGCAGGGCCGTGGCCCCAGTTGCTCACATCCCAACCTAGAGAGGTCGCAGCAAAGATGACCTCAACAGACAGTGGCGAGCAACAGGAAGGAGCAGCCACCACCCCTGCAAGGCCACTGGCCAGACCTCTAGGTGCACCACCCCAAGGCATTAGGTTCGATTCAATGCTGAGCATGCTCCACGGGTCCCACCTTGCCTCAGGTGAACAACACTGGAGGGCACGAGAAGGCCCGGGGCAACACTTAGGGTCCAATGTGACAAGCAGGTGCCCTCCCACCCAGAGGCACCGACCCCAGAGTCTGTCAAAATAGTCACTTCAAGGGACTGTAACCCCCGGGGGGAATCCGACCAGCCTGTGCAGTGTTCACGCTCTCCTGGGCTTACAGCAAACATATGGGGAGGCCAAAGGGGCACAGTCACAAACAGGGGGTGCGCCCCACTCCTTAAGCGCTGGGGAAAGGCGCCCACCTCCAATTGCACTCAGCCGCAGGCCCAGAGGAAAGCCACCAAGGAGGGTCGCCCCACCGCCCAGCTTCACGTGGTCAAGAGGAGGCCCAGCGTGCCCCGTAAGGTCACTCAACACCGGGCCATCTCAAGGGTTCCCACACTGCACAGTCTACTTGGCTGCAGGTATGTCCCTCAATCAGTGATGCCAGGAATGTCTGCTCCTCTCCAGCACAGCTCATCACTGGGGTTGACTGGCCGGCACCATGACAGGGCCTTGGCCACACAGCCACCAGAAATTGTTACCTGGGCCTCACAGCACACAGCAGGCCCTCCGAGGCATCATCTGAAGCAGCAGGATGTTGGGGAATGGAGGCAATGTCTCATTTGTCCCAATGCCTCAACACTGAATGGAGAAACACCGGATTGGCAATCCGGCCAGCAGAGCCGCCTCAGAAGGTGGCCATTTCGCAGCCAAGCTAGCTCCGCCCCCGCAGTGTGCCAACTTTGCTTGCTGCATTGCATTGTGAGGTTTCCTTGAAAACCTGGACCCCAGTAGGATCTCCTAGTTACTATGGACAGATTTAAAGTTTGGCGGATTGTAGTCCATTAGACAGGGTGGTGGATGAGATTACATGTGCCACCCTGATGGACTGCCATCTGCTAAATTCAGAGATCACAGCAGGAATGGCACAGCGGTGATCTCTGTACCTTTAGAGGAACCTCAATCACAGCAGCTCCTCGAAAGGTACAAAGGGGCAAATTTACAAGCCCCTTGCGCCTCATTTACGCTGCCGTTGCGTCACTTTTGTGACGCAGCGCCGGCGCAAATCCTGCGCCATGGTGCGGGGTACTTACAACATGATGCATCTGGGAGATGCGTCACGTTGTAAAGCCCTGCGCCACATGTAGGCTTTTAGACCCATGCTGCGTCAAAACCCTGCGCCTGCCTGAAGCAGGCGTAAGGACTGATGCAGCATTAGCAAGATTGGGCCCCCTAGAGCATTGCTGGAGCTGCGCCACTTTTACGGCACAGATGCGTCACGCATCTGTGCCGTTTTTGTCCCATGGTGCGCCGCATTGTAAATGCGGCGCATCCATGGTGGCGGAGCTGTGGCGCACAATAACTGGCGCATCCCTGCTGATATGCAGGGATGCGCCAGTTATTGTAAATATGCCCCAAAAAGTTTTGTGGACATCCATTGTTGGTTTTGACGGTCCGGATAGGAGTTTGTTTTTGAAAAACTAATAAAGCCCACACTCAGTGAGTTTATCCCTGGGTGTGGGGGTCATTTTGCTTCTGTATATGACCAACAGTTTTTTCTTGGCGGTGATGGACAGAAAAATCCCCATCACATCATTAGCCGTAAATACGGCAGGCAGTCAGATGGCTTTACTCTAATGGCCCAATGTGGCACCACCATTCGGGAATATGACGGTCCATCCACCTCAGAATTGTGCAGGTGGACCAAGTTTTTGGTGGACAGGGTATTCCATCACGTTTGTGTTGTATTAGCCTGTCTGCCAAACTCTAAATCGTGCCCTCTATCTGAGTAATCTACATAACTTACAAATTCATATTCCTTTTGAATTTCTGCAGTTAGAAGTCAATACATCTGTGAATATTGCATCCTTTTGTATTACTGATGCAAGGCAAATTATATATAGAATTGTCAGATTTTAAATTATGCTGCTTGTCAAATTCTTCCAAACCCAGTCGAGAGAGGATATTATTTTTCCCTCTAGACACATTGAGATTTCAATTTGACAACTATCAGAGAGAGGCACCAAGCAGGATGAATATAGAACTGGGATCTAGTCACCTCCACTAACGTCTTTCGATAAAGGTGCAAGAAACTACTTAAAATAAGTGCTTCCATTACATCGTACCTTTATTTTCAGTCTAATTTGACAGCTTCATTGTTTCCAAGCACTGGTGTAAAGCTGGCTTACAAAGATAACCAATTCTCTAGGCATAGCCATTCGAGGAAGCTTATTCTGCATGATTCCGCAATCAATTGTTTTGAGGGCTATGCAGCAGTCTGTCAGTGCACAGTACAATGCAGTCACACTGCACACCATGCTGCACTCTTTCTTGCAGCAACAGTCAGAGCCATCATTGTGTGCAACGATTCAGGGCCGGCGTTATGTATGGGTCATCTTGAGTCAAAGGGGACCACGGAGCTGACATGACAAAATGTATTTTAAGTTTTTGTTTATTTCAGGCAGCAAGAACTTGTTCATTGGCTCCAAGCTTGCATTAAATCTTCGATTCCCATAGGCTAAGTTCTCTTTCATCTCCACTTCCTTCTCCTCTCATCCTGCTCGCTCCATAGTCTTCTAACCTGCAAATTTAATGATGGAATTGTAAAGCACGGCTTGGCGAGGGCGTGAGAGGAAAGAGGGTTTTGGGGGAGGAGAGAAAGTGGGAATCAGGAGCAAAATTTGATTTCAACCAGACCAGCTCAGTCCTTGGTCATAGCCTTCTGAAATCTAATTTTTTGTTTAAGGACAACTACCCAGAATCAGAATCAAAGACTTGGGGGCATATCAGCAACAACCGGCGATAATTATTGCTAAGCGCACTTAGCGCTAGGATAATTATCGCCGGCTAGCGTGGATTTTTATCGCTGAGATAGCGTGCTATTAGCAACCTTATCTCAAAAGCGATAAAAATCCTCACGCTAACTGCCTAACGTGAGATTATCGCTGGAAACCCAGCGATAATCTCACGCAATGTGGCGTTAGCTTGATGATAGGGACTCACAAACTTAGCTATGATATCCACCTTCCATAGGATATCATGGCTAAGTCAGTCCTGAAGCAGGCGTAAGGAAAGTAGCGATAACAGGGGTTATCGCTACATTTCTTGCCGCTATGCTTCATAGCGTGGGGCTTGATGATAGGAGAAATGTCGCTTAGCGACATTTCTCCTGTCATGTCAGGTCAGGAACGCCCACTTTGCATCTCATTAGAGATAATTCTATCGCCTCGCCTTGCTGATATGCCCCTTGAATCTTACTAGGGGTGTTGGGGACGGCCTAGCAGTGCTAACATTCCATGTTTATTAGGTTAGAAATGAGTGTCTTTTTATGAGCAGGGATCAATAACGCCCCTATTCTCGTCTCACAACCTAGGCCTCTAAAACTGGTTATAAAACCTAGGGACACAGTGTTAAGCTAAAATTTCTAACGTCATGCTTCACCATTCTGAAAACGCAGGGATGCGCCGTATTCACAAGAATGCGGCGCACCCCTGTGTTTCACCCAGCGCTGGTGCTAAATCTAGCAGCCTAGCACCAATGCAGGCACCCTTGCACCATAGTGCAAGGGTGCCTGCGTTGAAGGCAATGATTGTTTATTTGCAGGAAAGCAGGCAAAGATTGTTCATGTGCAGGAAGGTGTCCCTTCCTGCACATATACAATCAGTAATTCCAATTTGTAACTTCTATGTGTACTGCTAGTCTTCTTTTAATGATTGTTTATGCGCAGGAAGGGACACCATCCTGCACATGAACAATTACTAGTGGTGATTTGCTGTTTCTATGTGAGCTGCAGAATGCAGCCCACAGAAACAGCAAAAACAAGGAGAAATCAATAATTTCTCCTCGTTCGCTAGGTGGAGACCAAGTTTTTCCTGCTCTTATCTTTGGCGCTGTCTCCTATTTACACCATCCTTGTAAAGAGGGGGCAGCATCAAAAATCAATGGGTGGTGTGGCGGAAGGCCCACCACAACACCTATTGCCCTCCCCTTTCACACTAAGTGCTGCTTGAAAGGGGAATTTATTTACAAGGAGGCGTTATGCCACGGTAAGTGGCTTAACGCCGCCATGTAAATAAGGCAAAGGGCTTTTCGCCACCAGTGATGTTCTGGTGGCGATATGCTCTTGTAAATATGCCCCTAGTTCCACCAATCCAGTCACATTTGGGTTGTATGTAAAGCTATTGTCTCAATAACCTCGGACTATGTATCTTTGGCAAAAGATCCAGTACCAAATTTCCAAGAAGGTAAGTGCATGTAGGTAAGTATCAGTTTACTTTTTAAAGAAGATCAATACCCATATGCAATTTCCTTTTCTGTGCAATATTATGGACACACTATTCTGATAGAGTACCCATATTTTCAATGCACACTTTGACAGAAGTCAATAGCTTTTGAATGTCTGTAGGCAACTAGAATTCTTTATAAAAAAAAATACGATCTATAATGATGCTATTGCAATTTGATTACTAAGTATTTCTTCTTGGGGTCTATTCAAAGATCATATATTAATTGCCCATTCTTCCTCTTAGCTCTGACAGTATTCCATCGTTTATGAAACATTCCTTATTTGTAATCTGAATATTTGGCAATTGTTTCTGTAAGTGTGCCTCTTCTTTCACTTCTTGGTGATTGGGTGTTATGGCAGTAGTTGTCAACCCCATTAGTGCTTCTCATTCACATGTTTTTTTCATGTGGTTTGTTAATATAACCAACACCACATTGTTGGCAGGGGTATCTCATGTTTATTTGTTGTGTGTCAATAAAACAGTATTCAGATAACCTAGGTAACTGCAGGCACATTAGCAGTGTGTCACTTGTTTGAAGTTATGTGCTATACTGTAATCCCACACACAAATCACCACATTTGTCCAATATTAACATGGGCCCTTCTTGTCTTGGGAGCCCATAACTGCCAACTCCTAGTTAGTGATGTGCTTCTGCTTAGTGTTGGCGCGTTCACTTACAAAATGCAAAGGGATGATGCACTGGAGCCGCGTGACTCCCAAAGGACGGGGGCCATTCAAATACAAAAAAAAAATTTGTAGGAGAAAATTTAAAGTCAAGACCATAAAGGTTTATTTAAAATTGAAGAATCATTACACAAGGCAAACAATAGTTAATTACTCAGTATCAAATCAGCATCAATAATGCATTAATAAATCCAATTGTTAGAGGTAATAACATAAGGGGATTAGAAGTACCCAAAGAATAGTTCAGCAATGAAGTAGCATGAATCTACTCAGTTCTTAGGTCAAGGGAACCTAATCAACAAGAATCCCTCTGAGAAAAGAGATAAATAAGCAAGCAGTCTAAAGTGTAAAACCTTACTTCTAAAGCAAAGAAGACTCTAATTATATAGTCAGAAAACAGTCCAACATAGATGCTGCTGGGTATGAAAGCAGGGAAAAGAGAAGTGAAAAATAATGCACTCAGCATTGTGTGGAGTGGGCTCTAAGCGTCATATGTATTAAGCATTTTTGCGGTCGTAAACGGACGATTGGGCCATTTCCGACCACAAAAATGCTTTTACATATGTATGAAACACAAATTGTGAATCGGTAACACGTTACCGAATCGCAATGTGTGTTTGCAATTTGGTATTTGGAAGGGGCGTGTTTTGGGCGTCCCTTCTATATACCAAATCTGAATGGGATGTATGAATGTATGTATGAATTACGGTTGCAAAACATTCATATTTCACTGACTCCTTGAAGGAGGTGGTAACCCGTTCGCAACTGGGAAGGAGTCCCCAGGGGGGCCATTCCCCTTTGAAAATGGAAAAAGAATATTTTTAAATCTCTTAAAAAATGAATCTGCAAAGTTTCATTTTTTATTTTTAAATGCATCCCATTTTCCTCTTAGGAAAACGGTATGCATTTTTTAAAAAAAAGCTTTATTTAAAAGCAATCACAGACATGGTTGTCTGCTGACCTCAGCAGGCCACCATCTCTGTGATGGCGTAGATTACTAAGTGATAGCAACTTGCAACCTACCTTATATTATGCATGAGGTAGGCCTATTTCCGACCCATTAGGATTCGCTAATGAAATTTAAAAGAGTTTCATACATTAGGATTAGCGACTACCTAATCGTGATTCGGAGAGAATCACAATTAGGTATTCGCTACTTGAAATAATGATACATGTGGCCCATAGGGATGTAGTAATAAAGATGCATGGCACAAACCAATTAACATTGTAGAAATCGTACTACATGAAATGAGTTACTTTAGAAAACACCTTCATCATGAATAAATGTTAAACTCCATTTATCGTACAAACAAGGGACATTTTAGCCACTATTGAAGCAAACTAAACAATAACCCTTTTTAAATTGAACGAAATGCAGTTGCCATTAATATTGCACCATACAAGAATTTCTTGACATGGCGTCCTCCTGAGGCACACATAAATATATTTCATTCAATACAAGAAAGAAACACCATGAAATGAATCCCATTTCAACTATTTTATGAAAAGAGAGAAACATGCAGATGAGAAAGATGTTCATGCAATTTTGGAAGCCACATTTTCTTCAGCAACAAAATGGATGTCAGGCAAAGGCACAGCAAATACAATTTTGCGTGTAGTTAGGCCAACTATAATACACTTAATAAACACTATTTTCTTATTAATAAACACGCTTTATTAGTTGCAACACAAGCTTGCATCATAGTAAACCTCTCATGATTTACTTGCACTTTCAAACTCTTTAGTGATACCGCAGTAACAAATTGGCACTTACCTCATATTAATCCTTCATGGCCACATTGAAGGCCCATTCACTGGACTGTCCTCAAAGCTACACCATGTCCTCATAAATAGCACTCTCTGGGCCAGATATACGACCCTACCAGTTTGCAAGTTGCAAATTGCGTAATTTTACGACTCGCAATTTGCGACTCGCAAATAGGAATGTACAACAGTGTCTCAGACACTATTTGCGATTCTAAATGGGGTCGCAAATTGCCTCATTAATAGTCATGAGGCAGGTGCAATTTGCGAGCCAGTTAGGAATGGCTAGCACTCCCAGGGATAGTGGCCTGCTGCGGTCAGCAGACCACCATGCCTGTGACTGCATTTTAAATAAAGATTTTGTTTTTATACATGCAGCCCGCTTTCCTTAAAGGAAAACCTGATGCATTTAAAAAATAAAAATGAAACGTTTCTGTTTATGTTTTTTAAGAGCAGGCGCTGGTCTGTTTGACCACAGCCTGCTCTTAAAAAATTTTTTTGCATCCATTCCCAAAGGGGAAGGGTTCCCCTGGGGACCCCTTCCCATTTGCGAGTGGCTTACCACCTACTTGAAGTGGGTGGTAAACTGCGAGCAAAACAATTGTGCATTGAAGTGCAAGTCGCTTTTAGGAAGGGATGCCCTTGGCACACCCCTTTCTAATAGCGAGTCACAAAATAGGGTTTGCACATGGGGGCAGACCAATTTTGTGGTCGCAAACCGGACAATTTCACGTTTGCAACTGCAAAAAACGGTCATACCTCAGGCCCTCTGTATGTAACAGCCTTTAATGGCCATGCTTCACTCCGGGCCCGATTCACAGAACTAACTTAAGACAAAATCCTAAACTTACTACCATTTTGGTATTCACAGAAGGCACTTACTCATTTTGGTATTCACAGAAGGCATTTACTCATTTCGGTATTCACAGAAGGCATTTAGGAGTCCTAAAGTTAGGACTCCTAACTTTTGTGAATACCGAAATGAGTAAGTGCCTTCTGTGAATACCAAAATGGTAGTAAGTTTAGGATTTTGTCTTAAGTTAGTTCTGTGAATCGGGCCCAGAATATGCATGTCCTTCTCTCTGTTTGACCTTGCTTGCATGATACCTCAATTTGCAAAAACTTAATGTCATCAAGTTTATACTTTATTTGCGTTCCCCTTTCCCTTCAAGCACCTCACAGTGACCCTGCATGACTTAATTTTGTCTTTTCCCTAGTGTTGCAGGCCTCATCACCATCGCAGTAAATACTAACCTTAAAATATTTCTATTTTAGATGGAATTAGTGCAGTACATTAACAGACGTTTTATTCAGATGTAAAATCGGAACAGTAGCTACTGTGAAGTTGTGTCAATTATAGTTATCATTGATCAATTAAATTCCACCACCGGGGCAAAGCTTTAATACACATTATTGTCCGGAACGAGGTATTGCATATTGAGTTTTTCAGTATAAACCCTGCTCATCCTAGCAAGAAGATCCTCTTCTTGGCAGTTTTGTGTACACTTTAGGGTTCCCTTTTAGCTGAGTCCCTACCATTTAAAAGGGGGTGATGATGGTTGACTGTGGTGTCACGCAGACCCACATAAACACACAAAACTCTTCAAATTTTCATTCATCACAACACAGAATGGCATTTTTGGTGCCTCTGATGATATTTGAAGCTGTTGTGTGGTACCAGTTATTTGCTGACAGTATCATTTTTGAAGAAAGTGGTGTCTATGAAACCTAGTTCCCCTCCCTGTCTCGTTTAAAGGAAGCCGCCATTCAGCTGCTGCATTTGAGGGCAGCCTTGCATTTTTCTTTTCACAAAAGGCCATTCCAAGCTGGCCACTGTGGAAGAGCTTGCATTTCTGACACTTATCTAGAATTGCAACACTCATTGGCAAAGCCTTCAGGTGCCATAGCCATGACCGGGAAACAGCGTTTACAATGCTGTTCCTACCCAGCAGGTAGGTAACAACGTGGTCGTTACAACGACCGCGTTGTTACCATGCGTGCCTTTACAACGCAAGTCGTTTCTATGACTTGCGCTAGGTGGCATGCAACAACAGGAAATGTGTTGGATTTTAAATCCAACACATTCCCTGCCGTTGCGCTAACTGGAGTAGGAATAGTAATTTATACTATTCCTAAGTCCAGCTCGCCATCTAGTGCTAGTCGTAGAAACGACTTGCGTTGTAAAGGCACGCGTGGTAACAACGCGGTCGTTGTAACGACCGCATTGTTACCTACCGCGATGAATTATGTGGCATTGTAACGTCACATATTCCCGTTACCATTTGGCTTGGCTAATGCTTGTTTGAAGTGGGTATGCCTTTGCAACTAAAACGTTCTTTCCGTATTTTTTTTACATTATCCTTCCTAAAACACTGATCAAACCTGATCCATTTTTTAGATCACCAGATCTCTTCTCATTGATCATCTTTACCTTCACCCTTCCGGCCACCTGGTGCTTTGAGGTGGACCTAAAATATCATAAATCATTTAAATAAGCCATGGTGACATTGATGGTGGTACAGTGACAAAGGGCCCTGAAAGAAGGTCACCACCAAGGGGAGGCTGACACAGAAGCACTGACAAACGAACACTACCACTAAGATAAAGACATGTGGACATGTGCAAATCAACGCTGACACTAGTACTGATATGGAAAGAATGACACTGGGAAACTGGCTACAGAAGAATACTGACATTCAGATGGTGACACTATGACACAATACCAGCATTGTGAAACAACACAGGGACACTGACACTGGGACAATGACTGGGGCACAGCACTAGTGTATTGACATGTGGATCCTGTGACACAGGAACTCTGGCATGGAGACACTGCCAATACCTGGTGCTTTGAGGTGGACCTAAAATATCATAAATCATTTAAATAAGCAAAGACATTAAGGCTAGTACATTGACACAAGAGGAAAACACTAACACTAGGAAATTTACAGAGGGGTAGCAAGAATGATACAAGGGCAGCGGCAAAGGGACACCAAAACTGTTGCTGGCACGCTGCAGCGGGAGCACTAACACTGGCATGGTGACATTGATGGTGGTACAGTGACAAAGGGCCCCTGAAAGAAGGTCACCACCAAGGGGAGGCTGACACAGAAGCACTGACAAACGAACACTACCACTAAGATAAAGACATGTGGACATGTGCAAATCAACGCTGACACTAGTACTGATATGGAAAGAATGCCACTGGGAAACTGGCTACAGAAGGATACTGACATTCAGATGGTGACACTATGACACAATACCAGCATTGTGAAACAACACAGGGACACTGACACTGGGACAATGACTGGGGCACAGCACTAGTGTATTGACATGTGGATCCTGTGACACAGGAACTCTGGCATGGAGACACTGCCAATGCCACTTTCAGACAGACACTAGAAAACTGACCCATGTGCACCAACAGTGACATCAGGATGTTGGCACGAGGATAATGGCACTGGAACATTGACACTAGGACACTGACCCTGGGGCACCAGCACAGTCGCTAGAACAATGGCACGTCAGCAGCACCAGTAATGATATTATGAAACCGAAAAAAAGGCACTGACCCTGGGACACTTCCACTGGAAAAGAGGTACTGGACATTCACAAAGAAGCATCAACATTGACATGAGGAGAGGGACTTAAGGACAGTGACAGTGGAACGCTGAGAGAGGCATGAACACTGATGTTGGAACAATGAGATGGAGCAAACAGAAGGAGATGATGGTCAGAGCCCTGAAACTTTTCAGACACTAACCCCCAGTCACAGATCTGGGTTGAATCCATCATCGTTCTTTAGCTCACTTCGCCACCCCAGTTCAGACCCAGCCATATGCAAATCAGCCTTGACCCTGTTCCTCATGGGAACAGTCCAGCCTGAACTGCCAAGCCAGGTCTTCCCTGGACCGGAAGCAAGCATCTTGGGACCGGTTTCAACAATTATATCAAGCATTGTAATTGGGAGATTGACACAAGAACATTAAGATGAAGACACTAAGAAACCAGTGCTTGGACACAACACCAGGGCAGTGGTACATCAGAGGGACACTAACACAAGGCACTGACTGGGAAGATAAAACAATAGCTAAAAACCACAAAGACATAAAGGCAGCGAACATCATCAGAAATCAGAATAATTGTGATTCCCAAATTAACAGCACAATCAAGAGAGAAATGTACTGACCCTCATGAGGAACAGGAAAAGCCTCTAAATACAATAGTCAGTATCACAAAGGAGACCTACAGTATCTCTAGTACCAAGGAGAACGTTTCTGGCTCCCCCCCAAAACCAGAGGCTTTTACACACATTTCCAACATTAATAATGAACAAAAAAAGCAAGCTCACATTGGTATGACTAGCGATAACACATTTTAGACAAATCAGAGAATGGCACATAATTATAATGCACAAAGAACGAATCCATTTTTACAGACGTCTGCAGCAGCTTCTACACTGCTGCTGTCTGGAGATGGACAACACATTATGTTACATCAGTTGAACAATAGCCCATACACCTGTTTTTCCACCAAGCCCACAACAGGAGGCTATAGTGGAAGAACCTTGGAATTGTTACTTTCAAAAAACGAAGAAAGTTTCAAATAAATAGTCACTTCACAGTGTTTTGTGCTCTATGAAGACTGCAGAGACTATGCAAAGAGAAGGCACGCAGAAGAACATTGGTTGGTAGTGTAGTGTAGTTCTTATTTCCCTTATAGGCTCTGCGCATTGGAATAATATACACTATAGTTTTTGCATGGGACTAAGGTCAGAATGCTCCTATCGAGTACATTAAACTTAATTACTTGTGTGTGCCAGCTAACTCAGAGGTCACTAGAAACTTCTTGAATGAACAAGAAGGGATTAGTTTCTGTCAACCGCATAAACATGACAACTTTGTTTCCCCTAGAATCATAACGCGTCTCAGAATCGTGGAAACAATAGATAACTGTTTCACTCAGTCAATCGTGCATGCTTAGTTTCTCCAGAGTTACACAGAAATAGATAGACAGGCGTTTCAATAAAAGGATTTATTGAAAAGATATGAGTTATTACAATCATTAGACAGTGAGCAAGATATAATACGCACAGCGTAAGCAGTAAGAAGAAATAATACTGCAATAGCATTGTCTTTTAGCTATGACATATATTCATATATACATACATAAATAACACGGGCTAAAAAGTGAATACTCGTCTGATGCTTCTAAATAGTCCTACCCCGGTGTACCTAACCTAAGTGTAGTGCGAGGTAAAAAGTAGGTGCTGTTTTATATAGTATGGTATATACTAAGTTTAGTATGCCAAGAGTCCCTCTAGGTTCTAGTCAGCTCCATACCTTAGAATGAGAGAGGTGGGAATCTCTTTCCGGGTCTCAAACACTAACACCCCGCGAAGGGAGTCAGAACACTGGAAGCTGGATTCTCTGCGAGCAGGGATGACAGCGTCTGGTCAGTGCGTTGCGTCAGGCTGGGATATGGTCTCTTCCGTAGTTGCCGTGGCGAACCGTGCAGTCAAGTCGTGCTGAGTCGTGCCGTGGTTTGCCAGGGTAAGGGAAGGTATATTTATACCTGGAAGGTGCTTAGGAATGCTAGCATTGACGTAAAGTCGGGCAGAGAAAGACGTCATGGATGAACCCCTAAGGAATAGTAGTTCATGCATAATAGATGAGTTTGTGGAGAAATCAATCATTTTAGCTAGGGAAAGTCCCGTTCAGCTTAAGGGTCTGGTTTCTAAGAACTCATTGTTACGTGGGATGAACGGATGTAGGTGACCATGCCTATTTGGATTGCATGACTAATGCCTAAATAAGGACTGGGATTCTTATGCCTAAATAAGGGCAATACGAATTGTGCCTACATAAGGACATGATTCAGGGAAACCTATATACGGGTATCTAAATCGAAACACAATAGTAGGTGAAATGAGCAGGAGCAGTTTGGAACAGAACATCAAAACAACAACCATTTTAATGAAAATGGTGTTGCAAGAAAAATGTACCACAACTAAAACACTTTATGAAACACACTTCTAAATGCTTCATTTGAAGTGCAATATTATTATTACGACTATAATTCACCATACACTCATTAATACTCAAAATAATTTGTCACCCAAAATTACACATTTAGTAAAAAACATCCACACTGTCACTGGGGCACAGCCATATATGCTGGGAGACACTGACATTGGGACAGTTAAGAACAATTAAACTTGAATGGGGACAGTGACTTTGGAATGGTGACATCGAAATGGGAAATTGGCACTGAGGTACAGACACAATAACACTTAAACTGGCAAGCAGACACACATGAACATGGGGACACTGGCATAAAAATGCGATTCAGCACTGACACTGCAACACTTACCCTGGTACAGGTGATACAGGGTCACAAGGTCACAGGCAGAGTCTCTGAAACCTACACAGGGTCACTGCGACTAAAAATACAGGGACACGAATGGCCAAGGCCTCAGACTGGGAGACCATGAAACCTAAAAAGAAGCGAGTCCATGGATCCAACTAAAAAACAATGGGCCATATTCTCAAGGAGCTATCGGCACCTTAACACAGCCAAATATGGGATAAACTTACCACCCCATTTACACGCTGGTGCAAACAGCCCATATCATCACTTTTCCGGTGATAGCAGCCGCAAAAAACATCTCCAAGGATGACTCCGGCAACTATCGCTGATGAGATGCAGAGTAGGCATTCCAGAGCAAAAAGCCGCGACAACACCACTCCACAACCTTCTCAACGACCAGCCACATCGGCGATAAGATCACAAAACATGCGATAAGGCACATTAGCACCATGAAACGAACACCTGCTCCGGCCTGGTGCAATGTCAGGCTACAACCTGCACCACAAAAGGAAGCCCAGCCCAGAGCCACACCTGAAGAACAACAGATGCCATGGAGCCACAGAACATGCATCCCAGTGCCCCAAGAGGGCAACAATACCCACCGTCGTCACCCCCTGGACCCCACCTCCCCCCCGGGGCTCCCCTTCGGGCACCCCCCTCCCACCCCCAGACAAAGATATGTCACATCAACCACACGAAACCATATACCAAATAACCCGCATGATGTCGCCCAATCACATCTGGTGACATGCATGTGTCGTCACAAAAATGAGCATCACACATTCACCATCGAAGCAACAAATTAAAATGTATTAAAATAAACACAAAACAGAAATGAAGACACATGTCGGCTCCCCTCGGGACAATCCATAGGTCACAGCCTTCAAGACAAAAACCATGATGAGAAGGTGTGTCCTGCGCACCTCAAGGGACTGAGAGGGAGCGAAGGAGAGAGAGAAAGAGAGAGATAGATGGACAGAGAGGGGGAGCGAGAGAAAGCCGACAGAGAGGGGGAGCGAGAGATAGACGGACAGAGAGGGGTAGAGAGAGATAGACGGACAGAGTGGGGGAGAGAGAGACAGAGAAAAGAAGAGATGGACAGGGAGAGAGAGGGCCTACACTGCGCACCCAGGCCACACTGCTCACCTGCTGCCACCGGTGTGTCTCCAACCGCATGCCGGTATGTAGTGCAGTCCACCAGGTCCCACTTCTGAGACAAAACCTGTCATCTGAAACAGAGTCCAGATACCTGAATGGCGAAGTACATGTAATTGCACACAACACCATCGCCTAACCGCCCCTCCGCACCCAGGCAGATGCACCCGAGCCCCTCTCGCCACCCAGCAGTGCAGGCCTGCCCCTGCGCACACAGGCCGCACTGCTCACCTTCCGCCACCGGATGTAGAAAAAAGGGCCCACCATGTGCCGCTGCACGCCACAAGCCCGGGGCTCGCAGGCATGGCACCCTACACATCATGCAGCCCCGCTCCGCAGGCCACCAGGTCTCACATTTGGTGCTGGGTCTTTATTACTCCATGGCAGAGGACATAACAGTGCACCCGACATCATCGCAGGCTGCTCAACCGCTCAGCCTCAGAGGTGCCACTAACTCTGTGATCCCTGAGGTGCCGCCACATGGCGGTAGGCCCGCGCTGCCCGCTGGCTCAGGCCTACACTGCGGTCCAGCAGAGCACACAAAACCTGAGTCATCCGGACCTGCACACCCGCTCAGCACTTAAGGTGTCCCTACCTCAGTGAACCGAAAGTCACCGTCCTGTGGCGGTGTGCCTGTGCCGGCCACAGTGTATCTGGTGCCCTCAAGTCTGTGCCCCGCTAGTCATTGACCCTCTATAATTGGGTATCGTGGTGCGGACACCATCATGTCCCCTCCGGGCCTGCGGAGTGTGATGTCGCAGGCCCCTGGGCCCCCATGCCTACCTGCACACCACGCGGATACTCCCCGGGAGAGGTTGAAAATAGCGTTGTGCAAGTGCGCCCGGCCTGTTTTATTTGCATGATCACATGTGCGGTGACGCGTTTGCTGGAAGGGTGTGGTGTGGGTGTAAACCAGCCGTGAGGGACTGGCCGTGGCATGCTGACAACTAGACCTGTTTGCAGCAGATTACTACAGGGGAGTCCGGGCACATGTTTCATTGTTGTTGTCTCCCTGGAGCGTAAGCGTAGTGGGCTGGCCTGACGTATGCCAGTACAGCGTAAGGGTTTGAACAATCACCCCGGGGCTCTGTGCATGGTTCTGTATGGACACAAATAAACACAAAAGACTCTGCTGTACCTATATGTTTTGATATCTCGCAATAAAGTCGATTATTGAAAAAGACCACTCTTGCTAGACCATGCCGTTAAATTATAATGCGAATCTGATAATCACATTGATATTTTGTCTTTTCTTTATTTACAAATTAATTGAAACAAATCATAAATGTATCCATCATGTATTGAGAAAAGAGGTTCAAATAGCATGAAAACATCAGAAACCTGCTAAAGCATAATTCCCATGGACAATCTAGGACACAAAACATTCAAACACTTTCTCTTTCATTCAAAACCATTCAAACCAAGAAAACACATTAAACGAACATACATCCTAAAATCTGGAAAGTCATAATTCAGATGCCCAAAAGTAACTGGCATATCTCGTTTAAATCCCTAAAAAAACGAAGAATAATAATATGCTGTTGATAATGATTTATAGTCAAAGTCTATAGAACTGACATCAATATATTGAAATGTTAGATAAACATGTTAATTCGAGACGCCACTAGAGGGAGATGTTGATCTGAATCTTTAATGCAATAGTTCGACTATCTCTTTGGAGAGCATTTCCAAACAGTGATAAAAGAGAATTTCATAAATCGAAGTTTCTACAAATCAGCTCTGATCCGGTGACGAAAAGGCTCCAAGTATTAAGCTGGTCTAATGGTTGGTAATACGATCCTAAAGGTCGTTAGAGTTGCTTAATGCCAAAATGGAGAAACACCTCTTCTTCCGACTGGTCTTTCCCTGATGCAAGGAACCTTGGGAACAAAAGAAAATATTATCACTGCCTGGCTCATTCGACAAGCTTGTTTCAGCTTACTAACACGGCCCATTAACATTCTTCTTTCTGCTTACGGTCCCATGGACATCGGACGCAAATAAGTTCACGCCCTGAAGAAGGTGGTACCCCGGGGAAAGGGGGTGTTACACCGAAACGCGCGTCGGCGTCTCGAATTAACATGTTTATCTAACATTTCAATATATTGATGTCAGTTCTATAGACTTTGACTATAAATCATTATCAACAGCATATTATTATTCTTCGTTTTTTTAGGGATTTAAACGAGATATGCCAGTTACTTTTGGGCATCTGAATTATGACTTTCCAGATTTTAGGATGTATGTTCGTTTAATGTGTTTTCTTGGTTTGAATGGTTTTGAATGAAAGAGAAAGTGTTTGAATGTTTTGTGTCCTAGATTGTCCATGGGAATTATGCTTTAGCAGGTTTCTGATGTTTTCATGCTATTTGAACCTCTTTTCTCAATACATGATGGATACATTTATGATTTGTTTCAATTAATTTGTAAATAAAGAAAAGACAAAATATCAATGTGATTATCAGATTCGCATTATAATTTAACAGCATGGTCTAGCAAGAGTGGTCTTTTTCAATAATCGACTTTATTGCGAGATATCAAAACATATAGGTACAGCAGAGTCTTTTGTGTGTATTTGTGATTTATCCCCTGCTGCTCTACCTTTATTCATATAGGGGTTTCCCTTTTCGTCATGGTTCTGTATGGGGCTGGACAAGGGAGTTACAAATGTGTGTGTCGCTGTTGTTGCATCGGCGCCACACGGACGGCAATCGGCACTGTGTCACCCTGTGACCCAAGTCCAACGACATGAGATACATGGATGTAAGAGAAATTCACTGACCCCAAATTTTCCGTACTACCACACTTGAAAGACCATACAGATGACACATCTGTGTGATTCGGAATGTTTAATGCACATTCAGTGGGGTGTTGCTTCTGAAGCAGTACAGAGCCATGCAAACCACAGATTCAAATGTTTGCCCGTGGAGGGCCAGCCAGAGTCATTCAGGGAATGACAGGTACAAAGGAACTGGAAGAGTTCAGTCTGCAGTCTGATAGCTGGGTCATTAGCGATCAAACTGAATACGGCAGTCCATGTCGAGGTCCAAGGTGAGTGTCGCAGAGTGTATCGGGGGACAGTGGAACGTGATGATGCAGAGGGCAGAACCAAGCTGAAACCGGCCATGAGGCGGAGATGAATGCTACTGCGTCCTTCTTAAGACAAAGCCGGATTCATCCACATCTTCGTTTTCTGCTGTCTCATGTGCCTCACGTGTGGGTGATGCTGGCCTCTCTCCAGCACTGTGTGGCACTGGCACCTCAGGGGCCGCAGGTGGAATGTCTGCCGCACTGTGTGGCACTGACACTTCAGGGGGCGGAGATGTGGATGTAGTGGTAGCAGCAGCATGCATCTGCGTCAGGCCTTGTGACAGCAATGCCATGAGGATGGTTTTGAGGTCATTGTGGAACCCAGCTACCTCTTGCCGGTTTGCAGCCGTGTCATCTACTCTTTCCGCATTGGCCCACTCCATGTTCTCCATGAGCCTCCGCATAAGTCCCAACTCCTGTGCGAGCTCGCTGGAGCCACTCTGTCTAGACAGTCGTTCTTGTCTCACAGTCAGGACTCTAGCGATGTCAGCCATAGTTTGTTGGAGAGCATGGAGCAGAGTGTGGGTGTCCGTTAGGGACTGTGAGTGGTCCCTGATGGAACTTAGACACCCACGTATGGCATCTAGTTTGTCTGCCATGCGGTTGAAGCCCACCCGCACCTGTTCAGCCAGCTGCTCCTGGCATCCCAACACACGGCGTTGGAAGGCCATGTATTCTTCATGGGGGTCCTGGGAGGCAGCCGTGGTGGTGGGTGCTGCCTGCAGTGTGGTCTGTGCAGGAGATGGGTTCTCCTCGTTGCCGCTGGCCTGCCCTGCTCCTGGAAGTGTGCTGTTGAGACTGTCAATGAACTCTCGGAGGGCGTCGGAGTCAAAGGTGTCACGGTCCTCTTCGTCATCAGAGAAGAGAGGTTGGGACTGCTCTGCAGGAGGTGATGATTGTCCCTGTGCAATGTGAAGGGGAGATTCAGTTTAACAATGTGTTCACATGTGTGTTGTCGCATTGTACATGTTTACATACAGACTGCATGACTATGTACATTGTTGCTGTTTCGGGGGGCTGCCCATTTGCTGCGGGACAGTGGACATTTCGACAACATCATGGCTGTGTGTTTGTACTTGTACATTTTCAACTAACATTTCCCTGCAATGCCACTTGTGATTGGCCAGTATCTACACCCAGTCGGCACCAGTTGTGTCCTCTGTTCTGTGATGAACGTGTTGTGGTTTGTGCCACTTCATTGTCGATGTTGATGTGCTGTGCACGTGTAGTGTGTGTGCCCCATTTTGGGGGAATTGCCCCTGCAGCTCTGATTTGGCTGCCCCTTATCCCTTGCATGCGGTGTAAGTCTGACTTCTGTGCTCATACAGTGCTGATATGTTGCTTACTTGGGTACATAGTTCTCTTTGTGGGAGTTTGGGTTTGGGGCATGATTTGTCCGCAGTTGTGCCCTACTTACTTATGCATGTGTGCCATTGCGCCCATCTCTCCCCGTCCACCCACTCCGCGGTCGTTACTCACCCTTGTGCTGTTGTGTCCGGTCCTGTTGAGCAGTGTCCAGTCCCCCAACTCCTGCCACTGTCATCCCACTGAGAACTGTGGACACCAATTCTTCTATGTCGTCCAGCTCGTCCTGTGGCGCAGGACTGCCACCTCCAGTCTGCATTGCTGCCTTCTGGTTGTTGGCGAGTTTCAGCTTGGTTTTGCGCTTGACTTCATTCCAGCGCCTCTTGACCTTGTCCATTGTCCTCTTCAGCACTCCGACTGCATTCACCTTGTCCACGATGGCCTGCCATAGTCCATTTTTTGTTGCCAATGACACAGTGGAGGTGACGAACAGTTGTTGATGGTGTTCGACCACCTCCATTATCAGGATCCTGTTCTCCTGCGGACTGAAGAACTTTTTCCTACTCTTCTAGTTCGTGCCCTTCCCTGACCCGAGGTCCCAGGCAGGTCTTCCGGGGTGCTTGTGGGGTTCTGGTTCTCCTCCGTACTTGCTCCGGCAACACCCATTGTGCTTGGCTGTTGTTTGGCATTTGTTTGTCAGTTTTTTTCTGATTTTATGGTGATTGTTCCCACCTGACGCATTTAAATTGGAGGCCTGTAGCTGGTTTTCGCTGATTTTTGTATCGCAATTGGCCTCATCGCAGCTTTTTTGCGTTTGCGTTTCGCATTTTTGCGGCATGGCATTGATTTTAACGCGGCCATTTGGCGCATTATCTGGTGACTATCGCATGATACCGATGTGTTGTGAATACTTGGTTAACACGGCGTAAATTTTACGTGATAGACTGCGATGTTGTAGGTTGCATTAAGTAACTTTTGCGATGGTTATCAAATGTTCTTGAGAATATGTCCCAATGTTGTTTAACAGGCCTTGGCACCAAAATCGCATAACATTATAAAATGGTGCTTATCAACATACTTTGTTCTTGAGATAATAAGACAGCCTATCAGCTTCCACAAACATTGACTTCGTCAGCTCTGTCTAAAATAACCATCCAAAATAACCCCCAATCCCTGCACCAACCACTGTAAATTCCCAAAGCACATTTACATGCTTTCTGCTTTCAATTAATCAATCAATGTACTTTATTCGATTTTAGAAATAAAATCATTTAAGGCACAATAAATTACATTAGATACACAATAGCAGCAATACAGACTTAAAAAAAGTCACAGTTGATCCTGCTTCAATACTCCAGAAAGAAACCATGATAAAAAATAACATACTGTCAGTGTTGATAAAAACTGTAAGAATAATAATTCTGGTCTTACTTGGTAAGTCAGTAAGTAATATGTTATTATATGCTTAGTTAATAAAAACCATTGCATAAAATTGCTTGTTAAAAAAAGTATAACTGGTTAAAAAACACATTATTATCTCGTTATTATCTCATTCACATAAGATCCTA
Source organism: Triturus cristatus (assembly GCF_964204655.1). Classification (NCBI taxonomy): domain Eukaryota; kingdom Metazoa; phylum Chordata; class Amphibia; order Caudata; family Salamandridae; genus Triturus; species Triturus cristatus. The sequence goes on along the minus strand of NC_140592.1, from coordinate 288,852,895 downwards.
TCAGGTAAAGTCACATTTAGCAATTCTATATACCTATGAACACAATCTCAGTGAGCATTGTTCTTCCCATGAGCATAATTTGTTTTAAATCAAGTTATTGTAGATAAGAAGATTAAGCACTTGTGGCCATCGGTTTAAAATATTGAAAACCAGATAATACTTTCCCAGTTTGGACGCTCTTAAAACCTTAAAATCCTTGATCTAAGTTTTAAAAAAAAACTTTATTAATGAGATGTCTGTGGTCTTTAGAGATGCTCAGAAGGTTACAGATCGCTGTCCTTTAAAGTGATATTATAAGCCGGGGAAATAGGCTGTTGCTTATCAGGGAAAAGAGCGGCTTGACGGTGGTCGTTAGCTTTTGTTCCTTCTCCGCCGTCCTTAGTTTTATTCCAGCCACGTCCAAGAAACGAACCAGACAGCAGGCCAGCCGGATGTCCTCTCCCTCAAAACAGGCATTCACTGCCTGTCTACACAATCTTATCTGTAATCTTTTCAGGACAAGCTTTAGCATGGATCTTCTTTCCCTGTCTAAACCTTTACATGTACACAGAATGTGTAGGATGTCTTCCTTTATCTCGGCACACAATCTGCACGATGTTATTGATTGTGGCCGTTTCCATGGGGGTAAATGTGACAGTGTTGGTAGAATGCCCATCCTCAGGTGCAGAAATCTTTCCTTTTTGGCCCTAGTAAACCCAGCGCCCAGATAGGGTTGTGGGAAACAACTGTTATAGCTCTGGATCACGAACCATCCATGTGCCCTTTCTGAGAGGGAAGCTTTACCCTTGAGAATGGACAAGATTTTTACTGTTCTGTTAACAAGCGACTTAAAGGTTTTATGGGCCCCAATTGTGCCCCAGTGGGCTTTTAAGGCCACGCTGTTAATGGAGTCTTTTAGATAAGTCATAGCTGCACTTTCTTTTTTCCGATTAAGTTCATTCCATAAAAATTTGTTTAATGACACTGGCTCTGCTCCCTTTATTTTGTGCCAGCATTTCAAATTCTTGAGATAGGTAACAATGGTCTAAAGTGGCCCTAGGGGTCCTAAGGAAGGCTGTTGCCTGAAGCAACTTGAGATAGGGTTAAGTCAGGATACACCAATTAAAACGGTTGTTATTACATTACCCTAGATTCCGAGTGCTCACTTTTAAGTCCTGATGATGATCTCAACTAGTTGAGATCGAAACATCATCGACCAGCTTACAACAAAAAACTTCCCTAAATTGTGTGAATTTACCTATGGAGTTTTTACAATGTTGTCAATGCAACGTTTTCTTTTAATTTCACTATCACCTTGTCACCACGCACAATACACTTGTTTGTTGAGCACCGGAACTAGCATATCATTTATGATATATCATTTATGAAGCTAATAAATGTTATATTGCATCTATCGTGTTTCCAAGCATCTGTTGCATAACACTTGACCACCATTTTAGTTGGTGTATCCTGACTTCACCCTATCTCAAGTTGCTTCAGGCAACAGCCTTCCTTAGGACCCCTAAGGCCACTTTAGACCATTGTTACCTATCTCAAGCATTCACTACCCCAGGTCTTAATATTGGGCTGCCCTTTTTCCTCATACATAGCATTTCAAATATACCCCCTTACGTGCTATCTGTTGTTTCAGTAGGCAAACTCTAGCCTGATTTGGGCTGGTGATGTATACCATGGGAGAATAAAAATGATTCTGATTGCCTTTGTTACAGTTTTGCTCGGATTACCTGCAGTAAGGGGGTGAAGCTCGGGCCACTTATTTTTTGTTTAATATTTTTTAATGCGACTTCTATCAGAGTTCCTTTGCCTTTTATTGATTCTTTTTGCAGAAGGAACGTGCCTTTATTGTCTAAAATTACACTCAAGTATTTAAATTCATCTACAATATCGAGTTTCATTCTTTCCAACTTCCATTGAGAGTAGTGTGATTTATTTTTTTAGTGTAAGACCATCACTTTAGTTTTGCCCAAGTTTATGCATAGTCCATTATTGCTGGAAAAATTACTCGTGGTGTTTAACAGGTTTTGTAGACCAATTGGGGTACGGCTAATCAGAACAAAATCATCTGCATAGAGTAAGTTCGAGAGAGGGAAACCTCCGAAGTTCAGGCGTGATGATTGCATTCGTCCGATTCTGGCGAGAGGTCTGCCATAAACAGGTTGAACAAGATCGGCGCCAGCACGCACCCCTGCTTCAGCCCCTTGGTTGTCAGGATTCTCTGTGATATACTTTCTCCGGCGCCTAGCTTAATTTGTATCCAAGTGTCGCTATGAAGTAAGATCAGCTGATTCAAAAGTATGGTATTAATTTTCACTTTGGAGAGTTTTAACCAGAGTTTATTCCTATTGATTGGTTATTTCCCTAAACGTCTTTTTTCCTATCCTTACAACTATGACCATCCCTCTTCAGTTACCCCTCTTGGTTCGGCAGGTTGAGTATTAGCGCTGGGACGCCCCCGGGTAGCTACGCGCTTTATAAATCCTAAAATAAAAATATATAAAATAAATTGATGCTGTCAATTGCATCCGAATAATCTATGAAGCAGACATTTAGCGTTTTTTTATATGTTTAGTAGCATCTATTAAAAGTGATAGTGCCAGTATGTTTGTTGATGTGTCCATACTTTTCTGGAAGCCTGATTGATTAATTGGAATTGATGCCATTTCTGATGCCCATTCTGTAAGTTCTTCCAACAGCAATCCTGCATAATATTTGGCGTCATTATCAATTAATGCAACCAGTCTATAGTTTTTGCATTGTTTTTACTGCCTTTCTTGTATATCGGAGAGATAATAGACCCCATCCAAGAGTCTGGTATTTTTTCTGACTCTATAATGTGCGAGAAGAGTGGCAGGAGTTCAGCTGTCCAATAGTCCGGGTCTCGCATGTATAGAATCCATGGTATACCACTGGGGCCCGGTGCGCCCTCAGCTCTTTCCTTGGAGATTCTGATCATAATCTGTTTTGTCGTGAATCCATGGTTAGCCTCATCGTCTTGCTTTACTTGGCCTAAGCCGGCTCTACTGTGCTCCAGAGCTTCCCGTGTATTGTTTGTTTGCCCACTATTTTTTTAAGTTTCAAAAGAATTTTATTGAAGGTATAGAGGTGTCAATATATAATACATAAGATTACTCATAAATCAAAACATCACACATTTACTCCAGCATTAATACAGGAATAGGATTAATAAATAGAAACAGTAATGATGAAAGGACAAGGATTAATATAATAAATATTTAGGCAGAAATTTGAGGAACATCTGGGGAGTTCATGGGGGTTTAATTACTTCTTGTTGGGAAGGGTGTAATGGAAGGGTTTTCTTGGCGCACGTATCAAAAAACATTATAACAGGTGACCATAAGTGAATACGCTTCGTAGCCATGTGTATAGGATAGTTGAGGAAAGTGTCCAATCTATGATTGTGGCAAATATCGTACCACCAGGCTTTGTAAGAAAATTTTGAGAAGTCTTTCCAATTCCTTGTTATTTGCTGAAAAGCAACCGCTATTAATAGATCAATAATTTTGACATTGAATGTATGCTTGCTCCAGATTGGTGAGAGACTTCCTAAAAAGATATTAATAACAGAAAAGGAAATGCTAGTACCAAAAATTGAATTAATTTGAGACCATACGCGCTTCCAGAAATTATGCACTAGTGGACATGAAAATAACATATGGAACAAGTCAGCGCTTGGAGATTTGCAATTCCAGCAAGTATCTGGTACATTGGGGAATCTTTTATTCAAAGTATTCGGGGATAATAAAAGCCTGTTATATATGTAAAACAGTGTTTGCGTTAAACTAGCTGCTCTTGAAGATTTACGCATCTTAGTGCAGATATTGCTCCATGTGGAATGAGACCAAGATGTGTTAAAATCTTCTTCCCAGGCTGTCTCTATCTTCAATTTTTGCCTACTTTTATCAGGAGATTGCAGAAAATTGTAAATAGTAGATGCTTTAGGTGAAGTACGTAGTAAAGTGGATAAATCTGTAGATGAATCGCAGGTATGAGTCATGGAGGATGTGCAATCTAATTGAGTGCATGTGTCGAGTACAGCTTTCCTAAGAATGTAGTATTTGGAAAGAAATGAGGTGGACAAATCATATAATTGCCTAAGTGAAGAAAAATAAATGAATTCTGAATTCGAGAATAATTGGTGAATCCATATTAAACCTTTTTGTCTCCAAGTTTTCCAATAAAAGTGTTTATTGCGTATTAACAAAGTCTTATTGGGCCATATGGTTGAGTCAAGGAAAGAATCAAGAGTTTTGTGTGTTGAGGGGTAAAGCGGGTCAAGGAGTTTGGAAGTGAGCTTAAGTAGAGGAGTGGAAAGGGTTTGAGGTTCACGGGAAAAGGGTTGGTATTCTTGAAAAGAAAAAAGAGATAAAAACGAGTTTTCAACTAATGTCCATAAAGGATACTCTGCTGTAGAATCCAATATGAGGCTTGGCGTAACAGAAAGGCTTTTTGATAAGTGGAAAATTGGGAAAGTTAACTCCCCCTTCGGCTTTAGGACGGATTAGTTTGGAAACAGACATACGGGGTTTCTTATTACACCATAGAAAGGAGGAAAGTATGGAGTTAACAGATTTAAATAATTTAGTAGATATAGGAACTGGAATATTGGAAACTGTGTATAATACTATGGGGGAAAGCATCACCTTTATAGTATCAAGGCGACCCCACCAGGATAGAGAGAGGGGATGCCATTTAGTTGTAAACTCCGAAATTTTCTGAATGCACTTATTCATGCATAACGTCACTGTAGCTGGAATTGTAGGCGTGAAGTGTAATCCTAAGTATTTAATATGATTGGACTTCCATATGAAGTTAGCTGACGTGAAGTCTGCTTTAAAAGTGTACTTAGTCAGGGGTAGAATCTCGCATTTATCACTGTTTAGTTTGTACCCAGAGATTAAGGAAAAGGATTAAACCTCTGCTAAGGAGGTGGGAATCGAATCACTAGGGTTTGAGATAAAAAGCAAAATGTCATCGGCGTATGCCGCCAGTTTAACATGAGATGTAGGTGTTTCGAAACCATGTATAAGTGCATTTTGATGAATTTTTTAAACAAAAGGTTCAAGGGCCAGATTAAAGAGAAAAGGGGATAAAGGGCATCCACTCCTCTACCAAGATCAAAAAATGACGATATTAGACCATTGGCGCCCACAGCAGCACGCGGATTAGAATATAATAGGGAAATAAGGGATATAAATTTAGGAACAAAACCAAACCATTTAAGGGTATAAAATAGATAACGCCACTCAACTCTATCAAACGCTTTTTCCGCGTCTAGTGCTATTGCTGCAAGGGAGTGTTTTAAATGTGAAGCTTTAGATAAGATATTGAAGAAGAGTCGTGTATTGTCTGTGATTACTCGCCCCTTAACCAAGCCAGATTGTTCCTTTCCTAATAAACTTGGTAGGTGGGAATCTAAAAGAAGGGCCAGTGCTTAGGAAAACCTTTTATAATCTATATTAACAAGAGCTATAGGTCTTTAATTTTTACAATACTTTGGGTCTTTGCCTTCTTTGGGTATGAGACAAATGTACGCTTCTGAAAAGGAGCCAGCGGATTTTTCCAGGGAGCAAAAAGAACCAATCAGGAGATGCAATTTGGGTAATGATAATTTGGAAAAATGAAGAAAGAATTCGACAGTAAAGCCATCTGGTCCAGGTGCTTTATCTTTTTTGAGGTGTTGGAGAGCATCTAAAAGTTCCTGGTGTGTTATGTCAGATTCCAGGGGTGACAGATCAGGGGAAGTCTGCTGAGGTTTTTGTATAGTGGAGAAAAAGTGTGACAACATGAAGTCTGTGGGGCTTGTTTCCGAGGAGTACAATGACTTGTAAAAAGAGGAACATTTGTTCAGAATTTCTTCATCCTTGAATTTTAAAAGAGATTGTTCATCATAAATAGACTCAATGTTTAACTTATTGTTCCTAGTTTTCAAATAATTAGCCAAAATTTTCCCTGCTTTGTTTTTACCACTGTAAAATTTCACGCTAGATTTCAGCAAATATAATGAGGCATTATCTGTTGATTCTTTGTTAAACTGCAATTTTTTTTTATAAGAAGATTTAAAACATCTTTTGAATTAGATGTATCAAAAGAATTCTCCAGTCTCTTGATATCTTGGAAAAGAGTTTGAATGCGTTTGCGTGCAATAGTTTGTTGTCTAGCAACATAATTTATGATAAAGTCTCTTGCTGAGGCTTTGAAGGCATCCCAAATGGTTGAAAAGGATAAAGAGTTGGTTTGGTTTATTGAAAAATATTCATTAAAAAAGTGGTGAAGGAAGAGGAAAATGCTGGATCCAAAAGAAGAGTAATATTAAAACGCCATCTTCTGGGAGCATTGACCTTGGGTATGATGTCGAGGCAGATTGAAATAGGGGCATGGTCCGACAATAATATGGGTCCTATTTCTGCACTCATAAGTGCTTCCGATATATTATGTGATACAAAAAAATAATCAATTCGTGATTGCGAATGGTGGACCGGGGAATAAAAGGTATATTCTCTTGTGACTGGATTACATAATCGCCAAGCGTCTAGGAGTTTATGGTGAGTAATAGCATGAATAAAATATTTGTGTGATTTGTTAGGGAGATATGAAGCTTTAGAATTTCGTTCTATAAATGGGTCGAAAATCTGGTTACAATCGCCCGCTAGTATGAAATTGTCTTCCATGCAAAGTGTGATTTGCTTAGCTAGTGAGGACCATAAAGAGGAGTCACCACCAGTAGGAGCATAAACATTAATAAAATAGACTGGAACATCCCTCAGCAACAACTTAACGTTAAGCCAGCGACCTTCTATGTCAGATTCTTGTTAAATAAATTTGACATGGAGCGATTTACAACAAAGTACCATAACTCCATTACGTTTACCATCACCTTTGGAAAAGAAGACTTCCCCCACCCAACCCTTTTTCATTTTTAATGATTCAACCTCCATGAGATGAGTTTCTTGGAGAAATATTATATCTGCATCTAATTTAGCTAAGTGGGTTAAGACTCTCTGTCTTTTAATGGGAGAATTAAGACCCCTAACGTTCCAAGATACTCATTTCAGCGGCATGACATATTAAAAGGAATAATGAATGAAGAAGTTAAACAGTGATATGAACGAACAGTATAACTGATATGAAAAAACAATAAAATAAAAAGAGACATAATTAGAAATGTGATAAGAAAGAAAAATGAGAAAAAATAGAAGAGTGATGACAATAATATTTAACAATGAAAGCTGGAAAATAACAATATCAGTGTTGAAAAGAATCAGAAAGAGAAAAGGAGCGTAATGAGAAAAGACATAGGGAGTAAGGGAATCAATGACACCTGAAAAGAAATTAAGAAAAGTATTTGGAAAGGAAAAGAAAAGAAAGCCCAGGAGCAAAAAGAAAAAAGAAAAGCAGGAAGATAACATACCCACAAAAGGAAGATTCAGGGAGACACGGGAAGGGGGGTGGAACCACATGGAACAGACGACACATCAACCGAACGGAGAATCGGGGAGAAACCACTTTACAGGGGTATGAAATCTGTGGAGACGACAAATAATAAAAATTAGGATAAATATTGGAACGAACGATAACAAGAAAAACCAGAGATAACATTGAACAAATTGACATAAAATTAACCTTTGTGAGAACAACAAGCTTATCAGAAACTAAAGAAAATCACTTCTTAAGTAACAAAATACTATGAAGAAGAAAACAAGACCTGAACAACCTGTGAGGAAGAAAACACACAGTTAAGCATTAAATAAAGAAGAAGGCCTTGAGGAATCCATAACATCCGTCTTGCAAGAATTTATGAAACTTTGTAGACGTATCGGATCTTCGTACGTTGTTGTTCTGTTGTTGTATGTAACTTTGAAGAGACACGGATGAAAAAGGCCATATCGGGCTCCCATCGAGCGGAGATCAGCTCTCATGCTGAGAAAAGCCTTACGTCTGTTGGCAGTAGCTTTAGCGTAGTCTTGTGCAAAAAATAAAGTTGAGCCTGACCATGTAATTCTTGGAGAAGCTTTGACCGCTGATAAAACCTTTAACAAATCTGTATGTTCCAAGAAATATAAGATGACTCCTCTTGGTCTTTGTGAAGGTGAAGCATGAGATGGAGCACGCCCCAACCTGTTTGCTTGTTGAATGTTAAGCATAGTTCCTTCTGGCATATGAAGTAGTTTAGGGAGGAATGATTTAAAAAAGGTAAGTGAGTCTGACCCTTTAAGTCCTTCTCCCAGGCCGTAGATACGTAAGTTGTTTAGTCTATTCCGATTTTCAAGATCCTCAACCTGTCTTTGAAGCATAGAGACTTGAGAGTGAAGTTGAGAAACATTAACACACATTTCTTTTAAGGAGGAAACTGTGTGTTCGACTGCAGAGACCCTTGTTTCAAGTTGAGACCAGTTATCCGTTAATATTTGCAGCTTGGTATTAGTCTCTTCCATAAAGGGTCGAAGGGCCCTGATTTCTTCTAGCAACAGTTCCATAGATACAGGCGAGACTGACTTAGGTGGTGAGGGAGGATCTTTTTTTAGACGTTTAGTGACAGATTTCCCTCGAGTTCCAGAGGAAGGATCCATTGTTATCTTTGAGCTTTGAGGCGTAGATAATAGAGAGTCCTCCAACTTGGAAAGCTCAGTGAAAATCTTTGAGTTTTTTATAAAAATATGCTTCTTAGATGGTGAAGGATGAGATGACTTTGTTCTGCCCATAAAGCAAAGTCTGAACACTCCTTCCTGATGCAAATATACGGAAAATTAAGCAAGGCAAAGTGAGAATCACACAGGAGGAGAAAATCGTGAAAAAGAGGAGCACTTCACTACTGTATCAAAATGACTATAAAAATTTGAGCATGAAAGTCTCTATTATATGAGCAAAGAAGGTATTAGCTCACAATTCGTGCCCGCTTCAAATTAACATTGTGAGCGTGAAGAGAAAAACTCAATGTGAGGGCTTGTTGATAGTCATAAAATGGCTGCCATACACATTTCCTCACAGGCCCCCAGCAATCTACTGAAAGCAGTATGCAACATTAAAATCCAAGGTGCAAAGGAAAAACCAAACAATTTTCCTACATTCTAGGCATGCTGGGTGCAAAAGAAGTCATTTAGTAAAAGTTGTGCCTTCATTTGTGGAAACTCAGCGATCGCGGTAAAAAACACAAGATGGTGGCCGCGAAAATACGCTGCCGCTAAGGAACTCACTACCGTGAATAAAACTGCTCGCTAACAGCAAATGGAGGCACTGAGGGTCACATGATGTCCAGCAGACCTTCAGCCGCCCGTGGTCGTCACCGGCGTTTCAAAAGGCTGTCGGGAAGCACCAGAGAGCTTCACCCGTGTGCCACCATGTCCCTTGGGTGCCAAGCCATGCCCCCCTTTGTTTGCCCACTATTAAAGTGATCCCATAGATACTTAAACCATTCCTCTTCAGTGATATGAGAATTTATTCCAAGAGCACTTGGAGTCTGTAGTCCCTTCACTGTCAGAACTTGGTGCTGTTTTTGGCTTTCGCATCGTGGAGAATTTTGGCCAATGCTGTTTCTGTGGCTTCGCGACGTGCTGCCCAGAAGTTTTTTCTTACTAGTTTTTAGTGATCTTAGCTCGACTTGGAGATTGACGTCTGGCCCTACCCGGTAAGGTTTTCGTATTGCTCTGTTTATTCCTTGCTTTAATTGCTTTAATTGTTTTAGTTGCGCTCCTCTTAGATGGTAGGCTTGCGTGCCCAGAGGTGTGGAATAAGACCTTTGTCGGGCCATAACTGCTCTGGTTACATCCCTCCCTTTGAGTGGAGTGGGCCAAGGTTTTCGGTGAATTTAGCCCAGCTTACAAGCACATCCTTGTTCTCCTTCTTTTTTTCCTCCCACAAGTTTTTTGCCTCGAGCAGGACGTTCTCCAAGTTAGGAAATTTGCATTTAATTCTTCTTAGGTTGGTCGTAAACACCGAACCTAAGCGGACTGGTTGCTCGGTAGATGCAGTGCCATAAGCATCCAGAGTAATCTCTTGTGGTAGATGGTCAGTATAGTCTGAGCTGCCTATTCTGTAGTCTACTATATTGTTAAACAGGGAGTATGACATGAAAGTGTGGTCAATGGTTGTATTTGCAAGTGCACTGTGAAACGTGGCTGCCGGTGGGCAATCTCCCAAGAAGCGCCCGTTCAGCGCGACCAAGCTCAAATTTTCCAGATCCCTGAGGAGCTCCTTTGCTGAGCTGGTTTGCTTGCCCCACTTACTTGCTTCCTGATGTGGAATCCCCCAGACCCGGAACTGTTCTTCCACTATTTCATCTCTTTCGTAAGACCCTGTTAGAAGCATGTTAAAGTCTCCAATACTATAAGATTCGAGGAGGCCTCTTCTTCAAGTAATCCTGACAAATCAGAAACCTGCAATTTGGCACGGGCCGTGGGTGGAGATAAATGTTAACAAGTATTAAATGCTGATTATCGGCAAGACCTGTTAACTCCAACTTAATTGCTTGTATGCCATTAGTTGTTGATGTTGTGTTAAGGAGATCCTTTGCTGAGTTTATTTTTTTTGATGGAAGTGAAGATTTAGAAACCACCCTTTGGATGACCGAACTTGGCTTCCTTGCAGGCCGGAAGGAGATAGGACTTATATCCTTGCACAGGGGCGGCTGGTGACATTTGAATTTGGTGAGGCGTAAAATGATTGGTATACGGCACTGTTGCAAGCGAGCGTAGAGAGCGAGCCCGAACTACCGTAAGTGGGGTTCGGGGGGGGATTCCCCCCGAGAAAATTTTGAAAAAAGAGAAGAAAGATGGTGCATTTTCTAGCAAATTTGAGAAAGCAGGAAGGTTAATAAAGCAATTGTGAAAGTGCAGTAATTACATTAATAAAGAGATGTCATATAAGATAGGTAGCTACTTATTCAGTATAACCACAGAGCTTCATAACAGACTTCGAGATACAATGCATTTCTGAGTACCTCACTCACAGATGTTTTTTATTTAACAAACAACTAAACTTGTCGCAAAGTAGCAGCATTCAACATTGTTTCCTTTTTGTAAATGAAATCAGGACGTCTCTCTTTAGGAGCAGCAAACTTGTCAATAACTTTAATGTTAAAGTCCGGGATTTTTTGAACTAGCTTGCTCTCTACAGAGAACATTGCCAAAGCATTGAGGGTTTCCTCAAGCATGGTGTTCCTCAGGAATGTCTTAATCCTCTTTAAGGCTGAAAAACATCAGTCAGACTCGGATGTTGTCATAGGAGTGGTAATGACAATGTTGAGTAAAGTCACTGTCTCTGTAAGTGACTTTTCCATATGAAGTTTATGTATTAAAGCCAGCAAAGTCAAGGCACTTGTGGCCTTCCGGTACACAGGCATTGCATACAGTACAGTCAACTCAGTTCTCAGCTGCTTTTTTTTGAGCATAGGATAAGCTTCCACAGCCGCATTCAGAGCAGGCTCCGGGAAGGATTCATCATATTTTGCAAACTCTTCAGTTTGCAATAATGTGGCACTCACCAAATGTTTAGTGAAAGAAAAACTTTCTTGTGCCTGCACAATTACAATGTCACATATCTCCTTTGCAACTCGAACCAGAGTGGGGATGTTTTTCCTGCGGTTTGAAAAAGTAGAATGCTCTGGCAGTTTGCTGTCTAAATTGTCAACCCCATCTCTCACTTTGCTTATGCTTTGTACAAACATAGTGGTACATACTTGCACTTTGACAGTATCTATCTCTCGTGCTTGTAACTGATGGTATAACAGGTCGACAGCAACCATTATATCATGAAATAAAAACAGTAAGAACTGAAACTCTCTGTCTTGTAGTGTTCTAGGGAAGCCACTGGCTTCAGTCTGACATTTGCAATCAAACTCATTATTGGCTTCTATGGCGGCAAAACATTTCTCAAGGTCCTCCCTATGTTCATAGATTAGGTTGACTGTACGGATGTTAAAGTTCCAACGAGTTGAGGATCCCCTTGGAACGCTTTTGTCCACAATCTCATGAAGTGCTTCCGTTCTTTTGGGGGAACGTGAGAAGAATGCTGCCATGCCTCCTACATCCTGAAAGAAAATTTGTGTCTCGGTGATCTTTGATACTGCCTGTTGCATAATAAGATTAAGTTGGTGGGCGTAACAGTGCACATAATGAGCATTAGGGTACACATCTCAAATTCTTTTCTGTACTCCACTAAGGCTTCCACTCATTACAGACACACCATCATAGCTTTGTGTGAAAAGTTTTTGTTTTTGAGGCAGCTCTGGAAAAATTAGGTTCAGTTGACACAGTATAGCTGCAGTAATGGTTTCTGCACTAGAGTCTCTTAAATGTGTGAAACCATAGACCCTCTCCAGAACTTCTCTGTCATTGTCAAGGTACCGAAACACTAACACGGACTGTGTTTTAGTGGCCACATCAGTGGTGTCATCAGCCTGAATAGCCACAAAGTCTGTGTTTTGCAACTCTTGCACAATATGGCTTCTCATAATTTTGAGCATACACTCAAGGAGTTCATTTTGTATCGTTTTAGAGGTGCCCTTAAAGACTGTAGCACTTGCTAAATGTGTTTCCAATTCCTTATCTATGCTTGCTATTAAATCCACTAGGCCTCTGAAGATCCCAGGTTTTGAGGAACTTTCTGATTCATCATGGCCTCGCAATGCCATTTCGAAAGCACCACAGAAACGAATGCAATCAATTATTTTGGATAGAATCTGTCTGTTCCTATCAACGGCTTCATTGTATTTCTGTATTGTTTTGCGGTATGCATCGTTTATCTGCTGCTCAATCAGTGCGTCTTCCCCCAACATTCCCAGTCTTGTTACGTTTTCTCGTCAGCATGCTTTCTTGTGTATGCATGCTTCTTTATTTTTTCCGACAAATGCTTCAAGTCTGTTATTCCTTGATTTGTCCAAGAAAACTCACCACCAAACAGCAAGCAGGGGAAGCAGAACAGAGAATGTCTTAAGAGGCACCCTGTAAGCCAATCAGCTTTTGTGTACCAGGCGTTTGAGAATGTATGTTTGGACATTTTTCCTCTGTCCTGGGAAGTTTTCTGTAGGTTTATGTCAGGCTGATGAGGTCCTAATTGCTTTAAATGTAGTTTCTCTTCAAGTGGCCATGCCTGGAATGACCTTGTAATCAGCACTTGTACTGTATTCATGATGCCGATGCTGGCCTTACTAATATATATTAAAGAAACCTGTCAATAATCAAAGTACAACGTATAAGGTGCGGTGCAATAATATCAAATTTCAGTATAAATACATATATCTTGTGCAGTATCGCAATAAATCTCCAACAGCTCCCCTTTGCACAACATGACTGCTAAAAATACAGCCTTACGGCCTGCTGCCTCTCTGTGCCATAGTGGTTGCTGGAGGCACTGAAACAGACACTGCTTGAAAGCCTTGAGAGAGACCACATACATAGCCCTAACTCCCATGTAAAAAAAATATAGCATCAGTTTCCTTACCTTTAACATTGGTGTTTGCTGGGTTGAGCTGGGGTGAAAGAGCAGCAAAGGAGGTTGGGGCCTTTTGTTCTTCGCCGAAAAATTGCCCCAAAATTTGGTAATGTTTCAGGTTGTCAGGCTTTACCAGGTGCTGAAAATAAAAAGATAACAATTTATTTTTGAAACACTAGGGTAATCAAACAAAGACTGAGGGAAAAAAACATAACGCTCCAATTTTTTCCTTTCAGTTTGCATGCAGCTCTTAGATGACAGTTAATAGCTCACTGTTGTATGTTAGGATTTTAACTTACAAACTGCAAGTAACAAAAGGATCTCTCTGACAAAAGCAGTGACTAACTGACCTATTTACATCATGTGCATTTTGTGATCTGCATCAGGTACCTGTTCTTTGCAGCAGGCACAATAATCTTCTGCGCTACCTTTCCATTAGTCAAAACTTCCACTAGACAAAACCCTGATCTATCTCTAGGAAGAACATTAACCATCAGAGTTATCATAACATATTTTTTGTCTCTCGTTAGGAGGCCGCTTGCTAAAGCGCTTTGCTTCCCTCAGCCCCACACTGTTCAACGCCACATGGCATCTCTCGCTAACAACACCCGGATCCAAAGAAGCGACATCATCTCCTATGTCAATGAAACTTAGCTCATACTTTCCCTCTCTGACAAGACATCCAGCATCCGGACCACCCTCACTGTCTGCATGTCTGAAATCACCAGCTAGATGAAGGCCAACTGTCTGAAACTCAACACAGACAAAACTTTAGCGATACTCTCCAGCAAGGGCACCACAATATGGAACTCGACCTGGTGGTCAGCAGATCTCGGACCCACACCTTGCCCAACGAGCCAAGAACCTTGTAAAAGTGCTGGACAACCAAATTGGAATAATCTGCCAAGTCAACTCAGTCACATCCTTCTGTTTCTACACCCTTAAGATCCTCAGAAAAATCTTTCAGTGGTCCTGATCAACACATGCAGAACTTCACCCAGGCCCACATCTCCAACAGGTTGGACAACGGCAATGCACTCTTTGTCAGCACCACCGGCAACTGACTAGAAGACTCCAGACCATAAAAAACGTGGCAGCCGGACGCACACTCATCCTCCTCCCTCCTCCTCTCACACACAAATATCCCCTCACAACTCAGAGACCTCCATTGGCTCACTGTTCATAAACACGCACTCAAACTCCTCACACACACAAAGCCTTAGACAGCCTAGGGGCACCTCCTACCTTAGGAGCTACATCAAATTCCACACATATACCAGAAATGTCTGCTCGGCCAGCTTGCACATGGAAAGCCAGAGGTGGAGGAGGTCGCACTTTCTCCTAAGTCTCTCCAAAAGTCTGTAAAAAACATCAACCTACACATCTGTGCCATCTCCTCAGGCCATAAATACCGCAAGAAACTGAAGACATGGCTCTTTACCTAGGCCGCAGGCACGGCCAGGAAGTCCCTATCTTCTTAGTGCCAGGATACCCTCCTGGGTGAATCATGCGCCCTGCAAGTAAACATAACATAACCATAGTGCACTCTGGGAGTTGTAGTTGTAGCTCACTTCCAATCAACTTATTTGAGCTTGACTGCATTTTCATATAATAGGGGTTTGTAGAAGAAAAGACTGGACTGGAATCAGTTATCCTATAACTTTATTTATGAAGAACCTGGCTCTGATTAGAGGGAGGGTCAGAAACCACTCTTAGTGGAATTGAACATTTACAGGATTATGTGAATTCTTAAAATTCTTATTTGAATTAAAAGTCCTGCTTCTCTAGGCAGTTCTGAAGTTCTCGCTTGTATGTTCTTTGAAGCACTTGGGCAACAAAACATGGCAACATATCACATGCCCCTGCCCAGGAGACAGTCAACAGTAGACATCCCAGACAGGACGTGAAAGATGCTGAGCCATGTAGGTCAGAGGCCTCGGTGTTCTGTCCGCGTGAACAGCGGTCAGAGGTAGATCAAAGGTCAGATTGTGGACATGCTCAATGGAGGCGCTCACTATAGATCGGAGTAAAGGCTACAGACCTGTCTCAGCAACATTTCACTCAAATGTTTGGCAATAAATTGGCACTCACAGAATCGGAACACAAACCATCCGAAAATATAAAACATTGAAACAGAATAGTCGCATAATATGAACACTATCACTCAGGGAAAAAGTGGGAAGTATTTTACGCAGTATCTGAGCTCTCGAGGGGGCCACTGCCACAAGCTGGGAGCAGCATATTATATTACTCAGAGTCAGTGGCCCACACTCGAGAAAGCAGGCTCTGTTCTAATCGTCCGAATGCCTGTACCGCCTGGAATAGGCTTCCTGCCAAACTCCGAGAGAGGAGGTACAGATAGAACCAACTATTCGAGGAGAGCACGATTTGCTGTTCTATCTTACGTGTTCAAGCAATTGTGAATGACCAAACTGTGGAGAATGAACGCGGTTGGCAAATAGCTGAACTGGGGTGGCCGTGGCGCTGGTTTTACTTAAGGGCGGGCTGGGTCACGGAGTAGGGGAGTAGAAGACCTTAAGGCCTTCAAGGCGGTGGTTAGACTTCACTTGTGTTCAGGGTGTGGCATAATTGTAACTGGTGCTCATTTAACGGCGCGCTCCAATAAGTTTGCGCACGCGCCGCGCATA
The DNA here is from genome assembly GCF_964204655.1 of Triturus cristatus. NCBI lineage: Eukaryota > Metazoa > Chordata > Amphibia > Caudata > Salamandridae > Triturus > Triturus cristatus. The sequence goes on along the minus strand of NC_140592.1, from coordinate 288,836,801 downwards.
ACACTGAAAAAATTAAAATATAAAAATTGTAAAGGAGTAAATTACTCCTCTACAATATTTATATTTTAATTTATGCAGTGTTATGCGCGGCACGCGCGCAAACTTATTGGAGCGCGCCGTTCTGAGTAATTAAGCCATTAAGCGAAGTAAGAGTCTAGTCATAGTTTAGTTTTACTAAACTATGACTAGACTCTTACTTTGCTTAGTTTGTCATAATAATTTTCTAATTTCCGACTGACCGACTCTTACTTTTCTAGTCAAGAATGGATCGGTGCTCCACTACCCCGCACCACCGCTCATACCCATGTTTCCCCGCTGCCTTTCCAATACAGAGTTTATTTTCTCTGGCTCCAAGACACACCTGCGTGCTCATTTTTCACCGGGAACATATCACGGCGTTGTGGTCTACACATTACCAATTAGGCTTACAACCAGCATACCGCAAAGCGAGCGACATCCGGCCTGAGGCAACTACAACCCCCCCCCCCCCCCCCCCTTATTTCACATAGTCAAGGCGGGCTGGGTGAACACGAAGCGACCTAGGGTACTTAAGGCGAGAACTACTGATAGTCAGATGGCACATGCACCTCGAACCCGCATGTGTTAGCCAACACTCATGGTGAAACCACTATGAACGACGATAGTACTCTTCCACCTTAATATCTGAACAGAACACCTACCTACACTAATAAATCGGGGCTCAGGATGCTTAACAGCATGTCAGTCTCACCTAAGTGCCACTCTATGACTAGCATATGGCATTACGGACGCCGCAATTGCATGACTTTATATTTAATACTGTGGACCTATTTACTGGGAGGAATATAGTAGTATCTAACGCCGTGTGTGTACGAATCTGACACACGATGACTACACGAGCAGCAGGCAGGTGAGCCACCGTGACCAGCAGACTGTCCAGTTAGGACTGCAGAGCAGCCACAGACAGACAGTTATGTGCAGCAGACAGCAGTACTAGTGTACACCAGCACGAGGTCTAGTGTGTGCGGTGACGTGAGGGAGTAGGCCTGCTGCGCTGCGAGCCTGGACATCACCACGACAGCCAGCGTCCCTAAATGGCCAATCACTGCATGGCTTCACATGAAGTCACACAGTGATTGGCCATACATAAGTGCGGCTGCGGCACTGCCACCAACCACGAGCGGCACCCAATAATGGATTGCCTGCCATTCTGCGTGGTGGACCAGCCAATCCTGGCGCTGCATGCAGCGCCAGGATTGGCTAGGGGGGCACAGTTACTCTTTGCCCATATCAGACCCGGGGGCTGCGGCCCTCGTAAGCGGAAGGTAGTGTGCACGCATGTTCGGGCTGGTCATAGCCCAAAAATGCACATGCGCACTACTGCTGCAGCTGAGTCTGGACTGTCACTCAAGCTGCTGCAGCCCAGCCCCACCCCCTGGCTTCAGCGCACTCCGGATTCAGTTGGGCATGTCCCGGTACTACTAGTACCGGGACACGCATATAATATATTTAGCGAGACGTGAGGAGCATTGCCAATTATTTATTTAGCGCGCTTGACGGTGGGTCCATGTGGCTTAGTGGGGCTACGCCCCAACGCCACAATGGACGCACCGCGCCTGTCCTTGCATCTGCAGCGGCTCAACCAGCCAGGTATTTTGCAATAGGATAACGTCAAAATCTTGGAAATAGAGCAAAAGGTCTTTATCCATGGCTTTGGACCCTAGTCCGTTAATGTTCCACGAACAAAGCTTTAATTGATGGGCTTTGTTAGCTGACTTCCTGCCCTGTCCGGTATTCCTTGGTCGGGAATTGATGGTTCAGGATATTCGGGACCAGTTGTTAGACATCTTATTCTCATCCGCTAGTCTGGGATTCCAGATGTTGGATTCTGCACTGCGAGCATCTTTGAGTACCGAATAAGTTTGCCTTTTAGCACCCATATGCCCTTGCTTATGACCATCATATGACTGCAACTCGTATAGCAAAGGTTCTGGATAACCTGTTTCTTTCTGGCGTTTTAATCTGATCCCCCAGGCGTTCAGTTGTTGTTCTTTCCTCAATATTTTCTCTGTTATATCCTGTGTGGCCCAGGCTGTTTTTGATATCTCTTGGTGTGTCAGATGTTTTTGACATTCAAATTCTACAGACTCCAGGTCGCTTGAGACAACTTCTGTTAGGTTGCTGATGCTAGTTAATAGTTGCAGTATATTGCCTCTATTCAAAATGTCTCCTCTCCCTTTTGATATATATTCCGGAATAAACAGAATTATCTTTGATTCCTCCTGTCGAGAGCTCCTGTAGCGGACCCCTGAGGCTTGCAGCTCCTCATTAATCCCAGAGTTTGTCGGAGCCATTAGTGTTGATTCATCGGCCTGTGCCCTAACTGAAGCATTTACTATATGGCTCAATACAGAGGTTCCTCTAGTAGCAGTAGGCTGATTATCCGTCCTGATGTTTGAATTGAAGCTCCTTGGGTTATCATTACTCATATGGTTTGTTTGAGTAGCTGAGGTGGTCATTGACTGGGGCAATGGTGTTTCCTCCATGCTTGGTTTCATTGTGTGCTCCTCATTCGTGCCACTTCCATGGGCAGAAGAAATCTTCAGGGTAGAGCTGTCTGTTCGAGAGGATCTCCGAGCTTTGCAAGGGCTGTGGGGATGTCAATGCCCTGTTTGTGCTTGCCACAGATTGATCTCCTATTTGGGTTGTGGCAGATGCCAGGAAATATCACTTAATGGGAGCATTCTTGTTGGTAACTAGCTTATTTCTCCCCTTTCTCTTCTGTCTCCGGCGGTTTTTCTGCCTGACCTTATTTTATCTATCACCTCAATACCCTGGACTTGTCCTGATGTATCATGGTCAGTGATCCCTTCTTGTTCCCGCTTTATTTCTTGTTGTTGAAAGTTAATGAGTTCCTTATGGGCAGGCTCCAGTCCTGGACCCACCTCTTGAGTGTTTTGAGCCCCTTTTACGGGGAGATATTCAGGCCCCTTTTCTCCTTGAATGTTGGCCTTAACCTCCATCAAGCTGATTTGACTCAGGGGCCCTTGGGTTTTGTCAGGGGAACTGGAGGCTCCTTGCGCCGGGTGCTGCTGTGGTGTTGTCGCTAGGTCGTATTTCCCCATAGTGTCGACTTGAGTTATGGTATTTGTCGGTCCTGCAGCTTTTTTTGTCTCTTTTAAGTCAATGAGGAGCTCCCCCATGAGTGTCAGTAAGGTTGAAAGTGATGGTGAAGCAAGAACAACTCGGATAGGCAATTTGGGTGTCGTCTTGTACTCTCTTGATGAGATTGCTCATCTCTGTCAGTCTATTGTCTATATTAGAGACGTGGACCGGCCAGAAAATTGAGGAGAGATAATTGAATGTCCATTTTATCTGAGTGGTATTGCATTGCCTTGAGTGAGAGCTGCATAGTGTTAAGGAGTGATCCCCATAAATCTTTTGAGCCCATTGGGGGTTCCTCAGTTGGCACATCTAGCCGTGTTTTGATCCCTTTGGCCTGAGGTACATCAGGTAGATAAGAGGCTACCAGCTTTGCCCATTCCTCAGTAGTGAGGTAAGGCGCTTCATTTTCATCATCCTTAGGGCTTCCTCATTGTATATTATTCTCCGGGCTGTTAACCCTTTCCTCTCACATATTTATGAACTGTGTGTCCATTTCAAATGGCCCAATGGATTTGAACACTTTTTCAGCCTCCTCTTCCACTGCATTCTCCAGCTGATGCTCTATGATTTGATTGTATATTTGGGGAAGCTTTTGCACAGATCGGTTGGGCGGATAGAGATCGCCCTTTTTGCTGTCCTGTGGATCCTGTAATTCCTCTGACCGGTATGGGTTCAAGTTCGAGTTTGGAGCAATCATAATGTTTGGCTCCAATGGAATATTCCACTTGCCCGAATCTTTAGAATTTTTAATTTTTTGGTGGTCACCTTCCTGATCAGTAGTAAGCAATAGCATGCTTGCCTGTGGGCTCTGTGCTTTCGTGCCTCCTGCGCCTGTGACCGGCTCCTGCTTATCCCGCTCCTTTCTTTCCTCCTTTTGCCATTCGGCTCCTTCATCATTTTCATGTTGTTCTTGATATTCAACAGTGTTAGAATTCTCTACGTCTCGTGCTGTTCTTGCCTCATCTTGCTTCGTTTTTTTAGCCTTATCTGGCGGTGTAGTTGGTAGTGCTGCTATATCCATCAGGGATAGGACCTCCGGGTGCAATGGGGAAGGAAGCCGTCTTGATTCGGGGTTGTTGATGTTTAAGAAGCCCCCTGCATCTTTTAAAAAGGAGAATTTCGTATATATTTTGGGTTGAAAGCCAGTTTTGGGTGTCTTTCCTGGTGATACTCCTTCGATTGCCACCAGAGTGTTGTTTGCCAAGGGGGTATAAAAACCTGCCGTGGCTAGTCCTTTGCCAGATTCACCCAGTATTTTACTCTTTTTTTTCCTGTTCGTGAGTACGGTGGTGACTGACCGCCTTTCTCTCCCTGACCTCATTCTTCGTTCTTCTTTGTGCTTTTGTGCGGTATTGCCGAGGTATTACTACACCTTCTCTCTCCGCACCCTATACCACTGTTAAGCTCGGTGTCAATGAGTCTCATGGATGGGTTGGTGGGCGAATGGGCCGGTTGAAGGCAAAGGACTTTTTACCCTTTAATCCCTTTAAGCCCTTTTAGCCCTTTGATCTCCTTTTTTTTGTCCTGGTGCCTAAACCTGGTACCACCTCCCGGGGAGAGTAGGGCAAGGGGGAGATGACATGGAGCAGCCAAAAGCAGCATACAGAGGTAGCAATTTAACGAAAGTAATAGAGGCTGGAGCAAGGGGAAGCCGGAGAGTAGGTGCACACTAGGAGCACCACAAGCCGCACCCAACCTAGTTGGGCCACCTCATCGAGCTCCCTGGACTCTACACTCTGCAACTGCCACTAGTGGCGGCTGCGCTCTCGCTTGCTCTCACTTGCCCGCCCTGCTCCGCTCCTCACTGCTTTCTGCTCCTACCTCCAGGTGATGCAGTGTCTTGAACTGGGTAGGGTAGGTTCCTCGGAGCTGACACCTCTGCCTCCGCCGTCGCGTGGTCGCGTAGTCGTGGGCTGTTACCGTCAGAGCAACGCGGTCAGCGCGGTCCCGCTCCGAACCGCTGGTAACCAGAAAGAGGGAAGGTGGTAGAGCACTGGTAAGGCACTGGTGAGCCACTCCAGCCCAGCACTCCTTCAGCTCCTTCATTGCCTCTGGCCCCCCTGTAGCAGCAGCTGCAGCTCAGCTTGCGCTCACGCTGACCTCGCGGAGCACAGCGGACAGCGTCTCTGGCAGCCTCGGGCTCGGGGTTCAGACTAGGCCTGGGCGAAAATTTTGTTCCGTTCGCGGAAATTGCGATAATTTGACATTTTCGCCTTCTGCGGAGAGCGCGAAAATGTCAAAAATTCCAGTTTCCGCAGCTTGGCGATAATTTGTTTCTTGCTCGCGCTGTAAAATAATACATTCTCGCGCGATCGCCTTATCTGAATCCCTGCGTTCGCCGACAAGTTTTCTTGATCCGGTCGCGTTCTCCATGAGATGTTGTATTGTTTTTAGCCATTTGCGCTGTCTCGCGACAGTTCGCGCCCGCAGTGACGTCATGCGTCGCGCGATCACGTCTTTCTTCTCGCGATCATGCACCGCGAGACAACTCAAAACAAGATGGCCGCGCCCGCAAGCAACCACATGGGTAAGTTTATAGACCAGAGAGGGTTTTGGAGACAGGATAATTGGCGCTAAGGCAGATGTACTGTTAATGTGGCATTGTCCACTCATTTGCGTTTTTTTAATCATGCTTATCTGCTTTGTTTAACACTTGTTTTTGTTTGCCTGCAACAACATGATCCATTGGGCGTAGTCTTTTCTCTGTTTTTACTTCACCCATGTCACCAGGACCCTCACTTCCGGCCAATCTCACGAAGGTTAGCCTTCTAGTCCTCACTTACATTTTTCCTTTTTAACCGCTTTCCGGTTGTACCGCCATTCTCCCGCACTTCGGAAGCAAGCTCAGCTTTAACGCACCGACATACACAGGTATGTGTCCACTTCCCATACGCTTTGGCTTCATGCCGTACTTATGCTGTGCCCTTTAGTTGTTCATTCCTACCATTTTTTCCAGCCCGTTGGTTTCCTGGTCGCACCGACCCATGGGAGACTACTTTACTTTTAATCCCGACGGCTTTCGATCTTTTTCATATGACATTGCTCATCTGGGTGAGTTCTGTTTTTTGCCCATCCGCACTACGTTACGGTTTGTCTGTCCTAATGCCATACTCTCAGCATGCTCCGAATGTTTTGCCGTTTTTGCTTTTCGCAGTCCTAGTTGTTATTCATTTCACTTATCGACTCAGACTTATCGTTGGTTTCGCTTTTACACAGTGCCACGCACCGCATGTTAGTTGCATGCTTTAGCGCCCTTTTTATCTTATTGCACTTTTGTGTATACTCTTCACCCCGCCATGTACAGCACCTTTACCTCGTTTTTTTGCCCTTTTGCCTCATTGTTGTTGCTCACTCGAGAAAGCAGGCTCTGTTCTAATCGTCCGAATGCCTGTACCGCCTGGAATAGGCTTCCTGCCAAACTCCGAGAGAGGAGGTACAGATAGAACCAACTATTCGAGGAGAGCACGATTTGCTGTTCTATCTTAAATGTTCAAGCAATTGTGAATGACCAAACTGTGGAGAATGAACGCGGTTGGCAAATAGCTGAACTGGGGTGGCCGTGGCGCTGGTTTTACTTAAGGGCGGGCTGGGTCACGGAGTAGGGGAGTAGAAGACCTTAAGGCCTTCAAGGCGGTGGTTAGACTTCACTTGTGTTCAGGGTGTGGCATAATTGTAACTGGTGCTCATTTAACGGCGCGCTCCAATAAGTTTGCGCACGCGCCGCGCATAACACTGAAAAAATTAAAATATAAAAATTGTAAAGGAGTAAATTACTCCTCTACAATATTTATATTTTAATTTATGCAGTGTTATGCGCGGCACGCGCGCAAACTTATTGGAGCGCGCCGTTCTGAGTAATTAAGCCATTAAGCGAAGTAAGAGTCTAGTCATAGTTTAGTTTTACTAAACTATGACTAGACTCTTACTTTGCTTAGTTTGTCATAATAGTTTTCTAATTTCCGACTGACCGACTCTTACTTTTCTAGTCAAGAATGGATCGGTGCTCCACTACCCCGCACCACCGCTCATACCCATGCTTCCCCGCTGCCTTTCCAATACAGAGTTTATTTTCTCTGGCTCCAAGACACACCTGCGTGCTCATTTTTCACCGGGAACATATCACGGCGTTGTGGTCTACACATTACCAATTAGGCTTACAACCAGCATACCGCAAAGCGAGCGACATCCGGCCTGAGGCAACTACAACCCCCCCCCCCCCCCTTATTTCACATAGTCAAGGCGGGCTGGGTGAACACGAAGCGACCTAGGGTACTTAAGGCGAGAACTACTGATAGTCAGATGGCACATGCACCTCGAACCCGCATGTGTTAGCCAACACTCATGGTGAAACCACTATGAACGACGATAGTACTCTTCCACCTTAATATCTGAACAGAACACCTACCTACACTAATAAATCGGGGCTCAGGATGCTTAACAGCATGTCAGTCTCACCTAAGTGCCACTCTATGACTAGCATCTGGCATTACGGACGCCGCAATTGCATGACTTTATATTTAATACTGTGGACCTATTTACTGGGAGGAATATAGTAGTATCTAACGCCGTGTGTGTACGAATCTGACACACGATGACTACACGAGCAGCAGGCAGGTGAGCCACCGTGACCAGCAGACTGTCCAGTTAGCACTGCAGAGCAGCCACAGACAGACAGTTATGTGCAGCAGACAGCAGTACTAGTGTACACCAGCACGAGGTCTAGTGTGTTCGGTGACGTGAGGGAGTAGGCCTGCTGCGCTGCGAGCCTGGACATCACCACGACAGCCAGCGTCCCTAAATGGCCAATCACTGCATGGCTTCACATGAAGTCACACAGTGATTGGCCATACATAAGTGCGGCTGCGGCACTGCCACCAACCACGAGCGGCACCCAATAATGGATTGCCTGCCATTCTGCGTGGTGGACCAGCCAATCCTGGCGCTGCATGCAGCGCCAGGATTGGCTAGGGGGGCACAGTTACTCTTTGCCCATATCAGACCCGGGGGCTGCGGCCCTCGTAAGCGGAAGGTAGTGTGCACGCATGTTCGGGCTGGTCATAGCCCAAAAATGCACATGCGCACTACTGCTGCAGCTGAGTCTGGACTGTCACTCAAGCTGCTGCAGCCCAGCCCCACCCCCTGGCTTCAGCGCACTCCGGATTCAGTCGGGCATGTCCCGGTACTACTAGTACCGGGACACGCATATAATATATTTAGCGAGACGTGAGGAGCATTGCCAATTATTTATTTAGCGCGCTTGACGGTGGGTCCATGTGGCTTAGTGGGGCTACGCCCCAACGCCACAATGGACGCACCGCGCCTGTCCTTGCATCTGCAGCGGCTCAACCAGCCAGGTATTTTGCAATAGGATAACGTCAAAATCTTGGAAATAGAGCAAAAGGTCTTTATCCATGGCTTTGGACCCTAGTCCGTTAATGTTCCACGAACAAAGCTTTAATTGATGGGCTTTGTTAGCTGACTTCCTGCCCTGTCAGGTATTCCTTGGTCGGGAATTGATGGTTCAGGATATTCGGGACCAGTTGTTAGACATCTTATTCTCATCCGCTAGTCTGGGATTCCAGATGTTGGATTCTGCACTGCGAGCATCTTTGAGTACCGAATAAGTTTGCCTTTTAGCACCCATATGCCCTTGCTTATGACCATCATATGACTGCAACTCGTATAGCAAAGGTTCTGGATAACCTGTTTCTTTCTGGCGTTTTAATCTGATCCCCCAGGCGTTCAGTTGTTGTTCTTTCCTCAATATTTTCTCTGTTATATCCTGTGTGGCCCAGGCTGTTTTTGATATCTCTTGGTGTGTCAGATGTTTTTGACATTCAAATTCTACAGACTCCAGGTCGCTTGAGACAACTTCTGTTAGGTTGCTGATGCTAGTTAATAGTTGCAGTATATTGCCTCTATTCAAAATGTCTCCTCTCCATTTTGATATATATTCCGGAATAAACAGAATTATCTTTGATTCCTCCTGTCGAGAGCTCCTGTAGCGGACCCCTGAGGCTTGCAGCTCCTCATTAATCCCAGAGTTTGTCGGAGCCATTAGTGTTGATTCATCGGCCTGTGCCCTAACTGAAGCATTTACTATATGGCTCAATACAGAGGTTCCTCTAGTAGCAGTAGGCTGATTATCCGTCCTGATGTTTGAATTGAAGCTCCTTGGGTTATCATTACTCATATGGTTTGTTTGAGTAGCTGAGGTGGTCATTGACTGGGGCAATGGTGTTTCCTCCATGCTTGGTTTCATTGTGTGCTCCTCATTCGTGCCACTTCCATGGGCAGAAGAAATCTTCAGGGTAGAGCTGTCTGTTCGAGAGGATCTCCGAGCTTTGCAAGGGCTGTGGGGATGTCAATGCCCTGTTTGTGCTTGCCACAGATTGATCTCCTATTTGGGTTGTGGCAGATGCCAGGAAATATCACTTAATGGGAGCATTCTTGTTGGTAATTAGCTTATTTCTCCCCTTTCTCTTCTGTCTCCGGCGGTTTTTCTGCCTGACCTTATTTTATCTATCACCTCAATACCCTGGACTTGTCCTGATGTATCATGGTCAGTGATCCCTTCTTGTTCCCGCTTTATTTCTTGTTGTTGAAAGTTAATGAGTTCCTTATGGGCAGGCTCCAGTCCTGGACCCACCTCTTGAGTGTTTTGAGCCCCTTTTACGGGGAGATATTCAGGTCCCTTTTCTCCTTGAATGTTGGCCTTAACCTCCATCAAGCTGATTTGACTCAGGGGCCCTTGGGTTTTGTCAGGGGAACTGGAGGCTCCTTGCGCCGGGTGCTGCTGTGGTGTTGTCGCTAGGTCGTATTTCCCCATAGTGTCGACTTGAGTTATGGTATTTGTCGGTCCTGCAGCTTTTTTTGTCTCTTTTAAGTCAATGAGGAGCTCCCCCATGAGTGTCAGTAAGGTTGAAAGTGATGGTGAAGCAAGAACAACTCGGATAGGCAATTTGGGTGTCGTCTTGTACTCTCTTGATGAGATTGCTCATCTCTGTCACTCTATTGTCTATATTTGAGACGTGGACCGCCAGAAAATTGAGGAGAGATAATTGAATGTCCATTTTATCTGAGTGGTATTGCATTGCCTTGAGTGAGAGCTGCATAGTGTTAAGGAGTGATCCCCATAAATCTTTTGAGCCCATTGGGGGTTCCTCAGTTGGCACATCTAGCCGTGTTTTGATCCCTTTGGCCTGAGGTACATCAGGTAGATAAGAGGCTACCAGCTTTGCCCATTCCTCAGTAGTGAGGTAAGGCGCTTCATTTTCATCATCCTTAGGGCTTCCTCATTGTATATTATTCTCCGGGCTGTTAACCCTTTCCTCTCACATATTTATGAACTGTGTGTCCATTTCAAATGGCCCAATGGATTTGAACACTTTTTCAGCCTCCTCTTCCACTGCATTCTCCAGCTGATGCTCTATGATTTGATTGTATATTTGGGGAAGCTTTTGCACAGATCGGTTGGGCGGATAGAGATCGCCCTTTTTGCTGTCCTGTGGATCCTGTAATTCCTCTGACCGGTATGGGTTCAAGTTCGAGTTTGGAGCAATCATAATGTTTGGCTCCAATGGAATATTCCACTTGCCCGAATCTTTAGAATTTTTAATTTTTTGGTGGTCACCTTCCTGATCAGTAGTAAGCAATAGCATGCTTGCCTGTGGGCTCTGTGCTTTCGTGCCTCCTGCGCCTGTGACCGGCTCCTGCTTATCCCGCTCCTTTCTTTCCTCCTTTTGCCATTCGGCTCCTTCATCATTTTCATGTTGTTCTTGATATTCAACAGTGTTAGAATTCTCTACGTCTCGTGCTGTTCTCGCCTCATCTTGCTTCGTTTTTTTAGCCTTATCTGGCGGTGTAGTTGGTAGTGCTGCTATATCCATCAGGGATAGGACCTCCGGGTGCAATGGGGAAGGAAGCCGTCTTGATTCGGGGTTGTTGATGTTTAAGAAGCCCCCTGCATCTTTTAAAAAGGAGAATTTCGTATATATTTTGGGTTGAAAGCCAGTTTTGGGTGTCTTTCCTGGTGATACTCCTTCGATTGCCACCAGAGTGTTGTTTGCCAAGGGGGTATAAAAACCTGCCGTGGCTAGTCCTTTGCCAGATTCACCCAGTATTTTACTCTTTTTTTTCCTGTTCGTGAGTACGGTGGTGACTGACCGCCTTTCTCTCCCTGACCTCATTCTTCGTTCTTCTTTGTGCTTTTGTGCGGTATTGCCGAGGTATTACTACACCTTCTCTCTCCGCACCCTATACCACTGTTAAGCTCGGTGTCAATGAGTCTCATGGATGGGTTGGTGGGCGAATGGGCCGGTTGAAGGCAAAGGACTTTATACCCTTTAATCCCTTTAAGCCCTTTTAGCCCTTTGATCTCCTTTTTTAGGTCTCGCGAGCCAAAGGCTCGAAGAGACATTTTATATCTGGGCTTTTCAAAGTGCTGCCGTGGCCTAAAGCTACAGTGCACGTGAACGTGCACGCGCGCAGCGCCATGTGTCTTTCCTCTGTAGCGATCGTAATCACTTTCACTTTCGCGGGCTCCTCTGTTGCTGGCATTCCCCCCTCCCTTCTCGCCCAGCCCTTCTTGTTTCCCTTTCAGATGAGACCAGACAGCTGCTAAAGAGCTGGAAGCCTCTCCCTAGAAAAGAAAACACACTGCGCACCCATCTACCCGATCCCACCATTGGCTCTGGTTCCCTACATCCCCGCTTCTACAAATCCTTATACCAGCATGTCAACGCAAGTGCACATTACCTCTCTGTTTTCACTGTCTACCTTTTCTCACTATAGCTTCTCTACAGTTCGTCTTTCCTGTATGTTGCTCTTTTCCTAGTTTATATCTTCTTCCTTGTTTCCTAACAATTGCTCCAACTCTTTGTGAATCTCTTGAAATGCAGCTCTTAAAGCCGACCCCCTCCCCCCCCCCTGCTGTAGTGTGCGCGCGCCTGGCCCCGCCTGCCCCCACCCTTGTGTGCTGTGAACAGACGGGTCCGCAGACCCGGCTTTGGCATTCATTCCACACGGTTCAATAGTGAAATATTCATATTGGTGCACAAGCGTTCACACTCATTCTACCGGAATTGTGTGTTTTTTTCAGCTGCGATAGGGCTGGGAGGGGTGGGGTTGGGGGGGGGGGCAAGGGGGGGCTCTACGTGTACAGCGCTCACTTACAAGGTACAGACGGAAATAAAACATTTTAAAACAAAACCGTCCCCATACTTTGTTTATACTACTCGAATGCTCAGTTATCGTCTGTTTTGCCAAGTTGTGCTCAGGAATGAATCGCGATAAATGGTGATTTGTATGGCAAATGGTGACCTTTGTGAACCCCCTTCCATGCCATGAGTGAGCATTGATATAAATAATTATAAACTTGCGCTTTACGCTTTCTTTAAAGCCGTTTGCTAAGCGCCAAGAGCCCCTTCGTTTCAAGTTGTGCGCTACATTCGCGGTCATTAGTATTTTCAATATTATCAACTGGGGATGCGCGCGCACAGAAAGGCATTCACAGGGCAGCCACGCGCGACGTGACTGCGGCACGACAATTGGATGGAGTAACATGTGAATAACAATATTCATATATGTATACATGGGCACGTGTGTCTCGATTTTTGAGGCCTCCTTCGCAGGATCGCAAACACGTTAACCCGTGTGATCTTGTGCCTGTCCGCTCCCGGCATCAGGCAGTCCTTCGGGCACGTTCGTCCCTGTCAACATTTTCTTTTTCGATCTATATTTCTTGAGTTAATTCCGTTTTTTCCTCTCCCTGCAAGCCATTTGTGGAATTTTCCGTAAATTGAAATTTTCGTTAATATTCCAACGAGACAGCTCCCTGACCTGGGCAGTGGCTGCAGTGGCTAGCATAGAGGCTGCCTGTCGAGCCTTTTCGTCCCGTCTTGGCCGGGCCAGCCCAGCCCAGCCCAGCCCTTTATCCTTCTAAGGTTGAGTGCCTGAGTCCCGTTGGTTCCATTATTCATAAAATTCATAGATTTAAAGTGTTTAGAGGCACCTCGTTGAAAGCGCCGAGCGCTTCGCTGTGGCAACGTTATTATGCGTTTTTAGCTGCAGATTTTGAAAAAGGTCAAATGTAAAATGTTTGTTCTGTTTAAAATCACATGTTCACGCCGGTCACCTCGATGTCACGTGGTTTCCACACATATTTATATTTAGTATAAACTCACGTGGCCTCATTTACAAAACAAGCATTTGCAATGCAATAGGTCTCGCATTTATGCGAGTTTGAGTTATTGACATTGCAAATTACAATGCCTTTTATTTATGTTTTAAAAACGAAAAAATAAATAAAAGGCACTGTCATTTGCTATGTCAATAGCTCAAACTCGCGTAAATGCGAGACCTATTGCATTGCAAATGCTTGTTTTGTCCTGGTGCCTAAACCTGGTACCACCTCCCGGGGAGAGTAGGGCAAGGGGGAGATGACATGGAGCAGCCAAAAGCAGCATACAGAGGTAGCAATTTAACGAAAGTAATAGAGGCTGGAGCAAGGGGAAGCCGGAGAGTAGGTGCACACTAGGAGCACCACAAGCCGCACCCAACCTAGTTGGGCCACCTCATCGAGCTCCCTGGACTCTACACTCTGCAACTGCCACTAGTGGCGGCTGCGCTCTCGCTTGCTCTCACTTGCCCGCCCTGCTCCGCTCCTCACTGCTTTCTGCTCCTACCTCCAGGTGATGCAGTGTCTTGAACTGGGTAGGGTAGGTTCCTCGGAGCTGACACCTCTGCCTCCGCCGTCGCGTGGTCGCGTAGTCGTGGGCTGTTACCGTCAGAGCAACGCGGTCAGCGCGGTCCCGCTCCGAACCGCTGGTAACCAGAAAGAGGGAAGGTGGTAGAGCACTGGTAAGGCACTGGTGAGCCACTCCAGCCCAGCACTCCTTCAGCTCCTTCATTGCCTCTGGCCCCCCTGTAGCAGCAGCTGCAGCTCAGCTTGCGCTCACGCTGACCTCGCGGAGCACAGCGGACAGCGTCTCTGGCAGCCTCGGGCTCGGGGTTCAGACTAGGCCTGGGCGAAAATTTTGTTCCGTTCGCGGAAATTGCGATAATTTGACATTTTCGCCTTCTGCGGAGAGCGCGAAAATGTCAAAAATTCCAGTTTCCGCAGCTTGGCGATAATTTGTTTCTTGCTCGCGCTGTAAAATAATACATTCTCGCGCGTGCGCGATCGCCTTATCTGAATCCCTGCGTTCGCCGACAAGTTTTCTTGATCCGGTCGCGTTCTCCATGAGATGTTGTATTGTTTTTAGCCATTTGCGCTGTCTCGCGACAGTTCACGCCCGCAGTGACGTCATGCGTCGCGCGATCACGTCTTTCTTCTCGCGATCATGCACCGCGAGACAACTCAAAACAAGATGGCCGCGCCCGCAAGCAACCACATGGGTAAGTTTATAGACCAGAGAGGGTTTTGGAGACAGGATAATTGGCGCTAAGGCAGATGTACTGTTAATGTGGCATTGTCCACTCATTTGCGTTTTTTTAATCATGCTTATCTGCTTTGTTTAACACTTGTTTTTGTTTGCCTGCAACAACATGATCCATTGGGCGTAGTCTTTTCTCTGTTTTTACTTCACCCATGTCACCAGGACCCTCACTTCCGGCCAATCTCACGAAGGTTAGCCTTCTAGTCCTCACTTACATTTTTCCTTTTTAACCGCTTTCCGGTTGTACCGCCATTCTCCCGCACTTCGGAAGCAAGCTCAGCTTTAACGCACCGACATACACAGGTATGTGTCCACTTCCCATACGCTTTGGCTTCATGCCGTACTTATGCTGTGCCCTTTAGTTGTTCATTTCTACCATTTTTTCCAGCCCGTTGGTTTCCTGGTCGCACCGACCCATGGGAGACTACTTTACTTTTAATCCCGACGGCTTTCGATCTTTTTCATATGACATTGCTCATCTGGGTGAGTTCTGTTTTTTGCCCATCCGCACTACGTTACGGTTTGTCTGTCCTAATGCCATACTCTCAGCATGCTCCGAATGTTTTGCCGTTTTTGCTTTTCGCAGTCCTAGTTGTTATTCATTTCACTTATCGACTCAGACTTATCGTTGGTTTCGCTTTTACACAGTGCCACGCACCGCATGTTAGTTGCATGCTTTAGCGCCCTTTTTATCTTATTGCACTTTTGTGTATACTCTTCACCCCGCCATGTACAGCACCTTTACCTCGTTTTTTTGCCCTTTTGCCTCATTGTTGTTGCTTCGATTATTCATCTGTTCTCGAATCTTCTTTTGAGTAATTGAGGATGTTTTTTATTACAATATAATTGTTTTCCTAAACTGCTTTCGCTGGATACAGTGTTGAATATGACAAGATTTTTCTACCATTTCGTGCCTTTATTATGTTAATTTTGGCAACACCACTTGGTGAGATATTTTTCTCCCAGACATGTTTCTTTTTCATGCTTTTGCCATTTAGTCTCCATATATGAACCTTTTCTTTCAGTTTAGTTTCTCGTGCCATTGTCCTTTTTGTTGTTACCCCTTTTTCATTGGCATTTGTTCATTTTCACATAGAGTTTTTTTCACTCAATTGTCTCACGCTTTATCACAACCATGTTTTTTTGCACTTACTGTCACTCCTTTTGCTTTGTGGTTTTTTGATCCAAATTCTTATTGTTTCCCAGCCCTGAAGAGTCACAGTTGTTTTACTGTTGACGAAACACGTGTCGGCTGGCGCTCTTTGTATTGATGAAAGACAACGTTTTGAATTAAAAATACATCTTTCCATTGTTCTTTGAACCCTGTTATCTTTGCTATGATCTAATTTAATTATATTGTCACGTGTGCACAGGATTTGCTTATAACCACATGGGTAAGTTGGCGACCCGCAACCATGCAGAAAATCTCGCGAACATGCCGGAAAAAAACTTCTGCATCTTCGCGATATTTTCGCTTGTTTGCGATAATTGTAAACATTTTCGGGATAATTTGCAAAAGTTAATTTTGCAAATTCCGCCCACCCCTAGTTCAGACTCGATTAATTTAGAACAGAGTGCAGGTTGCACCAAGTAGAGAGTGTTACTTGGATGAAAATTCACTGGTAACAAAAGGGGTTGTATCAATCTGTGGCGCAAATCACTGTACCTAAGGCAAATCATGACTAGCTGCAAGGTATCAGAGATAGAAGCGTGATCACTCAAACACACAGGCAAATCTGAATCCTTATAGCAATTATGACTAAAGGGCATGACCCGTGGGAATAAATTAAGCCTAAAAAGTGTCAACAGTCTTCGGTGATAACTCGACATATCTAAGGTCGAATACGGCTCCTTGCCGCTTACAGTTTTCACCAATGTCATATGGCATACTGAGTGCTTGTTCAGGGCAAGTGACTCACGTTATGCCACAACCTTTTATCTGAATGTCTGTTTCACCCAAATGTGATCACTTTTCACAATGCTTTCTGCTTTCACAGTACAGAAAAGGGGTGTGCCAAACATACTAGGCCTGCTGTATGCCAAGGTTCTCGAATACCAAGACTTCCGAGTTTTGATTCCATCTTGTGCTTCTTTCTTAAACTGCTCAATATTTCTTTCCTCTGTTTCTGCCTTCCTCTCTTTTGTTCTGGGTCAAAGTCTAATAAAATATAACTCTGGGTTCCCAAAAATGAGTACTGGTGTCCACTACCTATAACCTCCTGCACAAATTAAGCCCAAGGTCCAAGGCTTCAAATGCTGTGTGAGATTCTGCCTGGCTAGCGCTTGCTCCCTTGATCCCGAACGTAGCCATGTCTTTGTATGCCCCACATCATCAGATGCACCAATGTGTTTAGAACTGATTTTGAAACAAACTCCATTATTATAAATGGTCGTTAGTAAAATGTTCGTAAAATGTGCCTCAAACTGCAGTATTTGTCACACACTTCCCCAAAGGTGCCTTGAGGAAGAACACACAACTAGGCCGAGGCAAAAATTTAATTACGCTGTCTAATTCGCATAATTTAGGAAATTTCGCAGCAGTCTTGTGATACGAAATTCTGCAAAATTATGCCATTACAATGCATCGCATAATTATGTGCTATTTGGAGTAAACATGTACAGCGAATGCTCAATTTACGGTAAAAATGTACTACAATTCCGCCATAATGTAAACAGCTGTCGTTCTTGCTGGTCTTGTATAAATGAGTCTTCGTTCTAAAAATTTGACCCGTGGATGCATTTGTGGTAAAATACAGTCTGAAGTGGTGGATTTGCATTTCGCATAATTACGGATAATGGTAAGTAATTTCGCTGCAATTTCACGTAATTATGTGAAAGCAAATTATGTACACCCCTACACACAACCCCTTCCATAACTGCTTTTATGTTCTATTCAGTGTTCTTCAATTCTACTGGTCGGAAGAGCTTTCAAAACATCCTTTGACACCACACATTTCCTAAGCAAATCCCAATATTCCTATTCACTGTGCTCTAAAAGACACCGGGGCATATTATCAAGGGCTGGCGACAACATTATCGCCGCTTTAGCATCCGTTTTCGGGCAAAAAGCGGCGATAATGTTATCACATTATCAACAAGGACATGCTAGCGGGTGTTTCCTTGCCTTAGCGCCCGTTGTCAGCACGCCTCGCATCGCATCGTTAATGAGATGCAAAGGAGGTGTGCCTGAAAAAACTCCATGGAAAAATATCGCTAACCCACCTTCGTGATATCATCAATGAGGGGAAGCGATATTTGAAATCGCGTTAACTATGCCTTAATGCAGGAATTTAACGCTTGTTAAATTCCTGACTAAGGCATACCTAACATGGGAGATGGATTGTGGGGCTAAGACCACAGGGCCCTATCATCAATCATATCGCCGTTTTCCGCGGAACATAATAATACTAATACTTTACAAAATACCACAAAATATGTTATGGTCTTAACAGTCTGTTCCATCCATCAATTGTGTGTCTTTTGCTTCTCGCCCTAAGTATGCTCAGACGTGAGTCCTGCGCTCACTGTGCCACTGGAATCAAGCTATCCTGGCTGTAGAGGGGTGAAACCCCGAAACCGGTCCTAGGATACTTGTTTCCGGTCCAGGGAGGACCTGGCTTGGCAGTTCGGGCTGGACTGTTCCCATGAGGCACAGGGTCAAGACTGATTTGCATATAGCCAGGTTTAAACTGGGGTGGCATGGTGAGCAAAAGAATGATGGATTTAACCCAGATCTCTTAACTGGGGGTGAATGTTTTGATTTGTTCTGCATTCCGTCCATCATCTTGTGTGTCTTTTGCTTAACAATCTCACCATATTGTGTCATTTATTAAAATATATTATGGGGGGAACCCCACCTCTATCCAGCCCTTTGACCCCTTTTATGCTGTAGTTGTTTCTTGGGGCCATGACCCTCCAAATATCTACTCTTGCCTACGGGTCTGTAGCCGGGTGCAGTGTGTACACGAACACCAAAAAAGGGGCAGAATCAGACAAGACCCAGTATTCCATATGGCAACATGCAAAAGGCAGAGTTAATGTCATATGAGTAACATGATGCCAAATGGGGAATAACTGAAGACGGGAAGTTGGTGACATGAGCAGTAGCCTTTCACCTGTTTAAATGAAGGGCATACTGCTAGACAAATACACAACCTGAGCAAGAACAGAAGTTGAGGAACAATCAAGATTGGCAACCTTAAAACTACACAATCTTTAATAGGTACAGATTTTGGCTATTACTGCCAGGCTAAAGGAAGCAACATTTTTCAGTAGGGGTTTGCACCCCAAGCACCTGTCATGCTCCTGGAGGCTTCCAAAAAACGACAAGCAACAGTCTGGCAAGCACTTTGGGTCATGACTCAGACCTTTCCGAGACTGGCACCCTGCCCATGCAAGGGTGAGAGAGGGGTGCTTGATTGGTTATTGCCAGGACTAGAAAAGATCTAATCAGTCCCCCCAGTGTTACTCTTCTTGTCCTCATTGCTCCTTGTGAGCTGAATACTTTTCTTACATCTCAGAGACCTGTGCTCTCCTTACTTTATTTTAGGAGGCATCCTCTCAGACAACTTTCACTTTCATTATTAGTAGTGAAAGACAGTTGAGCGTAAAAAGAGACAATGTGGTGAAAGATGACTTACCCAGCTTGCAATGTATCACTTAGCAAAGCAGCTTGTTATTTTGGAAGTCCTCCTTTTGTTCAACTTTCACTCTGATGTCTTCTGTATGGTTCCTTTCTACTTGGGTAATTTTCTGTTCCAACCAGCAAAGTGTACTGTTGATTCTGCTGGATACTAACACTAATGCCTGCCCTGGAAGAGTGGAGGGATTTTCCACCTTACTCATCCAAGAACTCTGGTATTTAGTCCATTAGGAACATTCTGGGGAACATCAACCAATCCCATACAGTAGGAAAGTAGGATCTGCTTCTATGGTTACCCCCACTTTTTGCCTAGTGCTAAGTTGTTTTTGACTAGTCTGACTGGGATCCTGCTAATCAGGACCCTAGTCTCTCTGCTTTCTCCCCTAAATTGTTATGTTCAGTACTTAGGTACATCCCAGATTGGATACTGAGGTACCCTTATCAGTCCCTAGTATATAGTACTAAGGTACCCAGGGTATAGGTAACCCAGAGGTCCCCCATGGGCTGAAGCATGTATTATGCCACCCATGGGAGACCATTCAAACTGTAACTACAGGCCTGCCATTGCAGCACATGTAAACTGGTGCTAGCACCACTTACGAAAGATATAGGTATCCTATACCTAGGGTCACTGCACTTTAAACCTATGTCACCCCTTTAGCAGTCCTGAAGGCAGGATGCTTGGTTCTAAGAATGAGGGTGCCGCTGCATGAGCAGGACACCACGGCAGCCTACGGAGTCCATTCTCATGGGTTGTAAGTGAAGCAGCCATATACCATATAGAGGGGCACTGTGCAATTATGCGATGACCAATTCGAAAGTGGCTGCAACGAATCCTAACATGTTTGGTATCAAACATGTTGGAATCATACCTCAACACCATAAATGGTGTGGGAGGTATGATTCCAAGCACTGGAACAGGCTCTCAGTGCTCCTGGTACCAGTCTTCTAGACCCTGACAGCACAATTTGGCTGCTGCCGATCAGAGACACGATTCTGCACTCCTGCTGCTGATCCAAGCTTGAGCAGGGGAAGTAAGAACAATAGGTATCCTGTCACAGTGAGGTGTGAACACCTCCCAGACAGGATTTAGTATTTTGAGGCCAGGTGGGTGCACATGCCAGTGCCACTCAGTCTGCATGAGGTGTGCATTGGGTGCCTTCGTGCATAGTCCAGTTCAAACCAGCTCTGGGAGCCATTGGCTCCCGCTCTGGCGTGAAAATGGACAAAGGACATGGGAGTATCCTCCCCCATGTCCAAACCCTCCCCTGGGATGATACTCTGAATCGCCCCAACCCTTTCTTTAGGGTACTTAAGGGCTTACCTGGGTGTAGATCTCTATTCAATGCAAACACCACTTGAACCTCTGGGCACTCTGGACTTCACTGGACTTCGTTTGGGTTTGACTTTGTCTCCCTTCCAGTCTGCTGCATCGTCTGTGCCCGTGCACCATACAGAAACCTTGCAAGGCCTGTGGGCATCCAAGACACCTGACGGAATCTCCCTTGGAGTGAAGGAGTCACTTCCCTGCATCTGCAGGTACAGCAACTAAGCTGACCGATCTGCTGATCCTGAGCTTCTACAGGCTCCGAAAAGCTCAGCAACACAGGTTGTTGTTCTCCAAATCTCTCTAGGCCTGCCCTGCACTCTCACCAAGTTTGAGGCCAGTATCCCTCGTAGGAGCTGCAGTAACCAAACCCCTGTGCACGCATTGACTTGCTGTTGCAAAGGCTCGTTGGCTTCCTTCCACCAAGGTCTTTGGGCTCCATCTAAGCCCCAACCTCAAGCATCTCCAGTGACCAGAATCTCCGTCCACACCGCATGGTTTGCACCGTGGCCTGAAGCTTTTGATGAGCTGCTCGAGGTCCACTTCGACTCCAGTACCACCAGTCTGTGGGTCCTTTTGAGGGTCACCTTTTTTTCTTTTGGGCTCCACTGATTGCTCGGGGCCTGCTCTGAGTCCCCTACTTGTGGTGAGTCCCCTGGACCTTGCTGTCCCGACATTGCACCTTCTTCGACTTTGACATTGTTTTCAGTTGCCAAGGCTTGTTGGTGCTCCCGACGGACGCCGACCCCTCAACTCTCGACATCTGGCGTGGGACAGCTCGTGCACGGCTCCTGGTCTTCTTCAGTGTCGCCTGGTCCTCACAGCTGCAGAGTCAAGGTCACTGTCAATTCTCCTGCAACTCCTGACATCAGTGGGCATTTGTCTTCCAGGTCTCCGGGTCACTCCTGAGTGATATAGACACTGTCCCCTCTTGTTAGATGTGGGGGTCTCTAGTTGGCATAGGTAGGTACCTGTGACAAATAGGTACCCTTGCGTCTGGTCAGGGTAAGGGGTTCACTCCTAAAATGACCCCTGCTCACCCCCTTGGTAGCTTGGCACGAGCAGACAGGCTTATCTCAGAGGCAGTGTGTAAGGCATTTCTGAACACATACAGTAATCAAGTGACAACACTTCAGATGGACACCACACCAAGTTTTATATAAAAAAATAAGTATTCTTTATATAGACTTATCACAAGACCACAAATGACACAAATCGACAATACTGATACTTTAAAATGGTAGAATTTAGCTTAGTTCTCTTAGGATGGTAAATGTGACACTCAAAGTTCAATGTACCTGAAGATGCGTAACGCAAGACAACGAAAGTGTTGCAAAGACGGTGCTGCGTTGAAGATCCGGTGCAAAGAAACAAAGATGGCGCTTCCTTCTTGATGAGACACGCTTCCCGGTGATGCGGCGGTACCTAATGCTACGTCGATCCTCTTCTCCAGCGATGCAAGATGTTTCCTCATGATGCGAGCAGCGACAGGCCCTGCGACACGCTTCCCAGAGATGCGGTGGCGTCTGATGTAACGTCGATCCCCTTCTCCAGCGATGCGAGGCGCTTCGGTGGACCTGCGATGACTCAACGATTCTTCTGCAACACGCTCCCCGGTGATGCGGCGGCATGTGGTGCGACGCCGATCCTCTTCTCTGGCGATGCGAGGCGCTTCGTGTTGTGAAGCGGCAGCGGCAGTTCGGCGACACGCTTCTTGTTCTTGAGTCGCGCTTCCAGCTCCTTGCGACACGCAAGTCCTCAAAAAGTCCAGCACAACTGCAGGCACTTCAAAAGAACTCTTGGGGAGCTGGTGGGTGAAGTCTGTTGGCCCTGAGACTTCAGCAGGAGGCAAGCTCTTTTCCAAGCCCTTGGAGATCCTTCACAAGTTGAATAAAGTGCACACAAAGTCCTTTCTCCTTTCTTTAGCAGTCAAGCATCCACTGCAGTCCAATCCCCCAAGCAGCACTTCAGCTTAGGGACAGTCTCTCCTCAGTTTCTTCTGGTTCCACTCCTCAGCAAAGGTTTCTTCTTGTTTCCCAAAGTGGTCAAAAGTTCATGGGTTTGGGTCCCAATATTTATACCCAGTTTCTCTTTGTTCTCCTAAGGCAGAGAGGCCTTTGCCTAGTCCAAACCAGTTCTCGTCAGTCCTGGAGCACTTTGTTGACAAGACTCCTTCTTTCCTTTCAGAGTGCAGGGCAGAGACATCAGACGCATCACATGAGGTGGAGCCAGCATTGTGGAGGGAAGGCACAGCCCTATTCAGGTCCCAGGTGCAACTCCTCCCACCAATCTAGATGCAGATCGCTCTATTCAGCCCTGTGCTGACTCACCCTGTCTCCTGGAATTTCCCCAACCCCTGTCACTCAAACTCCAGATAAGGAATACACAGCCTAGCAGAGACAGGTTTGGATGGTTAGACAAGAAAATACCCACTTTCTAAAAGTGGTATTTTCAAAAACAGGATGTTAAAACCAACTTCATCAAAAGATGTATTTTATCATTCTGAGTTCAGGCATACTAAATTCGAATTTCTACCATGTTCTATGAGTCAGTTAAGATTATAAGATGTAATGATCAAACTGCCCATTCTGGCCTATGGGGAACAGTAGCTTTAGTGAAAAACTAAAATGGCTGTAATTCACTATTAGGACATGCCACACACATCAGGGCTTGTCCTACCTTATACTTACAATGCACCCTGCCCTTGGGCCTACCATAGGGGTGTCTGATATGAAGAAAAGGGAAGGTTTAGGGACTGGCAAGTGGGTGCACTTGCCCAGTCAGCATGACAGTACCAGACTGCACGCAGGCTCTGCAATGGCAGGCCTTAGCCACACTTTTACAGGCTGCTTCTGTGGGTGGCACATCCAGTGATGCAAGCCCACCAGCAGCATTTGGACTTACAAGCCCTGGGCACTCCTGGTGCACTGTACTAGGGTCTGACAAGTAAACCAAATCAGCCAATCATGGAATCACTAATTCATACATCAATTTACAATGGGGAGCACTTGCACTGTGGCACTGGACAGCAGTGACACAGTGCCCAAAGCATCTAACACCAGCAAAAACACATGAGGCAACAGCACAAAATGGAAGGTAGACCCACGCCAAGGTGCCAGGTCTAACACGTGTCCCCTCCAGCTGAAATGTGGAGAGAACTACCCTACCTCCTGGGAGTTCTCATCACTAAGGTGGAAAAATTTGGACAGACCATCAGCGTTGCCTTGTTCTGTACCAGGGCGGTGTTCCACCGTGAAATCCATCCTCTGTAGGGGAATGGACCACCTCAACAGCTTTGGATTCTCACCCCTCATCTGCATCAACCATGTGAGGGGCCTGTGGTCTGTCTGAACCCGGAAGTGAGTCCCAAACAGGTAGGATCTCAGCTTCTTCAGTGTCCAGACCACAGCAAATGCCTCACGCTGAATAGCACTCCACCTCTGTTCCCGTGGAAGTAACCTCCTACTGATGAAGGCTACGGGTTGATCTAGGCCCTCCTCCTTCATCTGTGCCAAAACAGCCCCCACACCATGCTCTGAAGTGTCTGTTTGTACCATGAACTCTCTGGAGAAGTTGGGTGCCAGGAGCACGGGCGCCGTGCACATAGCAGTTTTCAGGGCCTCAAAAGCTTTCTGACAGGTGTCAGTCCAAATCACTCTCTTGGGCTGCTTCCTGGAAGTCAGCGCGGTCAAGGGTGCAACAATGTTGCCATACCCCTTGACAAACCTCCTGTAGTAACCTGTGAGTCCTAAAATGGCTCTCACTTCTGTCTGGGTTTTGGGGGGCTCCCAAGCCAGGATGGTTTCAATCTTGAGCTGCAGGGGTGCCAGCTGGCCGCTCCCAAACTGGTGTCCCAAGTACACCACGGAACCCTGCCCCATCTGGCACTTACTCGCCTTGATCGTGAGGCCTGCCCTCCGTAGCGCCATCAACACTTCCCAGAGGTGGCACAGATGTTCTTCCCAACTGGCGCTGAACACTGCGATGTCATTCAGGTAGGCGGCACTGAACTCGTCCATTCCAGCCAACACCTGGTTGACCAACCTCTGAAAGGTGGCAGGGGCATTCTTCATCCCAAAGGGCATAACCCGGAACTGGTAGTGCCCATTTGGTATGGAGAATGCTGACCTCTCTCTTGCCCTATCAGTCAAGGCAATCTGCCAGTACCCAGACGTTAGGTCAAACGTGCTGAGGTACCGTGCAGCCCCTAGCCGATCTATGAGCTCATCAGCTCTGGGGATGGGGTGCGCGTCAGTCCTGGTGACTGAATTGAGCCCTCGGTAGTCCACACAGAACCGGAGTTCTAGCGTGGCACCCGGTGCGGCAGCCTTTGGGACCAAGACCACTGGGCTGACTCAAGGACTGTTAGAGGACTCAATCACCCCTAACACAAGATTCTTGGAGACCTCCTCCTTGATGCAAGCTCTCACCTTGTCAGTCACCCTGTAGGTTTTGTGCCTCACAGGTGTACTATCCCCAGTGTCCACATCATGGACGCACCAATCAGTGACACCGGGAATCAGGGAGAACAGATCAGAAAACTGTCCCAGCAACTGGCGCCAGTCATTCTGTTGCTCAGGGGTCAGGGTGGAAGAGAGGTTGACACCATTCACTGACCCATCTTGCTCTGTCGCCGACAGGAGATCTGGAAGAGGCTCGGTCTCCTCCTCCATTCCACCATCTGTCGCTAAGAGCATGCCCACTTGGGACCTCTCCAAGTGGGGCTTCAGGCGGTTGACATGCAGGACCCTCAAGGGGTTCCTGGGAGACCGCAAGTCCACCAAGTAGGTAACCAGACTTTTGCGCTCCACAACCTCAAATGGTCTGGTCCACTTATCCTGGAGTGCGCAGGGCTCCACTGGGGCCATGACCCACACTTTCTAACCAGGCTGAAGTTCTACCAGAGTGGCATTCTGGTTGTACCACCGCTTCATCTCTTCCTGGCTGGCTTCCAGATTCACCTCAGTGAGTTGCCTGAAACGCCTAGTTTGGTTCCTAAAGGCCAGCATGAAGCTATATACATCCTGGGGAGGTTTCCTGGGAGATTGCTCCCAGCCTTCTTTGACCAAACTTAGAGGTCCTCTCACTGGGTGTCCATAGAGAAGCTCAAAGGGGCTGAACCCTAGAGATTTCTGTGGCACCTCACGGTATGCAAAGAGTAGGCATGGTAAGAAGACGTCCCACTTACGCCTCATAGGTTCCTCAAGACCCATAATCATGCCTTTCAGGGTTCAGTTGAACCTTTCAACCAACCCATTTCCTTGGGGGTGGCAAGGAGTGGTAAACTTGTAGGTTACCCCACACTCCTGCCACAGGGACTTCATAGACTTGGAAATGAAGTTAGTACCTCGGTCAGACACTACCTCGCGAGGGAATCCCACTCTGGAGAAAATTCCCATAAGTGCTCGTCCCACCACGGGGGCCGTCACTATCCTCAGAGGTATGGTCTCCGGGTACCGGGTGGCATGGTCCACCAAGACCAGGATGAACCTGTTGCCCATTGCTGTTTTGGGGTCCAGTGGCCACACAATGTCAATACCCACCCGTTCAAAGGGGGTGCTGACCACAGGGAATGGCTGGAGAGGAGCCTTGCGCTTCCTCCCACTCTTTCCACCTGCCTGGCAAGTCTGACATGTCCTGCAGCGAGTGTCTGAACTCCTGCGCGTTTGGGGCCAATAAAAGTGGGTGACAAGCCTCTCAAAGGTCTTGTCCTGCCCAAAATGTCCTGCCAATGGCACATCATGAGCCAGCCCCAGTAGGAAGGCTCTGAAGCGCTGGGGTACCACCAGCACACGGGCTGACCCAGGCTCAGCAACCTTAGGCTCAGAATACAGGAGACCATTCTCCCAGTAGACCCAATGTGACTCAGACTGATCACCTGCTGCCTGGTCTGCAGCCTGCTGCCGCAGACCCTCGAGAGAAGGGCACTTGTTCTGCTCCTCACAGAACTCCTCCCTGGAGGGTCCTCCTTCTTGCTGCCAATGGGTCAGCTCAGGTAGGTCCCCCAGTTCAGCTACCTGTTCCCCTGTAGGCTCCAGGGCATCCCCCTCAGGGTCTGCTTCCTCCTGGACCGTGGGAACTTCGGGGCATGGTTTCCCATGCCCCCTGAATCCTCTCTCCAAGGCAGGTACCTGGGCCCCCCTCTCAGGCTCCAGGTCCTCTTGAGAACCCCTACTGGCTGCCATGGATCATGTGGTGACACACGCCCAGTCAGGCAGACCCAACATTTCCAAATGAGCACTTCGCTCCACCTTCGCCCAAGGTGAGCTCTCTAGATCGTTCTCTAACAAACAGTCAACTGGCATGGCGGGCCTCACAGCTACCTGAAGAGTACCAGAGACCCCCCCACTCAAAGGGAACCTAAGTAACCTTGCAGTGGCTCTCTGTGCTGTCAGCGGCAATAACTGGATAAAATGCATTGGGGACAACCTGTTCTTGAGATACCAGGTGACACTTGACAGTTGTCACACTGGCTCCTGTATCTCTAAGAGCCTTCTTTCTATGGCCATTGATGGTCACCCACTGCCTGTATTTCTTAGTGTTATCAGGCAGCTGGGTCCTGGGGACCACCTTACAGTCTCTTAAAGAGACAAGGGACATCTCTGCTGGCCCCCACCCACCTTGGGCACCCATCTCCTCACCCAGGGCTACACTAGCCATCTGCCAGGGGGCTGCACCAGGGGGTGCTGTCTTCACAAACAGGTGGCACCTGGGATCGTTCGCTCTATGACCCAGGTCCCCACATTTGTAGCATCTCAGGGGTCCCCCTTAAACAGGTGAACCTGTCGGGCCCCTGACGGTTTCTGGCTGGGGGGCTGGGAACCTTTCCCTTGGTTCCCTTGGGGATTACTTTGGACCTTCTAGGTAACTCCCTCTGTTTACCATTGTCCCCCCACTCCTCTGCTGGGGACCCTGCCCACACTTGGCTGAATCTCCCACGTGACCCTTGTGGACCCTGGTACTGACCCAGCGGTCTGCCTCCTCGGCAAGCTTCCTAGGATTAGTCAGCCTACTATCAATCAGGTGCTGGCGTAGCTCTGGAAAAAAATTACTGGACAAGTGCTTACATGCAATCAAATCAAGGAGCCCCTGAAAATCATCAACTTTGCTACCCTTCACCCAACCATCCAATGCTCTGCAGAAAAAAGTGACATATTCCACCCAGGTACTGTTCTCTATCTTCTTACAACCCCTGAACCTCTGTCTATATAATTCAGATGTAAAACCATACATGGACATGAATGCATCTTTCATGTGGGGATATGAGTTATAGACTTCAGAAGGCAAGTCTAACAGTGTGTCCCGCCCCTCACTAAGGAACGGTCCCCACAACCCCGCTCCCCAATCCTTCTCAGGGATCCGGTGGGAAGACATGGCTGCCTCATAGGCCTTGAACCACTGCCCAATATCATCATTCTTGTAAAATTCTTTTACCACATCCTTGGGAATATACACTCTAGCTTCAATAGGCATAGACGGTGTGCTGCCACCTGAGGGAGTAATCTCTAAGCTCTTGGCCTTCAATTCCAACTTCCTCAAAAACTTCTCATGTTCAAACTGCATTTTCTTTTCTTCTAGGGCTAACTTCCTAGTTTGCAATTCAAATTCCAACTGCCCGTTTAACTTGAGCTTGGTCAGCACCATTTCATGCATCCTACACTCTTTCCTGTCCTCCAACTCCTCTGGAGACAGACCTTTGGCAGAAACACTGCTACCTATTGGGGAAGTTACTCTCCTCCCCCCTGGACCCAATGACCCACCCAGCTGCTCCTCTTCATTCTCAACCTCTTCTTCATCCTCAGAGGTATTTCTAGCTGCGACCCAGGCCCTCAGTGCATTCTGGTACTCATCCTTCTTGGAGAGACCGGTCAGTGCAACTTTGAATTTCCTGCAAAAGTGATTCAGCTGTTTTACATTGTAGCATTCCAATTTCTCCTCTTCCCAATCAAGATCAATAGATGCTATGGATGCTGCTTTCTCCATGGTTGTTAAACTTGGCAGTTCTTTGCAAAAATAGAAAGTCCCAGAAAAAACAATCTACCAAACATATGAGGTTGCGTTTTGGTCTGCACTCACTAGTAGTGTTCACCAATCACTGTACATGAGTCACAAATGCAAGTCCAGAATCCTCACCGCTGACCACCAATGTTAGATTTGGGGGTCTCTAGTTGGCATAGGTAGGTACCTGTGACAAATAGGGACTCTTGTGTCTAGTCAGGGTAAGGGGGTAAACTCCTAAAATAACCCCTGCTCACCCCCTTGGTAGCTTGGCACGAGCAGACAGGCTTATCTCAGAGGCAGTGTGTAAAGAATTTGTGAACACATACAGTAATCAAGTGACAACACTGCAGATGGACACCACGCAAGTTTTATATAAAAAATAAGTATTCTTTATAGAGACTTATCACAAGACCACAAACGACACAAA
This sequence comes from Triturus cristatus, assembly GCF_964204655.1. Classification (NCBI taxonomy): domain Eukaryota; kingdom Metazoa; phylum Chordata; class Amphibia; order Caudata; family Salamandridae; genus Triturus; species Triturus cristatus. Next base: position 288,807,822 of record NC_140592.1, on the reverse strand, counting down.
TCAACAATACTGTTACTTTAAAATGGTAGAATTTAGCTTTGTTCTCTTAGGATGGTAAATGCGACACTCAGAGTTCAATGTACCTGAAGATGAGTAACGCAAGACAACGAAAGTGTTGCAAAGACGGTGCTGCGTTGAAGATCCGATGCAAAGAAACAAAGATGGCGCTTCCTTCTTGATGCGACACGCTTCCCGGTGATGCAGATGCACCTGATGCGACGTCGATCCTCTTCTCCAGGGATGCGAGATGTATTCTCACGATGCGAGCCGCGACAGGCCTTGCGACACGCTTCCCAGTGATATGGCGGTGTCTGATGCGACGTTGATCCTCTCCCCTGGCGATGCGAGTTGCTTCCACAACGATGCGAGCCGTGACAGGCCCTGTGACACTCTTCCCGGTGATGTGGCAGCGTCTGATGTGACGTCGATCCTCTTCTTCGGCGATGAGCCGCGACAGGCCCTGTGAGACGCTTCCCAGAGATGCGGCAGCGTCTGATGCGACGTCGATCCTCTTCTCCGGCGATGAGAGGCGCTTCGGTGGACCTGCGATGACTCAACGATTCTTCTGCGACACTCTCCCCGGTGATGCGGCGGCTTCTGATGCGACGTCGATCCTCTTCTCCGGCGATGCGAGGCGCTTCGTGTTGTTAAGCGGCAGCGGCAGTTCGGCGACACGCTTCTTGTTCTTGAGTCGCGCTTCCAGCTCCCTGCGACACACAAGTCCTCAAAAAGTCCCGCACAACTGCAGGCACTTCAAAAGAACTCTTGGGGAGCTGGTGGGTGAAGTCTGTTGGCCCTGAGACTTTAGCAGTAGGCAAGCCCTTGGAGATCCTTCACAAGTTGAATAAAGTGCACACAAAGTCCTTTCTCCTTTCTTTGGCAGTCAAGCAACCACTGCAGGCCAATCCCCCAAGCAGCACTTCAGCTTAGGGATAGTCTCTCCTTAGTTTCTTCTGGTTCCACTCCTCAGCAAAGGTTTCTTCTTGTTTTCCAAAGGTATCTAAAGTTCTTGGGTTTGGGTCCCAATATTTATACCCAGTTTTTCTTTGTTCTCTGAAGGCAGAGAGGCCAGCCCTGTGCTGACTCACCCTGTCTCCTGGAATTTCCCTAACCCCTGTCACTCAAACTCCATATAAGGAATACACAGCCTAGCAGAGGCAGGTTTGGATGGTTAGACAAGAAAATACCCACTTTCTAAAAGTGGTATTTTCAAACACAGGATGTTAAAACCAACTTCACCAAAAGATGTATTTTATCATTCTGAGTTCAGGCATACTAAATTCGAATTTCTACCATGTTCCCTGAGTCAGTTAGGCTTATAAGATGTAATAATCAAACTGCCCATTCGGGCCTATGGGGAACAGGTAGCCTTGCAATAGTGAAAAACATAAATGGCTGTAATTCACTATTAGGACATGCCACACACATCAGGGCTTGTCCTACCTTATACTTACAATGCACCCTGCCCTTGGGCCTACCATAGGGGTGTCTGATATGAAGAAAAAGGAAGGTTTAGGGACTGGCAAGTGGGTGCAGTTTCCCAGTCAGCATGACAGTACCAGACTGGACGCAGGCTCTGCAATGACAGGCCTTAGACACAGTTTTACAGGCTGCTTCTGTGGGTGGCACAACCAGTGCTGCAAGCCCACCAACAGCATTTGGATTTACAAGCCCTGGTCACTCCTGGTGCACTGTACTAGGGTCTGACAAGTAAACCAAACCAGCCAATCATGGAATCACTAATTCATACATCAATTTACAATGGGCAGCACTTGCACTGTGGCACTGGACAGCAGTGGCACAGTGCCCAAAGCATCTAACACCAGCAAAAACACATGAGGCAAAAGCAAAAAATGGAAGGGAGACCCACGCCAAGGTGCCAGGTCTAACACCTCTGCTTACAGGTACTCTTCAACTTGAATCCACCTTCGGAGTCTACCGGACACTTCTTCCTTCTGCAGCAGCGGCATTTTCTGGAAGTCCTCCATTGGGTTTGACGGCGGTTTCCGACACCACTTCTCACCTATGCACCCAGCTTCCCTGGTGTAGGTAACGTGGGAAATAGGGTATCCATGGGTGGGGTGGCTCTCCAGCCTTCTGTCTTCCACAGGGTTTCTTCAGGGTCCACTGGAAAGGGTCCTTAATCTTTAAAGTTGCAACCGTGACTTGCATGTTGATTTGTACGGAGAACGTGGTTGTGTTCCCACACTGCACACGATATCTGTGGAGTTCCTAGTCATTCACCTCGGGTGGTTCCTTGGGCCCCTGGCACTTCTACATCCTCTGGACATTGTCTTGACATGAGCTATGGTTCTTTTACCACTTTCTTAGTTTATGGTCTGCCTCCCCCCCCCCCAGGTCTACTGTGTATTCTGTGCTATTTACGTGATTTCCATGCAAAGTATTGTGTGCATTGTGCATATCTCCGGGTAGGAGATATCTGTATGTGTTAGTGAGTGTTATATAATAAATACATATTTTTATAAATATATTGTGTGATTCTCTTTCACCTTATCTATACCTATAAGATTGCATTCTGGTAAAACAATCTGCTTTACACTCCTTCTGGACTAAGCCCGAAGGCACCTCTCCAGAGCTACCACTTAGAGAGCTTTCTAAGGTTGTCTAAGACCTCCTAAATCACCATAAGGGTTGTCTGGACTGGTGCAGGGTGTCCACTTACATAAGTGTACATCATATACCAGGCCAGCCTCTCACACATACTATTTCAAGGATTGTTGAATTGTCTTGTGCTAACTTTCCTGATTCCTGACGTGTGGTCTCATCCTGCTGATCTTTACAATTACTAAGATAACACCTGCAACCTGATATACAAATGATTATAGTTTACTGAAAGTAGAAAACATTGATTTAGGGCACGTTGTACACTATGGCTCGGATATACAAAAGTTTTTAATCTGGTTTGCCTTACCTTTTCAACGCAGACCTGACAATAAAAGCATTTTGGGGATTTACAAATCAATACAAATTAGTATTTGTGTTGGTTTGTAAGAGGAAGAAAGGTAAACCAGCGCGAAGCACTGCTTTGTAATGCTCTGAATTAAGGGGGTGTTGCATGGATTGTACATAAACGTTCACCCATGGTTTATGATGCAAAATTGTAGACAGGGTGTTAAGCCAAAAATTTACACCACTTGAAACCCAGCATTAAAATGAAAAATGCTTCCATTTCTCCATTCTTTTCTGACTTTGCATGTGTGCTGCACTGTACAGGAAAAATGCAAAGAAGGAAAAGCTGTAAAGACAGTCTAAGCATAGTATTTTGTACTAATGGCTACCCTTCTAGTATAAAACCTATGCTAGTCTCACACAGAACCCTTTGCACTATGGCGCAAAGGTGTGTACTTGGTGCTCGGCAGCATAATTCTGTGCCAGCGTTAGGGGGAGGGGAGGAGAGTGCCATATCTCTGTAGATATAGTGCCGTACTTCTATATACTGCTCACGCAACACAGTGCAGCAACTTTGAGTGCTGCGCTGTATTACATGAGAGCCTTGTAAATCTAGACCTAGATATCATATGATCTAATTTGGGGTTAGAAACTTAATCTCGACAGGTAGACTTGTGCTTCACACTTCTGCATGGTGAGTTCATTCCGCAGATGGCTACCAACACAAATTAGCTGTTGGGAGTGGGTCATCTGAGGAGGGGATGCACTTGGCAACACAAAACTACCATCACATTATGAACTTACTGTATAAACTCTAAAGAAAAGAGCCTGATTATGTGCAGTATAACAACAGCAACCAGATAAATATGTACTCTGATTGATTCTGTGAGGTTGGAGATTGGAGATTGCAGAAACGCAGAACTACTCAACATCTCTGCTTGGAGCCCTCTAAAACTGTGAAAGTGCATAATGCTACAAACATTGTGGACGGGTTTGAGGAGGGGAACCTGTTGTGCAAAGAGCACAGCTGAAATTCCCAAAAAGAATTTTAAAGCAAAGCTCAAAGGCCACTTAATTAGGTATGCAATTTGAATGATGCTTTTGCAACAACAAGATAGCAACAATGGTGTCTGTACTGCCATACAAGGCATGCTGCTTCTCACATCGTACCAAAGTCACTTTTGTAATGTCAACGCTCCAGTTGCTCTGAAAGATCTTCAAATGGATCCCCACTGAGACCAGGAGTAATGTCGCTCAGGTGCTTCTTAGCAGCAAGCTCGACCATGGCAATGCACTCTACGCTGGCACGACCTAAAAACTCCAAAAGAAATTGCAGCGCATCCAGAACGCCTTAGCCAGACTTATCCTGGACATCCTTGGCTGAAACCACATCTCTGGTCACTAAGAGACCTCCAGTGGTTCCCGATCAACAAAAGAATCACCTTCAAGCTCCTCACGCATGCCCACAAAGCCCTGCACAACATCGGACCGAATACCTCAACCACCACCTCTCCTTCTACACACCAACCAGAGACCTCTGCCGATCCGGCCCTAGCCACTGTCCCACCGATCTGCAAGGCATCGGCTGGAGGAAGATCCTTCTCCTACCTTGCAGCGAAGACCTGGAACTCCTTGCCTCTGCACCTCAGGCAATCACCGTCACTGCCTCAATTCAGGAAGGACCTCAAGACCTGGCACTTCGACTGAACTACAGACAACCCCCCTCAGCACCTTGAGACCTTTACGGGTGAGTAGTCACACTCTACAACAACCCTGATTGGTTGATTGATTGATTGAACCCTAATTATTTAAAGAGGGTCTGTGGGCAGGAAAGCGAGAATCCTGACCTTTAATGGCCAGTCAAAACCAATGAGAAAACTTGCACAACAAAACTTTTCCAGTTCTCAGTATTTGTAGATTTTTTCAAATATTAGTATCATTACAGTAAGCAACAGTTACTTAAGAAAGGTCATTAGCATAAAGCAAAAAGCATACTAATGCAAAATGCCATGTGCTTTTAAGAAATTAGGTAACCCACAGCACATCTGGTAAATAATCAAATGAAACATAAACAAGAAATGAGCTTAAATATCGAAAGGACAACAAGCATCTAGCCAACTCTGAATAACAAGCAACGAAGTCTAACAGAAAAGTGTCCTGTGAATATTCAGGAAAGTCTGACTCTTACCAAAATAGACACATCTTTGATAATGTTAAGTATAAAGAAAATATATAAATTCATAGCATGGTGTTATGTAAATCCGCAGCACTAGAGACGCTGGTTGCACAGCACCAATCACATTACTAAATTAAAAATCACATGTACTAGCACATTATTTTAATTGCCTCATAAATACATTATTTGTTGCACATAATAATATATATGTTTTATTAATGCACAAAAACGAGGAAACAAAGAACTGCTTCTTTAAATTCATAACGACAGGAGTTTAGCTTATAGCCATCCAGTGTTGCAGCACAACTACCTTCCTTCCCAAGGTAGCGCTAGATAACTTACATTTGCACACAATGACAGAGACCATGGTTTGTAGCAGATTTTTAATACCTTTGAGAAAATAAATAAAGCACATGTGCAGCTGGTATACAATAAATAAACATGCACTTTTCTGCAATATTACAAGCACTCTTGTTAAAGCGGCCTAGTTATGCTAACTAAACCAACCCTATATTAGGCACTATTTTCTAGTCTCCTATAGCTCACTTATTCATAGTAAAGCTTATTCTGCTGGAGGCATCCCTACTTCACCCCTTTATATATGCAACATTCACACACTGACTGTCCATGCAGAGTAATGAAAGGGGTCATTATAAGTATAGCGGGCTGCCTAACAAACCCCTCAGGTGGTGAAGGTCCTGCCTCTGTCCAATGAACAACCATCAACCATGTTTAGTGTTCGCCAATGGCTTAAAAGGGATTGGTTCCTCAAAAATGAGTCTTGTTGGCACGGTGTGGTGAAAACACTTTGAGTGATAATGTAACACTTGCTTGCCACCATGTCATGGCTGCTGGCTGGCATTTTTTTTAATTTTAGAAGAAAATCTTCAAGCACAGTTTTGTTTATTGAAAATGAGCTGACCATGATGGACTAGAAGTTTTTTCCAAATGCTTTGGAGTTAGAGGGCTTGTATTTCCTGTTTGCTCTCGCCATCGTTTATTTGGTCATGAACATGAAACAAAGATGTCAGAAGACCCGCCATAAATATGTAGGGTCTTCTGACACATTGGAGGTACTGGCCTCAGGCTGATAAGCTGCAGCCAAGAAGTTTCTAATGATGGAGTAAGCTGAAGCCCACCTTTGGAAACTCTGCGGTTTCACTACCTCTAAATGGGGTCTATGGGGGACATCTTCCAATTGATAGGAAATGTCCTATTCTGCTGCACTCTAAAACACCATTCCCTACAATGTGGGTGGGTAGCTGTCATCTAAAGATGCAATAATAGATAGATCGAATTGGTGTAATCAAATGCACTGTAACTATTACTGCTAGATGTAAGACATTGTATAAGTGCACTTTAACGAATGCACTTTAATTATGGTATGAATTTAAAGAATTGGGGAAGTGTAGGGGTTTCATCGAGAACATTTTTATTATCAATTTGAAGTGATGTCTTATGTAACTGGCGTGAAACATGGAACCGAAATACAATGTACTTTGATATTATTTTCAATATAAAGCACTATGGGGCAGATTTATGTTGCACTTGCGCCACTTTTGCGCCGCCGTTGCGTCACTTTTGTGACGCAGCAGCGGCGCAAATCCTGCGCCATGGTGCGGGGTATTTACAACGTGACGCATCTGGGAGATGCGTCACGTTGTAAAGCCCTGCGCCACATGTAGGCGTTCCAGGGCAGGTGGGGGCGTTCCGGCGCAGGAATGCCTCCTAAAAGTGGCTGAGTGAAATCTACAAGATTTCACTCAGTCACTTTTAGGCCCATGCTGCGTCAAAACCCTGCGCCTGCTTGAAGCAGGCGTAAGGATTGACGCAGCATTGTAAAGCTAGGGGCCCCCAGATCATTGCTGGAGCTGCGTCGCGCTTGCGACGCAACTCCAGCAATGCGCCACTTTTCGGCACAGATGTGTCACGCATCTGTGCCGTTTTTGCCCCATGGTGCGCCGCATTACAAATGCGGCGCATCCATGGTGGCGCAGCTGTGGCGCATAATAACTGGCGCATCCCTGCTGATATGCAGGGATGCGCCAGTCGTCATAAATCTGCCCCTATATATGTTATGACGTTTAAAGACATGATATTAGCCAGAACAAATTGGTATGATTAATCTCTGATGCAACCAATAAACGAAGGGGGACCCCCAGTGGCACGATAACGAACCGGTAAAAAGGGGTAAAGGCAAAATACTTCAAAAAGAGAACAGAACCGGTTCAATAATTATAGACTGTTGCCTAATGAATAGGTCCTTGATAAGGCACAAGACACAACTGGAACAAGGATAGACACAACAAAAATCAAAAAGTACTCAGAGGATTGTAGGTATAAAAATAAACCTGACATATTTATTTTACTTTTTTTTATATATAGAAAATTTCATTTTTCAATTTATATAAATGTATCTCATCATAGGACAAACATATAAACATATAATGCAAAAAATTACAATACAATAAATATACAATAATCAAAAAACAAAAGGAGTGCCCCGCTAGAAAACTAAACCATACATACATTCAGTCAAAACCACATTCATAACATCTAGACAAATTGTTGGTAAACACAAGTTATCCTTGGGTATTCGAATGGATGAATTGATTGTATCTCATCCAGAGGAAGCCAGATGGTACTTCAGAAAAAGGAAGGTCATCGAATCAAGCGCCAACGCACGTTTCGGTATAGGGCCCACAAGGGAGCCCCACCTTCATCAGGGCGTAGACCAAGGATAATAGGGGGCAAACACTCGATCTAAAAATTCAAACAAATATATATCATAAAGTAACAAACACTAATACATTCATCTATTAACAATGTTGATATTTAAACAGCCATTCTAAATTCTTTTATGTCCAGAACACTTGTCCAGTTATATCACTGGTAGCTCACAAATAAATCACTTCATATATATGGCCCAATGGGTCCGACAGTAGCGTGAAAGAACAAATCACCTCTAATAAATAGAGTGACCAAATAAGAAAGTAAAATTCCATTCACCAAGGTAGTGAGAATGAAACTCCAGTTAGATCAGTGCAGAAAGGAAAATAAAATAAAAGGAGATAATAAAAGAAAAGTTGATACAGGAAAAAGGAAACCATCCGCAAGGGTGATGAAATCATGGACGAACATAAGTGCTGATACCAAGAAACCCAACATAAAGGGTAATACATACTAAAATAGACGTTCTAAGAGGATCATGGATAATTCGCCTCCAGGCCGCAGTAATAAAACCAGAGTCCTATGGAACCGTAAGATAAGGCTCGCTATAGGCAAAAGTTTTCGTTTCTAATGAGAAACAGGGGTGGTAACGGTGCTTAAATCTTGTGCATCAAAGATCTACAGAAAGAATAAATTAACAAAGAATAAACCCACAGACTGTACCGGTATCTGTAATGACAAGCTATTCGAGTGGGGAAGCTGTATGAAGAAGAAAAAAAGAGAAAAAAAGATGAAGCTAGATTAGGTGACCACCATACTTACAATGCGAGAGAATCCAATCAGAGCGCAAGCTCGGGATACTCCAGAGGAGGTCTTAAAAGATGGAACGTGTCGAAGAGCAAGCAATGGACAAAATCGACAAGTGACTAGCGGTCCATATTCACAATGATGTGGATATATATTGGTAAAGATTCTGTAAAGAAAAATAAAAGAGGGGAGTCTAAGACTTGGTCCCAAAACAATGGATGGATATCCCTGTTACGCATATGGGTGCCGTGGGAGGGTAGAGTTAATTTTGAAGTGACCGAATCCTATCGGAGCTAGCACGGGAGAGGCCTCAAGGTTAACACATGTCCCGTTTTAAAAGGAACTGAGGTAGAGCTACAAGGGTGGAAACTCACACCAAGTTAACTACGGTAAAAAAGGGGGAGGGACCTGTGAAGTGCCGGGACGCGGTATTGGGATGCGGTATTAAGCATGTAAATAAGCATACGAATCCGACACTTACTGATTCCAAGATCGAGGAATTCCCCAAAATATTCCGAGTAACAGGATCGGCGTCTCTGTGTCCTTGCCGGTGAATATGGAGCAGAGTCCGCCCTTCTCAAGTACCTCTCGTCCAAGGTCCGCCCGCCAATGAGAGCAGAGGAGGGAGGGAGCAGATTAAGTATCGACAGAGGACTTCAGTTTGAAGGCTGTCGGAACGGCGTCGGAAGTGAGGGCGCCATCTTAAAATTACAAAATCGGAAAATTGCCACACTGCACCGTGGATATGGGAATGGATTTCCGCGGAGGTCATTGAATAACCCAAGATCGAAATAGATACATAAGGGCAAAAGGAGATCCATTATATTACCGGGTGGCGAGTTATAACCCCGTAATGCACATCTGTACAACAAAGTACAAAAACCACCATGTTGGGACTGAGATCAGGTTGAAATAGATCCGCCAAGTATACTATGGTATAACCTTATCCCAACATTAATCCAGGAAGGAAGAAGGGGAAGAAAATAAATAAAAATATAAAAAGTAAGAATAAAGAATAAATGTTTAAAAAAATGAGGGGAAAATATAACTATGTTAAGGGTAAGAAAAGCCAATACAGGGCTGGAATGTATGACGCTCAGATCGTCACACTGCTGAATAAGCTAACCCAAACTGAACATCCAAATGGAGAGTTGTACCAATCCTAATGGTCGTTATAAGATGGCATTCCCCCATGAAATAATTTCATTAAGGCCATGCTGCACCGAGTCTAGATAAAAAATCCAGAATGTATCCCTTTTCTTCCTGATGGAGGTAGGGTTTCTTCCAGGGGGGGAGTGTATTTTTTCCAAGATCGTCCATTTCAGATCGGAATCCTTGTGATTCATGTCTAACCAGTGATTAACTAGTGGGGCAGATGTTTTTTTGATGCGAATGTTAGATCTGTGTTCACAGATTCGCAATCTAATTTCCCGACTCGTTTCACCGATGTAGGGAAGATCACAGGGGCAGAAGATGATGTATATCACATTGGAAGACCTACAGTTGGTCATTCCATGAAGAGTGATCGTCCGAGTGTTCGTCCGAATGGTGTTGCCAACCATAGCATGGGAACATGCTTGGCAAGTACCACAACGATGGTTACCCTCCACGGGTTTAAGTCCAACAATGGCAGTTTGAGTGGGTGCAGTATTGGTCATGATTTTACCTCTGATCAAGCAATTTTTTAGATTCTTGTTGCGCTTGAACGCAAATAGAGGTTTGGGAATACTGTTTCCATCGTTGCCGATGTTTAGCAGGTACCAAAGGGAATTGATGGTCTGTCTGATCCTATGGTTGATGTTGGAATGTTTGGTGACATATACCAACTTGTCAACCGGGTCAGGTTCCCTTCTTTCAAACATGGCTTCCCTGTTAAAGTATCGGGCTCTTTTAAAAGAGTCTTTGATGAGTTTGTGGGGGTAGCCCCATTTCAGGAATTTTGTTTTTAGAATGTCAGCTTCGGTGAGGAAGTCTTTCAAGTGTGAACAATTTCTGCGGAGCCGTAGAAATTGGCTGAATGGGATGCTGTCCCTCTGGCTCCTAGGATGATAGCTGCCGTATAAAAGAAGAGTGTTCCGGGCAGTGGGCTTGGTGTATAAAGACACGGAGATTTTATGATCCTGATGTTCAACCCATACATCTAGGAATTCGACCTTCAAGTTACTCGAATGCATCGTAAACTTGAGGTTGATGTCGGCAGCATTTAACCAAGCAACAAATTCTTCCAGGGATCTGTCATCCCCACTCCAGACGAAAAAAATGTCGTCGATGAATCGTGACCAAGCTCGCACATTCTCATAGAATGGAGCCATGTTGTTATAAATGTTGACCTGTTCAAATTTGCCCATATAGAGGCAAGCTACACTAGGCGCACAGGACGCCCCCATACTGACGCCCTGTATTTGATGGAAAAAGTCGCCAATTACAAATGCGGCGCATCCATGGTGGCGCAGCTGTGGCGCATAATAACTGGCGCATCCCTGCTGATATGCAGGGATGCGCCAGTCGTCAAAAATCTGCCCCTATATATGTTATGACGTTTAAAGACATGATATTAGCCAGAACAAATTGGTATGATTAATCTCTGATGCAACCCAAAGGATTTTTTAATTTTATTTCTGTTTGTAATGATTTTTATTAATCGCAAAATTGAGAATAGCAAAATTAGCGATTACCATTCTTGCGAGAAATATATTTTGCGAATAGATCTGCAGAGTCGCAATTTTAGCTACGCAAATAGCGAAAATCGTAATTAAGGAATCACAAATTGCGAACTTGCTAAATGAAATGCATGAAAAAATCACAAATTCAGAATTTCGGAAATTCGCAATTAACACCAAGTAGGAGCAGGTGGTAACCAGGTGCAACCTATTTAAAGAGGCCCACAATGCCACAGGCCTTTTCTACAATGGCTGGGCTGTATGTGATAGCTAGGAGGCTGCGAATCAGAGCTGCTGCACAGAGAACGAGACGCCAGGAATGGATCTTCGGAGCGCGCATCACCCTGTTCCAGCGGACTGTGGAGGAGATCCATTAGAACTACAGGCTGGATGAAGACAGCATCCTGGACTTAATAGCTGAGCTCAAACCCATACCTGAACACCCCACACGCAGGACACACACCATCCCCCCATGTACAGGTCTTGTGCTCACTGCACCTACTGGCATCAGTGAGTTTTCAGGGGGTGATAGCCACAGCAGGAGGGGTCTCCCAGAGTGCACTTTCGCGCTTCTTTCACGCGTTCCTTGATGTAATGGTACAGAGGCTGCATCACCACATCCAATTTCCCAGCACACAACAGGCACTAGACCAAACCAAGCAGGAGTTCTATCAGATTGCACAATTCCCCCACATCATTGGCTGCATAGATGAGACCCATGTCTCTATATCCCCCCCTCACAGAACGAGTATGTGTTCAGGAATCGCAAGTCCTACCATTCCCTGAACATACAGGTAGTGTGCAATGCCAAGCACATTATCACTGACATTGTAGCAAAATACCCAGGCAGTACCCACGACTCATTCATCTTCCGCCACAGTGGGATTCACAGACGACTCACAAATGGTGAATTTGGTGATGGCTACTTACTAGGTAAATACATTGGTAACAAGGGCACACCAGTGAAGTGCAGCAGCAGCAGGGCAGTGGTTAACCTGATTCTTCTCACCCTACAGGTAACAATGCGTATGCTGTCCGTGACTACATACTGACTCCGTACCTGAATACTGCCACCGCTGGGGAGCGGAGGTACAACAGTGCCCACACAGCCATCCGCTGTACCATTGAGAGGACATTTGGAATACTCAAGAGCTGTTTCCGCTGCCTACATAAGAGTGGAGGTGAACTACAGTACAGCCCCGAGACCTGTTGCAAGATCGTGGGTGCGTGTGCCATACAGCAAAACATCGCCACCAGGTAAGGCACCCTGGTGGAGCTCACCGATTCAAAATCACCAGATGAGGAGGGGCCAGCTCCAAGATGCAGGCCAGCCGGTGTACTTGGCGTGGCTGCCGGGCACCAGAGGTGAGATGAGATCACACAGAACTATTTCTGGGTGAGAAATGATGACACAATGCAACAGATTGATGCCAGACTGTGTTTTTATTTCCTTATGTTCAGAAAAGTTAGCTGCACACAGCCTGACGTGCACACAATGTTGGCCTAAATGTCCTGCACATGTTTAACACACAATGCAAAATAATCATAACAAGCTAACTAATAATAATTAGAAGTCTGTGTGCATTGGGTTAAGCCACCCATTGCCTCGTGCTGGTCAGGGCTCCTCAACGTCGGTGTTGACGGCTCATAGCCCCTCGCCCAGGGTGCACAGTGCCCTCTCCTGATGCATCGTCAGGCCTACTCTGATGCACACTACGGCACCTGTGCGGGGGGGGTGGAGTGATGCTGCTCCTGCTAGATGTGGCATCCTCCTCCAGTGGGCTAGGGGCTCCTGTGCTAGCAGTGGCTGCTGCCCGCAGTTTGTCCACCGCACGTGTAACCTGGACTAGTCCCCTGGCCACGTCCCGGCAGCAGTGTGCAAACTCATGCTGCATGCTGATGCAGCGTCGTGACAGCACAGAGGTGGCAGAGGACAGCCGGTTGACAGCCCCCGTATACGAGTCCAGGCGTGTGTGGAGCTGCCTTCTGTCCCTGCGCCTTGCTGCACGGTCGGCTCACATCTCACTGCACAGGGCCTCCAGTGCACCCGTCAGGCCCATGAAGCCCAACCTCATATGGCGCTGGATTGATTTTATTGTTTTCGCCTACAGGCGCTGTACCCCCAGCATGTTGGCCTCCAGCTCTCCGAAGACCGTGTCCCCTCCTTTGAAAGCTGGGCTTGTGGACGGCCGTGCCCTGCGCATGGTTGGAATGGCTGGCGTGGGACGTGCAGGCGAATGTGATCCGTGGTGTGGGTCAGACTGGCCCTGGCCTTGCTGCTCATCCTCATCTGTGTTCCCTGTTTCTGCCTCCAGTGGTGGCAATGGTGGCACTGTGATGCGCCGTCTATGTTTTGCTGGGATGACTGGGCTGCCTTCCTCCTCCTCCTCTTGCCCTGACACTTCCGCGCTGTCGGATTCCTCCTTCCCGCCTGCCATCGGAACCTGTCTTTCTTGGGGTGCTGTGGACGTAAATGCACACATTAATTTGGTGTCCTGCCTTGCATTGGTCATGCAATAAATTACACTGTTTGGAGTTACATGGGTCCTATCTGTCTGTATCTTGCCTTTCCTGATGCACACATACTGATTGATCCTCGCTGGGTGTCACTGCTCCACTGTTTGGTGCATGTGACTACATCACCCATAATGCATTGCTGCGTGTGCTTGTGTGCATGCACTGGACCTGAATTTCTGTTGGGTGCCTGGGTCTCTCCTGGGTGTATGGGTGGAGTGGGGATGTATCAGGGGTGTGATGGGATGGTTCTTACCTGGTCTGGGGTCTGGGGGTTCGGACCTGTCAAGGTCTGCCACGCTACTCTCGCTCTCCGGCAGCAGGGTCCCCTCTACCATCTCCTCCAGTGGCGTGGAATCTGTGACAGTGGACGTCCACCACCTGTCTTCTTTGCCTCCTCCAGCTTGGCAGAAACCTTCTCTTTTGACCTCTGGTGCATATCATACCAGGGTTTTCGTAAATCCTCAATGCTGCGGTGGGTGACTCCGATTGAGTTCACCTTTTCCTGGATGTCAGCCCACATTCTGCGTTTGCAGGTCTCAGGCACACGCGGGGGATTTTTTTCCAAAAAGCAGCTCATGGCTCACAACCATCTCCTGTATGAGCACCTCCTGCTCCCTTTCTGAGAACTTCTGTTTTCCCTTCCTGGGCGTATCCCCCTGCTGCTTATCCTCTGTGGCCATGTCTCCCCTCTCAGGAGCAGTGCACTGGTGTCTCAGCCCTCCTTCCAGCCTCTCACTCTGCTTCTGATACTCAGGTGCGGCATGGGTAGTCACACTTCCTGGTTGTGATGTCATCATGCTGCACCTGCATTTCCGATTCGCCGTTAGAGATTCCTTAATTGCGAATTCTCAATTTAGGAATCGCAATTTAGCGATTCGCATTAATATTCTGCGAATTTCTGGGAATTGCTAAATATTTGCGATCTTTTGTTTACATCGGGTTTAGCGATTCTCAAATTGCGATTCACATCGAATCGCAATTTGAGAATCGCTAATGCCGATTTTGATACATATGGCCCCTAGTTTCATATTAAAAGGAGTGATAGTCTAGAACTAGACATTGTATGCCCTTGGTCAAAATTATCATTGGATGAAATGTGAACAAAAGTGTGTTTGCTGCCTGCAGTAAAAAAAATCTGGTGACATCTAAGCTAACAAACATGGGCAGGGCATAAGATCGCAAATGTGCAAGCCTTTGACCTGGAATTATCGGAAGAGAAAGCCACATTTAGATATATTTAAGGACATCTTGGTGAGAATTTAATAGGAACCAGGATGACATCTGATGATGAAGCATGCCTCTAATAAAGTGAGTAACGGAGTTTGAGAAACAAAAATACAATTCACAATAGGGTTTTGGTTCCCCAATGTTTTGATTTTCTCTGGGTTGTGGGAGACATTTGGTGAGAATGTGATGAGGCTAAAAAACAAAGGGGCATATCAGCAATGAGGCGATATAAAATTATCGCCACTTTTGCATCCGTTTTCGGCCGAAAAGCAGCGATAATTTTATCGCCTTATCAGCAAGGTCACGCTATCGCGTGAAACCTTGCATTAGCGCCCAGATTCTTAACGCCCAGCTTCGCATCTCTAATGAGATGCAAAGTGGGCGTTCCTGCCCTGACATGACTGGCGAAATGTCGCTAAGCGACATTTCTCCTATCATCAAGCCCCACGCTATGAAGCATAGCGGCAAGAAAAGTAGCGATAACCCCTGTTACCGCTACTTTCCTTATGCCTGCTTCAGGACTGACTTAGCCATGATATCCTATGTAGGGTGGATATCATGGCTAAGTATGTGAGGCCCTATCAGCAAGCTAACACCAAACTTCGTGAGATTATCGCTGGGTTTCCAGCAATAATCTCACGTTTGGCAGTTAGCGCTAGGATTTGTATCGCTTTTGAGATAAGCGTTGCTAATAGCACGCTATCTCAGCGATAAAAATCCACGTTAGCCGGCGATAATTATCCTAGCGTTAAGTGCGCTTAGCGATAATTATTGCCGGTTGTTGCTGATATGCCCCAAACAGGTCTGCCCAAAAAGTGGAGGTAAGCTTGAGTTGCTGTGTGGCCAGTAAGACAACTGCCGCTACTTGAGCTACATTGCTGCAGATTGTTGGGAGAAACTTAGCATTTCACACACCCCAACTGATCACACAAAAGAGCTACTTGGGGGTAGAATTAGTGTTGACTCGTAGTTGATGCTCTATTCGTATGAAAAAAAGGTGAGTCGTTATTTCATAGATAGTGATTTTATATTCCTTAGATGAACCTCGAACTCTTTCACAGAATCTGGAAAACCTCCAAACGATCAACGAAATTTGTATTACTGGCAGCTGCTAAACCAATAATCATCGATATATACCAAGGAACTATGCAGCTAGTGCAGTTTTCAGAGATTCCAGGTACTACCTAAGCAGGTTTCTTCTGCTTACCGGACTGAGGGGCCCATTCACAGAACTAACTTAAGACAAAATCCTAAACTTACTACTTTTGGTATTCACAGAAGTGAGGATTGTGTCTTAAATTTGTCTCAAGACAAACTTAAGACAGACTTAAGACAGACTTAAGACAAACTTAAGACAAACTTAAGACAAACTTAAGATAGACTTGAGTCAGACTTAAGACAGACTTAAGACAAAATCCTAACTTAAGTCTGTCTTAAGTCTGTCTTAAGTCTGTCTTAAGTTTGTCTTAAGTCTGTCTTAAGTCTGTCTTAAGTCTGTTTTAAGTTTGTCTTAAGAAAGATTTAAGACAAAATCCTAACTTCTGTGAATACCAAAAGTAGTAAATTTAGGATTTTGTCTTAAGTTAGTTCTGTGAATCGGGCCCTGAGTCAATATTGCTGGTGGCCCTCGGTGTCAGTGCACTGATATTATTACAGCTTTCAGCCATCTTTGATACTGTCGCTCACTCCACCCTGATAAAATCGTTGAGGGTGGTTGGTGGTGCAATCTCCACATTGGCATCATTCAGATCCTTCCTTTCAGGAAGAGGACTATGGGTAAGGCTTCTGCCCCCCAAGGCATAACCTCAACTCTCATCTGTGGCATGTATCAAGATTCCGCAGTCTCACCTCATTCCTCTAAACTCTACATTGCAGACAATATAATGTGGTGCCGTGCTCCTAAACCTAAAAAACTTCAGGTTTGGGATTATGCCAGTAGTGATCAGGCACACTGGAATTCCACACAGGAATTTTGCTCCATATGTCTAGTAGTCGGGGTCTGGGTGTCTGTCTGCTCTTCACTGGGCTCCACCTCAGGCCTAATGCCAAGTGCCTAGCCAGGGTGGCAGCAACCACCTTTATTTGTAATTACTTGAACCTAAACAGTGCAGCAACTCTGGAAGCTTCCCTAGCAGTCCTTTATTGGGACTGCTGTGAAGAGTCGGTGACCAGAAATAGGTGTAAATATGAGTCAACTCAGAAAGTCGCGAACCCCAGCTGGATGTGGAAAAGCCTGATGATGGTGCGTGGCACAACTTGTGGGTGAGGACTGTTTCTCAACCTTTTAAGTGGACTCATATTTACAGTTATTTTGGGTCACCTATTTTTCATTTTGTGTGATAGACAGTACATTACTTTGGGTGAATTAGTGAGGGAGCACTATCTCTCTCCCCTCCTTCATGAAATAGGAATAACACATGACTACACTCTATCATGACATGGAATTAGTAGATGAGGACACACACCTTCATTCCTGTTTTTTATCTTTATAAATCAATGTTTTCACTTGTCTTAGCTCGATTCAAGAAATTGCAGGGTCTGGTGGTTCAGTGGATCAATGCATCCTCTGCAGGGGCCTGTGTTCGCCCTGGTGGTCTCAGGTTCAATTCGGGGGGAGGGGGGTCCAACCAATTTTTATCCTTTCTGAGGTTGATAAAATGAGTACCATTGAGTTTGGTAACAATGAACATCTGTTATTCAGCGCCAAGAGGCCCTTTTGGGGTGAACGTTCCCTTTACAAATACACATGTTATGTTATATGACCCAGGACTAGTAATACCAGAATGCATTAGGTTGTTAAACGAAAACCCAGAAAATAGCATTGCATCTTTGGTGACATGGAGCTCTTTGATAATCTGAAACAGGCCAGCAAGGTGGGTGTGAAATCAGGCTGGGGTCTTACCCCCCAAAACTCTCCACGTGATCAAAAAAAAAGTGCCATGTTTTTTTCATATTTGACTTAAGAGTAGGGGTGGGCGGAATTTGCGAAATTCACTTTCGCAAATTATCGCGAAAATGTTAAAAATCTCCACAAACACACGGAAATATCGCGAAGATGCGGAAGTGTTTTTCCCGCCCGTTCGCGGTATTTTCTGCGTGGTCGCGGCTCGCCAACTTACCCATGCGGTTGCTCACGGGCTAGGCCATCTTGTTTTCACTTGTCTCGCGGTGCATGATCGCGAGTAGAAAGACGTGATCGCACGACGAATGACGTTACTGCTCGCCTGAACTGTCATGAGACAGCGCAAATGGCTACCAACAATCCAACATCTCGTGGAGAACGCTACCGGATCGTGAAAACTTGTCAGCGAACGCGGGGATTCAGGTAAGGCGATCGCGCGCACGCGAGAATGTATTATTTTACAGCGCGAGCAAGCAAAAAAATTCCGGTAAAATGCGGATTGCGGAAATTTTGACATTTTTGCACTCTCCGCGGAACGCGAAAATGTCAAATTATCACAATTTCCGCGAGCGGAACGGAATTTTAGCCCAGGCCTACTTAAGAGGGTTGGAACATAAAAATAATCATCATGGGGCAGCAAGAAAGAAATAGCGGTGCGTGCTAATTAATCTATACTTGAGGGGGGCACACTGTACTGAAGGGCACTCACAATGCCAATATGTGCTTATCCACGCACATAGGTGATAACAGTGGTCAGATGCTATGCCAGCTGACTGTGCGCTGCTTCCGATCTTCTGTCTGCTAATAGGTGGACCAAATGGTAAGATCTCATGGAGGAAAGCCCAAAATGATGAACACTGACTAGATGACCCTGTCAGATGATTAATGGCCATGTTGGTGAATTTCCGAAATTAAGAAAATTCTTTTCTACAAAAAAACTACGAAATTTGACAAAAAATCTGTATTCAAATGTGATACGGGGACAAGAAAATAGCACAGAAAAACAGGTGTTGGCAAAATGGAAGGACTAACGAGAAGAGGGAAGAGATGTTAAGGTGCAGGTAGGAATAGGTGCTGAGTTGCTAGGGGATCGGGCGGTGTAGAAACAGTAGCATAAAGGCAGCAGTTGAGGCACCACGGTAAAGGTATGGGAAGAGATAGTACATCACTGGTTAAAGCAGCAGTAATAGAATTAAGGCAAAAGTAGAAGTACAAGGTGTAGGTGAACGTAGAGTTACGGATGTAAGAAATAATTTGGAAAAAAATTCTACGGTACAGGTTGAGATAGAATGGACTGGATAGTGAGAAAGGGTTCTGGAGTAAGCGACTTAAATAAATAAGTGTTGATGGAGAAGTGAGAGGAATCATCCTGAGTATAGAAGGAGAGTTGTGGGGAGAATGAGGAGGGGAAAGACGAAAACAAGGGGATTTATGTGATTCTGAATAATAGCCTTCAGTGATTTTTGTATGCGATGGACTTTCGCCACGATAGAGCTGAAAATCCTTCAAAGCTATTAAATTTTAACAAATAAAGAAATATGTTCGAGGGAAAGTTTCACCATAACAGGTTTCCTTAAATCCATTTTTTTCTGATTCACATACCTCCAAATAAAACAACAAGGCAAACAAATGTCTCTGTCGGAAAGAGCCCTTAGCCGAGCTCCTTCAGTGTACATTAGAGGGAAAAGAATGTGCAGACATCTGCCTCCAAGGGATGCCGATGTTTATCACCTATCTCTTCTGCCGAAAGATGCTTTCCCCCAGAGAAGGGTTGTCATAGATTAGTTTCTGATTTCTGCCACTTCAGCTATGCTTGTAGCCTTTTGTACTGTTGCCTCCATATTGGAATGAATAAAGCAAATATAATGAAATGTAATCTAAACACGCATCAACTAGAACCTTTCGTTTGAGCTTTAATTTAATTAAAATATTCTCTATGTTTGCAAACAATCTATCTAACTACGACGCGGGCACACAGAGGGAGGGGACCTATTTCTGAAAACATCTGTTTTATTTGTGCTGAATGATGTAAAACGCTGAAATGTTTCTGGTGAAAATATAAGTATGATTCCTCAGTGGGTTAATGCACAAACCAGCATGGGGTCTGCAAGTCACTGATTACAAATCGAGTGACAAAGATTATTTGCTAAATAACGCCTACTGTATAAAGTTGTATGCAACCTGACGGTCAAAGGCAATAATCTCACTGGCAATTATCAGTGGGTTACTGCACCAGGTGTGAAACCTACCTGCTCTATTTACCGTCCACAGACTCTAAAGTCACAGAGAATGTCCGGTGATTAAGGCCATTAATGCGGAGCTCTGTGTGTAGCCTGTAGGTCTGAACATTTTATTCTAGAGAGGTATCATTTTCCAAGGGCGTAGCTTACTTTGATCAGCAGGTGCAGTGACACCGGGGCCCAGAGGTATGAGGGGCCCATTGAATCCTTGTCATTACTATATTTTATCATTCAATCAGCAGTCAGGGGATCAATTTCCTTCCTTGCACTCGGGCCTATGACTTCCAGTGAGTGTAGTTGCAATGTGAGCTTTCTACCTGTAAGAGCCCAGTAGACAGAGAAGACACAGAAATACATTAAAATTGGCCTTTATGTTGCACTGTTGCGACACCCATGGGCATCCTAAACTTAGATGACGTTTAGCCCCCATTCTCTGCTCTGCCCCATGCTCCAACTCACAGCCAAGGCTCGCTGTCATTCTGGCCTGGGAGGGGTCCTTTTTCTAGTGTCGCAATGCGAAATGGTGGGGCGCCCTGCAAAATGCGGTGAGGGGCCATTAAACCTATTTATTTATTTTATTTTATCTTATAGTTTTATAGAGCGCGAACCAGACCGTTGAGGGTATCGGAGCGCTTTACAGGATTGAAGGGGGGGGGGGGAAATAAAGCATAAGGATGGGAGGGATCAGATTGGGAGAGATAGGGATACAGGAGGAGCACGCAGTTTAAAGTCCAAGCTACATGAGGGAGAAAAATTGAAGCATGCAGATAAAAAATACAAAAAGGTTTCCAATCCACGAGGTGCACCATAGCTGAGGTCGAAGCTACATGTGGGATGCAAAATTAGAGCGGGTAGTTATAAAATATAAGAAGGCGCGCAGTCTCAGCTCATGGGGGGATGCCCAGGAGTCCAGAAAGATGTGTCATCTATGGAGGCCGTGGATAATGCCGAGGTGGAGGGTGGAAACAAGTCTATGAGGTGATTGTAAAGTATTCGTTAGATGAGGTAGTTTCCCATTAAGAAAGTTTTGGTCTCCTTCTTAAAGTGTGCCAAGGACGGAAGTCTTCTGATGGAGGTTGGGAGAGAGTTCCAGATTCTTGGAGCGGCCCCAGAGAAGGTTCGATTGTAGGTTTTTTTCTTCCGGGAAGCATGCTGGCTGCAGCAGCAGGTTTTTGGCAGATCGGGAGTTTCTGGCCTGTCCGGATATCACAAGTTTTTGTGCAAGAAATATAGGTGAATTCGCGTACAGAGCTTTGTGAGTTATGCAAGCCAGTTTAAATTATATTCTGGCCTTCAGGGGAAGCCAGTTCAGAGCTTTGAGGTGGGGAGAGATGTGGTCAAATTTTTTTGAGCCCTTTATGAGTCTGGCGGCGGTGTTGAGGCAGGCTTTCAGTGGGGCCAGAGAGTTCTTGGGTAGCCCTGCAAGAGTAGAGCATCCATATTCAAGTCTGGAAATGACTAGGGCCTGGGTTGCCATTTTTAGGTCGGACACATCGAGGAAGGGTTTTAGGTTTCTTAGGTAGCTCAGGTGGAATCTAGCCGTTTTGGCCATCGCGTTTATATGGCCGTGCATATTCAAGCTGCCGTCAAGGGTTATTCCCAGGGATTTCGCCGAGTCAACAATGGTAGGAGGGCAGTTTAATGCAGTGATGGTCTTGATCCATTCCTGGATGTCTGGATTTGGTTTGGGTGGGGGGATCAGAAGGAATTCGGTTTTGTTTGCGTTGAGTTTAAGCTGGTTGGCGGTGAGCCAGTGGACTGTCAGCTTCATTGCCTCGTTTAGGGAGAAAATGTCCTCAGGGGAAGAGATTTTTATGTAGACCTGTGTATCGTGGGCGTACATAAGAGATGTTGGCACGAAGCACCTCCCATATGTCACTAATTCATAGACATTAGGCTGAATGGGGCAACCATGGAGGATGCCTCCGCCCCTGGCTACCACAGTGTCTGCAAGGACCTGTGCTTGCCCGTGCTTTTTTTCTCTAAATCTGCCACTGTCAGAAGAATGGCCTCATTTTGCACCAAAGACTCTGGATCTCTTTGCTGGTTAGTAAGGTGTGGGAATATAAACGTGTGTCTCAGCTTGTGGCTGCGTCAAAGGAGCGTACCGCGATTAATTAACCTTAAGGTCTGTGCACCTGTGGATGAAGGATGCTGTCAGTGGCATAAATGCCCCCCTCCCACCCAGTGTGTTTTGAGGGGCCCCGAGTTTCCTATATCTCACAGATGTTCATTGGCCCTAGCTTGAATGGAGGCCCCCCTAAGGATTGATGGGGCCCCAATGTGCCGCAGGGGTTTGTGGTACGCCCCCCGGATACTGCAGCGCGCGTGCAGGCCCCATCCTTCGGACCCGTCAGGACGGCGCGCGCTCTCAGCTCCGCGGAAGTTATTGAGAGAGAGGGCCGGCTGCAGCTCCCCGGTGTGTGCGAGGCGCGAGCGTGCGTGGGCTGCACAAGATTATCTTTTGATTATTACTTCTCTCCGCTGCTGCTGAAGGCCCAGCCAGACTGTAATTCCACATCAAGCCCCGTTTGTTCTTCGGAGCTCGTCTCACACAAGAGACTGGAAGGATGAAAGTGTCCGGTCCTGCCAGCCGCGCAAGGTGGTGTTACAAGGATATCGTACCCACACAGCGCTGCGGAAAAGGATCAGTTCGAGTGAAGGTGGCGCATAATTACTCAGTTCTGCCTTTGCTGTCCGCCTCAGGACCTGGGAGAAATGCTGTCGACAGCCATGGAATTTACCTCACGGTAAACATGGCAGCATCTCTGCTTGTTGATGGCGTATCTCGCACTGAAACGCGTGCAGGGCCTGTCTGGGGAACCAGAAGCAGCCCTGGAAAAATACTCAAGCCAGCCTCTGCTCCCACCCTCTCCTCGGGCTATTTCTCTCGGTCCATACAACCATTCTCTCTCTTCTTCTATCCTCTGTCCCTCCCTCCCTCCCTCTCTCTCTTGAAGCTCCTTGTGCCTGCAGTAATGAATAGGGGAACTGGGTAAAGTGAAAGGGGTACCAGCAGCGACCATGGGCTCCAGTCCACCGGGGAAATTCCCTATGGAAAGGTGGCCAGTCTTTGCATGGATGCAGATTGTGGTAACAGTCAGACAAAGAAGGAGAACATTTATCACAAGTACGTGCTTTAAGTAGGGCCTTCTAGCTATGTGGAAATTAGGGAAGTGTGAAATTAATTTAAATTGCTTTTGCGTAATTACATGGAATTTCATCCTAATTGCACAATGTTACGCTTAATTATGCGCAATGCAAAACCTGCATTTGGTACAACATTTTGGCGTGGAGTTAGTCTTCGGGGTATATTTACAAAGGCGTATCGCCACCAGAACGTCACTTTTTGTGGCGTTCCGTTGGCGATAAATAACCCCTTTGCCCTATTAAAAAGGTGCCGTTAAGCCACTTAAACTGGCTTAGCGTTGCCTTCTGGCTTAACGCTGCCTTGTAAATAATGCCCTTTTCATGCAGCACTTAACATGAAAGGGGTGGGCAATGGGTGTTGCAGTGGGTGTTCCACTGCAACATCCATTGCTTTTTGATGCTGGACCCCATTTGCAAGGGTATATTTGCAAGGATAGTATAAATATGGGGCACTGCCAAAAATAAGACCAGGGAAAACCTGGTCTTAACCTGGTGCAATAAGGAGAAATGATTTATTTCTTCTTGTTTTTGCTGTTTCTTTGTGAGCTTCATTCTGCAGCACACATAGAAAGAGCAAATAAGACCAGGGAAAACCTGGTCTTAACCTGGTGCAATAAGGAGAAATGATTTATTTCTTCTTGTTTTTGCTGTTTCTTTGTGAGCTTCATTCTGCAGCACACATAGAAAGAGCAAATCGCCACTAGTGATTATTATGTGCAGGTAGGTGTCCTTCCAGCACATGAACAATCATTACAAAATAACGAGTTGCAACTTCTATATGTGTTGCATTCTGCACCGCACACATAAGTTACAAATTGCCATTATTGATTGTTTATGTGCAGAAAGAAACACCTACCTGCACATGGACAATCATTCCCTTCATGCAGGCACCCTTGCCCTATGGTGCAAGGATGCTTGTGTTGGTGCTAGGCTGCTACATTTAGCGCTAGGGAAACACAGGAGTTTGCCGTATTATTGTAAATACAGTGCATCCCTGTGTTTCCAGAATGTTGGAGCGTGGAGTTACCAACTGTGGCGTAACACCTCGCCCCGCCATTCTGTTTTACATAAACCCCTTAGTGTCTATTTGGGCATGAGAACTCATTTGGCACTTAAAAATAGAGCAAAAACGTAAACACCACAAACAGCAGACGCTTGCATTTTTGTTGGTCACGTTGTTACCGTGTGCTCAAGCTAAATTTTTGCCACAAGCAGCACATACCTACACAAAGAGGCACAATAGCATAATTTTAGGAATTTCACATAACAAGTGTAACACGAAATTGCTGAAATTACGCAAGAGATTATGGCAGTGAGATGGAAATTTCACCCGGGCCAAACAAAGGTGCTTTACCTGCAAATATATTTTTTCAATCCATATTTAGAGTTACATTACTGATTAACTTACAAGAAAGTCATCTTACATTTTAACAGTAAAGTTCAATTTTCACTGATACGTTTAGCATCTTGACGGGTGATGGAATTTCTCTGAAAATGCTTTCAATCTTACTATGTGTTTGGAAGGTGTGAGAATTTATGTTACTAGATGGTGTGAAACCATACTCAAGCAGCAACCACAATACCTGTCAGTGTGCGGCACAAGCAAACCCCAAATTAACCTGTGCTCAACCTTCTGGTAGCTTGGCACAGGGCAGTCAGGCTTAATTTATAGGCAATGTGTAAAGTATTTATGCATCACTTCAAACAGTAGTAAAGTGAAAACACAACACAAGAAAAATCCAACACCAATTTAGAAAAATATAGTAAAATTGAATGAATGAATGAAAATAATTTCTATAGAGCACAGCTACTCCAAGGAGTGTCCCGCCGCCTATTTGGCATCCAGCAGGGCAATGCATAGAAAATATTCTCCCCCCCCACATTATCACTAGACTCTGAATAAAAGTGTTTTCAATTCCTTTTTTAATTTTGCATTATCCAATATAAATCTCAAGTATTCAGGCAGTCTATTCCAAAATTCAATAAATAAAACAAGACCAAAACGACAAACACCCAATCAGTGGAACTGTAGAAATGCAATTTTAAAGATTTCAGTAAATCAAAGTCACAAGCTTAGGCCAACCATGATGGAATGTGGGCTATCTACAGGGGTCCCAGTTAGGCCAGCTGAAAAAGAGTACCTTAAATCCTGGTTGCGAAATGTTGTGATGTCCCACGCAGAGGATGCGCCATGCAGCGGAGGCAATGCGTTGGTTCAGAGGAGATGCAAAGCTGCGATGCGAGGTCCTGTGTTGTTGAGGATCCCATCCACAAGGGCTTGCGATGTGAAGTTTGTTGTCGGAGATGCGTCGCACAGTCCATGCGATGCGTCAGTTCCAAAAAGCAGCAAGGCTGCGATGAGAGAATCTGTGTTTTCATCGTGGCTGACGTTGATGAAAACTTTGCGACGTGAGTCCTTTCATTAGGGAAGCTTTGTATGTTGGCAGTTCTTATGCAGGCTGCGCGGTCGATGCAGAGTCCTTGCACTGAGAGAATGCAGCAGAGGTGGTGGGTCGGTTCAGCTCGGCTATGCACCGCGCAGCAGAGGGGATGCATCGGTTCTGCTTGATCCACAGATGGGCTGGCAGAGCACCTTCAGGCCCACTTCCACGGGTCCGGGTCTTGGGTGGCACCACTTGACAGGGTAGGATTCACAGATAGCAGAGTCCAGGTTCTGGGTTCCAGGTTGTTGGAGCCTTCTGTCCCTGAAGAGCTAGTCAGGAGGCCAGCCAACTAGCCCCTGGAGTCAGTTATTTTCTTATTTTGATACACTTAGGCAAATAATCATACTCCTCTGCTGGATAACAGGAAGTGGAATGCAGTTAGTCTACACACTGCAAATTTCACTTATTTGTTATCCTTTATTACTTTCTTCCACTATCAATACTACATCTTCCACTATCCCATTCCATTTTGTGGTATACTGAAGCAGGTGCTATTGGTAAATCACGAAAAGTAAGCAGCTGAAAATATTGGAACTCAGGATTCCAGTGAAGTTCTTGAATACTATATGTAGCAACAAAAACTGCTATTCACACTGAAAAGTATCTTACCTGTGATCAAATTACTAGGCCTGGTTGAAATTTACATTACAATGGCGCAATTTGCATAATTTCAGGAATTTTGTGTTACACTTTGTTGCAAGGTGGAGGTACTATTTGGTTCGGCTGTGGCCTTTCCATGTAATACTAGCACAATACACAAAGGATGATGCTTGGATTCAACAACAATAATCCTTAGCTCAGTCCTAGTAGTGTGGCAAAGAGCAGTCACGCATTACTGGAAGAACATTTGTTAAGCATTTTACAGTACCATCATGATGCATAAGTAATTGATATGCCTAAACAGAAAAAGAACAGCACCTACTTATACAAATAGAGTGTATTTTTATATAAATATAGACAACAAAACAAACTTTGAATCATACATATATCCGGAGTTGTGGATTTTTCAGGCGTTAAAAAATAGATGCACTTTAAGCTGTCAAACTGGTCCCATTGAGGTCTTGACGGTCACTTACAGGGTGAGTTCACACACACCCTGTTGTGGATAAGGTCTTGTGGGTCCCCAGACCAAGTCTCAGCAGTCGGTACTCTATTACCTTAACCAGGGAGTCAGGGTACAGAGGTGCTCTGGCTGTCGTTGGCTATGAACGAGATCCGTGGGAGCTGTCAAACTTGCAGCACTTGACAAATCCACACTTGGAGATGGAGCTCCACTCTACCCAGGCACAGTAGAGGCCTTTGGGAATCACAGTACCTGGGTTCTACAGCTGACTGTCTTCTACCTTGCTTGGGGGCTCTGGGTGCAGAGGTATCTGGCAGCTGTCAATCACCGGGGCAGGTCGCGCCAAAGATGCTTTGCCACACACTCGAAGTCACCACCTTGAAGATGCAGGGACACCGCAGGGGGGCCATTGCTGATGTCAGTTGCTGTGAGTTACCGTTGGGCTGGAGATGTCACTACAGGGTTCGATCACCCGACAGGCGATCACCAAGCCTTGGCTGCAGCAAATTTAGTCCATGGTTACTTTGGCAGCTGGATGGTGACAGGAGTGGAGTAGCGGCTTGAAACACGGTGAAACCTTAGCTACCACTCCGGGCTAGCAGGACACCACTTCTCTGTGGGCTCACTCTGGACAGGCTCAGCAGGTCATAATTCTTTTCACACAGCATGTCGATTGTCCTGCTGCTTGCAGGGGACTGGTCATACCAGTCCAGGAGAGTCTGCTTTGGGTTTCTGGCACCCACTGGAGTCCCTCTTGCTGAGAGCAATGAGCTTTTGACACAGACACTCGTCGAACATATGGTTACCGTGCATGGTCTCTTCAGGGCACTTAGCACTGTTGCAGAGTCCAAAGTCCAGTTGTGTGTGACGGCATCTTCTTAGTGGCTCTTCTTGGATTCCGAGTCAGAACTGAGGTTCTGGTATCAGGGGTGCCCCCTTTATCCTAGATTCAGGGGTCTGAGGGACAGTGGCCAATGGGCTAGTTGTAATCCGCCCCTGACCTGACAACATTCTGTGGGTGTACGTCACCTTTCTACCAAGAGTCCTCCAATTTGGGGATTTTCAAGATGGCAAAACCCATCTCTGGTCGTACAGACCTGCTAGCCCAGCCCTCAAGGTGTGGCTAGCCTTTTGGAGGTGTATGTCTCCAGCATATCTAATTCTCCAGCCTTCCTACAAGCCGATCTGCTTTAGGGGTTGCTCACCGCCTTGATTGCTGTCACACTAGCCATCCTGGGAGGCGGGAGGTGTGACCTCCTTCCTGCCCAGGCCTTCCTCTCTGTCCTGAGGAAGTGCCAACACATCCTGCCAGGAGGCTCTTGTCTTGGCAGCAAATGGCTCGGGGAAGACCACTAAGGGCCTGCAGCTTTGTATCCTGGGGGGGCCACTCATTCAGGGTGGCACCCATGTACATGTCAGCTAACCTTTGACACAAGAATCGAGTCGGGTTGAAAAAGCACGGTGTTTGAGGTCAAACGCGACACAATTTGGTGGTACCATAATGGAGCTGGTATCTTGAGTTTGCTTGTAGCCAGCCCATGTTACTCTATGGACTGCCGGACACTTACATCAAACCTTGCTTTACAGGGTTACTGTAGAGATATACATGTATAAACATATATATCCACACCTTTACTATAATGCACTCTACCTCCTGTGCTTTAGGAGGGCAAACTTAAGTGTGACTTACTTAAATTAAGGCGGTGGTATGACTCTGCAGCACATGGTGTGTGCAGGGTCTCTCTTAAGCTGTCATACTGCTAGGGCAGGCTGCAGTGACAGACTTGCTGACCCACTTTACTTGTTCCCTTGCCCTGGGTACCACTGGTACCATATACTAGGGACTTATAAGAGGCAAAGTACCTTGCCAATTGGGTGTACCAATTCACAGTTGACTTTTGGGAAAGAGCACTGGCACTGGTGCAGTTCTAACAGTGGCAAAACATGGGGGGCATCTGCAAAGAAGGCCGAAGGCCAGTTTCTAACACATTTGCCATGTGAAATGTCCAAAAGTACACCATTATGCATCAATGCAATTTATGTCCTTTGTTTTGAGGTGTATTCCGGACCGCTGGGTAGTTGGAAATTTGTGCCGGCGCTATGATCCCCCCCCCCCCCAAAATGTAAGGAAAATGTGATTTTAGTTTTTTGGTTTTAGCTAAGTATTCCACGTAAAGAGATTTTGTGGTAAAGGCAAAATTCCCAGGAACTTTTTGCTAGTTCAGCCAAAGGTTTGGACTTTGTACTTCCTAAAGGACTGATGTTCCTGACAGCAGATATGTTGTCCATGCGAAGAAGGATGGAGCAAGAAACCCTGTTTTGTGCAAGGCTTTTGATTGCAAAGGAGGCTGCAAGCATCTCTAAACAATTGACGTGCAATCTGGGCTCCTCTGATGATCATGTAGCTCCAGTTGAGATTTGTTCACAGCAGGCGCCTCAACCTGTCAGGCTTGCATCCGATTCTAACAAAAGATCTAGGGCTGATGCAAAGATTGTACTGCCATTCCAAGCATCTAAATGGTCGATGCACCATTGAAGTTCTAGTTGGGACTCCACATCTATATTCATGGAATCTGATTAGACTAGACCTCTGCTTAAGTGTCTAATCTTTAGTCTTTGGAGGGCACGATAATGTAGCACACCAGGAAATATTACCTGAAGAAAAGAGAAGTCCTACTATTTTTAGAGCTGGTAGATTTGCAAAGAGTTTAAAAAATGTCTGATTTTATCGTTTTTATTTTTACAGAAGGAAGATGAAGAGTGGTGGTAGAAGAATTTATTAAAAAAACAACCAAAATTCACTGTGTTTAGATGGGATTAGCATAGACTTTTCTGTGGTGAAAAGAAAGCCTTGGTCTGAAAGAAGGGAACACGTAAATGTGAGTTTCAGAGTGTAGCGTGATGCCTTGAGCTCTGAGAAAAGCTACCACTGGTTTTATCAGTTGGGCAAAACACCATTGAGTTGATGAGAGACCGAAAAGTAGAGAGGAAACATTATAGGTTTGTCTTTGTCATTGGAACTGAAGGAACTTTCGATGATCTGGAAGAATGGACACAAATAGATAGGCATCCTGAAGGTCCAGCCTGACCATCCAGTCATATTGTAGAAGGGAATCCCTGGAATGGAGAATAGTTTCCATCTTGAAATGACTGTAAACAACACATTGATTGAAATGTTTGAGAGTGATCACAGGTCTAATTTTTTTTTCTTCTTTTGAACCAAAAAGAGGGAACTGAAAAAATCCCGACCGGTCATGAGATGTGACCTAAATTGCCTGTTTGATTACAAGAGATTCTATTTCCCGAGAAATGAGACTGGACATTTCAGTGGAAAATCTTGGTGGGGGATTAAACACTATTTGAGTAGAGTTCTAAATCATAACTTTGCACTGTGTTTAAGACCCAGGGGTCTGAAGTAATGGGCTGCCACTTTGGAAGGAAGAAATGAAGATAGCCTCCTACAGAAGGAAGACGAGAAGGAAGACGTTCTTGTTTGAGCGATGTATCTGGAGATGTATCTGGAGCTTTTCTGGTCTCGGCCATGGAAACCTTAGCCTCATTGTGGATAAAATGGAGGCTTGTCTTCTTGCGGACAGATGTTATAGGAGCCTCTGGATCCTTGGTGCTTGAAGGAATAGCTGGTAAAGCAGCTCCTGCCTCTACTGGCCCTGGAAAAAAACACGTTGCGAGAAAAGCTTTCTGAGAGACTGCTGGGCCTTGTCCAGGGACGCAAACGTGGATACATATTTTCCCAATTCGTTGATGGAGGAATCACCAAAAAGGAGGCCATCTGCTTTGATATCGGGGTCTTTGGTTGCAAGGTTAACCAGATTGGGATCTAGTTTCAGCAACAAAACTTTCCTCCGGTCATAAGTTATAGCCGAATTGGCGTTGCCTAACAAGGAAAAGGCTCTTTGAATCCAAAGGAAGAGGACTTCTGGATCAATTGGAAAGTTGTCCAATCTGGCTGACTCAGTCAAATCAAAATTCTGAGTAAGGGGGCCCACAATGTCTAACAGTTCGTCCTGACAGGTGGACCATGCTTTGTCCACTCTGGCAAGTCTTTTCCAAACTTGGAGAAAAAGGTGAGCATAGATGGATCTATGGAAAGCGTGAGTGAAATTTTGGATGGAAGAGAAGATCTTGAACATCCTGATTTGAGCTTAGCTGCTCTTGTTTGCTTGTCCATTTGCAGACGGAGTCTGGAGGCAATGTATTCACTCACATGATCTGCCGGGAACGATTCTGTGGAGTTAGGGTGGTGAATTAAACTTGGGTCAAACATAGGGGAACCTTCGGAGTCCAAAACTGTAACGACAGCAAAGGAATCTTTAGAGGGGAAAGAAAGTTTGGCTTTTTTGGGAGAAGAGTCCCAGAGGAGATCAATGTCTCCGAAATTATCTTTGTCCTGGTCAGAATCCATGTTACCCATGTAGTCACTTGTGTCTTTAACATGGGAAATTAGGGTAGGAGACAACATCCACTTAATATCCTTGGTTTTAGCTTTGCATTTAGATGTGGTTTAAATAACCTTCTTATTAGCCTTATCAAACCCATCCTTGGAAGGAAGCCTGAGACGAACAGCGTCCTCTGCAGAGTGTGAGGGAACCTCACTGTCCACCAGCGCAATGTTATCTTTATACATGGGTTTATTGAAAGGAGGTACAGGATAACCCATCAATTTGCGCTTACTGTATTCCCCCACAAACTGGGCCAATATTGTCTTTGACATAAGGTTAATGATCGAGTCTTCAATATTTATTGTCACCTTATCCATTGAGGCTGCCACAGCCTGTTCCACTGAAGACTGTATAAAGTCACTCAGTGTGTCAGTTAAAATGGTTTGCTCCTCGTCCTCCATAGAACTGTTTCTTTGCCTGACCAGAGCAAAAGTAGCTGCCAACCAGCAAAAAAGGGATTAAACTGCAGAGAAAGCCAAGTTCCCTTTGAGGGATGGGTCAAATGGGAGGGTCTAAGAGAGCAAACTCTAACGTGTGAAGAAAAGGGAGTGCAAGAGAAAAATAAGCCAGTCGGATAGCAAGCCCCGCCTTGTGGGAGGAATAACACCGGCTCAGAAGCTGTCGGCCAGTGAAAGCCACAGACAACCTCATTGGAGCGGTATGGAACAAGCGCAAATCTGTCAATCTAAGGGGAGCGCTGACAGACACTAAGCTCCAAACGAGAATCTGATCGCATCGCACCAACAAAATGGTGAACGGGGTCCGAGACGCGCAGGGAGCAAGGAAAGCGGCATTCGAGACGCTCATGACAATGTGGCATTTGCTGACTGGGAGAAGAAATATTGACTGCACAAAAATATGTAAAGAGTAAACAAGGCACAATCAGCATTTAACTGATAAGCATTAATCACAATAGAAAAGTAAAGACAAAGCATAATATTTATCTTGACTGCTAGCAGCAAGAAAAGAGGACTGTTCGCAGTCAAGTTATGTATGATATGTGTGCCTTCATTGCTATTGGTCAGTGTTTATAATAAATAAAAAATCCCATTGGCACTCTGCGGCTTAGTATCATGGGATTTGTAGTTTATTGTTTTATCTTGACTGCTGCTTTTGGAAGAAAGCAAGTTAAGAAAAGCATAATAGGAGCCTCTTGTCTTGCCATAAAATACATTTTGACCAGCTAGTTACCACCATGGGCCGTATCATAAATACAGAGCACATGTGTATAAATGATCTGTGTCTTTGTGTCTGTTTTGATATCAGGCTCTCTTTGTGTATATGCACCAACTCAGTTACTCTATGAGTTACTGAATGAGATACAAACATCATAGCTCAGAAACACAAGCTGTGATGTCTGCAGCTCATGTACTAACTTGGAGAGTTTCCGAGTTAAGCATGCATTACAAGTTGTTTGTTAATGCCACATGGAGATACCAAGAGCATAATTAACAATACTGGCTGGCATCTTTCTGTGAGTTAATGGGGATTATGAGTTACCCTTCCCAAAATGAGGAATTACTTATCAAATCAGGAATTACGAGTTCCTTTAAATCAGCTTTTGTATGACTCTGGGGGAGTTTAACATAAATATTTACCACCTGCTCTCACCAGATGGTAAATATCTGAGGTTGGGCTGATGGGGTTGGGAGGTCAAGTAGGGCATCTTGGGGGTGGGTAGGCTGTTCACTCTCAGGAGAAACATTGCCTGAAGGAAACATATGATTACAGCTCGGGCAAATAAGGGGCATATTATCAAGCACAGCGTTTTAAATTATCGCCGCTTTAGCGGCAGAAAACTGCCGCTAAAGCGGAGATAATGGGCTTGATAATATGCCGCAGAGAATTCCAATAGAAGCCCATGTTGACACCAGAACATGGGCTTCTATGGGAATTCTCAAGGGCATATTATCAAGCCCATTATCACCGCTTTAGCGGCAGAAAACTGCCGCTAAAGCGGTGATAATTTTAACGCCGGTACTTGATAATATGCCCACAAGTTGCTTATTTTTACCTCCTACCTTGAACAGCTGATAAATATATGTGGGAGAGCTCTGGGCTGTATTGAGTGGGCGTCTTTGTTGTGGGGAGGCTAAAAATAAATCATAACACATGGGGAAGCCTAAAGGCCAGGTAGCATTTAAAGTGAAATAGCAGGCAGCACAACAAAAGATCAAAGACCACTGTCATTTCAACTGACCAGAGCACTCACTGGAAAACAGTCATGTGGAGCCTGGAGCGAATATGCGAAGAAAATTAGACCTGTATATGAATTTCTTCTCTTATTACAAGTCAATGAAGCTTATTCTCATGACACTTGCTTCTCTCAGTGGAAACATATCTAATGTGCGCATACAGGATCTCCACTCCGCGAAAGCTCTGAACACCCTTGAGGAGAAAATATAATTCATGTGCACATTACTAGCCTCATTATTCTCACAAAATCCTACTTCCACTTTCCAGGTATGAAAATGAGAACACCATGTTAGGAAATGTGAAAGGTACAACCCTGAGCTTTATGGCTTCTCGGCCTGCTGGAGCCATGAAACTTAGCGAGCATATTTAGTATCACAAGAAGCTTCAAACTCATATAAAACCACATCCATATTTGATTAAAATAGTTGATACATGCAGGATTACAAAGGTAATTATTAACACTACATTACACAGGAATATATGAACATAATACAGGCCCAGATTTGAGTTTTGATATGACTGGAGGCTTTGCATACTCTAGTGGGAGCAGGGTGTTCTCTTTCCATAGTACAGGGCATGGCAGGCGGGGGCCAGGTGCTGCCTCTGCATGCCTATGCTTGTTTCCCAGCCACATTTTTTTCTGGGAGTGGATCTGCGCCCTGAAAAACTGAGGGGAATATTTACTAAGAAGTGACAGAGTGCAGTGTTAGCCTTTCTGGCTTAACGCCCCACTCCGCCACTTCTGAAATGCAGGGCTGCGCCATATTTACAGCAATATGGTGCAGCTCTGCGTTTCCCCCTGTGCTGGCACAAAATTTAGCAGCCTAGTGCCATCGCAGGCACCCTTGCAGCATAGTGCAAGGGTGTCTGCATTGAGGGGAAGATTGTTTATGTGCAGGAAGGACCTAAACGGGTCATTTCTTTCATCCCTTTGAAGTCCCCAGACATTCTGCCTTTCCAGTCCTGGCTCCAGAGAAAATACAGAAGGTATGCAGCTCTTTATGTTGAGGCAGGACACTGTGTATTCAGGTGTAAGTGGGGATATTTTCAGCTCCTCCCTCCCATTCTGCCAGCGATAGCTCATTCAAGTACCCTATTGTGTGTGGCTGTCTAGCAGGAATACACAAAGCCCAACTGTCAGCTACACACAGCCATGTGACCAGAGACAGGCTAAAGGCACTAAAGAGCTAAGGTAGAAAAATAAGATTTTTCTAAACGTGCCATTTTCTGGATTAAAATTTAAAATCTGACTTCACCATAAATTAGATTTTAAACTGTGATTCTAGAGACAGCAACCATGAACTAATTACTTATTCTCATTTAGAAATGACACTTATATAATGTAATAAGGTAACTTTGCTCGTATCCTATGGGAGAGGAAGGCCATGTGATAGTGAAAAATGAATGTAAGTGTTGTTCACTACCAGAACATGGAAAACGTAAAAGTATATGTCCGATTGTTAGGTCTCGCCTACGCAGCCTGCAATCGCTGATTTGGAGTGACCTTTTGGAATCACTCCGTACTTTTTTTGGAAACTCGTGCATGTACTTCACTGTTTCCAATGAGCCCTCGTGCATGTATGGCGTTTACCTTGCGGGAGCGAGCAGTGGCACCATCTGTTTGCAATTATCGCGCCCACCGCTGCTCACTCCCGTAAGGTAAACACTGTAGATAGACTTTACCTTTCGCGCCGCGGGGCCGCGCTAGTCTTTCAGCTCTTGTTTTTCTCGCTTCTCGAATTGCATTCTTCTCATTTTCTGTCCTCATCATTTTGCCCTCGCTAGAATCGCTTTCTCTGGCTCTCCCTCGTCTGTCTGTCCCTCCCTCTCTTCTCTCCCCATCTCATTTGCCCCACAATTTCTATCCTTTTTCCTCTCTCCCATGTCACCACTCTCCTCCCCACTTGCTGTCCTGCTTTCTTGCTTTCCTTCTCCCTCATCAATGGCAGCCAACATCACATGACAACAGTAAACTCCCTTTAGACAAAATTACCGATTTCAAGTATTTATTTGAGCTCATTTAATCTCAAACATAACTAATTTGGCCCAATAATATTATGAATCTGCAAAAAGAATGCTTCAGACAGAGAAAGAAATATTTGGTATTCTTTGCTCATCTAAAAAAATGAAACAAAGAATAAACCACTGCACTGACGTTACTGGTTTAGGACAAGAATAGGTTAGGCCAAACTTGGCTTTTAATTTTTGTGCAGAATTTCATCAACTTTTGTTGCTCAAGTTACTTCTACTTGTTTAATAAATGCCACGGTTTATTGTGGCACAGAACACCCGGGTGCCTCTTGTTTTTGTGCACCGTGAGGAAGGGTTTTGGTTACTAGGGGAGGTAGTCTAGGGTGGCTTGGCATCTTGGTGGCTGTCCAACTGGTCTCCATACAGTGTCCAGCCAGCAGTGTTGGCACCACGTACCCTCAAAGAGACTTTCACGTGTTTGTTGGTGGGTTGATGCCATAATGGGGTTTCATGGGCTAAACTACACGTGGACATTCATCAATTATGCCGCAGGATTAGCAGTTAACACCGCTTATGCCGCGTTGCCAGTTAACGGTTTGCAGGAAGAAGCACATCCATGTAATTTCACTACGTCACAGGTGTGTGCATGGAAACCTCTCCCCTAATTGCCTTCGGGCTCTGCTTGCGCTGGTAATAAAGCAGTTATGGCACATAGGCCTTTTAATTGCGTGACTAATGCATTTCATTTTGGAGCTGCGGGCACAAGTACCGAAATGCGTTGCACATGGCAGTGCTGTGCGTGATATTCATTGAAAGTCATAAATGTTTAGTCCGTAGTATCCAGGAAAGAATGACGTCAGACCACAACATCATAGGAGTTTGTCTCTGAAGCATTAAAACACAAGCATTGGTATAGCCAATAGGTCTCGCCTTTGGGACCTTATAAGTGTTTAGCCATGCAACAGTTGATGTTGTTGCACCAAGGATATTGTGCTGGATAAATAAACACTTATAAGTTCCCAAAGGCAAGACCTATTGGCTATGTCAATGCTTGTTTATACATACATTGCACCCTGTCCTCGGGGCTGTCCAGGGCCTACCCTAGGGGTGAAGTGCATGTATTAAAAAGGAAGGTTCAGCCTGGCAAAATGGTTATCTCGCCAGGTCAAAATGACAGTTTAAAAATGCACATATATGCTGCAAGGGCATTCCTGAGACATGTTTAAAGTGCTACATAAATGAGTGGCACAATCAGTGCTGCAGGCCCACTATTAGCATTTAATTCACAGTCTCTGTGCACAGGTAGTGCCACTTTATAAATAACTTGCAAGTAAATAAAATATGCCAATTGGGTAGAGGCCATATCTACTATGTTTTAAGGAAAGTACAAAAGCACTTTAGCACCGGTTGGCTGCGGTAAAGTGCACAGAGTCCTAAGGCCAACAAAAACAAATTCAGAAAAAAATAGGAGGATGGCAAAAACTCTGGGGTTGCTGCTGCAGAAAGGGCCATGTCCAACACAATGTTTAGTGAGGACCTAGCAGCAACCCCCAAAAAAGCTTTACAAAAACATGACTAAACAAAATAAGGATTGACAAAGCCCAATGGCTGGCAGCCAGAGCCAGACCTATTGAGTTGAACAATGCTTTCTTTCAATTTTGGCATGGCAAAATGTACTGGGTGCCTTAATTAAGCCAGGAAAGCTATTGTAATCAGCCGCGGCCGGTACAGGTAAGAACGGTGGGGTGGGGGATTGGGGTATCAAAATACGATGACGAGGGAGAATAAAATTTTAAAAAAAC
Organism: Triturus cristatus; assembly: GCF_964204655.1. Classification (NCBI taxonomy): domain Eukaryota; kingdom Metazoa; phylum Chordata; class Amphibia; order Caudata; family Salamandridae; genus Triturus; species Triturus cristatus. The sequence goes on along the minus strand of NC_140592.1, from coordinate 288,770,627 downwards.
ACTTACCTTGCTGTGAGATGCTGGCCTGGTATACGATGTACACTTATGTAAGTGGACATCTTGCACTAGTCCAGACAACCCCTTATGGTGATTTAAGAGGTCTTAGACAACCTTAGAAAGTTCTCTAAGTGGTAGCTGCGGAGAGGTGCCTTCGGGCTTAGTCCAGAAGGAGTGTAAAACAGCTGGTTTTACCAGATTGCAATATTATAGTATAGATTAAGTGAAACAGAAACACACAAAGTATTTAGAAAAATATGTATTTATTATATAATACGCTCTAACACATAGAAATATCTCCTACCCGGAGATATGCATAATGCACACAATACACTAAGAAAGTGGTATAAGAACCATGACTCGTGTCAAGACAATGTTGAAAGGACATTGAAGTGCGGGGGACCCAAGAAACCATCCAAGGTGTGTAGGTAGGGACCCCATGGAGAGCATGTGCAGTGTGGGAACACCACCCTGTGCTCTGTACAACTCTACGTGTAGGTCGCGGTTGGATTTAAAGATTAAGGACCCTTCCCAGTGAACCCTGAAGAAACACTGTGGATCCCAGAAGGTTGGAGAGCCACCCCACCTGTGGATACCCTAGTACACATGTTACCTACACCAGGGAAGCCGGGTGCATACGTGTGAAGTGGTATCCTGCTATAGGTGTGACTTATAGCTTTTCAGTGCAGTCACCCTAGATATAGGAAACCTATATCTTTAGTAAGTGGTGCTAGCACCAGCTTACACAACCTGCAATGGCACTTCTGTAGATCCATTTTGAATGGTCTCTCAAGGGTGGCATAATACATGCTTCAGCCCATGCGTGACCTCTGGATTACCTATACCCTGGGTACCTTAGTACCATATACTAGGGACTAAGAAGAGTACCCCAGTATTCAATCTGGGATGTACCTAAGTACTGAACACAACAGTTTAGGGTTGAAAGCAGATAGACTGGGGTCCTGATTAGCAGGTTCCCAGTCAGACCACTCAAATACAGCTTTGCAGCAGGTAAAAAGTGGGGGTAACCATAGAAGTAGATCCTACTTTCCTACACTTGCGCTCGCTGCATCGCCGAGGAGATGCGGCAAACGCAAAGTACGTTTTTTTTGTTTTTTTCTCTCGTTGTCGTATGTCGACTCCCCCCCCACCACTCCGCCTCACCGCTATTACCTGGACCGGCCGAGACTGATTTTAATGCCAGCCTCTGCATTTAGTGGGAGCTGCAGCCATGTAGACATCCATTGGTTTGTGGCACAGTTAGGACTGGATTTGGGAGCAGTAGGGGGAGGAAGTTTGTCTGCACAAATCAGGCCCACTAGGGGCTAGGAAGACATTACCAAGATTGATCACTATCTCAAACCATCTAAGAAATGATTGTGTTTGGTCACACTTGAGGTAGAGAATTAGGAATACCCAAGAGAAGTACCTGGTTTTATGGAATGATTTGGGAGCACCTAAAAGAACTTCTATAGTACGTAGCTGCATAGAAGCCAAGGCTTGTCACTGGATTTCTAGTTGAACAAGGTGCACAGCTATCATTAGTGTAGACAGGGCAGTGGCACAAAAAGAGAGGCGTGTGAGGTGCCCAACCCAAAGCACTCAAATTATGAATTTGTCTATTAATATATTTAGGTCTGGCTTTAGCAAATACTTTTTGATTTTACTAAAACTGACTTTGTAACAGACCTTTAGGAGTTCTCAGCTAGCCCTCTTGGTTCATTGGTATGTTGTTGAGTCATTCACATTTGTCATCCCACATACTACACCATTCATTATGTGCAAAGGGTCAGCACATTTCATTTACCAGCTAACTTCACTGACTGTGAGTGACAGCCTCCTGCCATTTCACAAGGAGCACATCCACACACAAAGTAGTTTGTGTCAGTGCCAGGGACTACTTTGGCAATGCGTGTGTTTTTTTAGTGCAAAACAATTGCTTTGTTTTGAGACAATGTTTTCTACTTTATAACTTAAATGCCCATTAGCTTCCATAACAATAACGTTTTACAAAATCTGCAGCAAAACAAAACAAGCATTGAAAACACCAGGGGGCGCATTCATGAAGCTTTCACACAGCGCAGCCAGCCACCTTGCCGCGCTGTGCAAAAGAGAAAGGAAAGGAATGCACTGCACTTAAGATAATAAGACGCATTCCTCTCCTTTCCTTGTGCTGGCACCCTTTTGGCTGCCCAGCGCCAACACAGGCACTCTTCCGCTGTGGTGCAAGGGTGCCTGCGTTGCAGACATGTTTGTTTTTGTGCAGGAAGGGGTACCTCTTTCTGTGGGTGCCTGAGGATGCAGCACACATAAGAAAGGAAGTAAAACGAGGGGAAAAAAAGATAGTTTCGCATTTTTATAGCATTTTGACGCATTCCAAAGTTTACCATAAATGAATCAAAATCCTTGGATGAATGATTGGGAGCACCCACACTCCACCCATGGAACGCCTCCTTAGGGCAGAGCAGCGATTTGTGCTGCCTTGTGTTACTCTAGATATATGAAGACACGCAAGGCCACAGGCTTGATAAATCTAACTCGAGTTGCATCGCACTTGCACCCAGTTGTGCGGCGCAAGGGCAACAAAACCTTTTAACAAATATTCACCCAACAGACTAGGAACAATTGCCAAACCTCTGGCATTTGCCAAGTATTTGTTTATGTCACCACGTCTTCACAAATAAGACAGCCTGCCAAGATATCAACACCGCCTTCCTGCAGCAGCCATGCAGATAGGGTGCTTTCTGTGGATTATCATTAAAAAAGCAATTTTCACTGAATCGAAGGCTGTCAGACCATCATGCCTCAAGAACAGCTGGCAACGTCAATCTATTCGGAATTTTTCTACTAGATTTGAATAAATCCGGAATACATATTACAAACATATAGAACGATATGACTGCATCGTGATATGACATGATGTCACTTCTGTTTTTCTTACTAAACCAGTTTTTATGATGCCATTCAATAACACAAATAACTCTTAGCATAGCATGAAATTCACCATAATACAACCGAACCACCCTTTTTAAATGAATACTACTATAAAATTTGAATAATGGGCTATTCATCACCTGTCATAAATGATGCAATGTTCTCTTTCTCTTGAACACGCCCCAGGTCATTTATGTACCAAAGTGAAGTGTATACATCGGACTGAAGTGTAAGAAGGACAAAGGTCATCATGAAGTAAGACCTGGCCCACTGGCAGCCAGGGTCCTGGTCCCTGAGCTCAGACAGTGCTGCTGGGCTCTGTCCCACAGCAGCACCCGACCAAAGTTTCTCCCTTGACCCCTTATATCCATGTTCTCCTACAAGACTGTGCTCTCAGAGAGACGATGGGGTTTGTGGCCAGCAGATCCCAGGAGCTTGTCGATTTGGGACATGGAGCATGAGCGGCATGTCTGTCTCTGATGAATACAGGCGAAGAGGCACACCACAGCTGGGATAGGAAATCGACCCACACATGGACATATATAGGCGCTAGTGGCCAAATCCACACCACACACCACCATGCCTACACACAACAGCATTAATATCACAAGTAGGGCACCAAACTCAGGAATACATTTTCATCAATTTTGGAAAACATAGTTCCAACAAAAAATCCAAGGTACACTCACATGCACGCTCCGTTACAAATTAGAGTATTTGACCGGACACGCTCCTCTCAGTTCCGTGTATACGTAGAGGTTGGTTATATGTTTCCCGCTGAGACTTGTTAGATGATACTTCGAAGCTATACATTATCAATGAAAGATAAGGAGAACTGGAAGAGCGAGATCACATCACCACATATGATGCCACAAACAAACAATGGGAGCGAGGAACACACACGGGTCCAGCAGACGTAAAGCTTTTCAGTACGGGGCAGTACATTTAAACTAGGATTATCAACACACTGCTTGAAGATGATGTTGATGATCAGACCCAAATCCCCAGAGAGCAATCTCCATTTTGGCCCACATGCCACTAGTCTGATAAACTTTAAAAGAGCAGAGGGACTGTTGTAAACTAGATTTTGTACTGTAGAGAAAACAATGGAACATAACATAAGAGACTTAAAAAAGACAACACAGAAGGCTCACTTGGGAGCCAACTTCTTGCCCCCAACACTCTCATTAGGTTATCAACCTACTCCCAACATCTTGGTTCTGGTTTTGGATCATATTTTATATTTTTATAACAAGGTTGATGAGACCGATTCTTGGCTTTTCTGGTCTCCTGAAGCCCAAAGATACCTCACAACCTCTTCTAAATTCTTTAAATATTTTAGTTTCCACCATGTCTCAGTTTTTGTGATTCTATAAGGAGGTGATACTCATTGCACCTGGAACATAATCAGATAAATGCTAGCTTTGGTCTGAGGGGCCTCTTATGGTGATAGCCCTGAACTGGGGGCATATCATATAAAGTGCGCCACCTGCTCAACAGGTGTGTTCACCCACTCTCTGTGCCGTATGATTCTAAGGGGACATTTTGAGGGAATACTTTGCCTCGGGCTTACACTGTGTTATAGATGCCGGCAAAGCAGATGTCAATCCTAGCAGTTGCCTGCTAGGGGATCTCTGCCTCCCTTTTAAATGCAGGCTGTATTGCCACCTGGACAGCAAAAGATCCATGGGCTGCTTCAAACAACTGGTGCCTTTCACTAATGTGCTGTCCCCGAGATAGGTTTGAGTTTGCAACTGCACAAGGAGTAAGTAGTGCCTTAATTGTACTAAGTGAAAAAACAATTGAAGGACAGAATGTTGAACAATGTCAAACATTCACCCCAGTACAGAAATCTGAGCCTAAATCCAACAATGTTTTGCTCCCCATGCCATTCTGGTTTAAACCTAGCCATATGCAAATCAGTCTTGACCCTGCTACTCATGAGAACAGTCCAGCCTGAACTGCCAGTCAAACACAAGGAGATGATGGATGGAGTGCTGAAACTTTTCAAACACTCACCCTCAATCACAGATCTGGGTTGAATCCATCATCATTCTTTAGCTCACTTTGCCACCCCAGTTCAGGCAAAGCTATATGCAAATCAGTTTTGACCCTGTGCCTCATGGGAACAGTCCAGCCCAAACTGCCAAGCCATGTCTTCTCTGGACCGGATACAAGCATCCTGGGACCGGTTTCGGGCTAACAGCCCTCTTCAGCCAGGCTTGCTTGAATCCAGTGGTAAAGTGAGCAAGGGACCCACGTCTGGGCATACCCTGCCAACTTAGGGCAAACAAAGCAAACACACGGAGATGATGGACGGAGTACTGAAACTTTTCAAACACTCACCCCCAGTCACAGATCTGGGCTGAATCCATCATCATTCTTTAGCTCACTTTGCCACCCCAGTTCAGACACAGCTATATGCAAATCAGTCTTGACCCTGTGCCTCATGGGAACAGTCCAGCCCGAACTGCCAAGCCATGTCTTTCCTGAACTAGCATCCTGGGAACGGTTTTGGGCTAACAGCCCTCTTCAGCCAGGTTAGCTTGAATCCAGTGGCATGGAGAGCACGGGACCCACGTCTGGACATAAATGTCCCACTCGGGGTGACAAATGCAAAAAGAACAATAAATGCACAGAATGCTGATCAATGTCAAACATTCACCCCACTACAGAGATCTGGGCCTAAATCAATCGTTTTTTTGCTCCCCATGCCATTCCAGTTTAAACCCAGCCATATACAAATCAGTCTCTACCCTGCTACCCATGGGAACAGTCCAGCCCAAACTGCCAGGCCAGGTCCGATCTGGACTGGAAACAAGCATCCTGGGACTGGTTTTGGGGTATCACCCCTCATCAGCCAGTCTAGCTTGACTCCAGTGGCATTGAGAGCACGGGACACACTTCTGAGCATACCCGTCCCCCTCGGGGTGACAAATGCAAACGGAACAATTGATGGAAAGAATGCTGAACAAACTGTGGTGGCATAGTGAGCAAAAGATCGATAGATTAAACCCAGATCTGGGGTTGAGTGGTTGAAAAGGTACAGTACTCCGTCCATCATCTTGTGTTTGCTTAATTGTAATATAGTGCACTCAATAGGCCTGAGCCAGTGCACCCAGGTAAGGTTGTGCCGAGGCGCAGATAGGGTTATGTGCCCTATACATAACATGGGCCCTGGAGCCTGGACAGTGCACAATGTTGCTAGTAGCCTTTGGGTGTGATTATAACCAATTGTGGGCACTGGGTTCTCTTATATAGTTATGCTCCTAAGGAGTTATTAACATGAGCTAGTCTTTCCCCACTCTTTCCTGTTTTGCATTTGCTACCTTCTATTTAAAAAGGCTATCAGTAGGAGCTCCAAAGTAGACAAAAGATGCATCTGTCTACACAAAAAGCTGGTCTGTATACCAGTTGCTACTTGGCAGAGAGAGAAAAAAGGATTCATATATATATAGGGGATTCGTGAGAGAGTAAGTGAGAATGTGAGTGACTTTAGGAAGAACTGAGGGCCATATATGTGTTTTTATATGATGGAGATACACTTTGTGTTATAATACTAGATATTGAGGAGGCACAGAGTTTGTCAATTTCTTGGTCTCTTGGCACTTTGTGCCGACATCAACCCATGATTGCGATTCATCAAAGAAAGGTCCTCTACTTGAGGATTTTGTCTCCTGAACCACACTGGTGGCGGAAGGTGGTTTGGAGGCTATGGGTTATCCTCACAGAGGTGTTCAGCAAGACGGGTGGGTCTTTCACCCTTCCTACTTAATCTGTATGAATGGTCAGTGTGTAGTGGATTGTCTCTGTCTGGTGCTTTGCAAATGGGATTCTGGCTTTAGGGACCTTTGACTTAATGGTTTCAGCTATAGTAGTGCAGTGGTGGAGGAGAAAGGGGCCTTGTGCCATTCTAAACAACCCAGGTGGTTGTGCGTCAGATTCCTTCTAGTGCCCTGTTTGGGGTCCTTCTGTTTCTCCCCTGGGGTGCATTGCTCCAGAAATAGGTTCTAATCGAAATTTCCTACCCTGGGTTCTTTTATCCACATCTGTGTCCTTGTATTTGGAGCAAGTCTGCACTGTATTAACAAACAGGGGCAAGAAGCCATGTTTATAAACAGCTTAGTACAGACTGGTTAGTTTTCAAAGCACACATTAACTTGTAGCTTTTATTTTGGAATAATTATAATAATACAAAGTAAAAACTTTAATCTTTTGCATGGTTTCAAGTGCGTTTAGGAGCTCAAATGAAACAGCCCTCTTAAATTGATAGGAACGGCTTCGAGGCTTCGAGGGAGCTCTCCTGGAAGCCGAATTCCCAACAACTACCTTGTTCTGTCCCACGCTCCTCAACAGCCACTTCAGAGTAATTGCGCTGTTTGAGTAAAACAGCAGCATTTTCTTCCACACAATAGAATAGGAAGTTCACAAAACAACTAGCATTTAACGACTACATCTCCAAGACCCAAGTCAGCTGGGGTTTGGGAGAACTATTTCAAAGAGACAGATTTTACATCTAAAGCTGGTGGAAATAATGGTGAGAAGTTGTAATTTATAAGAACAGACTATAGCTTGGTTGGAGGGAGCTTTGTAAAAGATACTTGTGTGCTTTTGGCATTCTTCGGTTTTCTTGTAATACAAAAGTACCTCTTATCCCCCTTCTCTGTGTCCTGTCGAGACTTTATTCTCCAATGTTCCTTATCATGAGATGACTAACTTCCTGTTTCTCTCAAAGTTGCCATGACAGTGAATGCGTGTTCCAAAGCTACCTGCAGCCGCACAATCTATCGGCGTTAGGGACTACTTTCACAGCATTAAGGGGCATATCAACAAGGGCTTTATCTCTGCTTTTTTGGCTTTAAAAGCCAAAAAAGCAGAGATAAAACTAGCGCCCTATCAATAACAGGGTGCTAACATGCAAATTCGCATGTTAGCACCCTTTTACTCTACGCTTCCCCTTGCATCTCTAATGAGATGCAAAGGGGGCGTTCCAGAGTAAAATATTAGGAGAAATGTCGCTAAGCGAAATTTCTCCTATTATCAAGAATATCGCTAACCCTGTTAGAGACAAAAAAAGCAGCGCTAACCGCGGTTAACGCTGCTTTTTTACGTCTGGTATTTTTCTGACTTAGCCATGATATCCTATGGGAGGAGGATATCATGGCTAAGTTTGTCTGTCCCTATCAACAAGGTAACGTGAGATTATCGCTGGGTTTCCAGCGATAATCTCACGTTAGCCTGTTAGCGTGAGGATTTTTATCGCTATTGAGATAAGCTTTGCTAATAGCACGCTATCTCAGCGATAAAAATTCACGCTAGCCGGCGATAATTATCCTAGCGCTAAGTGCGCTTAGAGATAATTATCGCCGGTTGTTGTTGATATGCCCCCAAGACTGATATCCTGGCATGGTAGGCTTGAAAAGATATCACGGCCACCACAGGAGTGAGAAACAAAGGGGCACATTTACAGGGAAATGGCGGAGCGCGGAGCTGGCCCAAAAAATTGCAGCACCACGCTCCACCATTTCCAAAACAAAGGGATGCGCCATATTGATAAAAATAGGGCGCACTCCTGTGTTTCCGTAGGACAGGCGAAGAAAATAGCTGCTTAGCATCAACACAGACACCCTTGCGCCAGGGAATGATTGTTTATGTGCAGGAAGGTGTCCCTTCCTGCGCATACACAATCAATAATGGCGATGTGTTACGTCTATGTGTGCTTCATTCTTCAGCACACATACAAGTAGCAAATGCCATTAATGAATGATTATGTGCAGAAAGGGACACCATCGGGCACATAAGCAATCATTAATGGCGTTTTACTTAAAGTATTTCTCCTTTTGCGCCATTTTAAGGTTTGTTCTTATTTGGCTGTGCCTCAGATTCACACATCCTTATAAATCTGGGGCAGCATCAAAAAGCAATGGGTGTTGCAGTGGAATGTCCAAACCGACACCCATTGTACTACCCTTTCATGCAGAAAACTGCGTGAAAGGGTACCATATTTACTAAGCTACATTAAGCCACAAAAAGTGGCTTAGGGCCACTTTGTAAATATGGAGCAGGACATTGCGCCACAGGAACGTTGGTAAAAGTGACGTTCCTGTGGCGCAATCCCCTTGTAAATATGCCCCAAAGTTAGATAAATCCGAGCTGTGGTCCCTATAGGTGGCATATGTCAGTCATTGCGTATAATGGAGACAAGGGGGCATATTAACAAGCGGCAGCGATACTTATTGCTGGCCGCTCTTGGCGAGAAAAATGTTATCGCTGGCTATCGCAGGAAATTATCACCATGCTAGCGTTGCATTAACAACGCATAGCACAATGGCGATAATTTCCCAGCGATAGCGATGTTTTCCATGGAACATCACTGGTTTTCCAGCGATGTTCCATGGAAAACGGCGATAACCTTGCGGATACGACCCTGTGGTCGTATCAGCATAATCCACCCCCAATGGTGATTATAGCTTAGTCTTCATTTTAGCAGACGTTAGTTTTTGGAGAAAACAGCTGTTTTCTCCAAAAACTAACGTCTGCTAAAATGCGTGGGCAGCATTGTAAATATCGCGTTGTGTACATTAACGATATTTACAAGGTTGTGCTGCCCAGTGACGCCCACTTTGCATCTCATTAGAGATGCAAAGGGAGGCGTCGGGTAAAAGGGTGCTAACATGCACTAATGCATGTTTGCACCCTCTTGTAAATAGGGCGATATTTTTATCTCTGCTTTTTTGGCTTTAAAAGCCAAAAAAGCGGAGATGTGGCCCTTGTAAATATGCCCCAAGGTCTTTATCAGTGCTTTCACATTATCTGTCATTCTCAACACGGACATGCTTCCCGCCTGCGTTCAGCTCCTCCAGGATCTTAATTAGATGGTATTGAATGTCCTGGTGGATTTTGCAGCATGAACGTTAAGTACACAGACCACACCGCCTAGCCGCACAAATCACTCTATGCTACTACAATCAAATTATTCCTTTCCCGGTTGTCGCGGTTGACATATATAACAAAGCAAATTAAGCATACAGAGCTGGTCTTCACTGACCTGAACAACATGGGGTTAGTTGGAATCGTTCCTGGCCAGATTGGAGGCACTGCTGAGGCTGCTGTTAATTCGACTACCTACAACGCGGTCGTTTTCAAGCAAATTAATTGAACAAAAATCCTAAGCCTTCTTAAGAACGCTGCGCATATTCATTATAAAAGGTCATTCTACTCAAAGGGTGGTCCTGCTTTGAATGATCCTTCTGTGTGCTAAAGATGAAGATCCATGGTTTCTTTGCATCTTTATGTGGAACCCTTAGATTCTACATCTCTCTCAGTAATAAGCTCTATTCCGCAAGATAGCAAAAATAGGGGCATATTTACATTGAAGTGACGGAGTGCGGAAGTTAGCCTTCCTGGCTTAATGCTGCAATCCGCCACTTCAGAAACACAGGGCTGCACCATATTTACAAAAATATGGTGCAGCCCTGCGTTTCCCCCTGTGCTTGCGCTAAACTTATAGCCCAGCGCCAACGCACGCACCCTTGCGTATGGTGCAAGGGTGTTTGCGTTGAGGGGAAGATTGTTTATGTGCAGGAAGGTCTCCCTTCCTACACATAAACAATCTTTAAATGACGTTTTGTATTTTTCTTTTGTGTGCTGCTTAATGAAGCACACACAGAAGTTGCAAAATGTTATTCCTTTTTTTTTATTGTTTATGTTCAGGAAGGGACATCTTCCTGCACATAAACAATCAATGGCAATTTGCTCTTTCTATGTGTGCTGCACAACGCAGCACACATGGAAACAGTAAAATTAGGAGAAATAAAGTATCTCTCCTCGTTTCACCTGTTTAAGACCAGGTTTTCCCTGGTCTTAATTTTGGCGCTGCCTCCTATTTACGCCACCCTTGTAAATAGGGGCAGCGTCAAAATTAATGGGTGTTGTGGTGGAGCGCCCACCGCAACACCCATTGCCCTCCCCTTTCTTGCTAATTACAGTGTGACCTTATTTACAAGGCAGCGTTAAGCCACATTAAGTGGCTTAACACTGCCTTGTAAATAAGGCGACGACCCTATCGCCATCACAACTTCACTGAAAGTGGCGTTGTGGTGGCGATAGGGGATTGTAAATATGCCTCATAGTGTCTTACAAGGAACTACACCAAAATTTTCCAGAAGCTTAATCATGGTGCACTTTTTTTCAAGTCTACAGCTAGCCAAGTTTGGTTGATAGGTGATTTGTACTTTTAAGTACTCATTGGCCTCTTCTAATTTATCAAATGTATTCTTATCTGTTTTCCTAGGCTTCGCATTCAAACACCAGAAGGTATAAGAAGGATATATTTGAAACAAATTGGAGGTATGATAAAAGAAAGAGGAAAGAGGTGGATGGAAAACAGGGTCAAGCGTAACATGAAAATACATCCTTCACAGTTATGGTTAGTCAACCATAGTTTTATGTTCTGGTTTCACAGACCTTTATGTCTAGGCAGAAAACATGGAGGCATATGTAGGAGCCCCTTGCTCCGCATCACTTTTTGTGATGCTCCGGCAGCGCAAAATACAAAATCATATTTATGAGGTCACACAAAGCCACTTTGCGTGGCTTTGAATGGCCTCATAGATATGGAGTCAGGCAAGGCAGCGCAAATCACTGTGCTGCCTTACTCTGCGCTAAGGAGCCATTCCATGGGTGATGTGGTGGGTTTTCCCACACAATCCCTATGAAGTTTGATGCTTCCTCAGATTTACAAAACCATGCAAACTTGAGGATGTGCCAAAACCTTATGCCTCCCCATGGGAGGTGCAACAAGGATAAATAACTTTATTTCTTCTTGCTTTTTCCTTTTTCCCTGTGGGCTTCATTCTGTAGCACATATATGAACAATCTGGCCGACAGCACTGAAGTAGATTTTGCAACAAGATTTGTCAGCCAAATTTGTTTATATTATTGGCATTTGTGAAGGCCATCTACAGGTTCTCAGGAGCTCAGCTATACACCAGCTTGTGTTCTTGTTGAGTAGCCATGTAATTGGTTCATGAATCCATTTGCAGGACAGTATAAATAAGCTTTTTGTGACTGCTCGTGAAGCTTGTCTCAATTTGCTGGTGAATAGGAGTTCACTTGCCAGTGAGCGCTGTGTGTCACAAACCACTACATTTTTAAATAAACTCTTTAAAAAAACAACCAAAATGTGAAATGTCTGATAGCATACTCCTCAACAGACCTTGGTGTGGTTAATGGGAATCGCAACATCTTGACTAAGGAGTACCAACCAGCGCTGGAAAAAACTTCCATTTAATAAACCAAGACAACGTTGGTAAAACAGAGGGGCATATTATCGAGACAGGCGATAACATTATCGCCGCTGCCGCTAAAACGGCGATAATGGGCTTAATAATATGCTCTATGGAATTCCAATTGAAGCCCATGTTAGATGTGAAGGACATCTAACATGGGCTTAAATTGGAATTCCATAGAGCATATTATCAAGCCCATTATCACCGTTTTAGCGGACGTTTTCTGCTGCTAAAGCGGCGATAATTTTATCGCCTGTCTTGATAATATGCCCCAGAGTTTTTTCAACAGGGACTTGAGAGGACAGCCTGGTGCCTCGCTCGATAATTAAGCCAGATAGTCTAATGTGATTCATATTAGGAAACGTGAACCTGTTTTGTATTTATGGATTAAATATCGGGAACTTTTTAATTAGTTTGATTTTGGAAAATTTGTCTGCTCAGGAGATGATGAGAGGAAGTGGATGGGTAAGAAAGGGAGTGTCTAGGGAACTAGTGGGCATGTCTACAAGAAAATGGTGCAGCGGAGAAGCAAATTTTACAGCGCCACGCTGCGTCATTTAGAAAAACGCAGGGATGCATTGTATTTACAATACGGCGCACCACTGTGTTTTCCCTTGCACTGGCGCTAAAAATCGCTGCCTAGCACCAACACATACCCCCTTGTGCGAGGGTGACTGCATTGCAGGGAATGATTGTTTATGTGCACGCAGGCGATATGGCGATTTGCTACTTCTATGTGTGCTGCATTCTGCAACACACATAGAAGTAGCAAATCACCATTGTTTAATGATTGTTTATGTGCAAGAAGGTGCCCCTTCCTGCACATAAACAATCATTAAAGGCGTTTCCCTCTTTCTATATGTGCTGCAGAATTCAGCACAAATAGAAAAAGCAAAAACAAAGAGAAATAAAAGTATTTCTCCTCATAGCGTCATGCTAATGCCTCCATTTTGCACATCCCTTTCACTCAGGGTACCATATTTACAAAGTTGCGTTAAGCCACATAAAGTGGCTTAACACCACTTTGTAAATATTGTGCAAGGCATTGCGCCACCGGAATGTCGCAAAAATGTAACGTTCTGGTGTGGCAATCCCCTTGTAAATAGGCCCCTCGGAGTTAAAGGAATCAGTGATACTCAATGCAAATAGTACAGCACAGTCAGGAGGGGCAGCACAGTGATTGCGTAGGTCTCCATATTAGACCCTACTGGATGAGCGCATTTGAACGCGGAACACTATTTCAGTCACCTCAGACCTCCTTTGAGCATTAATAGGCTGCGACCAGACATTTTCCATTTCAAGGAATCAGTGAAGCAAGAGTCCTCATTCCAGCCTCCCTCCTAGGTGTAGCTGATTGGAGAAGCAGGCAAACCCTTCCTTTTCCTCTTATTCTGAAATCTTCACCTCCCCTCTCCACTGGGATGAGCTGTGGTAATAGGTGGCCGACGACCTGTTCCTGTATCTTAGTGAGAGTGGGAATATGTTAGGAAAATGGTCGAAAGAATCAAAACCAAATAAAGTTCCACAAAGAGGACTCCTTGCCAGCATCATCCACAACCACTATGGTAAATGAATCTACAGGTTTGTAACAAGGTGAGTGTAGTGAACTGGGGATGAAAGAAATGGGCATTTTGCAGAAGAATATTAATATTCAGCATCTAATGAATCTTTAATAAAAACTAAAAGATGCTAAATTCAAAAGCCCTCCAGAGTAATAGTTGTTTTTTTCAATGTGTACGAGGAATCCTTGAAACACCAAAAAGAATCTCAAGTGAGGTGTCTGAAATTCACCCAAGAAAATTTGAGATACCAAATGTGCCACATGAAGAACAAGATCACAGCAGACCAGCTCGCCACCTCCCTGAGCCAGCACCCCCCTGCCAGCTCAGCGAACCCCAGCCAGGCCGCCAACAACCTCACACAGTGGATCAGCAACTGCGCGGACGAACTCGCCCCGCTGAGGACCCCGCCCAGCAGACCCGGCAGCAAGAAAGCCCCGTGGTTCACCGACGAACTCAAGAGCTCCAAGAAGAACTGCCGAGCCCTCGAGAAAGTCTGGAGAAGGGATCCCACACCGGACAACAGGACCACCTTCAAGCTGGCCACCCGGAAACACCACCAGCTGATCCGCGCCGCCAAGAAAACTGCTTTCAAGGACCGGCTGGACAACAACGCACACAACTGCAAGGAACTCTTCAACATCGTGAAAGAGCTCTCCAACCCCAGCGCAGAAAACAACGACATCACCCCATCGCAAGACCTCTGCAACTCCCTTGCCTCATACTTCCACAACAAGATCGCGGACATACACAACAGCTTCAGCAACCAACCAACGCACACCAAGACCGAACAACCACCCCTCACCACCACCCTCCAAGCCTGGACTCCGATCAGCACCGAAGACACCATCCGCACGATGAACTCCATCCACTCCGGATCACCGACCGACCCCTGCCCTCATCACGTCTTCAACAAGGCTGACGCTGTCATCGCACCCCACCTGCGAGACAACATCAACACATCCTTCGACACCGCCACCTTCCCTGAGAGCTGGAAGCACGCCGAACTCAGCGCGCTACTCAAGAAACCCACAGCGGACCCCACCGAACTCAAGAACTACCGCCCCATCTCGCTCCTCCCGTTTCCAGCCAAAGTCATCGAGAAGACCGTCAACAAGCAGATGGCCGCCTTCCTCGAAACGAATGGATCCCTCGACCCCTCACAGTCCGGCTTCCGAGCCAATCACAGCACCGAGACCGCCCTCATCGCCGCCACCGATGACATTCGAGCCCTGATGGACAACGGAGAAACAGCGGCCCTCATCCTCCTAGACCTCTCCGCAGCATTCGACACTGTCTGCCACCGCACCCTAGTACAGCGCCTCAGCAACGTCGGAATCCAGGACAAGGCGCTGGAATGGATCATCTCCTTCCTCGACGGAAGAACACAGAAAGTCCGTCTACCACCGTACAAGTCAGAGGCCACCGATGTCATCTGCGGCGTCCCTCAAGGATCCTCGCTGAGCCCCACCCTCTTCAACGTCTACATGAGCCCCCTCGCGGCCATCGCACGGCAACACCACCTCAACATAATCTCCTACGCCGACGACACCCAGCTGATCCTCTCCCTGACCAACGACCCCGCCGCCGCCAGAGCCAACCTACACGAAGGGATGAAGGACGTAGCCGAGTGGATGACGACCAGCCGCCTGAAGCTGAACTCGGACAAGACGGAGGTCCTCATCCTGGGCTCCTCACCCTCCGCCTGGGACGACTCCTGGTGGCCTCCCGCCCTGGGCACCGCACTCAAACCGACAGACCATGCACGCAACCTGGGCTTCATCCTGGACTCCTCCCTCTCCATGACCAGGCAAGTCAACGCCGTCTCCTCGGCGTGCTTCAACATCCTACGCATGCTACGGAAGATCTTCTGGTGGATCCCCACCGAGACCAGGAGGACCGTCACCCAGGCCCTCGTCACCAGCCGACTGGACTACGGCAACGCCCTCTACGCCGGTACCACCGCCAAGCTCCAGAAGAGACTCCAGCGGATCCAGAACGCCTCAGCCAGACTCATCCTCGACATCCCACGAACCAGCCACATCTCCGGACATCTGAGAGACCTTCACTGGCTCCCCGTCAACAAAAGAATCACCTTCCGCCTCCTCACCCACGCACACAAAGCGCTACACGACCAAGGCCCGAGCTACCTCAACAGCCGAGTCAACTTCTACGCTCCCAAACGCCACCTCCGATCAGCCAACCTCGCCCTCGCCGCCGTCCCCCGCATACGAAGAGCGACCACAGGAGGAAGGTCCTTCTCCTACCTGGCCGCCAAGACCTGGAACTCCCTCCCGACCGACCTGCGCCTGACCCAAGACCACCTCTCCTTCAGGAAGAAGCTGAAGACATGGCTGTTCGAGCAGTAGCGGCACCCCCCCACCCCCAGCGCCTTGAGACCCTACGGGTATGTAGTGCGCTCTATAAATGTCACTGATTGATTGATTGATTGATTGAAGAACAGGATCAGAGTTTGCAGCCCCACCGTCTATCGTCTGCCCTACACTTTTGAGAAGATTGGCCCAGGAAAACTGATAGGCGTATAGCTTAGATATCATGAGTTTGCGCATACTGGTTGACAGGACTGTGAGCACACTGGCAGTAGGTCTTGCTGGCAGTGCTGAACTAGGTGATGGTCGGCCAAAGGGGATGAAAGAGGGCCAGGTGCAGGCTGCCTCAGAAGACAGACCAAGTATAGCAAGCACAGTCAGCAGCAGCATAGTAAGCTAACACAATATGGCAGAACCTTTCTTCCCTTGTGCAGAACTCGGGCACACCCCTGAGGTGTGTCATAGGGAAATGGTTAACTCCCCCTGCAAATCAGATCTGTAACAGGTTTCCCCCCACTGGCATTGGTGCCACTCTGGCTACTTGGATGATGGCAGGCCTAGGTGTGAGTTCCAGCTGGCTTTGACTGGGGATGCCCCTTTGAAGCTTGCGCATTTGATCGGCACATCCCACAGACCATCCTGTCAGGAGAAGGTCGCACCTCTTTCCAGTCAAGGTCCTTTTGTTCCCTTTCCTGAGAGCCATTCACATCACCCAGCTGTCTGCCATGATGGATATTATCTCAGAAAAGGCTATTAGAGGCAGAAAAATACCAACTTTATAAAAGTGGTATTCTCGAAAAAGCTATTTAAAATCTGACTTGACCATTTGATTGTCGAATAAGTGAGCACAAGTGACTGAGCGAAAGGTAGTAGATTGTTTCCACGATTCTGAGGTTGCCAAGAACTAACCTCTCCCCGATAAGAGGAGAGGTAAGTGGCACAGTGAGCTAGCTAAAACAGAAAGGCTAACATTCTCGGTGGGGGTGCTGAGAGTCAGTCTGCCACCAATCCTACAGTTTATGTTATCCAAAAGCGCAGATCCTGTATAGGTAATATAGGAACTACACGACAATGAGTCTAACTATTCCCAAACTAAAGTTATGCATTATATTGTGTTATAATGAAACCCAGTGCTTTTATATGGGAGAGACAACGTTGCTACAGTGAAACTCTACTTTGGAGATTATTCCATGCCTGGACATGTAACCTTAAATACAAATGTCCTACATTTTAAATACCATGCACCCTGCCCTATGGGCATTTAGGGCCTAGCTTAGGGGTGGCGTATACATATTGAAAAGGATGTTTGGGCCTGGCAAAAGGTTTATTTTGCCAGGTCAAATTTACAGGTTTTAAATTCGCTCAGGCTGCAGGGGCAGACTTGAAGACATGTCTTTCGTTGTCACTTTTGTGGTGGCACAAAAGGTGACATTCAACTTACAAGCCATGGGTATACTGGGTACAAGGGACTTACATATGCCAATTAGGATTTTTAACCAATGTGACAAGTTTTTAGGGGTCAGACCACATGCACTGGGGCCTGGTAGCAGGGTCCCAGTGTCCAGAGTCCAAGAAGGAACAGCATCAGTTATAAATGGGGGTGATCATGCAAAAAGAGGCATTTTCCCATACCTACAAAATAGCTACCTAAAAGTTTATCTTTGCCATGTTGAATCTCATTGAAATGTTCTTTCCATTCTGTTCTGCTTCATGTTGATTATTTCCAGTTGGCTAATTATGTGATATATCTGACTACTACTTCCAAACGCAGGATATTATGAAAGGAAAATGAGTACGTTGTCAGCATGTAATAAAATACATGCGGATGCATGAAAGTAAGTTGGATCTCAGAAGAGTTCTCGAGGAATAGATAGCGTGAACAGGGAATTATGTAGCTATCAGGTAAATAAATGGTTGTCATATTGCTGCATGCCAAGTATGTGAGATGTTAATTCAAGTATGCTTTATAAAGAGCTCAGGGGCATATCAACAAGGGCCTTATCTACGCTTTTTTGGCTTTAAAAGCGCCCTATTTACAAGTGGTTGCAAACATGCATTAGCGCATGTTAGCACCCGTTTTCCCGATGCCTCGCTTTGCATCTCTAATGAGATGCAAAGTGGGCGTCACTGGGCAGTACTGCATGTAAATTATCCCTAATGTGCACATTGCGGTATTTACAAGGAGGCCCACGCATTTTAGCAGACGTTAGTTTTTGGCGAATACCATGGTTGTCGCCAAAAACTAACGTCTGCTAAAATGCTAACTTACATACACTTAACATTGGGGGTGGATTATGCTGATACGACCCCAGGGTCGTATCAGCAAAGTTATCGAGTCAGGTATAATGGGGCAGATTTACAAGAAAGTGACGCATCTATAGAGATGCGCCACTTTTCTTGCGCAACCCTTACAATACGGCGCTCCATGGCAGAAGGATTGACAGATGCGTCAGAAATTCTGATGCATATGTTGGGGCAAAAGAAACACATTGCTGGAGTCATGTCGCAAGCACGACGCAACTCCAGCAAGGCTTTTTGTGGCCTATTCCCACTACACTGCATCACTCCTTATGCCTGCTTCAAGCAGGCGTAAGATTTTGACGCATTGGCGTCCTAAAAGTGACGCAGTGAAATCTTGTAGATTTCATTGCATCACTTTTATGAGGCTTTCCTGCGTAGGAACGCCTCCCTGCATACATTATACCTGACACAGGTATAATGTGGCGCAGGGCTTTACAACGTGACGCATCTCCCTAGATGCGTCCCGTTGTAAATAGGGCGCATTGTTTGCGCCGCCGTTAAGTCAAAAGAAGTGACGCAATGGCGACGCAAAGAGGCGCAAGGAAATTGTAAATCTGCCCCAATGTATGCAGGAGTTGCGTCATGCTTGCGACACGACTACAGCAAAGCGTGACTTTTGCCCCAACAGATGCGTCAGAATTTCTGACGCATCTATCAATCCTTCTGCCATGGTGCGCGCGCATCCATGGTGGCACAAGCATTTTTTAGGGTGGCGCAAAAAAGTGATGCATCTCTATAGATGCGTCACTTTCTTGTAAATCTGCCCCTAAATTTAGAACTGCTAAAGGTAGTTAGAGTGTGGTACTTAGGAAAGTGGCTGTGTACACCCTGCATCAAAATCAGGTGTGATATAAAGGCTTAGACCGTTTTTCTGAAGTTCAGGGTAGGTGTCTAATAGGGAAAAGCCAACCTGCACCAAACCTTTGATGAGTTCTCAGTTCCAGTTAGTAGCAAGGTACGTGGTGATTGATTATTAATGCATAAAAAAACGGAAACACTGGACCCTGAAAACGTGATGTGGCTACGACTTACAGACGTGAGGGGAGCATGCAATGTGCACCCACCAGCCAACTCCATCAATCTCCCTCCCCGTCATGCACCAGCCACCCTGCTCACTTTTATGATCTGCTGAGAGCAGGTGGCAAATAAGAGTGTTAGTCCCCACAGAAAATTGAATACTGCACAGAATTCCATCCTGTAAAACCAGTTCCACATAGTAATTCATCATTCCATGGAGATAAGCTCATAATTGCTTTGTACTAGAGGGATGATTTTGCATGGTGCTAGTGTGTATGGATGAGGAGTTACAACTCCACTAGTAGAATGCAACTCATAACTGGGCATTTAGTGAAGGTCTTATGTCACGTGATGTGGTCACATGGTTAGAAAGCACCAATCCAAGCAGGGCTGAATGAGGTGAGCAGGACTCCATTCACCCTCAGGTCTAGGTACATCAGGGAGAAGGTTGACTAAACCACATTGGCCAGCATCTCTCGTTCCCTAGTCTATATAGCAGATGGCAGATTTAAAAGAGTATTGAAGGTTAAGGGAAAGAAAGGTGGGAGACCAATGGGTAAAGGGCTCCTGGCATTGAGGTATTCCACAGGTAAGGAGACTGGAAGTGCTCAAATGGACTGAAAGAGAGACTCCATGAGTTGAGGCCACCTTTGGTCCCTGACCATTTTTTGGGGGTTTGTTGATGAGTGTTATAGTCAAGTAAGAGTTGGACTGCTCCACTCATACACTGGTCGATTTGCAGATAGCTAGAATGCCAGATGGAGGTCATTAGGGGTCTGAAGATTTTATCTACATAGGGCTGCTCATTAGGGATCAGGGAATTCGAGAAAAGATCAGAAGAGAAAGGAATTTCAGGCAGACTTCACCCTGCGGAAACAGTCTTATGAGCCAGTTTGGAAAAGGACCTCAATTCATTATATACAGCTGCTGGCCACTTGCCTTTTATCAAACTGAGATTGAGGAGATTTGGGCATTGACTAAAGCAGGTGGAAAGAGATAGACTGGGCAGCCCTGTACGCCATCTATGCGGCTCCTTCTGTAAGGAGCTTATTGAAGGGCACACATTCATTTCGTTTGGCAGGGTGATAGTGTGGGAAACCATTGAAGGGCGCCAATAAAGATTGCTGTATCCTGGTGCACCTTAAGCCCATCATTTACTCTACTTTAAAAGCTAATACAATTGAATATATAATGAAAAATGTGTTGTAGAATGCACCATTTTTGCAATTTTTCCTCAAATTTTCTTGGGTGGAGAATCCCCCCAAAACCTCCTTGTCGTGGTCGGGCTTGTTCACGGGGCTGGTCTGACAAAATTTGCCCGGGCTGCTTTGGGTTCCCAGTCCGGCCCTGCAAGTGCGCCTCACTGCCCAGTGACGCATCACCGCCCAACGATTCCATCAGATTGGGGCCTCAAATTATGCTGCTTGCTCGGCAGAGCTGTCCCATATTTCTCCTCAGGACCCCCACAGATGTCTAGAGGGCGGGCCCAACCCCACACACGCCCTCGAGTGGTCAAGGATTAGGCAGGATAATGAAATACAAATGGTTTTGGGGAGCATCTCTTAATGAAGTGAAACTTAGTCGGTCGCCATTTTGGCCAGCCCTCTGTAGGGAGGGCTACTTGTACGACTTTCCTAAAGGAAAGTCATATGACCTGCTAGCACAGTGACTAGACAGCAGCGCTGAACTTGATACTAAACGCTAGAAAAGCCCCAGACAACCAGTTCCTTTAAACTACCATAATGTTGGAAGTTATCTTGCCAATATCCAGTTTGCTCTCTGTACCTTTTCTACTTTCTCATAGGGAATGAGTGATAATTCTGTTTAGGTTTTGTCTGGGCCTTTGGCATAGCGGGGGCAGGAGAGAGTTAAGATATTCATTATGCTAAGAATGTGAAAGCTGAATGCACTGAACTGTGCGGTGCAACTGTCTGAATTGTTAATTAAAGAAACTCCTCCTCCAATTAAATTTTTCGCCTAAACAGGGAATTAACCTGGCTCATAAAAGCATGCTGAGGCTGACGTGAAGGCAAACAAATGGGACTAATGCTATGCAAGGGCGCCATGAATGGTGCAATTAGGACCGGTGCCTGCACATACCATCAGAAGAGGAGGCGGCCTGGGAATCGGTAAAGAAGGCAGGGAGGCGTGCCACGTGGCACTGGTGATCAAGCGCCTTCCAGATTTAATTGCTCACAAATGGCAGGTGCCAGAGTGATGGGTGGATTTTCAGGGCCAACAAATCATTATAAGAGCAGTTCACTTTGAGGAGAGTAACTTAGGAATGTGTTCTGCGAAAATGTGCTTGTGTGGCGGTATTTTGGGCAGCACCAAGATGGGGGGAGGTCGTGAATCTATATGCCACTTTGGGGGGAAGCTGACTCTTGGCTAGCTAAACCCTTGCAGGTGAAGAGAGGGATAGAGAAGTAAATGAATCAATGATTATATTTCTTAAGTACATTTCGGAATTAAGAGGAATCAAGCCCCATCTCTCTGTCAGAGCATACATCGATCTACAACCTTCTACAGGGGTCTCCAACCTTTTCTGTAATAAAGGCTATTTATGTTCAATGAAAATCATGCCGGGCTACTACTTTTTTGATGTGTTCTATAGTGATCACATAATACAAGATGACATTGGTGGCCACCTCGTGTAAGATTTCAAGCAGTGTTCACGTCATTGCATCGGGCAGGTTTGCCACCAGTGATGCAAAAGAGGATTATCAATTTGGAATTCCTCTACATCGGTGATATATACCAGCCCTAGCTGCAATGCCCCTGGCACTAAGGGTATAATATGAGTAATAAAGCCACCTCTGTGCTACATGATTTATCACTCAAATTTCATCTTTAAATATACTTAGAAGTTTAACCAAGTCACTCCAAACATCAGCTATTTCATCTTCGATACACCCTTTTCAATTTTGGTAGACATATGTTGATTCATTAATGCATAAGCATCAAACTTAGTAGGCTGGGCTGACCATTTGGGAGCTAAAAAAGAGATTCCCGAGCAAGAACAAGGCAATTTGGGCCTATAATCAGCAGTTTACAATAACAGTAAGGCAGGGACTGATTTAATGTCCAATGAATCAAAACAAACGGATTTCTTCTTTTATTTCTTTAATCTTCTCTGTTTCTTCTCAATTCTTCCACAGTGACATATTGGTATCTTTAGAAACGCCACAGCGAACTCAGTAGCCAACACGTGTTTCGTCTCGGGTAAATTGCCCGGCGACTTCCTCAGGGCATAAAAACAAGTCTCAAACGGAATATATGTTGTTGTTTATTCCGTCATATTTGTGACACAATCTGAGTGTAGATCCTTATTCTTTCATCCGTGTATGCGTGAAAATGTCTTTAACGAATTACAATCCCGATCAAAAGCATCAGATGACAGGGAAGATTAGTATATCTGAAATAGCGAAGAGAAGGAAAGGAGAGTACTCCAAGCGTCACCAGTAACGTTTCCTGTGTGTCAAAGTCGCCGGGCAATTTACCCGAGACGAAACACGTGTTGGCTACTGAGTTCGCTGTGGCGTTTCTAAAGATACCAATATGTCACTATGGAAGAATTGAGAAGAAACAGAGAAGATTAAAGAAATAAAAGAAGAAATCCGTTTGTTTTGATTCATTGTTTTTTAGTTTTTTCCTTTGTGACTTTTGTGACGGAGGAACTTTGGGGCATAGGTGGCTGTTCCCCTTGATTTTCCCTAGAGCACTTTTCAGATACTGATCGATAAAACTGACAGAACGTTGGATGTGCGCAAGATTGTAACCCCGCCACGGTTTGAAGCCATCTCTTAATATGTTTAAGTAGAACTCACATGAACATGCTGTCACATTCTCTTAAGAATGGCAGACAAAGTTTGGCATTTAAAGGCTTTATGTAAAGAATTATTAGGAAAGGTACAATGAACACTCCATCGGTATAGTTAGCAGCAAATCGTAAAATCACAAGTACTACGAACTCATTATAGGTCAAAGTGAAATCTGGCATAGACCCGCCTTCTAAGGTCAAGGTGAAAGACGTTTCTTGGTTGCAGAAATCCATTTCCTTCCTTTAGTAGGGTTTTTAGGTAAAGGCTTACACACTTTCTTAGGAATACATGATTTTCAGGATCTTGTACCAATAGGGAAAAACTAAATGATACAACTTACTACAATCTACATTCAAGAAGGTTCTCAGGATAGGAATACATAAGGATTCAGTCGCTCTCACAGTTTGCAGGTGAACAAGTGAACAGATACATTCTTTAAACAAGAGCCAGAGACAGTGGGATATGTCCTTGATACAGTACGGTGAGAAACATCTCTCTGCTTTAGTCATGCAAATGTTAATGATACTTTTATTGAAAAAATCTGCAGTAGTCATCATGTGGTATATTGTGACGTTGAGGCAAGATGGAGAATAGTGTATACACAACCTAATGTCAGTACAAGCCAGTTCACGATGTTCTTTATTAACAGACAAACAACTCTCACAGTCCCCCCTGATAATTTTAATCAACACTCAAATGTTTACTATAATTCATCAGTCACCTACTTGGGATTATTTTGCTTAGTCTCCTCCAGGTCCTTCAAAATGTCATAAAGTTCGCTTTACATCTCTTCAACCTTGACATCAAGGGGTAGATTTACTAAGATTTTATGCCATTTACTAAGATTTCGTGGCACGTTTGTGTCACAAAACGTTGTATGTGTGCTGTGCATTGCAGCACACATGCAGAGTTGGAAAAGAAAAGAGAAATAAAAGCCTTTCTCAGTAATGGTGACTATGTTAAATAGGCTCTGTTTTTTGCTGCAAAATCCTGCCTACTTTTTTAAGTAATCGGGTTTTGCTTCAAAAATCTTGGGTGATTGTATGTGAACGACAATGCACCAGGCATGGAATGCCCCCTTGGTATGAAGTAATGCAAAGCAGCCAGACACTATGCCTCTTGCAGTGCTGGTAGGCCTGGCACACAGGGATATGAGCTAGGTTGACTCTTCACTTTTATCTGCACCAAAACACACAGACTGAAGTGGCAGTATGCCTGTGTTTGGTGAGGGGTCTCTTAGATTTGCCAGATACCATAGAGCCAAACTTGTGGAAGAAAATGCCTTCTTCCCAAAGGTCCCTAACATCTTAGACTCCCGATCTGGAGTAGTACTCGAGAAGGCATTCAAGGTTGTCCTGCTGGTGGAAGCTTGCACCACAAAATTCTTGGGAGAAGGATGCAGAGTCAGAAAAGCAAGGTTGCCAATGGCAGGGGGACTGTGCAGCACAATCTAGCGATTCACTGGGAGACCAGAGCAAGGCTTAGTCCAGGCCCTAAAAGAGAGTTGGTAAGGACTTCATTAAAGTGTAGCGAGGGCTCAGTATTGGCCTCCCATAGTTGGAGAACCTTCACATGACTATTGCAAGGGAGGCACTTTCCTCAGTGGCAGGACTTGGAGGGTAGACTTGGACAATCTGTAGAGGCCACTGGCATCCTGAAAGTCCTCATACCAGTTGTCTTCATGGTAGGGTTGCCCAAACTCATCTCTTGCATCTGCATTGTATGATGTCTATCCCACGGTACCGGAAGGTTGGAAGGCTCAGGTGGAGCAGGCAAGGGCTGCTGGTCAATGGATACCAAGGGTGGCCTCAGTCAAAGTCAGGATGGCATCGCCTTCAATGTTCCAGGGACCGACATAGAACGTGGAGTCAGTAAAGATGCCAGTAAGGGTCTGGTGGCGGGCTCAGAGCATTCAACTGGTGCCTAGCCCTAACCCATCAGCGGTATCCCAGATGGAGGGCCTCTCAGATCTGTGGGGCCTGTAAGCACACCACAGGTAGTTGGAAGGTATTCAAAGAGTTGGAGCATGGACTCATGGAACTCTTGGATCCGCCTCAGTGTCGCTGATGGTCCTGGAAACTTGGGTTGTGCTGCAAAAAGTTGTGGGATTGGCTATGACGTCGACCGACTTTGGGAGCCAAAGCAAGAGGCATAATGATGCCCTTGTGTTAGTATGAGAGCACAAAAGTGGCGGGAAGGGGCCTAGTCCTGCTTGGATTTCTTAGATTTCTTATGCCTTTTCTTCCTATGCTTTTTCTTCAACTTACCTGAAGATTTGGAGCGCAATAACGAACGACCTCAGGACAGACTTTTTGACCAGGGACAGGATGAAAACTAACTTTTGGACTTCAACGGGTTCCAGCATGGGGTCTAGTGATGCTTGGCGATGTAGAGTTTTGTGTTATGGTCCCGAATGGCCTTTGGATTAATAAAGGTGTGTGCAGTCACTGCAGGCCGTAGTGTTGGGAGTTGACTAAGGGCACCGCAGGCAAACCTGATAGGAATCTGTCACAGACATTTTCTTGCAACAGTCCCTACAAGATTTAAACCCTGTCATTTTGGGAGCTGACATTTTCCATAACACGCTGGTTTCAGAAAAAAACCCAATTTGGGGTAGTCTCGAAGAGATGAGAGCTAGCTCCAGATCGGCATCTGAAGTCGCGGAAAGAAAGGAACTGATGTCAGCATGCAGAAGTTGCACCTATATTAGCTCCGAATTGCAGTGGCGGATGCTATTTACAGCGGCGGGGTGCGTCACGGGGGAGGGAATGAAAAATAAATAATAAACAATCACTTACCTGTGTGCGGACGCTCAGTCTTCTTCACCCGCTTCCAGGACTCCAGAGAAGGAAGCAGGAACAGGAAGGCTTCCCTAAGCCAATCACAATGCTGCAATGCAGAGTTGTGATTGGTTTGAGCACTGTGGTTTGGCGCTAAGTCAAGAACAGGGAACCTGGGCATGTTTACCACCCAGGCTGTAATGCAGCCTGGGTGGAGAACATGCAAAGTGCGCATGATGGTTTGGCCGGCCATGGATTACCGGCCAAACCATAATACGCACTTAAGGGAGTGCGAACCACTCCTCTTCCAGCTACTCTGTGAGAGCCCAGCCCCGCCCGCCCTTAACCAGCTGAGCAACAATGGAAAAATGAAATGATAATGACAATGAGTTATTATTATTTTCTTTTTTTTCTTTTTGATTTGATTTGATTTATGTATTGACCTGCTCAGTGGGGCGACGCTCCTCCACCTTAGCAGAGGTGCCGCCCCTGCCGAATGGCATCAGTGTGGATCAGCACTGCACCACCCAGCAGCTCAAAGAGGTAATGCTCAAAAATTTGCAGATCCTGCCTAACACCTGAAGAAATATTCAAAGGGTGAGGAATCTGCAGTTAGAAGAGTCTTTCAAAAACTGAGTTGTGCAAGCAGCCGCACACATTTTTAGTAAATGAGAACCAGAGTGTGGAGGTGGAAAAAACATATTAACAAGCCAGGCGATAAAATTATCGCCGCTTTAGCGGCAGAAAACTGCCGCTAAAACGGCAATAATGGGCTTGATAATATGCTCAATGGAATTCCAGTTGAAGCCCATGTTAGATGTCCTTCACATCTAACATGAGCTTCAATTGGAATTCCATAGAGCATATTATCAAGCCCATTATCGCTGTTTTAGCGGCAGTTTTCTGCCGCTAAAGCGGCGATAATTTTATCGCCTGGCTTGATAATATGCCCCTACGAGAGCCCTCTTGAAGCTAAATTGAGCTTACTATTGGCTAACTTTTATTTTTTATAAAGCTATAGGCTGTTTCAGAACTTGAACTTCTGAACACCGGGAGAGGAGGTGCTTTTTAAAAAATAGAGGGGCATATTTACAAGGCGGAGATAGAAAATTATCGCCGCTTTTGCGGCCGTTTACGGCCGAAAAGTGGTGATAATTTTATCGCCTAATTAGCAAGGTCGCGCTAACGCGTGAAACCTTGCATTAGCGCACCTATTCGTAACGCCCAGCTTTGCATCTCTAATGAGATGCAAAGTGGGCGTTCCTCACCTGACATGACAGGAGAAATGTCGCTAAGCGACATTTCTCCTATCATCAAGCCCCACGCTATGAAGCATAGCGGCAGGAAGAGTAGCGATAACCTCTGTTATCACTACTTTCCTTACGCCTGCTTCAGAACTGACTTAGCCATGATATCCGATGGAAGGTGGATACCATGGCTAAGTTTGTGAGTCCCTATCAACAAGCTAACGCCACATTTCGTGAGATTATCACTGGGTTTCCAGCGATAATCTCACGATAGGCAGTTAGCGCTAGGATTTTTATCGCTTTTGAGATAAGCGTTGCTAATAGCACGCAATCTCAGCGATAAAAATCCACGCTAGCCGGCGATAACTATCCTAGAGCTAAATGCGCTTAGCAATAATTATCACCGGTTGTTGCTGATATGCCCCAGAATTACTAACGGGTCCGACTTAAAGAAAAACTAAATAGAGCGGCCCAGCCCCTTAAATTTACATTTAGGAAACAATGAGGGATCTTTGTGATGTGATAGGCCTAAAGCAACAGCGTTCCCACCAATTGCATATCAATTACCGCGCTAAAACATTCGTCGGCGGTTTTCCCCGATCAATTTAAATCCTAATTAACTTGCTAAATCAATCATTTTAAATGCCAATTCCCTGTCATTTTCCACATTGCCGCTCGAGCTGCTTGCTTGAATTGGGAGTTAATTACAAAGCCGGGCCACGCTTTGCACACATACGTTAAAACTCGAGCGGCGGTCCTTGATTTTTAATAAACAGACAATAATGTCCTGTCTGGGGGAAGAGATGAATGCTTTGCCTCTGCTAATGACTAATAGGCCTGTCACAGTCAGTCACGATGCTTCAAATGTAAAGATTCCTAAATATATTAATCAAGACGAAAAAAAAAGCAAGGACAACAATAAATATCTGAATATGTTGTCGAACACGCATACCTGTCACATACACTCGGCTGAAGAGACACTCAGGGCCAGATTTATCAAACGTTTTGGGTTGCCCTTGCGTCAATCAATGGGATGCAGGACGACGCAAAACCTAGAATGACATTTACCAAGCCACGCTAGGCCACCCTGCGTAACCCTGCATTCCGCAGCACACATAGGGGCAGATTTACAAGCCCCTTGCGGCTCATTTACGCCGCCATCACTTTTGTGACGCAGCGGCGGCGCAAATCCTGCAACATGGTGCGGGGTACTTACAACATGACGCATCTGGGAGATGCGTCACGTTGTAAAGCCACATGTAGGCGTTCCTGCGCGGGGGAGGCGTTCCGGTGCAGATTTCACTCTGTCATTTTTAGACCAATGCTGCGCCAAAACCCTGCGCCTGCCGGAAGCAGGCGTAAGGATTGACGCAGCATTAACAAGATAGGGCCCCCCAGACCATTGCTGGAGCTGCGTCGCGCTTGCGACGCTACTCCAGCAATGCGCCACTTTTACGACACAGATGCATCACGCATCTGTGCCGTTTTTGCCATCCATGGTGGCGGAGCTGTGGCGCACAATAACTGGCGCATCCCTGCTGATATGCAGGGATGCGCCAGTTATTGTAAATATGCCCCCTAGAATGCGGAAAAAAACCTCAGAGGGTTGTTTTTGTGAAGGAAGGTGCCCAAAAACAGCCCTTCCTGTAACGCAGGCAACCTTGCATCATGGTGTAAGGGTGACTGCGTTGGCGCTAGGCAGCAACATTGGGCCAGCTCAAAGAGGACAGGAACGCGCCATACAATGTTTAATATGGAGCATTCCTGCCCTCTTCCTACCACGCAACACAGCGCAGCACAGCAAGGTGTCATGCTGTGCTACGGTGTGTGATATTTTGATAAATCTTCCCCTCAACTTGGATGGCGCAGCTCTCTGCAGTCTTCATGTGACGAGCCCTTGCCGCTGTCGCACAGAGTTACAGCGAGGTGTGTATACCTTATGAATATTTTATGTTTTCCCACAGTTCTCTTTTGTTCCCTTTCCAACCCATTAATCTGCCAGCTGAGAAAGGAAAGTCTTTTTGTCAAAGAAGGCTCATTATTTTTGACTGAGGCGCTGCAGGGATGTCCAGAAAGTCTTTCGTATCTCTTTGATTCCGTCCACACTTCTGTAAAAGTTCAACTTAATACCTTTGACAAGTCAGTGAGAGGCGCAGTGTCCTTTTCTGTGTTTGGTTTCAAGAGCGATCTGCCACGTAGTTCAATCAAATCACTGATAGACCTAGGAGACTGAAGCCAACTGTCATAACACATGTCCAGAGCACCACTGGAATTCAGCAAGCGTCATGAAGCGTTGGTCTTTGCAGCCATTCAGGTTTCAAAGCTTGCCATTAGACTGTTGCCACAGAATAAGTGCCCTTACCAAGATGAGGGTCTTCTGAGGACTTTCGTACATGATTTTATAATGTATGTTTTATCAGCGGGGCAAAATTCACCAGTTAAAGAGTTTTCTTTAGCACAATACTTGTATATTTTGTACTTTTTGTTATAAAGGGCAAACACGGCCCGAAGGTATTGGAGCGCTTTACTTGAGCACCAGTTAGGTTACACAAGAATAAAGAAGGCGTGGGGGAATTAAGTGATTTGCCCAGAATCAAAGGATGTTAACCTGATTCCCCAGTTTCAAAGTCAGCAGCTCTGTTCATCATGCAACATCATTATATTGTCAATGACGGGTGTTTAAATGGTGTTTGACGCAAATGAAAGTGCGGTCTTTGTTCACACCTCTGAGTAGAAGGTTAGGAGGTAGAGATCAAACATTTACAATAAGTCCTTTTTTTCGGGGCATTCCTTGTTTGTGAGGTGAGACTTACTTTCTAATATGACATTATTAAGTGATAGACCAGGGTTTAGCTGGAGAGGGTCTACCTTCTCTAATAAGTGCTTTACTCTAGATAAGGCCTAACTCAAAAACATTTTGAATTCTGGAGATCATATTAAGGGGTTGCATATGGTAGTGAAAGGGAAGCAACTAGACGTGCATGATTAGAGACCCTGCTCTAGAGAAGAACATCTCAAGTAACCTCTTTTCTTTTGGTAACCACCCCCCCCAACAGTCTGATAAATCGTGGGGTGATTGGTTCTGGAAGCAGGGCGTGCGAATGGTAATGACCCATTATGGCCAAACTGCTCCAGTTAGTGTGGTGAAGAGGCCATAGAACCTGACCTGTTGCTAACAAGGTAAGCATTAAGAGCCTAGGCACACCCCATAACCTGAATGCTTCCCGTGCACCTGAATACGAGCAGTCAGGCTTATCTGACAGGCAATGTGTAAAGTATGTGTGCATACGCACACAGTACCGCAGTGAAAACACAATAAATGGAGTCCACACCATTTTAGGAAAATAGCTGATAGTTATCTGAATAAAACAAGACCAAAACGACAAAAATCCAACATACACAATTCAAAATATCACTTTCAAAAGATTATGTAAGTCTAGTATGTAGAAACAATGGATGCGTTCAGTCTAGCACAAAGTACCTTAAATGCGTCAAAAATCAAAGATAGTGCGTGTCACGTGTCCCTCAGAGGCCTCTCAGGATCGGTTTGTTGCTCAAATGGGTCCACCTATTGACATTCTCAATTCCGATTTGCCATTATAGCACGGAAGATTAAGGGGGTCAATCGGGGGAAGGAAAGGATGGGAACAGCGGGGAGGGAGACCTGTGAAGAAGAAAGGATAGTTATAGAAACACTGCTCTGAAAATACCTGGAACCTTTCTATAAGAAACATACTATGGTACTCTTCGCCTGGATACCTGTAAAGCAAAATAACAAGCTCTTGCAGCAGCATTTAGAAGGACGATTTGGCATTCATCAAAGACCCTCCAATGGCTACCGCGTCTTCTAGTGCTTAGAAGTGGCTTATACTCATAGCTCAGTCATTTAGAAACTGCGAATAGAATCATAAGATTATGCAATGTCTAGTAAACACCTTTAAACCAGAGACACTTCGGTTTGTAAGTAGTAGTACCCACCAGTAGTGGTGTGAGTTTGAGCCTCACAAGGGAGGAAGGATAGGGCTTAATTCAGCTACCTCTCACTATTCCCCTGCTAGAAGACGAACAAAAAACACACACATTCAACATACATATGACATATTAGCTGAGCAACCTGGGTATCGCTTCAAATGAGATGTGTGAATTTAACACACCGTAACAAACAGGTATGGCTGACTTTAAATCTTTTAAAGTGCATTTATAGAATTTGATGTGAGGATAATATACCACCTGGTATACATGGAGAGTCAAGTATCTGCTATATGTTGATTTCTCCAGAAAACAACTACTTTGATTTTACTCGAACCTGAGACAAGAATTTGGTTCATGCACCTTGAAAACAAACTGAGGATTTTGAATAGTTATTCACAAAAGCGGCTTGTCAGCCGCCAAGATCGGCATGAGGGAAATCGGAACGGCAGTGTCAGAGACACCCTTACCCCACCGGGTACTGCAATGAGTCTGGGTTCCTGCGTCCTGGCACTGCGACCCAACACAGGATAATCTGCGGCGTTCCCTCCTTCCGATCCGGCTTACATAGCCTGCTGGGAGACTAACACGGCGTCATTTCCTGTGCACGCGCAACGCACCACTCAGGCTGCTAGGTATGGTAGTTCTTCTCTTCTGCGGGCGTAGAAGCAGCCGGTTTCTCTGTCTTGCCAGCTTGCCTGCAGCTTCTGGTGGATGACGGTGACTCTCTCCCAGAATGTCCTTCGTTTCGGCGGTTCCGAAGAGTGGACAGCGGTCGTCTATACCTGGTACGTGACAGCGCGAGGCACAGGCAAGGTGAGGCGCCGTAAAAGCAAAGCAATGCATCAGTTCCTTACTCCACAGGGGAGGTGATGCATTGGTTCCTTACTGACAGAGGAGGTGATTCGTTGGTTCCTCACTGCCAGGCAGGGAAGGGGATGAATCGGTTCTTTACTGGCATGGGAGGTGATGCATCGGTGCCTCACTGAAAGGGGAGGTGATGCATCAGTTTCAGGACAAGCGGCTTTGGTTCCTTACAGTGGCACAGTGTTGATGAAGAGTTGTAGCGAGGGACTATGCATTGAAAATTCAGACACGCTGCATCAATGCGATAGCTGTGAAGCAGGCGATGCATCGATTTCACAGCCATGATGCAAGTGCTGAGTTGATTTACCAGCCGCGAAACAAGTGCTGCATCGAGTCGGGGCCACGGACATCGGCAACATGGTGTTCAGGACTTAGGCTGCAGTGATGTTTCTGATGTGCTGCGATGGCGAGCAGGGGCCTGCGGTGAAAGCCGTGGTAGATGCATCAAAAGGGAGCCCTGCTTCAGGGCAGGCATCAGTGATGCGTCGATCTTTTTGAGGTGAAGAATCAAGAAAAGAGGTTCTGGGAGTAGATGTGTAGATTTTCACCTTAAGATCACCAGGTTACACTTCCAAGGGCCCAGGAACTGGATTTGGCACCACTTGGCAAGTCAGGACTCTCAGCAGAAGAGCCCAGGCACTAGCAGGTGAAGTATTTGCTGGCCCTACGACTTCTTAACATGAGACAAGCATGCACAAGCCCTTGGAGAATCTTGGAAGCAGGATACAGAAAGTACAGTCCAGTCCTTTCATTCCCAGGACAAAAGTAGCAACCAGCAGACCATCACAACAAAGCAACAGGCAGAGTGGCATCCAGCTCTTCTTCCTGACAGAATATCCTAAGTCCAGAAGTGTTCTGATTTTGGGGTGTCAGAGGTCCAATACTTATGCCTCTTTCTGCATTTGAAGTAGGCAAACTTCAAAGGAAAGTCTTCACTGTGCACAAGACCCTTCCTCTCCCTGACCTGGCTCCAGACACACTAAAGGGGGGTGGAGACGGCTCTGTGTGAGGACAGGCACTATCATATTCAGGTGTCAGTGATAACTCCTTCCACCACTCTAGGTCAAGATGGCCCATCAGGATATGCAAGGCACACCTCAGCTCCCTTTGTGTGACTGTCTAGAGTGACTGCACAAGAGCCCAACTGTCACCCCAACCCAGATGTAGATTCTACAGACAGGCAGAGGCACAGAATGGTTAAGCAAGAAAATAGCCAATTCCTAAAAGTGGCATTTTCAAACACACTATTTAAAAAAACAACTTCACCAAAAGATGTATGAAAGGAAGAGGATTCGGGGTGCAGGTAAGCGCTCCTTTCTTCACATCCATCCATCAACTGCGATCAGCAGCAACTGTCGTCCTCCCCGCTCCTGAGTTCAACGCAGGGAACACCCACAAGCCCCCGCATTCTACATTCCACATACCCAACACATCCCCCAACCTTCACAAAGCAAAAGAGAATTTTATTTTCTCACAATAATGAAAAGAGAAATAACAAATGAGTGAACATGAGGAGAAACGACAGGTAGAGATAATGAATAAATAAATAAGTAAAGATACATTTAGAACCTACAATAAATCTTGAATCTGGCAGGAGTTGTCTTAACCCAGGAAGACACCCTGCTTCGGTGCACAGGGCTAAGGTCTACCCGTCCACGATCATTGGAAGGCACACTCACGCAAAGCGCAGGACCGGAATCCACCTGCACACAATTTATGATTCACATATGCAGCCTTAGATTTGGGCAACACAGAAACCACACTCTTATTCCAAATTTTACCGTTCTCCAAAATGACCACACAATTCTTCACCTCCCTGATGCGAACAGGTGCAGAGAAACAAGGCAACCCCTTGTGGATGAAACTAGGTTTTTTAATTCTCACCCAATCACCAACACACACCGGGGATGCTCTGCCTCACACGTCTCTTGTGCAGCACTTCTTCTGCATAGCAGCCCTCACATCCACCACTCTTTCCAACTTCCTCTCCTCAACCGATTTCCTGGACATCCAGTCTTTGTTCAACTTAGATCCAGCCACTCTACCTCTCAAAAGGGTAAAAGGAGAAATTCCGGTACTGATTTGGGGTGTAGTCCTCAATGCCCACAACATGTCCTCGACAACTTTCCTCCAATGCAACCCATTCACAAAAGGTAATTACAACTGATCCTTAATTATGCGGTTCAAACGCTCCACCAAACCATTACTGCGTAGGTGATAAAGGGACGTAAGGACATGTCTGATGCCATTCTCTGCAAGAAAACGTTCCATCTCACTGGACACCAGTTGTCTCCCGTTGTCCGTCACCAACTCTTCAGGAAATCCCTCCCCGAAAAACACATCTTTGTAAAATTTGATTCCAACCTCAGTAGTCATGTTATCAACAAACCTCACCTCTCGCCACTTGGACATATACCAAGATATACTTGGGAAAACAACCCATGACACCGAAATGTCCCGCAATGTCGAAAGCAAGTTTACACCATGGAATATACTTGACAATAACCGAATCCACAGGAGAAGGGCAAGTAACTTGGGTCTTATTGCTAAGCACACACATGCAGCAATCACAGACATAATGCTCAATAGTTCTGTCCACCCCCGGCCACCAAAATTCTTCCCTCACTCTCCGTTTCATGGCCCAAATCCTCAGATGACCTTCGTGAGTTAGGTCCAAAATTCTCTTACGCAAGCAGCAGGGGACAACCAACAAACCACATCTGCGCAAAATACCGCCCACTATAGACAATTCTTCTCCCATTCTCCTATACGGAATTAACTCAGTGGGGGTGTCTTTACAATTGGGCCAACCAACAGAAGTAAAGTTTTCCACTCCCTTAATCTCCACAAAATCAGAACCTGCACTCAACCATTCCTGCTCAGTCAATGCACCCTTAACAACATTGTTCAAGGAAGATACTAGACACACAATCTCCAAATCGTCAATAGATTCTTCCCTACAGAAGAGTCGATCTGGGGTAACCTAGCCAGACAATCAGCTACGAAATTCTTAGCACCAGCCACATATTCAAGTTTGTAGTGAAACTCCTGCAACGTATACAGCCACTTGGTAAAACGTGGAGTAGCTCTACCGCCACCCTTAAAGGTGGAAAGGTCCACCAGTGGCTTGGGATCAGATATGAGGATGAAAATGTTCCCCTAAAGAAAATTCCTGAAATGTTGCACGCCCCACCACAAAGCCAGAACCTCCCTTTCAATGGTGGAGTAAGTGCTTTCTGCTCCTTGCAATGCCCGTGAGGCGAACACAATGATCTCCTTCTCCTCAGAGCCGTCTTGTTTCTCTG
Organism: Triturus cristatus; assembly: GCF_964204655.1. NCBI lineage: Eukaryota > Metazoa > Chordata > Amphibia > Caudata > Salamandridae > Triturus > Triturus cristatus. The sequence continues at coordinate 288,735,210 of NC_140592.1, read as the reverse complement.
CATAAGGACAGCACCAAGACCCACACTACTAGCATCAGCAGACAAGATAGTTACATCATTGATGTTAAATGATTTTAGAGGTCGGGCCAACACAATCGCCTTTTTGATGCGTTCAAAACTATTTTCACATTCCACACAAACCTGTTGTTCTTCTTTAATAACCCACTCAAACACACAATTTTGTCTGAGAAATTCCCATCAAATTTGGCATAATACTCTACCAACACAAGAAAGGAACGCAATTGGTCCTTATCAACAGGTCTAGGAGCATTTTGTATGGCTTCCAAAATGTTCATCTTAGGTTCCACACCCTTGGCAGAAATGTGATGACCCAAATAATCAACACCTTCTTGGAAAAATTTACACTTATCCCTCCTTAGAGTTAAACCAGTCAACTTCACAATATCCAGAACCACTCTCACTCTAGCATCGTGTTCGGCTTCCGTCTTACAGATTGTCATCCTGAAAGAACACACCCCCAAAATGTTACCAAATAAACTACCCATCAAGCGTTGAATACTAAACCAAAAGGCATTCATATATAGTGGTAGGCACCTTTGGGCGTGACAAAAGACGTGAGATGTCTGGAATCCTTACTCAACTCAACTTGATGGTACGCTGAGGAAACATCTAAGGAGGTGAAAAACTTTGCACCATCCAACGTTGCCAACATTTCGTTAATGTTTGGCAAGGGCTGGCAATCATTCAAATGCTGGAGTTGAGGTCACCTAAGTCCACACAAAGCCTCATGGACTTGTCAGCCTTGCATGCCAAAACTATGGGCACCAACCACTCAGACCCCTCAATTGGCTCAATTATCCCCATGTCACAAAACCTTTTTAACTCCAATTTCAACTCATTACGCAAACTGAGAGGTACTTTATGCACTCTATGGGCAATCGCATGAGCAGAATCCTTGAGGATGATTCTGTGTTGGAAGCCCTTCAAGTTGCCTAAGTGTTCGCCAAACACTTCAGGATAGTTACAAACCCAATCATCAGCCGTCAAATGCCCAACAATCCCCATACAAGACGAAGAAGTTGGCACAGATACACTACAGGATTCCCTCGTTCTCCGCTTCAATAAAACCATGTCAGGATGGTTAGGGTCCAAAATTATTCCTAACTCCCCTTGTTCATGTCACCCCAACAAATTTGCACCTTCTTTCATTACATAGACAGATCCAGTGGCAGAGTTCCCTTCAAACACAAGACTTCCTTTGAATTTCCCTAAAACATCCACCCTACTGCCCCCGTAAGAAGAAATCTTTATACCAGAATGCTGTAACTGCATGCCCTCCAACTCGCCAAAATCGTTCTGGTTAATCAGTGTAAAATGAGAACCAGAATCAGTCAAAAAAGTTGATTTTACTATTGTTCACCTCAACCACACAAATTGGAGGTTTTCTCTGGCGAGATTCCAGCAAAACAAATTCTCCTAGTTCCACCTCAGTGTGCACAGATGAGGAGGATAGCATTAATAAAGCATTGTTCTCTTCATCTGAACTGTCCAGACTGTTCTCAATGGTTTTGACGGTGAGCATGGAGATGTCCCTTTCTACCACATTTGAAGCAAGTCTGATTGAAAGCAAAACAAAATCTTGCTTTCCCCATATGAGATTTGCTACCGCCCCTAAAACATACAAGCTCAGATCTGTTGAATTTGGCCTTACTGGATGGTGTCTCGGGATTTTGTGCTTTAATGGGAATCGTTTCAGAATACTGACTGGGGCTTCCCTTGGCAGGTTTTGAAACAGGTTTGGCACTTAACAGTTTAACCTTGTCAGACTTGGTCGTATCGTTCCTACAGCGCATGCACAATTGTGAATGTTCAATGCCCCTGGCAAGTCAAAGGGCAGTTTCAAGATAGGGATCTTCAGTGGAGAGCAGTTTTTCTTGGACTTTCTTATTAATAGTTCTTTCAATTAATTGATCATGAATGATCTCATCTGTGAACTCCCTGTAATTACAAGTAGCGGGCAACGTTCTTAGAGAGGCGACAAAATCATCAGTTGATTCCCCAGGATTCTGCGCTTGTTGCATACATTTGTGGCGTTCAAATGCAACATTCTTCTTGGGGTTAAATCTCTTCTCAAGTGTCTTGATGATAGATGCATAATCATCCATCAACATGGAATCATCATCACTACCACCACTGGGATGGGTGCTAACAACCTCTAATGGTAACGTTTTCAAAATATTCCTGCCTTCAGTACCCAAATTGTAGACTGAAAGTGCCTTCTTTTTTGATAAGTGAAGGTATCACCATCAATGGCATCTAAACAAACCTCAAAAGTGTCCTTCCACAGTTGCCAGAACATATGGGGTGTTCCAGCAGTTTGCAAAAATGGTGGAGGTGCAGAAATCTGATCCATTGTGAATTTGCATGGGTGAAATGCTGCCACACAACAATAAATATGGACAAAGAAGGTTTTAATATCACGATGTGTCAAGGTTTGTCAAAATATAAGTTCATGAATTCCAGCAAAACAAATACACAATATTGCACATGGTGCAAGATAGGTGTGCCTGTCACCGATGTTGTGCAAGTAAGGTGCAGGCTTGATAAAATAGTGTGCCTGCCACCGGGTAGATGTTGCGTCATTCCGCCTCTGCATGGAAATATGTATAATCTGGCATGGAAATATTTATATTCTGGCCCAATCCAAGTTTGCCGCCACGTTGGACACAATGTGTGTGTTTTCTAGAGGAAATCGAGCACAGGAAAGGTAGGGACGCGTGCGCATGCCGACACGGAAAAAGATGGTGACACGCGTCACCCAACCAACAGCTCAGGCCCACAGTCAAACAGTGCCCCCAAGAACAGCCAGCGCAATAGGCAAATGCCCTACCAGGGAAGCATAAGTGCTGGACGCTTCACTCAGGACACGAAAGCCATGGCAGCACATGAGGAGAACCTCTGAGCACAGGGGGCTGATGGCATCAATTGGACACGCCGGTCACCACAGAAACGAGAAGGCCAGCTCAGGAACGCAGAGAGGACGGACGGACCAGCTCATCGCCAGTGAAAGGAAGCGGACTCGGGGTGCAGGTAAGCGCTCCTTTATTCACATCCATCCGTCAACTGCGATCGACAGCAACTGCCATCCTCCCTGCTCCTGAGTTCCACGTAGGGAACACCCACGAGCCCCCGCATTTTACATTCCACATACCCAACAATGTATTTTTAAATTGTGAGTTCAGAGACCGCAAACTCCAAATCACTAGCTGCTCCCAATGGGAAATGACACTTAAAATAGATTTCAAGCCAATACCCATGTTACCGTATGGAAGAGATAAACCTTGCAATGGTGAAAAGTGACATTAGCAGTATTTCACTATTAGGAAATGTATAACACACCAGTACTTGTCCTACCTTTGAAATACACTGCACCCTGGGGCTGCCTTTGGCCTACCTTAGGGGTGATGTCCATGTAGTAAAAGGGAAGGTTTAGGCCTGGCAAGTGGGTGCACTTGCCAGGTCGAAATGGCAGTTAAAAACTGCACACAGAAACACTGAAGTGGTATGCCTGACACATGTTTTCAGGGCTGCTCCTGTGGGTTGCACAATCAGCGCTGCAGGTCCACTTGTTGCATTTGATTTACAGGACCTGGGCACACCTTGTGCACCTTACTAGGGACTTACTGGTAAATCAAATATGTCAATCATGGATAAACCAATCACCAATACATTCTACACAGGGAGCACTTGCACTTTAGCGCTGGTCAACAGTGGTAAAGAGTCCTAAAACCAGCAAAAACGAAATGCAACACACAGTCAAAAACAGGAGGTCAGAAGCAAAAGAGACAGGGGAAATCACGCCAAAAGATGCCAGGTCTAACAATTCCCAGTACAGCAGAAACTACATTCGCAACGGGAGCATCATCCAATCCGCTGCAGCCACTCTTTTTGGTCCCACTACTCTTGGGACCAAAATTAATATGTTGTTGTTACCCTAGTCTTATTTAAATAAATCAGCTGAGATATACTACAAGATGAGCCCAGTCTGCACAAATGGTCACACTCCCCCTACCCAAAGTGTGCTTGTTTCAAGAACTTGTGCATCTACCAGAATCCAAGACATAAATAACACTTACATTCAGAAGAAACCAGACCAGAGTTAACCCACATCTGAATGTGCTCCTAGTTCCGTGCTGTTCCCCCTCATGTAGAACCTGCCGTTAGGTGGGCACCTGTGGTATTTTCAGGGGTGATTAAGTAGGGTTCACGAGCCACCGGGAAGATCAATTTCTCCAAGGGAACAGCTAGCCCTTCCCAGCACTTCTTGGTGCCTGTGTTTTGCTACTACCAAATTATAGGAAGCCTCTTAGAAGCTGCTGGCTGCACTGTTTGATCACCAACCACCATTAAGTTGTCCATAATTCAACGAAGTCCAGGTTCCCAGCCCTGCTGATTTTTAGCCCCTTCAATAATACAGTACTCAAACTCAAAGCAGCCTCTCTGTTCATGTTACCCCACCGGCCCACTTTCAAGATATTGAAAACACTCTTGAGACTCCACTCCCCTACAGCTATAATATAAAATGATTGAAAAAACAATCACATTTCTTGAAGTCCCTCTGCTGCTAGACTCAGTGCCCAATTTATGTAATCAGATGCCACTGCAGCTTGCACACCTTGCCAGTCCTGCCAGGAGCAATGTCACCATTATCTACTGATCGTCGCATTCCAAAAAATGTGACAATTTGAATTATTTCATGTCAGCAAAGCTGTAAGAATGGCTTGGACGAGATGTTCTTATTTTAATGTGTATAGAAGTTTTAAATGGTTTGCTATGCACTCTTCTGAACAATAGACAGAGAGACCCAATATGTGGCGCACTATCAGACTTAAGAGTAAGACCTGCTCTTAGAAAATAAGTGCCAGTGCGAAGTACAGGAAAAACCGTCTCAAATTAAGCACTAGTTAGACCATGCCCTGAACAAATGAGTTCTACAGACAGGCAGAGGCACAGAATGGTAAAGCAAGAAAATGGCCAATTACTAAAAGTGTTGTGAGGAAACAATAGCTCGTGTGGATCAATGATTTATCAATGCAGTATATAGTATATAATAATAAGAGTGAAGGGGGTTTAAACGAGATGTCAGAAGAAAAGGCAAAGCCATACACAGTGGGTCTTATTGTAAAGAATATTTTTCCTTTATATTACAAAAGTATTTTCATAGAAAGTAGACATAAATACAAAATACAAATAGACATTATACATACAATTTACAAAAATAGTGTCCCAATGAAAAAAATAATAATCAACCTAAACAAACAATTAACAAAGTGCAACATACAAAAAAGGTTTTCAATTTTCTATTCCAAGGCAATCATAAACAAATAATGATTTAAGTTAACACTCAAGCATTCTGAGTGTTGCTTTATAGATTTGCCTTTCAAGTCAACGGCGTTTCGACCCTGTTCCAATTTAAAGGGTCTCGTCAGGACAGTCTAATAAGGGGGACACCTAAAAATAAGGAAAATATTTGTCAAAAACGGGAATTCTAAAGGAAAGTGTGTTTAAGGAATTATTGATGTTAAGCCTATCTACCTTATCGTCCGGGGCAGGTCTAGCGTTTAAATATATAGTGACACCGTGTTTAAGGTGAAGGTTTAAATACTCACAGGTACTCAGCCGGGTACTGTGTGAGAACGAGAAACACCATTATTATCACAGCCATTGTTCAATAATTATCCTCATAATGATACACAAGTTTCTTACTTACCCCTGTGAGGACGAACTCACACGGAGGCAGTTGCCCAATGTTTGTATGTCAGCTATTGAAGTAGCTCGATACAGGAATTAAATATTATAGCCAGTCTGCCGAGGCTCCAAACTGCTAAATAGCTGTTGAAGCACCTCTCTACACAGAAGAGTATATTGCTAAACTGACGAGTGGACCTTCCTTATTTTCGAATCAGGTCTGTTCTACTTTGAGTCCCCGACAAGTCTTGTGTGAAAAAATAGAAAAAGCTAAGAAAAAGCATGTAAGAACAGAATTACACGCACGTATGCTGACTGAATACTTGAAGGCAGGGATAATTCCCCAAGGATTGGTAGTTAGAAATATCCCTGGTATTTTCCGTGACGATCCAAAATTCAAAGGTGGTTTTAGTGGTATTTCCACAACCTGCTCCCGCCATTGGATGGTGCTAGGGGTGGAAACGGCACTTGATCATGCTAAGACAGAGTTAAAAGAAATTGAAGAATTGGAGAAGGAATTATTGGGTGATAATCTCGAAGAGACTAAAAATATCTTAGACAAGATCAATAAATCAATAGATGAATTCAACTCTTTTGAATTAAAGAAAAAAGCCGATAAAGTGTCTAAAGACATTAAAAGCTTCTCAAAAGAAAGGATTTATCCATATTTGAAAGAGGAATACTACAGCACAACTGGTACGCTTAATAGGCAGAATACTTGGGGTAGGTTTAGAAGGAACCAACCAATTAACTTCTCTGAATCCTCTGGAGGATCTAGTGACTCTGAGGCACAACCTGGTCCTAGTCGAATTGATAATCATCCTGGTCAGCCTTTTTTAGATCGAGGCAACAAGAGGAGAGGAAGAGGGAGAACATGGCATCAATATGCAGGGGAACGTCAGACCCGCAACAAACACTATCAATGGGGACCCCAACCCTATTAGTGGATGCAGGTACAGAGAATATACCTATCTTTAACTTGTCTCACCACCTCCTATCTTCCTCAGAAATCTCACTGCTAAGTAAAGGACTTTCTTTTGTGATCACAGAACGTACTAACTTTTTCAATTTAAAAACAGAGTTCTATCAATTTTTCAGAAAGATTCGTTTAAAATTATTTTTTGCAGGGAAGGATATCCCCATGAAGTATTCTAGCACAAGTCTCAAACCACCATCTACCTTTTATCCCAGCAATGGGATGATGCCACCTGAGTTGTTGACTTTTGAAAAAGTAATTTTAACAGGGATCGACAAAATGAAAGAGAGCACAAAATTTATTCCTTATAACATCAGCCTGGATGAGCGTAAAACCTTATTGGCATTAAAAAATGATAAATCAATCATACTGAAACCTGCTGATAAAGGCGGTGGGATTGTTGTACAGAACAGGGATGACTATGTCATCGAAATCAGGAAACAGATAGGAGAAGAAAAACACTACAAAGTATTGAATATGAATCCCCTTGCGGATATTAAGAAAGAGATACTAAGATTAACGACTGAGGGCCTTGAAGAAGGTTTTCTAAGTAAGAAAGAATTTGAATACCTTAACATCGATTGTCCTAGAACCCCTGTTCTGTACACCCTCCCGAAGATACATAAGAGTATCACTCATCCTCCAGGCCGTCCTATATTATCAGGATGTGGTTCAGTCCTCGAACCAATTGGTCAATTCATAGACTTCTTTATTAAGGACTATGTTCCCTTACAGGAAACCTTTGTAAGAGACTCGATGCACATGATTAATCTATTAGAAGATCGACCATATGACATTACCAAAGATCGATTAGCAACCCTGGACATCACCTCATTATATACAAACATACCACAGCAGGAATGTATTCAGGTGATCCATAATCTGCTTGAGACCAGACCAAAACCTCATCAGGTACCCACTTCTTTCATTACTACACTTCTACAGATTGCGTTAACACACAACTATTTCATGTCAGAAGGAAAGTATTATCAACAATGCTCTGGGACCAGCATGGGTGCAATTTTTGCGCCGAATCTGGCAAATATCTTTATGGACGACCTAGAGCACAAATTTGTCCTCAATGATGAAAACATATACAACTCTAAAATCACCTGTTGGAAAAGATATATTGACGATGTTTTTTTGATTTGGTCCGATACTATTCCTGAGTTTAACAAATTTGTTCTTTATTTAAATTCAGTCCAACCACATTTAAAGTTCACATCCACCATACATGATTCATGCATTGCTTTCCTAGATCTTAACATCTCACATGATGATGGGAAACTCTATACTTCATTACACAGGAAACCAACTGAGCGGAACACGTTACTCGCTTATAATAGCCATCATTCTCGTGCCCTCAGAGATGGATTGCCTCATGGGCAATTCTTGCGAATACGTCGCAATTGTAGTAAAAAAGATGACTATATGAGAGAGGCACATATCCTACAAGACAAATTGTTATCTAGGGGTTACCCCAAAAAAATAGTGAAGAACTCTTTGAAAAGAGCCTGGTTTTGCCCCAGAGAGACACTACTCATCCCTAAAGTAAAGACTAAGGTAGACAAATTAATCTGTGTCACCACGTTTGGGATACACACGAATGCGATTCGAAAATTGGTCACAAAGAATTGGCATATCATTCAAAACATAGACTCCAGCATTGATACACCGATGTTTGCCTTTAAAAGAGGCAAAAATATCAAGGATCACCTTGTAAGATCATCATTGGAGAGTCCATGCCAAAACACAAGGTCATTGGAATCGACCTGGGGCTTACCAGAGGTAAAAGGTCATTTTAAATGTGGCAATTGTGTCGCATGCGAATTTACAGCAAACACCAAAAAATTCACTCATGGAAGAGTAGATCAACAACTAGATTTTTTTGCTAACTGCAATACGAAAAATGTGGTATATTGCATATTGTGTCCCTGTGGGCTACCATATATTGGACAAACCCAACAGATTGTAAAAGCACGCATAGGGCAACATCGGAGTAGAATTAGAAATTCTGTTCTGAATGCCCCACTTGTCAATCACTTCAAAGAGAAAGGCCATACTGCAAATGACATCCGCTGGCAAGTAATAGATAAAGTGATTGCTCCAAAAAGAGGTGGAGACATATCGCAGATATTGCAACGACTGGAGTGTCGTTGGATTGAACGTACTAATTCCATAGTACAAGGATTAAAATCAGCTGAGGAATGGCGTGGGTTCATCGCCACTCTTTCCTAATTAGTGCTGTATTCTGAATATACCTTCTTTCAGCATAGGTGTAACAAAATTATGAAAGATGATCTTTTTTTTGTTTTCATATGGCTGGCCAAAAATTATATGTGTACCAATAGGTTTTGTATACCCTGGAGAAATAGAGATCTATGGTCCATAGATATGAATGAAGCGAATAATTTGTATAAATGTACAGTAATGTAACGTTTTCCAATGAAGAATCAACCATTGTTGGAATCACACACTCTCTGGAATAAGAAATGTAAACTAAGCCTTCTTGTAATATATGTCATGCATTTTTAATATTTTTCAAAATAGCAAGTAACAATTTTTCTATTTATGTTGGTGTAAGACCTCAAAGACATTTGTAGGTGTTCACTATATATTGTCAATGATAATGAGGGAATTTACATTGATATGTTTTCTAACCGGTGAACAAGCGAGAAACCTGACATTTGCAATCCATGTAATTTGAATATCTATTGGTTTGGGGAATGTGTTCATCTTTGTTCCAAGGCCTGCTAGTCTATTGCCATAAAACTATTGACCATCAAGCGATGTAAACCGCAATACTACTCTGACTAAATGATTCTGAACACTTAACTTTGTTGGTAATCCTTACCAATCCTGTTTTTTACTTCGACAGTGGCTACAGGTAACTAGGCAACGCAACGCGCCATATTCACCAGCACATATTTGTCGGTCACCTCTGATTGGCTGTCTACCAGCGAATCGGGGTTAAGTATCTTCGTAAAATAGTTAAATACAATTTTTTGATTCTCTATGTTCGCATTGGACCTCATAAACATTTGTTGGTACTAGCAATATATTATCGATAAAAACGAGGTAATTAACATTGATATGTGCTCTAATCGGTGAAAGAATGATAAACCTGACATCGGCCATTTAATGGTCATGTAATTGTTTTCCATAGCCCTGTTAGTCTACTGACGTCATACCACTGGTTATCCAGCATTGTAATGTTTACGTAACAATCGTGAACAATATATAACTTTATTGACAACTTTCACAATCAGGTTATTTTTCTTTGAGAGTAATTGTAGGTTACTAGGCAACGTCACGCCTTCTATTCCGGCATATTAAGGTTGGAATCCTCTTATTGGCTGTCTCCTAGCGAATCGGGGTTAAGTATCTCCGTAACTCCACCAATTGCTGTAATTGTACCAAACAGACAGGACATCATTCGCCTGCTGTAGCACCCTCCGGGATATTCGTAACCCTGGATGTAAAGAAAAGAGGTAGGAGCAGCGTGTCCGTCTTTAGTATAGATTCCCCTTACAAATGATAGTTCAATTCCATAAGTCATTTTTACCCCTTATTATTTTCTTTGATATAGTTGACTGGACTCTTGAAATATAACAACAGCTATTTAGCAGTTTGGAGCCTCGGCAGACTGGCTATAATATTTAATTCCTGTATCGAGCTACTTCAATAGCTGACATACAAACATTGGGCAACTGCCTCCGTGTGAGTTCGTCCTCACAGGGGTAAGTAAGAAACTTGTGTATCATTATGAGGATAATTATTGAACAATGGCTGTGATAATAATGGTGTTTCTCGTTCTCACACAGTACCCGGCTGAGTACCTGTGAGTATTTAAACCTTCACCTTAAACACGGTGTCACTATATATTTAAACGCTAGACCTGCCCCGGACGATAAGGTAGATAGGCTTAACATCAATAATTCCTTAAACACACTTTCCTTTAGAATTCCCGTTTTTGACAAATATTTTCCTTATTTTTAGGTGTCCCCCTTATTAGACTGTCCTGACGAGACCCTTTAAATTGGAACAGGGTCGAAACGCCGTTGACTTGAAAGGCAAATCTATAAAGCAACACTCAGAATGCTTGAGTGTTAACTTAAATCATTATTTGTTTATGATTGCCTTGGAATAGAAAATTGAAAACCTTTTTTGTATGTTGCACTTTGTTAATTGTTTGTTTAGGTTGATTATTATTTTTTTCATTGGGACACTATTTTTGTAAATTGTATGTATAATGTCTATTTGTATTTTGTATTTATGTCTACTTTCTATGAAAATACTTTTGTAATATAAAGGAAAAATATTCTTTACAATAAGACCCACTGTGTATGGCTTTGCCTTTTCTTCTGACATCTCGTTTAAACCCCCTTCACTCTTATTATTATATACTATATACTGCATTGATAAATCATTGATCCACACGAGCTATTGTTTCCTCACAACACATAATACCCAGGCTCCTTGTGGGTAGGGTCCCCTTGTTTCCTATTTAAACAATTACTAAAAGTGGCATTTTCAAACACGCTATTTAAAAAACAACTTCACCAAAAGATGTATGAAAGGAAGAGGACTCGGGGTGCAGGTAAGCGCTCCTTTCTTCACATCCATCCATCAACTGCGATCAGCAGCAACTGCCATCCTCCCCGCTCCCGAGTTCCACGCAGGGAACACCCATGAGCCCCCGAATTCTACATTCCACATACCCAACACACCCCCCATCCTTCACAAAACAAAAGAGAATTTTTTTCTCCACAATAATGAAAAGAGAAATAACAAATGAGTGAACATGATGAGAAATGACAGGTAGAGATAATGAATAAATAAATAAGTAAAGATACAATTAAAACCTACAATAATTCTTGATTCAGTGCACAGGGCTAGGGTCTACCCGTCCACGATCATTGGAAGGCACACTCACGCAAAGTGCAGGACCGGAATCCACCTGTACACCCAATTTATGATTCACATATGCAGCCTTAGATTTGGGCACCACAGAAACCACACTCTTATTCCAAATTTTACCATTCTCTATAATGAACACACAATCCTTCACCTCCCTGACGCGAACAGGTGCAGAGAAACAAGACAACCCCTAGCGGATGAATCAGGTTTTTTAATTCTCAGCCAATCACCAACACACACCGGGGATGCTCTGCCACAAACATCTCTTGTGCAGCACTTCTGCATAGCAGCCCTCATACCCACCACTCTTTCCAACTTCCTCTCCTCAACCGATTTCCTGGACATCCAATCTTTGTTCAACTTAGATCCAGCCATACTACCTCTCAAAAGGGTAAAAGGAGAAATACCGGTACTGATGTGGGGTGTAGTCCTCAATACCCACAACATGTCCTCGACCGCTTTCCTCCAATGCAACCCATTCAGAAAAGCCAATTGCAACTGATCCTTAATCACGCGGTTCAAACGCTCCACCAAACCATTACTGTGTAGGTGATAAAGGGACATAAGGACATATTCAATGCCATTCTCTGCAAGAAAGCTTTCCATCTCACTGGACACCAATTGTGTCCCGTTGTCCGTTACCAACTCTTCAGGAAATCCCTCCCTGAAAAACACATCTTTGAAAAATTTGATTACAACCTCAGTAGTCATGTTATCAACAATCCGCGCCTCTGGCCACTTGGACCTATAGTCTACCAATACCAAGAAATACTTTGGAGAACAACCCGTGACCCCGAAAGGTCCCGCAATGTCAAAAGCAAGTTTACACCATGGATCTTACTTGACAATAACCAGACTCACATAGAAGGGCAAGTATTTTGGGTCTTATCGCTAAGCACGCACATGCAGCAATCACAGACATAATGCTCAATAGGTTTGTGCACCCCTGGCCACCAAAGGTCTTCCCTCACTCTCTGTTTCATGGCCCGAATCCCCAGATGACCTTCATGAGCTAGGTCCAAAATTCTCTTACGCAAGCAGCAGGGGACAACCAACAAACCACATCTGCGCAAAATTACGCCCACCATAGACAATTCTTCTCCTACTCTCCTATAACCAACCACTAACCATATAAGTGGGGAGAGGAAGTGGTGTAATGTGTCATACTTTGATATTCGGGACCGCGTAGGGAACAGGGCCCTACCTCTGTCTATCTTGGTATTAGCGAACCGCAAATGGTAAATGCGGCACGTACGAGTGCTTCATGTGCCGTTCTAGCTATGAATGCACTGTGTACACGTATTCTGCTCAACTACGCGGGTTCCATCTTGGAAGCAGTGGCCATCTTGTCATTGCCCTCACATAGGCTATGATGGAGTTAATACGGGCCTCACAGTACATGGGCTTTCCCTCTGACTTCTCTGTGACCTGGGCGGCTGGCTCTGCTGCCCCGGGTCAAACCGGTCTCACGAGCTCCCCTTCCTCCGTCCACCTGTGATTCGTATCAGGGCTTGACCCGTCATAAAACCCTTTCATTCTACACAATCCCCCGGCTAATCTCTTCCACACCTGCTTGTTCTTGCTTTATGACTTGTTTCCCAAAACAGGAGATGCTCATGTTTATTGGGGGGTCTATTTACTTCAAACATGGGATCTGAACCTTCCTGTGTAAATCATTGTGGGCTGGCCGAACTGGAATGTGGGATGGTCATCATGACTCTGCTTTTTCATTTGTAATGTATGCCTTTATATGACCATATCGTAAACCAAGGAATGTGTGCCTGGAGCATGATATTTTGTACTTAAGGAGAAGTCCGTTCCTATGATTTTCAGCAGTCTCCTGAGAACATACACGCTGTTGTACTTCTAGGATACCTGTCATTGGTCTGCAGCCAATAAACGAATCTTTGACTTCACCCAGAAGACTCTGTGTTTCTGTAGGTCCGGAACAGGGTGAAACCCCGAAGTCATAGGGTGTGTGCCCCTGCACCGCTGGGTCTAAAATACCCAGTACTTCAGTTTGGCGCCCAACTCGGGCCGATTTCAGCGGTACCAGTCCAAGCCAGAGGTTCGTGAGGAGCTTCGTGTGGAAATTCCGGAGGAAGGCCGCCACTTCATCGACCCCTGCATGTCGACGTGGTCCGAAAGTCTTTTCTGCGAGGTTCTCCGCGTCCCGACGGCTACGAAGGACTGCTGCCCTGATTAATCGACCTGTTTTGGACCCTTGACGAGTTTGAGAGAGCGAAACAATCGAGAGAGTCTTCTGGTGACGTCATCGATCAGCAATATTCAGTTAAGTATAAGTGGAGCGTCTCCCATTTGTTTTGGTATCCCTCGGGATCGTTTGGTTTGATTTGGTAATTGGTGATTTGGTGTTTGCAAACCCCAAAGCCAGAGGATTCGTGTATTCACGAGAATATCGTAATCGATAATCCTTTGACGTTTGGATCTAGACTAGTGAGCGAAGATGCCTGGTTCTGGACTATTTGGTAGATTATTCTGTTTGGGTTGTGGAAAAGATTTCCAGCTAGAGGAATCATGTCCGGTTCCTCCGGTTGGAACTCCAACTTATGAGCTCTATGTGAAACATGGCGTAGGCCCCATTGCATATAACGAAGTGTGGATCCACTACACCAGGAAAGACGGTGTTTTAAAATGGCCCCAAAATGGTAGTTTTGATACCGATATTTTAGATAATCTGGAAATTAAATTGTTTAAGAAGAAAGCCCGGCCGGCGATGTTTGACTCTTTCCGCTTATGGCGAAAGGAAGCCAAACAGAAGGAAATCAAGCTAGCGAAAAAGAATAAGAGAGAGAGAGGTATGTCAGTAATGCAAGCAGCTGTACAATTTAAAGACAATGAAGAGGAGCAAATGAATGAGCAATTGCACAGGCAGCGTAAGTTAGGGATTGACAAATGTTACCCAGCTTTGCTATATTCTAAGCAGGATGAGTCAGAAGAAAAGGAGAAAGATCCCTTGATGTCACGTTTGTTGAGTTCGCCACCTCCGTATGCTCAAAATGCCACGGCGCCTCCCCAGCTTGTAAATATGCCACCTCCAGTGCATATACTGCAAGCCTTGCCGCAACCGCCAGTTGCTTTGCAACCAGTTCCTATTCCTGTAGCGCAGTCCTCTCAAGCGCCTCCAGTAGTGCTTCCAACTACCCCCGCACTTCCTGCGACTTTGCTTAATCCAGTAACTGCCTCCCCTAACACTCTTCCTTCCACCACTCCAGTACCTGTCTCTACATCCTCTTTTCTTCCCTCTGTTTTTCCCCCTGTTCTCGCCTCAGCTTCTCCTTCAGCGCGACAGCGTTTAGCTAATGTGGTTACTACATTAATGTCGCCTCTCTTTGGGTCATCTGGTGCAACTCCTGGTTTACAGCGTAAGCAGCTGCGCAGCCAATTGCCTAACCCCGATGAGAAAAAGGTAATAGATCACATGGCGCGTAGATGGATCGTTTTTCCTTCACTGTATGATGTGGAATCGGTTGTTAACACTTTCCACCAATGGGATGCCCCGAAACAGAGATATGTATTTGAGAAAATGTGCGAAATTCTCTGTGAAGAATTGGAGGATAGTGGTAGAAATCCGAACCCGCAGGAATTGTGTAGAGTGAGGTGCGATTTTGGAACTGGTATAATTGTGGACCGCGAAGTAGATAAAGCAGTTGCGGTTGTATTGTCCTTAAGGAATGACGATTGCCAACAGTCATTGTTTGAACAAGAGGTCCTTGTGGGGAAAAAGGCAAAAGCGCGACAATACCCTATGAGAGAAGTTCCCCCGGTATGGAAGGAAGCAGTTGCAGCTGTCGGCAATAACCCCGCTGTGCCAGCGCATTTCCAACGTGTTTGGGTGCATGTTCCATGGAAGCGCTCTGAGGTGTTAGCACTTAAGCAGACATTGCCTGATCCCCGTAAAAACCCAGCAGGTTATTATAAAGAGTTGTCACAGACGGCAGGATCATGCATTATGAATCTGGCCGACATAGACATGTTGTTTGGTAATGTTGTTCCACAGCCTCTATGGGGATCAATTCGTAATGTAGATCACAATGCAGAACTAGGGGATACATGGGCTAACATTGTTGCTGCTGATGCTAGACAAACGGGTGGTGCGAAACCAGAACCTTTAGTAGCTGAATTGCCTGGTAGAATCATCACGTATATGAAGACAATAATGCCTGCGATGCGCGTAAATTGGGACAAGTTATCTGCATGTAAGCAGAAGAAAGATGAGACAGTGTCAGACTTCTTTACTAGGTTTGAGGAAACGTTTATTGACCACAGTGGGCAAGATATGAGTACTGAGGGTGGCCAACGGTTGTTTGTGGATAAGTTTGTGCAGAATTTACTTCCTGACCTGTGTAAAAAGTTGAAAGATTCAGAGAGTTCTTGGGCTGTTTCTTCTTCAGCGCAAATACTGGCTACTGCACAGTATTATGAAAACAGAGATAAAGACGAGAAAGATAGAACGGAGAAGAAAACGAAGGAACTAAAGACAAAGGTCCTTTTACAGCAGGCCTATCCACCACGTGGAGGTGGTAATAATTATAGACAACCCCAAGGTGTCTATCACCAACCCCAACAATTTCAGACTAATCAGCAAATGAACGGGTATTATCAACCACGTGTCCCTGTAGGTCCCAACCAATGTTCATACTGCAAAGAGGAAGGTCATTTTAAATATAGTTGCCCTAAATTAATGCAACGGAACGGTAATACGTATGGCGCCAGAGGTAGAGGTGGTCAGCAAGCTCCTAGAGGCAGAGGGCGTGGAAGTGTTCCCCAAAACGCGCGTCCTCTTCCGCCCCAAAGCGCCATTAATAGTTTTGATCAGCAAGCTAACGCGACTGGTAATACGGCACAGTATTACAATAATGATTATTATGTGGAGGATGGCGATGCAGAAAATAATGGTTACTAGGACAGCCATAGACAGAGAGAGGGAGTTGTTTCAGTGCCAGTGGATCAGAGTGGACCGTATGTTGAGGTGACTACAGCAAATGTAACGGAGCCTTTTCTGCTAGACACTGGTGCTGCAAAGAGTTCAATCATGCATTCAAAACTCCCTGGCGCACCTTTGTCTGGCGATATAAATGTTTCAGTAGGTTTTTCTGGCGCCCCAGTTAGGAACCCGATTTCCAGTCCCATGTCACTTTCTGTTGGACCTTGCGAACTGAAAGCGCCCCTGATCCTGACAACAGGTTGTGGTGAGAATTTGCTGGGATTAGATTTGTTGAAAAGATTGCACGCTACACTGTATTGTTCTCCTTCAGGAGTACAACTTACATTAGGCAAGAAAGTGGTTTCCCCAATGTATTTGTCTAAAAACACGATGCCACCTGAATTGTCATCCCTTCCGGATGCCCTTTGGGCTACTGGTCCCAATGATGTGGGCCTCTTGGAAATACCACCATATGTGGTGACTCTAAAAGCTAATGTCAGACTGCCACGTATTCCCCAGTACAAGATCTCTAATGAAGGGCAGAAAGCATTGTTAGACATTGTCAGCGACTTGATTAATAAGGGTGTGATTGAAGAGACAAGAGGCAACGTTTGCAATAGTCCGATTTTACCTGTCTTAAAACGAACGGACCCTTCACAGCCACCTGTTTACAGATTTGTGATTGATCTTAGAGAGGTTAATAAGATTGTTGTGCCTCAGTTTCCGGTTGTCCCCGATATAACTGCCTTGTTAACGATGATTCCAGCCTCTGCGGCATGGTTTTCAGTGATCGATTTAAAGAATGCTTTCTTTAGTATCCCAATTGCAGAAGAGAGCAGAGACATTTTTGGTTTTAGTCTGGGAGGCCGAAGCTTCCGCTTCAAACGCGCTCCCCAGGGCTACTGCGAGAGTCCATCCATATACAGTCAAGCTTTGAAAGCGCAGCTTGATGCACTTGTTTTACCTAGTGGAGCTATCCTGATTCAGTACGTGGATGATTTACTAATCGCCGCGGATACTGAGAAGATCTGTAAAGAAGCCACATTGTCATTGTTGCGCCATTTATCCGCTTTCCATCACAAAGTGTCTCTCTCTAAGCTGCAATATTGTCGACAAGAAGTGACCTACTTAGGTCATCTCTTATCGAAGGAGGGAAGGAAACTGACCCCAGAAAGAATTCAAGCCATTGCACAGTTGAGTGTGCCGAAGACACAGAGAGAAGTGCGTGCTTTCTTGGGCATTACCTCATACTGTAGGCATTGGATCCCAAGTTTTTCTTTATTGGCAAAACCTTTATTAGCATTAACATGCAAAGACACACCGAATCCTATCCCATGGTCTGAAGAGTGCCAGAAAAGTTTTGTGGAATTGCGCAATGCGTTGTGTTCAGCACCTGTGTTGGGCACTCCTGACTATAGCAAGCCTTTTACATTGTATGTTCACGAGAAAGATGGATGTGCGTTGTCAGTGTTAACACAGCCTTTTGGCGACAGACCGCGCCCATGCGCATATTTTTCATCCACCTTGGACCCTGTAGCGAGGGCATTGCCAAGCTGTCTGAGAGCGACAGCTGCTGCAGCGATGTCTATCCGACAATCTGCTGGTCTGGTAATGGACAACACATTGATCGTTATGGTTCCACACGCTGTAGACACATTATTAAATAGAACCAAGACACAACACTTGACTAGTGCGCGATTATCAGGGTATGAACTCACACTGTTAGCTAATCACATACACATAAAAAGATGCAATACGCTGAACCCAGCCACATTATTGCCGATTCCAGCAGACTCAGATGAGATTGAGCAACATGACTGTCTGTTCAGAACAGAAGAAGAGACGAAAGGGAGAGTAGATCTCAAAGATACTCCCCTAACTGAGTGTGATGGCACTTTATGGGTAGATGGGTCATGTTTCAAGCTCCCTAATGGTGACACGACTGCTGCATATGCTATCACGACTTTACATACGGTCGTGGAAACTGCACGAGTGCCACATAATTCGGCCCAAGCAGCGGAATTAATCGCCCTCACGAGAGCATGTGTGTTGTCTGAAGGAATGAGAGTGAACATATACACAGATAGCCAGTACGCCTTTGGCGTGGCTCATAATTTTGGGCGACTGTGGAAAGAGCGTGGGTTCCTGACGTCGCATGGAGCTAAAATTCAGAATGGCAAGTTGGTGAATGATCTCCTTGAGTCATTGACCCTACCTTTGCAAGTTGCGATCATGAAATGCAGTGCGCACAGGAAAGTCACAGATGATGTTGGACGTGGGAATGCGTTTGCTGATGAGACCGCGAAAGAAACCGCACAGAATGTGAAGACTAGAATGTATGTTGCAGGCCCCGCAAGATGGGTTAATGATGTGGGAATGTGCGAGAACACAATAGAGAGTGTGAAGTCGCTTCAGGCTGAAGCTACAGAAGAAGAGTTAAGCAAGTGGAGAGAGAGTATGGGTAAGTTGGATGAGAATGGTTGTTGGATTGACCTGACAGAACATAGGCGATGGTTGTTGCCTGATGCATATGTGCTTCCAGTGGTTACTATGGCGCATGGAATGGCACATATCAGTACGAAAGGTATCTGTAAGTTGTTGGCTCCAGTATGGCAGAATGTTGGGATTCCCAAGTGTGCAGAGAATGTGGTCAAGAATTGTATAGTATGCTTGAAGTACAACCCTGGTAGGGGAACCCCAACTCCGGCCGGTCACTTTGCACCCCCATCATGTCCATTCGAAGTTTTGCAGCTGGACTTTATTCACATGGACAGATGCAACAACCTAAAATATGTATTGGTGGTTGTTTGTGCTTTTTCCAAATGGGTAGAGGCTTATCCTCTGAAAGATAACACTGCCCTATCCACAGCCAAAGCCCTTGTGAAAGAGTTTTTCCCCAGGTTTGGAATGCCGAGAATGGTATGGTGTGATAATGGAAGTGAGTTTGTGGGTAAAGTGATGAAGAATGTATGTGAAGGTTTAGGCATAAGGCAGAAATTCCACGCTGCAAATCACCCCCAATCAGCTGGACTAGTTGAACGCTACAATGGAGCCTTAAAGCTCAAGTTGGCCAAAATCCAGGCGAGCACCGGTCTTAAATGGCCTGACGCTCTGCCTTTAGCACTCCTGTCCACCAGAATGACGATACACTCACGAGTGGGACTTAGTCCTTATGAAGTAGTCTTTGGCCGCCCGGCCAACGTATGGGGTGTGCCAAGGCCTACGAAGTTCAGTGAAATAGAGCATCCAGTACTGCTCGATTACCTGTATGATTTGACTGTTAAACTGCGTGTTTTGCACCAACAGGTACATGATACTCTTCCCCAAGCCTCTGAACCTCCTGGACACCCCATCAACCCTGGCTCGTGGGTCCTGGTCTGGAATTTCCAGCGCAAGGGCAACGACGAGCCTCGCTGGATCGGCCCTCATCTTGTTCTTCTTTCGACAAGATCAGCAGTGCGAGTGAAAGGGAAGAAACACTGGATTCATGGTACTCACTGCAAGGTAGTTCCCTTGCCTCTGCCATATGACCAGTGGGTCAAAGAGGGTATCGCCGACTCAGAGACAGACACTGTACCTCGCTTTGTACCATTCAGTGACGCCCGCTTAAGAGACACAGCTTCAGTCCAAGAGAGTGACAATATTCTGCAGGAAGCTGTGCCACCATCGAATCGACTGGACACCACTGAACCTGAACTTTTGTTTCAAGACCAAACAGCACCTGGCCGTCTCCGCTATAATTTGAGACCTAGGCCCATGGACAAATAAAGATTTCCTCATTATTTCCCTTTTGACATTTTTTGCTCTCCCATCTGAAGGACTTTCTTGATTTTTGTTTTTGGAACCACCATCCGGGTTCTGCCGCAGGGTCGCGGTGCCAAGACTTTGGGGTACAGGCCGAAGACGCTAGGTCAACGGTTCTGGTTGGTCTAGGGCGTTTCCCTGGACTGACAGGCGTACTCCTTAGCAGAAGAAACTCATCCACCGCGAGCGGCCCGAGTAGAGGATGGAGTTTTTTAAGATGGAGGGACCGATTGAGGAAATGAACTCTAAAGCCAGGATGTGTAGAATTGTAAAAAGTAAATGTTTTGTCTTTTTGTGCCTTTTTACACTGTGTAGTATCATGATGTTTATTGTAGGATGTGTGTTTTTCTCTGCTCCAAAACCCATTGCACCCACTCAACAGCCTATATCTCTTTCTACTGCCTCCTCTCACTCTTTTCACCCTTTGCCTGAGCACGAACAGACCCGACGATCAGAGTTCGTAAATAACTCGTTTATCCAACTCTTGCACCAGCACCAACTGGTAATGAATACGACCAATTGCTGGGTCTGTGGGTTAATGCCACATACCATTAACAAGGGTATTCCCTACCTGGTGCTACCATACAGTTACAATGGATCGTCATGGGCATTCCAAACCATGTTTCTCTATGCTCTAGATACGTACTCCCCTCGCCCACCGCGTTCCATCAGACCCATCACCAATAATAAGGCTTTGATGAAAGGAGTTGCCGATATGAGTAGAGATATTGATGCATACTCATCCATTCCCAAAGAAGAGCTGAGACCTTATGTAGGATGGAACGCGACGGGGTATAGTATTAGTCTGGGTGAAAGACAGCGAAAAATCTCATCTTCAATCTGGGTCGTACCCCACATGGGTCGGTTCTGCTTACAGGGTAATGGTCAGAACCCTAGGGCTCAACTGGGAAGGAGTGACTGTACTGAAACGTACACTTTCCCGTCACAGTTTTCCCCTGCGTTTTTGGCTGCTAAGGGCACATATTTCATCTGTCATGATAGAGCATATACATGGTTGCCCCCTGATTTCTCGGGCACATGTTATATTGCGAACTTGCTACCGCCGACATTTACTGCCGCCTCTGACTATCACAAGACCAGAGTTGTGAGAGGTGTGATTAGTAAGGAGGACACTGCCGGTCAGGAAGCAGGAGACTTCTTCTTGGGTTTCCTGCCGTTTTGGGGACCTATGGTCAATAGTAGGAACCTGAGACAGCTGACTCGGGTGGTTGAATCCACCGTCAATGTAACGGCTGGTGCCCTTAGTAATTTGACAGCTGAGCTCCAAGCGGATCGCCTTATGACTCTGCAGAACCGCATGGTTCTAGACGTTATTCTTGCAGACCGCGGTGGGGTATGCAAGGTCATCCAATCCAGTTGCTGCATTTTCATACCAGATAATGCTCCAACAGTGTATCAAGCCATCTCCAAACTCCATAATATATCTGAAGCCATACACGTGGATAAGGGAGATTGGTCACTGGTGGGATGGTTCTGGGAATTGATATCTGCCTGGGGTTGGAAAGTTCTGATAGTCATTGGAATGATCTTAGCCATTCTTTTCCTGTTCTGTCTATGCATACAGTGTGCTCCTGCGATATGTGGCCTCTGTGCTACCTTATGTGTAAGGAAACCTGTATCGAGGGACGAGCTAAGTAATAGGATGATGCTACAGCAACATCTCCATGACTTCGTAAACATTGACCTAGACTCGGATTAAGATGAGTATAGTGATTGCCTATGTAAGGGCAAAAGGAGGGTCTGTCGTACTTTGATATTCGGGACCGCGTAGGGAACAGGGCCCTACCTCTGTCTATCTTGGTATTAGCGAACCGCAAATGGTAAATGCGGCACGTACGAGTGCTTCATGTGCCGTTCTAGCTATGAATGCACTGTGTACACGTATTCTGCTCAACTACGCGGGTTCCATCTTGGAAGCAGTGGCCATCTTGTCATTGCCCTCACATAGGCTATGATGGAGTTAATACGGGCCTCACAGTACATGGGCTTTCCCTCTGACTTCTCTGTGACCTGGGCGGCTGGCTCTGCTGCTCCGGGTCAAACCGGTCTCACGAGCTCCCCTTCCTCCGTCCACCTGTGATTCGTATCAGGGCTTGACCCGTCATAAAACCCTTTCATTCTACACAATCCCCCGGCTAATCTCTTCCACACCTGCTTGTTCTTGCTTTATGACTTGTTTCCCAAAACAGGAGATGCTCATGTTTATTGGGGGGTCTATTTACTTCAAACATGGGATCTGAACCTTCCTGTGTAAATCATTGTGGGCTGGCCGAACTGGAATGTGGGATGGTCATCATGACTCTGCTTTTTCATTTGTAATGTATGCCTTTATATGACCATATCGTAAACCAAGGAATGTGTGCCTGGAGCATGATATTTTGTACTTAAGGAGAAGTCCGTTCCTATGATTTTCAGCAGTCTCCTGAGAACATACACGCTGTTGTACTTCTAGGATACCTGTCATTGGTCTGCAGCCAATAAACGAATCTTTGACTTCACCCAGAAGACTCTGTGTTTCTGTAGGTCCGGAACAGGGTGAAACCCCGAAGTCATAGGGTGTGTGCCCCTGCACCGCTGGGTCTAAAATACCCAGTACTTCAAATGGCCAGAGCTGCCGACTTCGGAACTGGGGAACTACGCTTGAGTCTCAGTGTCTGCTCAACGTCCTGTGAATGTGGGCAATCACTTAATCTCCCAGTAAATGAATTTGTTGTTAACTGGAGCTCATGAAAAGTGCCGGTGTTGATAATTAAGTGCCGGTGCTGAGCACTGGAATCCACTGGTTTCCAGCTCAAATTAAGCACTCCCACTACCTCCACAGATGGAGCTCATGGGTGACCTGGCCCTGGGAAACCATCCGACAACAATTTGTCATTTTTTAGTCAATGGTACCAATGCAAACATGAATGGCATATTAGACTGGTGCATGGGTTAAAGTCTAAATGCAATGACTGACTCTGCTTGTGGTCAAAGAATTCCAGTGGCAAAGCATATAAAGAATTGTAGGAAACCACTACTTATGGCTATGCATGGATCACATTTAAGGGCGTTCTCCATACATTTTTACTAGTTTTTAAAGATACATAAAAATAGAAAACAACATATTTCCCTATCAGCATTAATTTGTTTAAATGGAGAAAAAATAGGTCTCCATTTCAGAGACTTTAAATGCTGCAGACCTCGACTGCCAGTACAATAACTGTGGTGTGAAGAGGTAAAAAAATAGATAAGTTTCCTAATGAAGCTTAGTTAACTGTAGATCTGCAACTTGTACTAGGAGTGCTTTTTTATTGCATAAATCTCTTTAAAGTGCTACATTCAAACTAATCCAAGTGTAGGTGTACATTTCTCTGTTAGTTAAATGCGGAAATATATAGGTCTGGCTAAATTTCAATTACGCCTGTGTGATTTGCGTACTTTTGGGATTTTTGTGTTATGCAAAATTCACAAACGTAGGCCATTATGCCACTTTGTATAGTTATGTGCCATTCACCATACAAGCTTACAGTAAACGCACTGTAAATGAGTGGCTGCTGTAAATGGTGATTTTATCTTTTGCAGTATGTTTTAATAAGAAATGCACCCTAAAGTCAAAAATTGACACAAGGATGTGTTTTGCATTAAAATATAGTGCTAAATGATGGATATGCATTTTGCATTTCTACTTCGCGTAATGTGGCAACATTTCACATAATTGCGTGAAAGCAAATTTCGCACATCCCTAGAAATATACCAGTTGCATTTACGTTTTAAAATGTAAACACAAAATAAATGCAGAAAAATACAGATTAGACCATTAAAATAATTTGAATACTTTCAAAAGGAAATGTCAAAAGGGATGACCATAAACTGGGAAACCTTGTTAAAATAAATGTCATACAACTGCAGTGAAGCACCATTCCCTAAACTAAAGGATTTTTTTAGCAGGGGTATCCCCTTTAAAGGCGAATGCAAATTGTCCCCATACATAACTGATAAGAAGCCAAATCACTTCATGATGTTTGCCTTAAATGCAGAGGTTATTAAATAAATCACAATGTGTAGCATATGTTTTCCTTGTAGAATATATTTGGAGGTTTCACACCAGAAGAATATTTGTATTTTAACACTTCTTACAGTGATTATTGATTTGAATTATCCTACAGTCTGCGGATTTCAAATTGGAAAATTAGGTGCCCTGTTTATTTGTATGTTAGAGAGATTTAACTCAAGGCAGTATTGGAGCTTGCCTATAGACTTCTTTTAGCTGTTTTCTTAGACCTATTGTGGACAATATCAATATTTACAATGGGCTTTGGGCCAGCCCGTTTCTTACCAAGGGTTTGCTTTCTTGTCAGTCTCATTTCTCAGTACCAAGGCACCCCTTTCTGGGATAGCATTCACTCTCTTTCAATGGTATTCACGATTTTAATCCCAAATCACACAGTAGCTTTGTTCTATTATTATTAATAATGAAATATAAAATAAAAGACCACAACACTGTACAAAAATTCCATCACAACTCTTCAGATCTATATAGCATCAATAAAAACTCGAATAAGAACTTTCTAAGGATTGCTTCCAATGGTACAAATGCTCCATTATGGGATTTAGTGCAAGTTGCATAATTCATGTAAAATTCATAGGAAAGGAACTCGCTAAGGCATTAGTATAAACTCAGTTAAAACTAATTTTAAAAGTACTTCAAGTAATACACAAATGCTATGGATCAGTTTAGTGCAAGTTCATTTGCTGGCATCTGATTAGGTGGTGTCCTTCCTTTTGTTATGCTTCTCCCACCCCTGGAGCATAGCCTCTGTACTTCTCCTTTGATTGTATGACTTAAATCCTTCCACGGCTCCAGACCAGGAAATCACTGTGTGGGATTGCATGCGTTTCTTGCTCTCTCCTCCAAATGCAGTAAGTGTCACAGATCACCACCCCACCATGCTCTCCATGTTGCTCACCACTTCGCCAGCTCATCCTACAGTGACCTCTTTTTGGCTGGAAGTGGTAGGTGTAGATGTCCCCTGTACCTCCCCCTCCTGCTCGTGTGACACTACATATGAGGCTACAACTACCGCAACTATAACAGCTATCACTACCCCTAAAAGTGTACCTTTCACTAATTTAGCCCTACAGTGAGTATTTCCAGCTTCTGCCATTTTCGAAAAGTTCTCAGAATCCACTTCGATGACAACAGGTAAGAGTTCAATCACCACACCCTGAAGCTGGAAAACCCCTAGCAATTTTCAGTTCCTTATTTACACAGTCCAGAAAAAGACTTCCCTAGCCTTCTCTCGCTTTTTCTAGCGGAAAAGTCCCTAAATTTGTTCCTCTTCCACTCGGGTCTAGGTTAACTTCTTTCAGACTTTTATACAACAAAAGTTCGCCATCAGTCCATAACAATATACGGTCCCAAAAGCTCCAGGACCCCCTGCAAAATTTCAATTCGAAGTGTCATCAACTCCTGAGGTGCTGGTATGACAACAAAAGTCGGAAAGGCTAAGGGCTCCAAAATCAGTTCACGAATTTTACTCAGAAGCGGTGGACTCGGAATATTGAGGGTCAATATCCCGTCGATCTCCAGTCCTGGAATTTTCAGCAACACTTCTACCCTCAGATTCGGAGAACTGCTGACCAGCGTCAAGGATTTCAGCCTCCCCGTGCTCGGTATGCCTGGCATCAGTCACAACGTATGTCCACTCTGGTGAGGCGTACCTTCTACACGGCACTCTTGTTCTCCTCGACTTTCTCAGGCCACCTTGAGCTTGCTCTTCGTCAGCCTCCTCCGATTCGGACGTTTCAGAAACTGGGGCATGATCTCTTCCCGGTGCCACTCGCAAGTTTACCCGTCTCTGACCCACGGGCCGAACTCTTTCAGCTTCTGTGACACTTCTGCTCTCCCTTCGAATACCCTGTGCACTATTATCTTCTTCGGCAGAGTTTGACTCTACTTCACCCGCAGCAACACTTTCTTCATCTGAGTCAGATTCGGGGCTTCGACTTACACTTCCCCTTTCAGCTCGGTCTAATGCACAACCAACTGCATCAGCAACCCTTACAGCTTGACTTGCCCTCCCAGATGGCTCTGCCACCTCAGCTGGATTTTCATTCACGAGAGGGGCTGTATCTTCCATGGGTGCTGGAACTCTAGGGGTATGGGAGGCATGCACCCAGTTCGGCAATCCCCCACACTTCACTGCTGTATTCGTTACCAAGATTATCTGGTATGGCCCACGCCAACGAGCATCCAGGCAACTCTTCCTCACGTTATTACGCACAAGTACCCTATCCCCTGGGCACAAGTCATGGCACAGGTCACTTGCGGCTGGAACAGCTGCTGCTTGCACATGCTGAGACACAGAACGGACTACGTCAGCCAGGCCTTTACAGTAGTCGAGAATCAAATCATCAGTGATGTTAATCAAAGCAGTAGCAGGTATTGCTGGCAAGCGCATCGCTCTCCCCATGAAGATCTCATGAGGCGACAATCCAGTCCTCCTATCGGGCACACTATGGAGACTCATGAGAACCAAGGGTAATGCATCTGGCCATTTCAAGGAGGTCGAAGAACACACTTTAGCCATTCGGGCTTTCAAAGTCCCATTAACTTGTTCCACAATCCCAGAAGCCTCTGGTCGATAACTGCAATGCAACCTTTGGTCCACATTCAAGGCTGCACAAAGCAATTTCATAACCTCACTATGGAAATGCGTTCCTCTGTCTGATTCAAAAGAGGTCGGGAAACCGAACCTCGGGATAAGCTCTCTCAGTAGTAATTTGGCTACGGTGAGTGTATCACATCTACGAGTTGGGTAAGCCTCCACCCATCTGGAAAAGACACAAACTACAACTAATATGTACCTCAACCCATTACATCTAGGCATCTCAATAAAATCCAACTGCATTCTGTTGAAAGTCCCACCTGACCTCCCAATATGACTCAGAGTCACCGCTGTCCTTTTCCCTACATTCATCTGTTGACACGTAACACACCTCTGACACACAGCTTCAGCTACTGCACGAAACTTTGGATTGTACCATGTTTGGCGAAACACTCGCACCATTGCATCTCTGCCAAGATGCACAGCACCATGTGTCAGTCTTGCCATTGGATTCAACAGAAATTCCGGCAACACAGCTCTTCCGTCATTCGAAACCCACACATCCACGTCTCCCTTCTCACATCCAGCTTGCATCCAACTATCCCGTTCTTGATCAGAAACCTCATCTTGCAACCGCTTTAGTTCTTCCCATGTATCAGCCATGGCTAACATCACGTTGAAATCGGTTCTCTCTTGGCTCTCCTCAACATGCCTTTCAGTGAATGTGCATCCCTGCTCTGCACAAAATCGAGCAACTTCATCTGCATAGTTATTGCCCAATGACACAAAATCATTTCCCTTTGTGTGTGCCGAACACTTAACAACTGCGATTTCCTCTGGACATTGCAGAGCTCCTAACAACTGCCTCAAATAGTCCCCATTTCTAATGGGCGAACCAGAAGATGTCATAAACCCTCTCTGTGACCATAGCTGTCCGAAGTCGTGAACGACACCAAACCCATACTGACTATCAGTATAAATCGTTATACGGATTTCGTCAGCAGCCAAACAGGCACGAGTCAAAGCAATAAGTTCAGCCACCTGTGTGGAGTATACTCCTTCTAAACAAGCGGCTTCAACCACTCCAGTGATGGTACATACAGCAAACGCTGCTTTCAGTCGCCCAGCACTGTCTCTTAAGCTGGAGCCGTCCACAAAGAAAGTCTCATCTGAGACTGGAAGCGGCTCATCGACAATATCAGGTCTTGGTTTGGTGCACAATTCAGTCACATCGAGACAATCATGATCCTTACAATCTTCATCATCCACATTTGGAATAGGCAACAGTGTAGCAGGGTTTAAAACAGAACACCTCTTCAGCGTCACATTCTCTGCAGCAAGAATGACTTGCGCATAACGCGTCAACCTATTATTCGTGAGGTGCAGTGTTTTAGTCCTGGTCATCAACAGTTCAACAGAATGTGGTACATAAACAGTAAGCGGATGACCCATTACAATGCTCTCACATCTTTCGATACTGACACCTGTTGCAGCAACAGATTTGAGACATCCGGGCAACGCAGAAGCTACTGGATCTGAAGTAGCTGAAAAATAGGCCACTGGTCTACGGACATTTCCATGAACCTGGGTTAAAACTGGCAATGCACAACCTTCTCTCTCACAGCAGAATAAGGCAAATGCCTTGTTGTAATTTGGCATTTCCAAAGCTGGAGCGCCACACAAGGCTTCTCTTAGCCTCAAAAATGACCTTAAACAGTCTTCGTCCCATGACACCGGATCACTCACATCCTTACGCGTCAGCCACTGTAAAGGCTTTGCTTCAAAGGAGAAGTTTGGGATCCATTGGCGACAATAACCAACCATTCCCAAAAACATTCGAACTGCCCTCTGCGTAGTAGGAACAGGCATTTTCAGAATAGCCTCAATGCGATCTGGTGACACCTTTCTCTTGCCTTTCTCAATTCTCCAAATACTGCACTTTGCTCAAACAGTACTGCAGCTTATTTGGAGACACCTTATGCCCATTCTCCGCCAGGTAATTCACCAGAGCTACGGTATCTATCCTGCAGGCATCTTCAGTCTTTGACGCAACAAGCAGATCGTCAATGTACTGCACGAGAACAGAGTTCTGTGGCAGCACAAGACCATCGATATTCTTCTTCAAGATCTGGTTAAAGATAGACGGGCTTTCCGTATACCCCTGTCGGATACGACACCACGTTAACATACGGTTCTCCAGCCGAAAGGCACAAAGAAATTGGCTCTCTTCGTGTAGAGGAAACGAGAAAAAGGCTTGACACAGGTCAATCACTGTGAACCATTCAGCTTCACATGGGATCTGAAACAGAATCACAGACGGATTCGGTACCACTGGACAACATGGAAAAACTATCTCATTAACTTTTCGCAGGTCTTGTACGATCCGGAACTTCCCACTCGGTTTCTGTAGTCCCATAATAGGCGAATTACATGGGCTACCCATGATTTTCTTCAGAATTCCCTGCTTGATCATAGACTCAATTACAGGCTTAATCCCTGCAATTGTTTCCGGTGACAAATTGTACTGAGGCGTCCTAGGGTACTCTACATTTGGCTTAATCTGGATTTTCACTGGGTCTACTCCCTTGACTAATCCAATCTCCTCTCCACTGAGGTCCCATACATCAATCGACACCGAATCCCTCAGATCAAGTGGAAGTTCCTTCACCGCCAATGCTGGATACATTTCCACACACACACGCTGATTCACAACCTTAAAGGTCGCATCATCATCCCTCGTCTGTACTTCCACTCCCTTCGGGGTACAGTAGATGGTGCAGTTGAGCTTGCACAATAGGTCTCTACTCAACAGGCAAACTGGACTAGAATCACACACCACAAACTGGTGTCGATCGCTGAAATTCCCTATCTTGACTGGTATTGGCTCTGTCAATGGATTAGTCAGTCTCTTATTTGCCACGCCAACGACTTGGATAGATTGTCCAGAAAGGGGTAGGTCTGGGACTGCTGCAGATCTTACAGTCGATCGTGTAGCGCCCGTATCAACCAAAAAGGGCGTAGGGTGACTGTCAATATCTGCTTCCACAAAGGGTCCCCTCTGATCTACCTCTAGGACAGCTCCAATCGCGCAATCCCCTTCCCCTCTCGAGCAGGGTCGTGCCAATTGGTCTAGGTCGCTTTCCTCACTTCCCTCAAACATGGGCATCTGCAAATATGTCCAAGCTCCCTGTTGCATGTTCTGTATCTTGGGTGGTTGGGGAATCTGCATCTGCGGAACACCCGTCCCCCCCTTTGACCATCTTAGGTCGAGTCACTGTGGGGACCACGTCCGCCACCGGAACCTGGTTTAACTCTCCTTCCTGTTGTACTGGGTTCAGAGGACACTCACGTCTACAGTGTCCAATCAAGTGACACAGGTGACATGCTGTAGTCTTTTTCAATGTGGCCACATCCATTCCTGTCTTAGGGTCTATTGACTTTGGCCTTCCCTGACCTTGGGTATTCTGCCCTCCTCCTTGATTATTTCCCTGTCTCCTTCCCAACGTTCCCCCATTAGGCTGTCCCTGGGCTGTTTGCATCTGCACAAGCATCAATTTATCCTTCAACTTCCTGTGCTTGGATTCTATTTCATCGCTGCAGTATCTAGCATACCGTAAATTCTCATCCACAGGCTTGTTCTGCCAACAAATCAAATGCTGCTGTATCATGAGACTAGCCTCTGGTCTCAGTCCCAACACAAACTTAGAGACAAACTGTCCCATGTCTTTCCTATCCAACACATCTAGACCACTGTACTGTTTAAAAGCCTGCAAAAGTCTCTCATAAAACTCATGCACAGTCTCCTTAGGCTCTTGCACGGTCCTATCTATCTTCACCCAATCGATGTCCTGAGGTGAGATCTTCGACTTCAACCAAGTAATCACCTGTTCAAACTTTTTCATCACTATGGGCGACGGACCATTCAAAACCGGGTCCCTGCCATGCTCCGAAGTCGGCTACTCAACAGCAATTTTACATGCCGACCACAAATCACCCAGAACCACAATGTCAAACAAAGTGTTCAGCTCAATCCACAGTACCTTCGAAATTTTGACAAAGCGATCAACTTGCTTATACCACTCCACAGATTTCTCACTAAGTCGGGGAAAATCATTGGTAAGGCAGCCAAATCACCCCTACTCCAAGGTACATGGACGTATCCTCCATTCTGCACCTCCCATAAAGGGTAATTCCCTATCTCCGTCATCTCTCCACCCGGAGGTGGTGTCTCTCCAATTGCTCTCTTAGAGCTTTTCTTCTTGCACCATCTTTCCTCCCACTTGTCAAGCATAACCCATGCACGCATTGCTATGATGAGATCCTTGATATGGGTTCTCAATCCTATGACTCTTTTCTCTTCTAATTCCTGATCACCGTACTGCAACCTATGGCTTCCTTGCAATGATTTCGTTTTAGACAAATCCACCTCAAACCGCTTGGCCAAATCTGACAATTTCTTATGAGCAGTTCGTGCTTTGCGAGTCACATCCTTCGCCACAAAAAGCAATTCATCTTGTTCGCACATTAAGATTCTCTCAAGAGGTAAATTCCCACTTATTATCTCGTCCACCTCTGCCTTCAATCTTACAACATCTAACATCCTCCCTTTCAGGGCTCCCTTCAGTACTTCTCGACAAACCACGCCATCCCTTTTGTCATACCTACATTCCCGTTCCGATGACCTACTCTCTTCTGACATACTCATAGGAACAGAACGATTCACTATTGTGCCTCGTTCGCTCTCTGCGGTTATCACACTCTGGCTCTGGTTTCTCACTGGTGGTGTCCACATTCGCAAATCTGATTTTGACTCAGCCAAAGACCTCGGTCTCACTGGTCTCGGCTCTCCCTGTCCCCTAGAGGAGTCTGCTGTGGCTGGCAGTGGCGTACTCCATTCTATGGGCTTCAGAATCTGCTCCATCCCACTCGCTGACCCACTTCCCTCGGTCACACTCCTCACTCCTACAGCTGACTGTACTGAGCTCTCGACCTTCCCTTGATCTGGGTCGTAAACAGAAACAATGGGTCCAATAGTGACAGGTACCCTTAGAGCATCCGGTAACCTCGCACCTCTCCCAACCTCTGCGCTAGCTACAGACTGATTTCTAGTATCCTCAGCTCCTGTTGAGATCTTTCCTTCTACTCTCACCTCTGACTGAGTTGGTACTCCCCCAGTCCCTTCCATCAGGGCTGACCTCCCTTCCATGGCATCTGGGTTGTATGGAGGTGGTCTCTCAGACAATAACCTCTCTAGTAGGCTATCATCAGTATCACTGTCATCCTCATCATCCGCTGGCTTTACCTTTGAGCCATCAGTTTTTACCAATAAGGGATACAATCTATGTCCTTCTATTGCCTGTACTCTCCATCTTTTCTCTTCTGCGTCCCATCTGGCATCCTGGAACGCCTCAATTGACTTTTTCACCCTTTCCTGGCTTCTATCTCGTTTCCTATCATGCGCTGCTCTAATCCACGCATGCAACGCCTCAAATTGTGTTGGCCTCGGCAGAGGTCGTAAAGCCGCCATAACGGACTTTAACTGGTACAACACGTCCAACTTGAATGAACCATATCTCGGGAAAGCTAATTCTCCTTCTCCTTGGGTAACTTTATGCCAATTTTCGAGCCAAATTATAGTATGCAACCCCACATTTCTTGCCATGTAATGTGCCGGAGTATCCTCTGGAGGGGCTTCTTCTCCCCCACGAGTAACCACATGTTTGTCACCTCTACACAACTCTCGGAACACCCTAAAGCACTTCATTATGACCAATTTTTGAATGCACACAATATTTTCATTTACTTCCTGGTATTAATCCACCAATGACAACGCGGCTCACACCAACCGACCTATCGCAGCGCGACCCCCTCTGACGTCACTTTTTCCCCCACTCGCAGCAGTACTCCTCCTTCACAACTCATGTCTCACTCTTACATTCGTCCCATTCATACGCTGAAATAACCGTTTGTCCCAAACAAGTTACTTCTCTGACTGTACGTCCACAGTCTCTCGAAGTTGTCGACCTCGGTTGGCAACTGTCTGTCCCCGTCCGGCCAAACAAATCGCCTCTGATAGGTTACAAATACTCAAATCCACATACAACAACCCACGACCAGCGTCGGTTTGTCATGCACTCACACAATCGCTCCCCCTATCTCGGTCCAGGTGATCGATGGCGCCTCACGATCTCCTTAGGGTGGTCAACAAAACCTACAGCGGGTGTCTTCTACACCCAATCGCTTAAGCTACTCGTCGAGCCTAAGACTTTCCCGGGCTGCTCGCGCTCACAGCCTGATCTCACAATCACTCAACATTCACACCAACTCCGCAAGACATCACACAACAAATCAACCCCGCAATCTACAACCTCTCGCCCTGTTCATACTCACTACTCGAACCGCTGTTTTCTGCCGCACTGCTACACTCCGTCGATGTCCATCAGCCGCCGCCGTCCGCTGCTCACCATCTGATGATTCACCATCACTTAACATCTATGGGCCTCAAGGATCACTTATCCTAATCTAGTTCTTCCCTCGCTATCGGAAATAACCATCCGTCTCTGCAACCAACTGATAGGGCCGGATTCTTGTCTACCCAATTATCTACAAGAACCCTTTCAGGTCTCCAGGATCTTTTTACTTGCCAAGTAGCGTAGAGGGAATAAACACAATTATCAACAGATAACTACCACAGGTTGACATCATTAAAAAGACTAAGGACTCAAATCTAAAATTTCCGTGATTTTTTTATGAGCAAAAACATCTGAACATACAGGCACCTTAATACAAGGCACAAAAGGTATATGGGCACTAACACAAAAGCTAGCCTACGAAGAATTCGCATTCGACTAAATATAAAAAGAATTACAGATTCTAAAAGCATTAGGTAGAAAATTGAAATACTGATGTCAATACCAGGAATCATCAGTCAAAGTCTTTCTGTCCCTACTCTATTCTAAAGTGTTATCCCTACTTAGCATTCCCTCCCATACAAGAGAATCACCAGAAAAAGGTGTCAGAAGTGAAACTCCCTAAGAAGTCTTCACTTAGTGAGAGCTCAATCTTCGATGCTCCTTCTAGCTTCCCATCTAAAAACTCCTCTGCTCCATCCACGGGGCACTGTCCCTAATACAAAACCCCAATAATTCAGAACACGCCCTTTGACACCCCTCTTCAGCCAGGTCTTCCTCCGGTAAATTTCCATCCACAGCTGTCCATCTTCCATCGTCCGTTAGCTCGTCCTTGGGTCCCAGGCACCTTCCATCCCAAGAGTTACAGTTGCACATTCCAATGCACTCCCCTGTTGGCTCCACACCGTATCTCAACTCCTAAAACAAAGACTTATTCTCACTAACGAGCTAAATGTCCTTGCACCTGCAACAGAAACATGGGAACGAAAAAGAAAAACTCTTCGCATCTTGAAGTTTTACACTTCGCTGCAACTCAAACGTTAACCAAGAAAACCCTGCAGGCCTACAACATGGCTAAAATAAGAAATAAACGAGCCTTCTCTTCTACATATGCGGTTAGACCGTACGAAATTAAACACACTGTGAACTCACATTCTAGGCATTAATTCGACATTATCATCATGTGAATAAGCAACCTACACTTTAATCCTAACATGACACACATTTAATTCACATTACATTGACTGTGAAACCTAATCAGCTACGTTATAATGAATACATTCACGATAACTTGCAACGTTAAACTTCACAAAATGTTATTACATTCTAACACTTCTATGTTACATGATTATAGCAAATACATTTCTATAACGCTTCTAAATATGCATTGATTATATGCGGGTGCCGACTAACAGTGGATATGATGCACCCCTACAAATCTCAGAATCACATGGCGCTCTATCACACACACTCACACATTTGCACACACTCTGCCTACACAGTCACATATATTCACACATACACACACTCTTACATAAACACACTCAAAACTGCAAGCACGCACACAACACACACATTTTAAATATTTTGTTTTACTTACCTCAGCTGCCAGGGAAAGTCATATTCCATATTCCTGCTATTTGCACTCTATTTATTCTTAAACTAATAGCGAATAATGTACTATAATTCACTATCAGTATTATAAAAAAATTGACATAAAACGAAGTGATTTTACAGCCTCTTACAGGTAAACACTGTTTGCCTTGGAATAATAAACTCAATTCCTCAACAACAAAAAAAAGCTTATTTTCAATAAGAAAACAATTTTCGTCCTGAAGCACCAGCTTTCCAGTTTCAGTAAATACGTTTGGTGTCAAAACATCTTGTCAATCAACCAATAAAACTTTATTCGGTCGAATACACGACCATAAAAGCTCTGAGAAAAGACAATTTATATACAGCATAGTATAATACATAAGACATGCTATTAAATATCAGGTAAAATCATAAAATCTCACATCACCAGTGTAAATTCATAATACAAACGTGTTTCTCTGGCTTAGCAATAAAAAATAAAAGAACAGTAAAAATACAATTAAACATCAGGTCAAAACAAAACATGAGACCTCACAACGCCAATTTAACTTCAGTCTCAGGCCCTGAATTATAAAATTTAAAACAGTGAAACAGATCACTGGGGACTCTAAGTGCTGCAAGAAAGTCAAGCTTTCAAGATGTGAGTTAAAGGAGCTCTCTTTATGGATTGGTTATAAGAATCAGGATCTATAGGCTACCTAGAGTGGGCATGATAACATAAAGTGCTTAGAAGCTTGCCAGGAAATGCAGTCACATTGACAAGGTGGCAAGGAGGCGAACGATGACCCAGTGGTCATGAAACGCCCCTAAATGATGAATCATGTTCATACAAAAACGTGAAAAGATCAAATCTATATTAGGGAGTTCGAATCGATAAAACTCCATGCCAGAGCACGTGGGAAGAGCTATATACTGTTGGACTGTTATCATGTCATTGACTTTCTCCATTATTAGCTTTTCCTTGCGTTCTAAGAACTTCGACTTACTCTGCGCTTTGGTAAGTCTGGTAATGTGTCCTGTGTTTGCCCGGAGATGCGCCAGCCCCAGTTCTTGCAGAGATAATTTGACATAATGTAGCCATGGAATGGCCTGTGCATTGCTTTGTTTTAAACAGTCTTCTACAATATCAGGTGTGAATTTCAAATCCGTAGCCCATAGCATCTTGTCATTTTCGGCTATGGCTACATGGACAATTGCCACACATGAATAGATCCTGCCTTACATGGTGATTTATGATCCTGTCATGCTCTGAATGCACATATGCCCTTTTTCTACAAGGAAAACTTAGAAACAGTTGCAAAAAACCTGCCATGTTGAAGTACACAGAGTTCTGGTAATCCATGAAAAGGGCTCACCAAACAACCTATGCCCTGTCTCTATTCTCCAAACACACTCCTCTGCAATTGTGCAGTGGATCACGGATCCCACCAAGCAGTCCCTGTACATTGTGGTTGACTGGAAGGAAGGGGTCACCCGCCCTCTACTAAAAAACTCAACCTGGAAGCGGTAGAAAGAACACCTCAATTACCCTGCCCCCTATCTTGAGTAAACCACTTAGAAAAGTGTGACTAAACAACTAGCCACCTACTTAGAAAATGGAGAACCTTGTCAGCTCAGCTGTCACCCAGCAGGAGGCACAGAGACTGTACTGGCCCTCTCAGTAGATGAGTTCCCTGGTTATACCGACAAGGGCGATGCTGCTAGATTGATCATTCTCAACTCCATCGCATTCAACATGGTCCGCTATCACACTCTGTAGCTATGACTTAGGAAGACAGACATTCAAAACTGGTTAGCCAACAATTTGTGTAAGACTAATATAAAAAAATATATATATATTGTTCCTTAAAAACCAAAAAAACTCAGAGGTGAGAACTCCTCGTCTCCACCACACATCTCTACTCAACCAAAATCTCTTGTTGTTTACCTGGAATAAGATCTCTCGGTCAGATCATTGTGGTCATCTCCTCTTGCTCTGCATACTGAAAACACTTGAGGTTATATTCACAAGAACGTGTGATAACTACCGCAAGAGTAGCTTAACGCAACTCTCAACATCGCAGCCTATCGTGGGAAAATTACGCCGTGCCAACCAAGTATTCACAACACGGCGGTATTATGCGATAGTCACCAGATAACGCGTCAAATGGCCATGCAAAAATCAACGCCAAGCTGCAAAAATGCGAAACGCGAAACGCGAACGCAAAAAATCATGCAATGAGGCCAATTGCGGTACAAAAAGTAGCGAAATCCAGCAACAGGCTTGCAAATTCCACACGTCTGGTGTTAAAATGCCCCATAAAAACCACAGAAACAACACACCAGAAACAAGCCAAAGCACGTAGCAACATGGATGCACTCTGACCGAGCGCAGAGGCCAACGCGAACCCCACAACCCCCACAGACCACCTGCAAGGAACAACGGGGAAGGCCAAGGTGAAGAGGGAGTGGAGGACGGGCTGCAGTCCGCAGGAAAACAAGACCAGCGTCACGGAGGTAACAAAACACAACCAGCAAGTGACCCACAATCAGACTACCTTGAATGCAGCTGGAGTGGCGAGGAGGCCAATGGAGAATGCCAAGAGGCGCTGGCATAACGTGAAAATCTAAAGCACACCCACAATGACCCTGGATCATGTCCCTCATCCCCGTGGCACACTGCAGCACACACACATAGCAATAACAGCACATCCACATTGACAACGATGTGTTACAATGTGCAACCCCAACACTGCAGAACAGAGGACACAACTGGCTCCACACACATGCAGAAACAGGCCCACTACATCTGACAGAGCTGGAAATGTTGAAATGGAAATGTACGCGTAAAACCTCACATCCGTCATGTAGTCCAAATGTACACTGTCCAGCATCTAAATCCTGCACCTCCAAAACAGTCAAAATGTACATTGTCATACAGTCTGCATGTAAACAAGAACAATGCGCCAACACACGTCAACACAATGTCAACATGCATCTCCCCTCCACTTTGGAGAGAGACACACAAAACCTCAAGCAGAGCACAGAAGACCACACATCAGTGATGCCAGAGAGGACCACCACACCTTCGACACCGACGCCCTACAACAGCCCATGGACATCCCACACAACCCACCACCAGAACCAGGGCAGCCAAGCTACTTCGAGGAGAACCCTGCCCCTGCAACAGACCACACAACATGAAGCATCCGCAAGCACAGCAGGCTCACAACACTTCACCAACCCACAAATGGCACCCCAAAGCCAGAATGCCAAAAGGAGGTGGTCCAACAGGTGCGGGTGTGCTCAGAACCCATGGAAGGCGAACTAGATCACATACGTGGGTGTCTATTACCCTTCAGGGACCACCTACACACCACAAAGTCACACACCCATGTTGGCTCTGCGTACGACGGCACAGTCCACTGTCCTTACAAATTGTGTGGGTGACGACAAAGCTAAATGTCAACGCTCTAATCCGCTGCCTGCGGTGACATGTCTGCATCTGCTGTACACAGCACAATGTAATGTTCTAGGGTCCTCGGCCCTCATGCATACAACAAGATGACAGGGACACGCGTAGATATCATGTTGAACTGGCTCCGGGCACGTGCGCCTGGCCCCATTATTGGCAGGGCCACATGTACAGTGACGCCTGTGCTAGATGTGTGTGGGGTGAGTATAAGGCAACCCGCACGGAGTGCTTGGTGTTGGAAACAACTTGAACAGTGGACACCAGTGCAATGGCAACAGAGAACACCTGCATAACAGAGTCAACTGCTGAGCAACATGGAGGGAGCCTGAGCAAGTACAGAGGTCACCCAACATACAAACAGAAGTGTCAGTGAGTTGAAGTGCACTGCGGTTGGGTCCCAAGAGCTGAGCGTGCTCATATGAAGAAAATATCTAGGATTGTGTCCCTTCTGGACATTCCTTATGCAGCTGCAGTGGGGGGTTGTCACACCTGCATCATCTTCCTCATCGCCGTCTCAGGTCTCCCACACTGCCTGAGGTGACATTACTGCGTGAGCTCTCCACAGCACATAACCAAAGCAGTAATGGACGATGATTCATGGTGCGCAGAGCTAATGGCACCTGGAGTGCTGAGCAGGGGATCAGGCAGAAGATGGCATCCACGACAGGTGCAGGCAACTCAGTCAGTCTGCCAGTACAACCATTTCGACACTGGCAGTTGGCGGTTAGAGTTGGTCCTGGCAGTGGTGGCTTGTGCCTCCTGCGCTGATGCAGCGTCCGGGCCGGTCAGGACTTGATTTAATGTGCGAGCCCTGGTGGGCCACATTTGATGCCGGAGGCAGCAGACAGCGCAGGGACACAGACACATGGCATTGATGACCCCAAGGCCATCGCCTCAGAGGCCATCCAACATCTCAGAAGAAGGGGTCCCGGACCTGACCAGCACAGAGTTAGTGGCCCCGGATGCACTGCGGCCGGCACAGGCACCCCGCCACGGGACGGTGACTTGCGGTGCAGTCAGATGGGCCACGCGAGCTGAGCGTGTCCTCATCAATGTCCGAGGTGTATGTGGTGGAGGGTTGCGGGGGACAGTGGAAGTTGTCCTCCAGGGCATGATGCAGAGAGTGGAAGCTGTCCGGAAGCAGCAAATGGAGGAGTGGAATGCCACGGCATCGTTTTAGCCACAAAGTCAGTATCACCGACATGATGGCAACGACAACCCCAAGTCCATGGACTCAGTCGCCACCTAAGTTCAACCAGAAAGTGTCCGTGGGTCTCGGGGAACAGACTTAGTGGCACCGGGGCTGAAAGGGGATGCAGTCTGCGTTGAGGCCTGTACATTGACATCAAATCACCCTTAAATTAATCAAGACTGAATTCGAATAGTGTGACCTACTCGACCGCAGTGGAGGCCTGAGGCAGCGGTCAGCATGGGCCAGACGCGGTTCAGCGAGCACCTCCTGGAACTCTAACACACAACATTGACATGACATTTGGGGGTGACTTGTGGTTGATGGAGGCAAAAGCACCAGAGCCGAGCGGGTGTTCAGTCAGCGACGATGACGTGTCCTGACTGGTACGGACTGGATTGGATTGGAGTGAGGCCTGCTGGACCAAGGTGTAGACCAACGGCGTAGTCATCAAGGGCATAGTCATCAAGGGCCCACAGACACATATGGTTGGGATGCCAGGCACATACTTGGTGTCACCATATTGAAAGGATTACAGTGATGTACACTCTTCATAAATGTGCGTACTCTGACAATGTATGATCAAGAATCAGTCCCAAATGTGTGACCTACTCGCCCACAGTGTAGGCCGGAGGCAGCAGTTAGCAAGGGCCCACAGCCACGTGCCATTGTCTTGCGATGCACAGAGTTAGTGACACCAGGGCAGTTGTCGGTAGTGTTTGATCACCTCCGTGACGATGATCCTTTTACCCTCCGGACTGAAACGCGTCATCCTCTTACACCTCTCCTTGCGTGCAATGATATGTACTCTGCCATTGACAAATCAAGACTCAGTCCCACATGTGTGAACGACTCGAACGCAGCGTGGCCCGAGGGCAGTAGTCCGCGTGGGCCCACGGACACCTGTGGATGGACTGCCATGCACAGACTTGATAGCACCACATCGATGGGAGTATAGTGAGATCATATCTGCCATGATTGATGTTCTCTGCCATAGTGTAATCAAGACTCAGTTCCAAATGTGTGACCTACTTTTCCGCTGTGCATGCAGGTGGAGTACCTCAACGAGAAGGGAGTACAGCGGGCTGGTGACGCGGAGGCCGTGATGGCCTGAGGAGGCTACTAGAAAACAACAAAAGAGTGACTGCAAAATAACTAGGGAAAACCTAGACAACAAAACAGCACAGGGAAAAACCTAGTTTCTTAAAAGAACCCTCACTTACCAACCTAGTTGGTGACATGCTTCATCATTGGGTTCCCACCAGAGAGGCAGAGTGCCTCCCTGGTGTGCTATGATGCCTGAGTTACAGTGGAGCAGGTTTTTTTGGGAAAGGAAGTGAGTGTGAAAGGTGATGTAAGTTGTAAAAGGTGGCCGGTTTTAACCAAAAAATCAATTTATTAAAGGCAAACCAGCAACCGTTAAAAGCAAGTGAGACGGACGTTGACTGGCTGGTTAAGTTAACCAGAGCTGTCTGATTTAGTAAGATGAGTGAAGAGGAGTGATCGACATGTTTCAGCTTATCAGTGCAATTTCGCTAAGCATTCATCGGGACCGACAGAAGTTCCATGGCGGTATGCGCACGCTAAGGCGCACCCTGACCTGTGGAACCGTGTTGGGGGTAAAACTCACAGTTCTACCAATGTGGCCTCCTGGGATTTCCTAGGCCACTGGACTCTGCAAGAGAAATAAACAGGACACACATGAAACAGTGAATAGAAACAAGTGGTCAACTTTTTATCAGGCATCCAGTGGATGCAGAATACTTTGATAATCCCATGCTGTGTGTGGGAGAAAATGTTTTTGTAACCACACTAGTGCCCCTATCTCAGGCACCCGTGTTTGTTTTATGCAGCCACTCCGAATGTAATTGTATCGCGGAGGGGTCCCAGCTACAGGTGATTACCTGTAGTTCATGCTGCCCATTAGGTGTAGACAGTGTCAAGCAACATATTGCTTTTTATTGAGATCTGTGATACCTTCAATGTTACTGGTGCTCAGTCACGGGTACTCGTTAAAAAGTACATATATGTACCCACTCATGCCTCCAGGGTGCTGTGAGCATGTTGGAAGCACTCGGGCATATACATATACATACATCCAAATGGGGGAAACAGTAGCATGGATAAACTTGCAGGCTTACGTGACAACAGGACTCGTTTTACGTCATGGGCCCGAGGGGGGGGATCGTGTGCTAATAGGATCTAGAAAAGGGGATGTGATATAATCACTAGGTAGGAATTGAAACCCATGGAGGGTAACCAGGAAATCCCAAACCCCCAGTAAACTTATTTCTATACTCGCACACTCCCGCTCAGAACCTCACGCTGTCCTCCTCGGCCCGAATGTTTCCACGTATCGGCAGAAGCGGGTAGAAATGCCGGTTAGCGGTCATGTGACTCCAGTGGAGAGCGTATGACGCGCTACGTCTGGATCACGTGATGTAGAAAGACTAGAATGCGCCACAATGGGGACTATTGACAAACTTTATTGTTCAGCCTGGGTGTGCTAAACAAAAACGATATGGTCAAAAACGTGATTGGGGGCAGTCTAAGTGTAGAAAGACTAGAATGAACCATAGTGGGGACTATTGACCAACTTTATTACTCAGCCTTAGTGTGCTAAGCAGGTCTGAGGAGGCTGCCAGGTTTGCAGCACTCTGGCTTTGGGCTTGCACCGGCACATGGTGGGCCCTCATCGACACACGCCGGTGTCGGCAGGTGTGCATTGAGGCCTGGGTGCGCCTGGCCTGGCAGGACTGGTACGTGGCCCTGCGGCCTGGGGTGCAGCAGGCGCACAGGAATGCAGGCAACACCGCTCACGGTGACGGCGCTGGACTCGTGGCAGGGTGAGGGGCGCGGCCCTGGCAGAAGAGTCGTTGGGCATTCCGGAAGAGAACCACGCCCAGAGCTACATGCTTTTTATTCACACACCTATGTTGGCCTGGCGTACGCTGGGCCGGCCTACTCCACTCACGCTTACAGGGGGGACGTAACAAGCTACATTTCC
Organism: Triturus cristatus; assembly: GCF_964204655.1. Taxonomy (NCBI): domain Eukaryota; kingdom Metazoa; phylum Chordata; class Amphibia; order Caudata; family Salamandridae; genus Triturus; species Triturus cristatus. The sequence continues at coordinate 288,692,589 of NC_140592.1, read as the reverse complement.
GGGATCTTCCCCAATGGCTGGGGTGACATGGTTGCGACCACTGTCCACTGCACTCCATACACCTGCGGTGTATGTCGACATGGATATGTGTGTTGTCTGCATACTGCAGTCTGTCCATCGCTTCGACGCCACACTTGGCATTGTGTACATTGTCATTCATCAGTCACTTGCCTCCTTGGCACATGCCTCATCCCCACCTCTTCCCACAATCGGCTATTGTGTGGCTGAGGTACCATGCAGTTGATGGCTTATGTGCATGGCTGGCCTAGGTTGCCAGAGTGAGTTGTGCTGTCGTGTCTGGTGGGTGAGCATGTTGTTTGGCATGTTGCATGTGAGTTTGTGACGTGTGCATTCCCAGTGTAGTGAGTTGCATTGTTGTGGAGTTGAGGTGTGTAGTGTGTTCATTTGGTACTTGCCTACGAGCAGCGCATTTACGTAGGTGCCAGCCAGGAAGCGCCAGGTGATAATAGGCTGTCGGAAGATGTAGGATTCATGCATTCTGAATGGGTGGTTGGCATCGAGGTTGGTGGAGATTCCCAGATGGTCCACTATTGCCGGCACAGTGATGGTATGCGTGTGCTTTCGGTTGCGGATATTGTGTGCAGTGTCACCAGGTGGCACAAGTAGGACATGTGTACATTCAATTGCCCCCTGACATGTGAGGCAATCCAGCTATGGCTTTGATGCCTTGCTTGTTCTACAGCTGTTCCTGTGCAGTGTGGGGGAAGGATAGGTAGTGTGGTACCAAGCTGATGATAGCATCCAAGGCAGTTGGGGGGGCTTGTATGTGGCTGGCTGTTAGACTCTGTAACACTGGACAACCTGGGTCTGGTGCTGGGTCAACAAAGATAAACAAAAGGCATAACCACTCATTCTGACATCTCTAGTTAGAGAAGAACCCTTTAGGGAACAGAACCCATCAATCACCGAGGAATCAGTGTGTTGTCATCATCTGGGTCTGTCTCTCTCGACACACCACGCCAGATCTAGATAGAACGGCCTGGTCGTGGGTCAAGGGAGGTGGCATACAAAGGTTGTGATCAGATCTCCACCAGATATGACGTGGGGAGCATTTTTGCCCCTTCCTTGGCCAACCTCTATGTTCACCACTTTGAGCAGGCTGAGGTCTTGTCTATCAACAATCCGTTTCTAGGCCACATTCTGTCCTGGAAACGGTACATAGACGACATCCTGGTCATTTGGAGAGGCCCTATTGACACAATCGAGAATTTCCACTCATGGCTAAACCTTCAAAATGATTTTCTGAAGTTTACCTGCGTGACTTCAAAAAAGAACCTACCATTCCTGGAGCTTATGATCAGCTCTCAGGATGGCATACTCACGACTGAACTATATAAGAAACCGATGGCTCGGAACTCCTTGTTACATTTCCAGAGTTTCCATCCACGAGCTCTGCGAGAAAATTTGCCCTTCGGGCAATTTCTCCGCATTCGACGCAATTGTTCAACAACTTCCAAATATTGCGAACATGCCAATCAACTTTCTGCTCAATTACTGGATAGGCAATATCCCAAGAGAACAGTGAAGACATCGATGAAGAGAGCTCTTAACAATCACAGGGAGGCTCTCCTGGAAAAACGAATTCGCGATCCAAGCACGGAGGAGAACCGGATAACATGTGTCAACACTTTCTCCAGCCATTCTAACGCACTTAAGAAGAGCATTCTCAAGAACTGGAGAGTGGTCAAAATTGAAGGAAAGATCTTACCTCCTCCTCTATTTGCCTACAAAAGGAGCCAGAATATTAAAGATCGGCTGATACATACACGCCCTCGAGCATCCCAGAGATCTGCGGAGGTGTCCCTGTGGGGCCTACCCCCAGTCAAAGGTCACTTTCCATGTGGGAACTGTTCGGTGTGTCCCCAGACATCACATACCACTGAGGTTGACATTGGGACAAGTAGACCCTGGCGGCTTGATAAACATACTAATTGCAACAGCGAGAGGGTCATTTACCTCATCAAGTGTCCCTGCGAAATGAACTATGTGGGGATGACATCTCGAAAAATTAAACTCAGAATAGCAGAACATAAGAGCACCATTCGGTGCCAAAAGAGTGCCACTAAACTTACTAATCACTTCATCTCGGCAGGCCATAGAGAAACAGATCTTCGTTGGGTAATACTTGAGCAACCCTATATTCCCCAACATATAATGGACATCCAACGTTTTCTCCTCTGTAGAGAACAGAGATGGGTTTATCGTCTACACTCAGACACCACAGGACTCAACGACGATATTCCCTGGCTTTTGCTTTAAGCTATGTGGATATCAATGAGTACGTCTCTCACTTAGTTCACCTTGATAAACACCTTCTAATCTGTTCAGTCAGACTGGCCCCCTTTTTGATTTGCCTTATCTGTGAAAATGGTGTACATAGTTTGTGATACGTTCAACTGGAGGGTCTTTAACATTTGTACAATACACTATGTCTATGAATTCCTTATTGAACTTGTTGTACTTACATACTGAACCAACCATAAGGTTATCTCGCCAAACTCAGTCATAATAGTTTCCCCTTTTCTGTCTCCGCGGGTCTGACAAAGCCCCACACACCTCTCTCCTTGTCGAAATAGATATGAGCGCATGCCCATCGATTCAAACACGCTTAAATGAGAGACTTAGGTCACATGCTTACAGAGGTTGTTTGATTGAGATGATGTCCTCTTATAAGATTTCACGTAATGTTTTAGAAACTTCCTTCGTGAATATAATTTATATAGTGACTATAGCGGTCATATACATTATCCGCTTTAGGTACTAGAACCTGCCGCAATTCCTTTACATTCACTTAATGTGGGAATCCAGTACAGGCGCTCCACTATATTAGAGATGTACCACTACAGCGTCTCTAATATAACACATGCGCATTCGATCGCGCTTTCAATATATGCGCAGTACTCGATATCGGAGGTATAGTAGACCAGTGTCTCCGATACAATACACACGCACTTCATTGCGATCACAACGCATGCGTAGTACTCATCATTGTCATTTGGGTCCTTACGCCGGTGTAAACATTACAGGCTTTATTTAAGCCACCCTGGTGTAACTGATCGATCTAATTACAATTGTCATCGCGCTTTACCAAGGCCGATTGGCTGTAACAGATCCATCTGTTTACAATTTTCATCGCGTTTTTAACGCATGCGCTATACCTATTATTGGCTTTGGGGTCCTCACGCTTTTGCAAACATAACAGGCTTCACTAAAGCCACCCCGCTGTAACAGACTCACCTGTTTACAATTCAGTACACTATAAAACACTCCCTCTCTGCTCGCGTCGGTACCTCCGGTCTTTACTCATAGACCGCCCTGGGGTACCGACGGAGAGGTAAGCTTGGCTCTTACTCTGGGATTGCCTTATAATCTTTCTAGGACAACATAAGAGTCCTTAACACTAGCGTTTTTTTATGAGAGCCCTCTGGGTCTTTTCAAGGGCTTTTTCCTTCTTTCTGATTAGGGGTAATTTACCCTTACTAGGACATTATTGCCATACTTTGTGCCTCCACCTTTTAGAGACATGGATAAACTTTATACTTCTTAGTCATTTGGGATGGGGAGCATAAAGATTTAGGCATGTTTTACAACAGCCCTGTTTCTTTTTCTTCTCCCCTTTATCAGAGCGGGGCCCCCTTCCCTGAGTAGAACCAGGTTGAGGTGAGGGTATCACCCACAATTGTAGGGTAAGTGCAATCTAATACACTTTTAGATGTAACCAACACAAATTTGTGTTTTGTATGGCGGTATATTTATACTGTTGTTTGCTGGTCATGTTAACATGGATAGCTCTCCGCATTTCCTTATTTATGTTCTTTCACTTTCCTAGGTATCCGGTTTTGACATCCATGGAGTTCAACCGGTGGTAGGAATGTCTGTAATATAATATACTTTTACACTTTCACTTATTCATAGTAGCAGCAATATTGAGGTCCTGATGAATGCCCTTGATACTATTTAGATCCCAGTGGGCAGAAACATGTCGACCAAATACTATGGACAATGGGCATAATGACCATGTATTTATGCTAAATTGCCATTTTGCTTTTTAATTTTGGCAGAGGTACTCTACCGATTAAAACACTTTTGAGTTTCTCTAGCCATTTTTATTCACATTTTTTTGATTTAGTGCTGCACTTTTTTGAACCCCTTTCACGCGAAGGAGAACTTACTTTTGCGTCATATCTGGTGGAGATCTGATCACAACCCTTGTATGCCACCTCCCTTGACCCACGACCAGGCCGTTCTATCTAGATCTGGCGTGGTGTGTCGAGAGAGACAGACCCAGATGATGACAACACACTGATTCCTCGGTGATTGATGGGTTCTGTTCCCTAAAGGGTTCTTCTCTAACTAGAGATGTCAGAATGAGTGGTTATGCCTTTTGTTTATCTTTGTTGACCCAGCACCAGACCCAGGTTGTCCAGTGTTACAGTAATTCGGTTAAGGGGATTTACAACCTGCTGGTCTTTAAAATCTTTCCCTTGGACCTTCTCCCACGTTTTCTTGTTGTTACTGGCTGTTAGACTCCTCGGACTCTGGCGGTTGTTTGTTGGCAAGTCCCAGAGGCCAACAGGTGCGGAACAGCCAGCAGCTTTGTCTGCGGAGGGATATTGGTTGTCCGATGTGTTGGTACCGTCGGCCTGTGGGCAATGGTGGTCAGGATGCGTAGGATGGTTGTCCTTTTGAGCCTGTGGTGGGCAATGACATTCCCAGGTGTTGGGTCTATGAGGTCGGTGCGTTTTCAGCAGGTCGATGTCTTTGTCTGCGCTACCTTAGTGTTGGCCCGGGCGACGGGCGAGGGGGTCAGGGGGTGGGTCCTGGGGGTGGTGGCGGTGGGTGTTTTTGCCCTATTGGGGCTCGGGCTGCATGTTCAGTTGCCCGGGTGCATCTGTTGTTCTTCATGTTTGGCTCTGGGCTGTGCTCCCTTGTCTGTTGCCGGTTGTTGTCTGACTTTGCAGCAGGTCAGAGCAGGTGTTAATTTCCTGCTGCTAACGCACCTTACTGCATGTTTTGTGATCTTATCGCTGATGTGGCTGGTCGTTGTGAATGTTGTGGAGTGGTGTTGTCGTGGCTTTTTGCATGGGAACGCCTACTCTGCATCTCATTAGCGATAGTTGCCGAGGTCATCTATGGCGTTGTTTTTTGTGGCTGCTATCGCGGGTTAACTGGTGCTATGGGCTGTAGCACCAGCTTGTGACTGGGGTGATACATTTTTCGTGACTTTGGCTGCGCAAAAGTGACGTTAACTTGGCGATAGCTCCTTGAGAATATGCCCCACAGTTAGCTATGCACCAGTGTATAAGCACCACCAGCCAAAAGCCAGTACATGCAGATCGTCAGCTGAACTCCACTTCACACACACATAAATTTTCCTGGTGTCAAGTTGTCGCCCACCTCCCTTGGGGGCAGATGGGACTAAAAATAAGGTTGATCTGCCCACAGGGGGGTCAGGAAATGGCCAACATATTGCCCCCATAATGGAGGGCAACCCTTGCCCAAGGATCCGCTCACCGACACATAAATAAAGAAATTTCCTCATGTCTAGTGGCTTTCTGCCCCCCTTGGAGGCAGATGGGCCTAACAATAAGGCCGATTTACCCCCAGGCAGGGCAGAAAATGGCCACAATATTGCTGCCATAATGGGGAGTGACCCGCCCAAGGGGCCGTCCTACAACATATCAATAAATTCCATCCCTTGTGTCTAGTGGGTTTCTGCTCCCCTTGGGGGCAGATTTACCTACAAATCTGGGCGATCTGCCTGCAAAGGGGCATAAACGTCCAAAATATTGCCCCAAATAAAAGGAGGAGTGCCCTTGCCTAAAGGGCCGCTTCCCCACATGACAAACCACATATCCCTAGTGTCTAGTGGGTTTCTGGCCTAAAAGATATATGGCCAATCTGCCTCCAAGGGGGTCAGAAACAGGCAAACTTCGCCAAAATGCAAAATGTAGCAGCCCTTGCCCAAAAACCTCCCTGGTGGCCTAGCAGGTGCATTCCTGCTGCACGATCGTGGTCCCACCCACGATTGTGCAGCAGGAATGCACTGCAGATGCACACCAGAGGGAAGGAAATGCCCTTTCCTTCCCTATCCATGCCTCTTTGCTGTTCCCAATCCCCCAAGGAGGAAAAACATACCTTTTCTCCTATGAACTGGAAGCAATGGCTGCCAGCGCATCCCGACCTTCTTTAATGACGTTGGTGCGCCGTGCGGATGCCAACATCATCAGATCGGCGCGGGGGGGATTGGGTTGGCAGTGGAAGCACTTCCACTACCATCCCAGCGGGAGCATGTAGGTGGGTTGCCCAATGGGAGTGCGTCAGCACTTCCCCCATGGTTGGGTGCAGGACGCAATGGTTACGTCCTCGGCACAGCAGCAACACTGGCGAGGATGTAAGCATTAAGGGCCTTGGCATAGAATGGGTTTAAGTACTGGATTCAAACATATCCAAGTGCAAGTGTACATTTGTCTGTTAATTAAATGTGGAAATATATAGGTCTGGTTGAAATTTAAATTACTCCTGACTGATTTGCGTACTTTTGGGATTTTCGTGTTATGCAAAGTTCTCAAAGTACTCACTTATGCCACTTCGCATAGTTACTCACCATTCACCATAAAGGTTTACAGTAATCGCACTGTACACGAGTGGCCTGTTCATGGTGATTTTGTAAGAAATGCATCCAAATGTCAAAAATTTACACTAGGATGTGTTTCGCATTAAAATATATGCTAAATGATGGATATGCATTTTGCATTTCAATTTCGCGTAATTTGGCAACATATCACATAATTGTGTGAAAGCAAATTTCGCACATCCCTAGAAATATACAAGTTGCATTTACTATTTTTTAATTTAAACACAAAATATACAGATTAGACGACGAGTAAAAATAACATGGTACTTTCAAAAGGAAATGTCAAAAATGTAAATATCATAAACTGGGCAACCTTGTTAAAATACATATTTTTTTTATAATACAAATTGCCTCCATACACAACTGGAAAGAAGCCAAATCACTTTATAATGTTTGCTTCTAATGCAAAGGTTATTAACTAAATCAGACAGTGTAGCATATGTTTCACTTGTAGAATATATTTGGAGGCTTCTCACCTGAAGAATATTTTTATGTTAACATTTCTAACAGTGATTAATGATTTGAAATAACTTACAATCTGCGGATTTCAAATTGAAAAAAATAGGTGCCTTGTTTAAATTTATGCTAGAGAGAGGTAACTCAAGGTCCTTTTTAGGTCTTGCCTATAGACTGCTTTCAGCTGTTTTCTTCAGCCTATTGTGGACAATATCAATACTTACAATGGGCTTTGGCCCAGCCCGTTTCTTACTATCGGTTTGCTTCCGTCATTCTCATTTCTCAGTACCAGCGCGCCGCATTCTGGGATACAATTAACACTTTATCAATTATATTCATTCATTTATTCACAAATCTCAAATTAGCTTTGTTCTCTTAGCACTGTCCTGACCGGGGGCATTTTCATGCAGCCTCCCTACACTTCCCAGAGGCACTTGCTCTCCCATAGCTGATACTGCGCCGGGAGGCGTGATAAGAAGACAGCGGCCCTCCCGCAGCGCGGCACGAGCACGGGCGTGCCTGGCCGCGCCCGGGCTAAGCCCGGGCCAAGGGCGGGCCCATCTGTGCCCGTCAGAGGCCGGGACGGGCCACCCCCCTGAGAGGCGCTGCTGAAATTACTGTTTTGCTGGAGTGAGGTGAGTGGTAATCAGATACTGTGACATGGGGAAACGCACCACTACACCAGGCTCCCGTTCTACCGCCTCCATAGACAGCATGGTAGAAAGAGCAGTCAGCATTGTCTAAAAAAGAGAGATCGAGTTAACAGAAAGGCGACTATCTTTGGGACTGTTGGCACACCAACTTACCTTGATGGAAGGAGAGGAGCTGGAGGATTGCACTGGCCCTCCTCTGACACCTAATGTAATTGTTAACATCACCAGACACTCACCAACACAGAAAGGCGGTCACGAGTTGGTAAACAATGAGAGTAATAAGGTCAACGTAGGCCCCATGGATAGTCAACCTTCCACCCATGTAAAAGACATTGTCCCAAATAAAGATGTCTCCCCAGACCCTAAAACCACAGGGGCTAAAAGAAAAAGAACTTTGGTGAAACCTATCAGTATTAAGAGGAAACAACCACCCCGCTCTAAACCACAACGCACAGCCCTGAGCTCATGGATACAAGGCATGGCTGCCCCGGTGATCACAGCAAATAAGGAGCCCACCAACATTACAATTGATACCACCGTCAAGATACCACTTATCAGAAGCCGTAACCCACTCTATTCACACACAAACTGAGCATACAATAGCCCGACGACACGCATTAGACCTGGTGACATTTCAATTGATATTATAGTGGACTCAGTTTATGAACATTTGAAAAACTTGGTGGAGAAGAATTTTAATGCTCTTTTGAAACGTTTAGATCGCTTGGAGGCTTTGATAAATAAATCAAATACACCTATATGTATACCCAAAGCCACAAGCAAAATCAGGGGGGGGGGGGTTCAGATCACAAAGCCCTCTAGCGCAGCGAACACAAATATGCAACAGCAAACTGCGAATCCCATACCCTCTCTTTCCAATATTGTTAGTGTAATGTGTGGCAAACAAAAAGATAGTTCATTCACCAAACCCATCCCCAGTGAGAATCCCTTAACATGCACAGTGCTTACCAATAACAGCAATAGTTTGCATTGTAACATCTCTTCAGTTAACCCTTCCATCACCAACAATTCCGCAACTCTGGCCCCCTCGCAGTTTAAGACCCCGAGTGCCACCTTTATTTCAGATAACCATGACATGGGACCGTCCCTAGAGACCAGGAGTGATGTTCTTAATTTACCACCTGCAGCACGCCCTTATGTCCTAGTCTTAGCAGGCATTCCCCCTTTAAGGAAAAACCAAACCGAGACCTGGGACCAACTCCGGAATAAAAGCGCCGACTGGTTAGTTAAACATAAAGGTCTAAGGGTGGCAAATGTCAGTGAGATATTAATGGTGCGCAGAGTAGGCTGGGTTGGACCCTCACAAAAGAACATCAAAGGGGACTGCATTGTCATTAACTTTAGACGACCCTCACTGGCAAAATGGTTACTGTCAGTACAGGAATTCAATAGCAATTTCCCAACTCTCATTTGGTCGTTGCCCTTAGGTTTTTTCTACAAACCAACCCTGGACCTACAACATTTTGTCATCCCCCCACACGACATGTATAACAGGTTCTCTGTTCTGTCTACGTTAGAAAGCCTGGATTGACTGTAATTCTGCCCATCACCTGCCGCATCTGTCATCGATGGACTCTCCCTAGATCCTTTTGTTGTTGCTACCCCTGATCTGGACGACTCAAATCTACACGTGCTTAGTTGGAATGTTGTAGGGCTAGCTTCTAAGCTACATTCTATAGAGTGGGTCAACATAGACCAAAAATACGACATCCTAATGTTCCAAGACACATGGTGTTCAAAGGAACTATTCTCAGAAGGCTTTGTATGTCTTAATAGTATTGTACCTAGCCCTAAAGCAGGCCGTCCATCAGGTGGACTTTCAATCTGGATCAATATCTCAGCAGGTGGGAGCATAAAGTCTCTTGTGACAAATAACGACAACTTCCAAGCAATGATCTACACACGAGGGGTGTCAACTTGTTTTATCAACTTTTATAATAATGATTTTATAACATTACCAAATATGAATTTTATTAACTTGTTTGAGTTTATTGTTAATTTACAAAATCAGAATGTGTACAACAAATTGGCTGGATTTTGTTTGGGCGGTGATTTTAATGCTAGACTTCCTAAGGATAACGGCCCAACTCCTATCTCGTCGGCCTCTGAGCATCCATGTAAAAGAGGGATGGAACTATTAGATCACTTATCTATTTGCAATTTAATTAACGTGATGCAAATAGCTGACATGCATCAGAATAAAAATTGCCTAATACCCACTTATAGGGGCCGTGGCTGTTTTTCCATAATTGATTATGTTTTTATATCGCCTCATTGGAGGACCTTCTAGTAAAGGCAGAGGTTTTGTGTACCACGCAGGTCGACCATAACCCAATTTCAACAACTATCAGATTCTCCCCTAGACCCAGTCTCGTTAAAGAGCCCGGGGCAAATAATTTAGCGGTCTTAACCGATAAACTAAGAGTAATTTGGAAAGGCATTGACAATAAAGCTCTATTTGCCAATATGATAAAATTACACCCACTGCTCATTGAAACCTGTTTGACAATTAGTGATCCTAACCCAGAGATTATTGAGGCATTTAGTAGCCTATGCGCTGGTATCAAACAAATGATTTCTAGACCAGTGTTAAACACCAGCAAGAAACCTAGATGGTTCAATAGTATCTGCTTGCGAGCAAATAGAGAACTGCGTGTAGCATTAGCTGCTACACCCAGGGATGTAACTCTTGTTAGATCATTACGATCTCGTTATAAAGAAGCAGCCAAGCTATGAAAAGATGAGCTCTTAAAAGAACGTTGGGTTAGTCTTGCCTGTGCTGCTACACTTAATGACAGAAACGGCTTCTGGGCAGCAGTCAAAACTATGAGATCCTTGGGCCTCACCCTTACTCCCATAAGCTGCAACATAACCAGTGAATCAAGGGAAGCACATTTTGCTAGGATTTATACAGCCCCGCCCGAGACTGCGAACACGTCAATCAGTCCTCCTGTCACTAGGGTACTTATATCGGTGTCAGAAGTTGAGGATGCAATACACCAAAGCGTAGGCAACAAAGCCCCAGGGCCGGATGGGCTATCTATCGATCTTATTAAACACGAACCGGATTTCTAGGCACCCCTTTTATGTAATGTTTTTAACAACTTAACAAACACCTTTATCCCAAGTACTTGGTCCACCAGCATTATCGTGCCCATTTTTAAAAAAGGAGACCAATCTAATCCTAGCTGCTACAAACCGATCTCTCTAATTGATAATACCCTAAAAATCCTAGGAAGGGTCGTGTTTAACAAAATTAGGACATGGGCCAAAAAGAAACACATTTTAAATTGGTGCCAGCTGGGTTTTTTAAGCAAACTGGGAACAATCGATCAGTGTCTTAACCAAAATCTTATTATTGGCAAGTACACGATAGCACAGAAGTCACCTATTTATTTGGCCTTTATGGACCTCAGCTCAGCGTTCGATTTTGTCAACAGGTCACTCTTGTGGTCGGTCCTTTTCAACTATGGGTTGGACGAGGCTCTGGTTCACTTTTTGGCACATTTGCACAGGGACTTGAAGGCACGGGTAAGGATTAGTAATGATGGGGAGGTCTCAGGGGACATCATTATTGGTAGAGAGGTCAGACAGGGATGCGCTGGTATCAAACAAATGATTGTGGCCCAAAAAAACACTGTATTCATTGAATAACCTCAGGCCATGAACGCCTACTACGCACTCGCACTTTTCCCTATTTGGGCTTATTATTTTCTGACACTGGATCTTGGGCAGCTCATGCTGCCCACAGCAGAAGTAAGTTTTTAAAAGCAACTAACTTTATTTCGAGTCTTCCTCAACCTAAACAGGCATATGAAGTTTTACCCTTAATGAAGATTTATAAATCGCAGTGTATCCCCACCGCCACATATGGTGCTGAAGTCTGGGGTTTTACAAATTGCAGTGGGATCTAAAGAGAAGAAAATAGATTTTGCAGGAAACTTCTAGGGGCCCAAATTTCCTCCCCGAACTATGTATAAGGAACTAAATTTGCATTATGTAGAAGATTTTATCAGGTCACTGCCAGCTATATTTTGGCTAAAACTATGGCTAAACCCAGCAGCAACCCTAACAAAGGAGATCATTGTAGACTGCCTTAACTGCGACAAGGGAGGATCCATACCCTGGCTTTTCGCTGTTAGAAAAAGCCGAACCAGCGTGAACCTTGAACGTATCTTCTTAAGCCCATTAGCATTAGAGGGTATGAATAAAAGAGCCCTCGTGGGTGTATTGTATGAATCTTACAACAACGAAAAACACGCCAAAGAACGTCTAAAACCTTCAGTCGCTAGGTACATGTCCCTACTGGAGTTAAATAGCCCTCAAACTCATATGCCATCTAAATACCTTTTGAAGAGCATTGGTCGCTGGGAGAGGAGCCTGCTTTTTCGCCTTAGGGACGGCACCTTAAAATACTCGCTTTGCTTCCCCTTGGGATTTAACATTAATCTTGAGCAAATGCCGTAATTTTTACTGAAAGTACACAAAACAATACTTGATTCCGTATTTTAAGGCATTTGTTAACATTGATTATAGAACAGCGCATCTTGAGATCCTTAGACTCGAAAGCGATGATTTGATTGTTCGTGTCACCTCATTCCAGAGAGCGGCAGTCCGCTCACGTACCTCTATGAGCAATCTTTAATGTGTTAAGGGCAGTCAAACACATAATATTGTTCTTCCATATACAGTTACTTCTATCCTCTTAGCTGAACATCAATTAAAGCGCTATTTGTAGGCTAGAAAATTTTCAAAGCTTAAAATTCAATTGCACTTATATTATGTTGCTAAAACTGTTTACAACTAATTGCACTTTATCTTAATATGATGTTGCTGCTATATGTCTGTCCAACCCTTTTAATGTACTAATTTTTTAATGTTGCTATTTGTTTATCAATTTGTAAATCTTAATCATAATCTTGTTGTGGTATATTATGCCTTTTAATATTGTACACAACTGTAATCTTTTTTTACTGGAAGTTCCTTTTAACCAAAGCCTTTATGCACCGCGTTTTTTAACAAGAATTGTATTTCTGTTGGTGGTGTCTGGACTGTGCTTTTATGGATATCTGTATCCGAATAAAGATTATTGAATTCATATTTGGAGGCTTCACATCTGAAGAATATTTTTATGTTAACATTTCTAACAGTGATTAATAATTTGAAATAACTTACAATTTGCGGATTTCAAATTGAAAAAAATAGGTGCCTTGTTTAATTTTATGTTAGAGAGAGGTAACTCAAGGTCTTTTTTAGGTCTTGCCTATAGACTGCTTTCAGCTGTTTTCTTCAGCCTATTGTGGACAATATCAATACTTACAATCGGCTTTGGCCCAGCCCGTTTCTTACTATCGGTTTGCTTCCCTGTCATTCTCATTTCTCAGTACCAGCGCGCCGCATTCTTGGATACAATTAACAATTTATCAATTATATTCATTCATTTATTCACAAATCTAAAATTAGCTTTGTTCTCTTAACATTGATCATAAAATATGAAACACTGTACAAAAATTATATCTCTTCAGATCCATATATCATCAATAAAAGCTCGGATAAGAACTTTCTAAGGATTGCTTCCAATGGGACAAAAGCGCAAATATGCGATTTAGTGCAAGTTGCATAATTTCTAGTAAAATTCATAGGAAAGGCCCTCTCTAAGGCATCAGTGTGAACTCAGTTAAAACTAATTTCAAAAGTACCTCCAGTAATACACAAGTGCAATGGAACAGTTTAATGCAAGTTCATTTGCTGGCATTTGATTAGACGGTGTCCTTCCTTTCGTTATGCTTGCCCGTCCCCTGGAGCATAGCCTCTCTGCCTCTCATTTGATTTATTGACTTGAATCCTTCCATGGCTCCAGACCAGAACATCACTGCGTGGGAGTGCATGTGTTTCTTGCTCTCTCCTCCATAGGCAGTTAGTGCCACAGATCACCACCCTACAATGCTCTCTTTGTTGCTCACCCCTTCACCAGCTCATCCGCTGTTTTTACCACTCCCTCGACCCCCACATCACTGACTGTTAAATTAATTTTCTTTCAGTTTTTTGAGGAATCGGCAGCTAAAATGCACCAAAGCTATAGCTGATACAGGCAGTTCAGTATAGGAAATTACATGGGTCCTATCATACTTTACATCTTGGGGGATATGTACTAGGAAGTGGCGGAGCGTGTCGTTAGTCTCCTTGGATTAACGACACGCTCCGCCACTTTTGAAACGCAAGGCTGAACCATATTTACAAGAATGTGGTGCAGCCTTGCGTTTCCCCGTGCGCTGGGCGCTAAGTTGACGCAAGTACCCTTGCACCAGAGTGCAAGGGTGTCTGTGTGCAGGGGAGGATTGTTTATGTGGAGGAAGGGTCCCTTCCTGCACATGAACAATCCTAAAATGCCATTCTGTCCCTTTCATGCGTTCTGCTTCATGAAAGTGACAAAGTGGCATTTTTTAACTGGTTTGTTTATGTACAGGAAGGGATACGTTTCTGTACATAAACAAACCATGGCATTTTGCTTTTTCCATGTGTGCTGCACAAGGTAGCACACATGGAAAAAGCAAAAACGAGGAGAAATAATGCATTTCTCCTCGTTTTGCCAACTTAAGACCAGGATTTTCCTGGTCGTAACTTTGGTGCTGCCTCCTATGTACGCCACCCTTGTACATAGGGGGCAGCGTCAAATACAGTGGTTGTTGCGGCGGAACGCCCACCACAACACCCACTGCAAGCCCCTTTCACGCTAACCATAGCGTGAAAGGGTGCCTTATGTACAATCCAGCATTAAGCCACGTTAAGTGGCATAACGCTGACTTGTACATAAGTTGCAGCCCCTATCGCCACCACAATGTCCGTAAAAGTGACGTTGTGGTGGCGATATGGGCTTGTACATATGCCCCCATGTTTTTCTCATTTCTGCATTTTCTTTTCTGTCGTTTTTCTTTATCAACCATTCCAAGGGCCTGCTTAGTCATATCATATTACCAATAATCCCCTTGTAATGAGCACAGTGAAAAAAGAAAGTGATTAGACACATGGACATCAATTCACTAAAATGCCAGAGGTAGCGGTAGTGACTTCATATGCCCCTCAACCTTCTGTTTCACTCACATATGCTTATACATACACAGGCATTCACACACTCACACATATACACACACACTGCCTACACAGTCACGCATATTCACACTTACACACACTCTCTCTTACATAAACACACTCAAACTGCAAGCACGCACACAACATACACACATTTATAATAAAAAAATGTACTTACCTCCGCTGCCAGGGAAAGTCATAGTCCAGCAATTTGTACTCTATTTTTTCTTAAACTACTAGCGAATAAAGGAATATAATTCACTATTGGTATTATAAAAAATTGACAAAAAACGAGGTGATTTTACTGCGTCTTACAGGTAAACACTGTTTACCTTGGAAAAGTAAACTCAATTCCTCCAAACAGAAGCTTATCATTTTCACGAAGAAAACAATTTTCGTCCTGAAGCACCAGCTTTCCAGGTTCAGTAAATAGTTTGGTGTCAAAACATCTTGTCAATCAATCAATAAAACTTTATTCCGTCGAATACGCGACCATAAAAGCTCTGAGAAAAGACAATTTATATACAGTGGAGTGTAAAAACTTATGACATACTATTAAATATCAGTTTAAATCATAAAATCTCACATCGCCAGAATAAATTCATAATACAAACGTGTTTCTCTGCCTCAGCAAAATATAATGAAAAAACAGTAAAAATGCAATTAATCATCAGATCAACACAAATCTTTGAACCTCACAACGCCGATTTAACTTCATGATGGGTACCCTTTTCTCAGTCTCAGGGTCTGAATTATAAAATTTAAAACAGTGAAACAGATCACTGGGGACTTTAAGTGCTGCAAGAAAGTCAAGCCTTCAAGATGTGAGTTAAAAGAGCTCTCTTTAAGGATTGGTCATAAGAATCAGGATCTATAGCCTCTGTAAAGTGGTCAGAATAATATAAATTGCTCAGAAGTTTGCTAGCAAATCCCGTCACAGTGACACGTATCAAGGAGCTGAACCATGAACCGATGGTCGTGAAACGCCCCTAAATGATGATTCATGCTAATGTGAAAACGTGAATGATAAAATCTATATAGGGGAGTTGTAATCCACAAAACTCCATGCCAGAACATGTGAAAAGAGCTATATACTGTTGGTCTGTTATCATGTCATCGACTTTCTCCAATACTAGATTTTCCTTGCGTTCTATGTACTTCGACTTAATCTACGCTTTGGTAAGTCTGGTAATGTTTCCTTTGTTTCCCCATAGATGTGCCAGCCCCAATTCTTGCAGGGATAATTTGACATAATTGAATCATTTAACCATGGAATGGCCTGTGCATTGCTTTGTTATAAACAGTCTTCTACAATAACACAAGAAAATTTCAAATCCGTAGCCCATAGCATCTCGTCATTTTCCGCTAATACTACATGGATAATTGCCACACATGAATAGCTCCTGCCTTATATGGTGACTTATGATCCTGTCATGCTCTGAATGCACATATGCCCCATTCCTATAAGGAAAACTTAGAAACAGCTGCAAAAAACCTGCCATGTAGAAGTACACAGAGTTCTGGTAATCCATGAAAAGGGCTCACCATATGTTTATACCCTGTCTCTATTCTCCAGACACTCTCCTTTGCAATTGTTCAGTGGATCACAGATCCCATAAACCTCTCCCTGTACATTGTGGTTGACTGGAAGGAAGAGGTCACCCGCGCTCTACTAAAAAACTCAACCTGGATCCGGTAGAAAGAACACCTCAATCACCCTGCCCCCTATCTTAAGTAAACCACCTAGAAAATTGTTGCTAAATAACTAGCCTCCGACTTAGAAAATGGAGATCTCATGGAACCTTGGCAGCTCATCTTTCACCCAGCAGGAGGCACAGAGACTGTACTGGCCTTCTCAGTAGATTAGTTCCCTGGTTAGCCCGACAAGGGCGATGCTGCTAGATTGATCATTCTCAACTCCACCACATTCAACATGTTCCGCTATCACACCCTGTAGCTACGGTTAGGAAGACAGCCATTCAAAAGTTGTTAACCAACAATTTTTTGAAGCTTACAATTATCTAGGTGGAGCCCTTATTGTGGGTACGAAAGGTGCAATGTGGCTGTCAGATAGGAAATATTTGAGCAGGGATATGTGGGTATGTTTCTTTTCCCCAATGGTAGTTGACCACTCAAGGGAAAATCTGAATCCAAGAGCAAGTGACTTGATCAGATCTATCATCAAGGAAATAATCAATAAATGATTGCTGTCAAGTGCGTGGTATAAGATGGAGGAGTTGAAGTTCTGCCTAGTGCCTCACAATGTTCATCACCCTGGGTTGTGCAGGTCACAGTTCCATACAGTACCATTTCCCAGTAAAGTTGCTTTGGCCTAGATGGGGCTCATTGCTTGCCCCTGTGTGCAGTGAACAAACTCAGCAGCAGTAGAAGGATTTGAACAATAGTTTATTTAACTTAAAATATTTGTGGTTGATTGGATTGTGGATCATCTGACGAGTAGAATGACAGTAGGAATATTGTGGCAGTACGAAGAGCTATGCCGGCAGGCAGGAGGACTTTCAGTGTCATCAAACCAAGATGATAGCATGGTAAATAGTAATCAATGCTAGCACGTACTGAATTGTATGTCTGGACCTGAGGCGAGGATTATGGTGACTTTCCTTGTTTTATTTTTACAGCAGCCATTTTAAAACATCACAGTAAAACTAACTTTCCCATCAAACCTAGGGAAACGGAAACATAAAACCAGTAACCTATAGGAACACTGGCAGTCCAACATTAGTCTTACCTCTGCTGTCATGCCCCCTGTTTTTTCACTGCTTCGCAGCTATTTAAAATAAGTGCCTCCTAATCTCTTGAGGGTTCTTGTATATTTCAGTGCTTAGTGTGTATTTAACGACTTTTTCTTTGCCCACTGAGCACAGGGGTGCCGCAGAAGCCCATCACAGCGCTCCTCATGTAGCGCCATTGCTGCATTTCTTGCGGGCATGTTTAGGTGCGATGCAAGCTTCCACCCACTAAAGGGTGCTCTGAGCTCGGCTTGCCCATACCATAGAGACGCATTCAGGGCTTCTGTGACAGCACATGCTGCTCCATTTGAATCGGAACCTTTTGCCGCCTTGAGAGCTTTAGCCCTTGGCACCTAGAGTGAGATGCTCCATTTGGGGTCCATACAGTCTGTGGCTGCTCAGACCAGGTAGCGGTGTGGACACCTGTGTGGGTCAGTAATTTGATTTTGGGCTTGCAAGCTCAATGTGATGCAGTGGCTGAAGTTTGGACATAGTAAGCTGGTTCAGCCCCTCCCTACACACCGCAGGGGCAGCCTAGGTGAATACCCTCATAGATAACAGGGCACATATGTCCCAACCAGAGGCAGATGACTCCCATGCAGACGATTCTCATGGTGATTCCTGTGGGGTCCTGGATACTTCAACGCCATGGCATCTCTCTCCGGAACCTGGGGAAAATTCCCTTCCCAAGTCGCAATCTTTACAAACCTCTGATTTGCTGGATCCAGATGACCTGATACACCTCCGCTCTTCGTAATGGTCTCCAGCAGACAACATAGCAATGTTCGTTGCAGGTACAATAAGATAATCCCTGGAAAAAGAGACTCTGGCTCACTTTAGGGCAGTTTGTTTGCACCCCTCCTTCAAAGGCAAGGTGGCCCTAACCCCACAAATAGATGCCAGGTTGGCTATATTTCTAGGGATATATATATACTGGCCCCCAAAAAGCATATACCGCTCATGGCTGTCCTGCTAGACAGGTATCAATTAAACAAATCTTTACCTCAAATGTTTTCCCAGGGGCCAGTTGTGGTAGTGGGCGCTCGGCTGGCCTCACATTCACAGCTGCCCCCTCCAGGTGCCAAGGCTCTCAATGTGCTCAGTGGCAAGAGCCCTCCAAGTTTGGAGGTTTCTATCCTTGCAGAGGACCTCGGCACTGCGGCAATAGAGAAGCATTGTGCTGAAACTCTCAAGGGACTGGCTCCCATATGTTTTCTCCATTCTTCCGAACTAATAGTGGGATGGCTTCCCAACTAATAGTGGGAGGGCGCTTATCTCAGTTTGCATAATATTGGGGCCGTCTCACTTCCGACACCTGGGTCTCCATATAGAGTTTTATGGCACTCCAGTGCAAAGGCAATTCTATCGACCACTTGCCTTTTCAGAATGAGATTCCCTCCTGATATCTCAGGAAATAGAGGAACTGTGAGCAAAGGAGCTATAGACCTTGCCATCCTGCAACCCAAGGGAATTGTAAGCAATCTTTTCCAGGTGGAGAAAAGGAATGAAGATCAACGTTCGGTTATCAAGCTGTGAGCGTTCAACAGTTGGCTGGTCTGCCCCCAATGGAAAGAATCTACCTTCTGAGAGATATCCTCCACCCTTCAGACTGGAAGAACTATGTGGCCTGACGGATACAGATCTCACAATTACTATTTTCCCATCCCATTGAAGGTTCTACAGTTCATATGAAAGGATCAGTCGTATGAGTTGTTCACCCTGTCATTTGGTCTCTCTTCCGCTCCTTGGTGCTTCACCAAGGTGCTCAGGCCAGCCATAAAACATCTACGGACTCAAGGAAAATGTCTGATGGTCTATTTGGACAGTTTGAGACCGTCTTCAGACATCCGTAAACCTCCTGGAAAGCTTGGGCTTCGTTATCAATGCAAAAAAGTTTTTATTGATGCCATCTCAAAGAACAATATTCCTGGGGTTTGTCATAGATTACTGCAAGGCCACATGAAGTCTTCCTACAAAGAAGATGGTGAAGATCAGGCAAGAGTTGCGCAAAACTCTTTCGAAGCATTAGACTTCTCTGAGAAAAATAGCTCCCCTGGTTGAACTCCTCTCCTCGTCTAGTCAGGCAATCTTACCGGGCCCACTCCATTACCAAGCCATTCAATGCATGAAAGTGCACCAACTCCACAGAAGTGTGACATATTCGAAGAAGGTTCAACTGACAGAGTGACAAAGGAGGTTGGTTATGAGATCGGGGCTCAGACATATGAAAGCATGAAAAGGAATAGCAATCTTTGGTTCCAATCCAGACGTGATTATAGAATCTGATGCCAGAAAGTTAGGGAACTCGTAATGACGAGTTATCCATAGGAGGGAAATGGTCCACTCAAGAACAACAATTATATATCAGTTGCCTCAAACTTCTTGCGGGTTAATTTGTCATACATTACTGGACTAAAGAGAGCACACAATGCTACATACTACTGAAGATGGGCAATGTATCCACAGTATGATATATCAATCGTCTCGGCAGGACACTGTCAAAAAGACTGACGGAGCTGGCCAAGAGTTTCTGGCATTTTTGCCTTGACAACAACATCTCTATCATTGCGGACATCTTCCTAGAAGGGCCAACAAAGTGCCAGACTGGAATTCCAGACATCTCCAGGATTTGAGCCTCTGGAAACTGCACCCGCCACTCTTCAATGCCATAGAAGGATGATGGCGCCTCTTCTCAGTGGATCTGTTTGTGGCATGACTGGACCACCAACTGGAACGAATCTTCAGCTGGATACCAGATCCACTGGTGGTTGTGATGGACATCTTTCTCCAAGATTGGAGTCCGGAGAGGGGTTACGCATTCCCCCCATTTTAAATGATCACAAGGGTATCAGCCCAGATACGGTGACAAATTGCAGACTTAGCGGTGATAACACCGAATTGGAGGTCGCAAGTCCGGTATTCCTTTCCGATGGAACTTTCTTGGGACTCTCAATCCTTCTCTTCCTAGTTCCAAATCATCTCCTGGATCCCCAGGGGAACCCGCATCACCTAATATCAGGAGGACAAGTGTCTCTCATGGCATGGAGGATTATAGAGAATGATAGAAGGTACTGCGACTTTAGAAAGAAGCTTAATGGCTGTTATTGAATGGGCAGACGGTACAACGAAGAGATAACAGTCTACTTGGTAGAAGCAGCTGGGTTGGTGCCTCCAGAAGAACCTGGTCCGATGTTGTCCAAATCTTGAATTTCTTGTCATCCTTGGTATCAAAGGGCTTGGCATACAAATCAGTAAACTCTATTTGTTTGGCTATTTCGGCGGGGCATCCACCGACTGAAGGTTATTCGGTAAGGGAACATCACTTAGTACTGAGATTGATGGGAGGCATCTGCCTTTCCCTTCCCCTGAACCAAGGTTTTCAGTTCTCTGGGATGTGAGCAATGTTCTTAACTTTTTCCTGTCATGGAAAAGCAATAAGTAACTTTTGCAGAGAGAGTTGTCTGGTAAATTGTCCATATTGTTATTTCTCATATCATGCAGAAGGGTATCCAATGTTAAGGCACTGGATATTACAGGTAGAGTATTTACCCTGGATGGGGTTACTTTCTATGTGTCTAGACATACAGACTGTAATTCCCGATTGATATCCGACCCAGGGGTTGATGACATCCCAAACTATGTGTGCTGAGATGCATTAAAGCACAAAAAAGCTATGACTGATGAGTTCAGACCCCTATGAGAATGTTAACACCTCATTGCATTGGGTAAATCATTAATGCAGTTTCATCTCCAACCATTACTAGATGGGTTAGATGGATGGTGGAGAAGGCAGGTATTGATACCTCCTAGTTTGGTGCACATTCTGCTAGCAGTCCCAGCATCGAAAGCTTTTGCTTTGGGGGCTCATCTGGAGAACATTCTTAGCACTGCAGACTGTTCCTCAGATTCTACCTTTAAGTGTTGTTTATACTTTAAACCCGTGGTAGACATGGCATCTTTAGTGGGCAACATGCTTTGAACAAGCATAATCCTCGCCTCCGGTCCTGACATTGAATGAAAAATGGCCTTGCTTTCGTAGCGGAAAGCTTAGAATCTATTAAGGACTCAGAGGCAAGCATTATTCCACCATGTTTTTCACTAGCTCCCACCCAAATATGAGGGTCAGAAGGGTTTCTCCAATCATCGTCTGGGTAGTAAGTAGAACTTTTACATTTGTTGCATGTTATGGATAACATAATGGTTATTTAATACTTTTGATGCTTCTAGGCATGTCGTGGTCAGGACTGCTAAAGTGCTATAAGACTTAAGGCATCTTCTGAGAACTCAGTTTCATTTAAGTTGTTATTTGTTCCCTTTAGGAAACAAATTGGTCAAACAGGAAAAGCACACTAGAGGAACTGGATCTTGGTTGGGCGAAGAGAGAGGGGGTATGACCACAGAGGAAGGACTATTGTGGAATTCCCAGTGTTCCTTTTGGTTATTCGTTTTAAGTTTCCCTTTCCCTAGGTTTGATGGGAAAGGTAGTTTTACTGTGATGTTTTAAAATGGCTGCTGTAAAAATATAGCAAAGAAAGTAAGCATAATCCTAGCCTCCGAGTCCTTAATAGAATTTAAACTTTCTGTTACGAAAGCTGGGGACATTTTTACTGTTCCTATGGATGAGCTCTAAATTGATCTTAAGTGTGCAGCTCTGCATCACTACTCAACGCCATCAATGTACAGTGAAGTATAAAATGCAAAAAACACTGCATACTAAAACATAATATTATCTTGCCCTTATGATGGCCTTGGTGCTTATTTATTTATAAATGAAGCAGATGAGGCCCAAGTTAGGTTCCTGTATCTACATTAGAGACTTTCTCGTAGCTCTAGCCCCTAGGTTGAGTTCTCCTTTAGAAGGGTGTACGCCGGTCTCTGTGAATTAGGACCGGTAGCATCACTCAAGTGTGTGGATTCTTCTCCACTACAATGGAGGGACCCCTTAGTCCGCCTCAACTAGGTATGATGACAGATCTTTGTGGGGAGAGAAAGAGAAAGGCAAAAAAGGGTAGGCGTGGGATGCATTCCCTAAGGCCTAATTGCAAGTTCAAAGGGCGAATTTCAAATCCAAGTGCACACAAGAGTTTGTACAGGGCTCATAATTCCGAGCTAAATGATAATTGTCACACCCATACAGTTTTCATCGATGAATTCTGGTAGGTCAAACCTGCCAAATATTATTGGGGGAAAAAAAACTGTGGAACCTGTATTAAATACCCATTCTGTCTGTTATGCCTCATTTTCAAGCAGAAACCTTTGAATAGTAGGTACTGACCACACCTAGTAAATAACTCCTCCTAGGGTAATGGTATTTACCTGGTGTGGTAAATACCCTACAATATTTCGCACAGTTTATTATGGTCAAGTATTACCAATCTGTAATTCACTTTGGACAACATTGTAATCTAATCCGCCATTTATTTGCTGAATGTGCCACAGGGAAGAAACAAATACAACTAGGGCTTGGTCCTGATCCGGATATGGCGGTCCCATTATGTACCCCTGAAGCCCCCTGTAAGGAGCCATCATTACGGATTTCTAAATGAGGGTTGGGTGTTTTCTTCGAGAAAATGCATAAGAAATGACACGTTAAAACAGACAGCATCAATGGCCATCACCGAATGGGTCGAGGAATTCGGAATTATTTCAAATCACACGTGACGATAATATGAGTCAACATTTTTAGGCCTACTTACAAATAGGTTTTGTGTTCATTTCCCAATAAATGTTTGAGGAATGTTCTTGTAAATTATGCACATTAGCCTTTTAAGACACATCAGGCAACAAGCATGGGTCAAAACGGTCTACGATTTAAAAGCAAATTAAAGTGATGCGCTTTCTCCCTGAACTCCCTTTGAGAAAAATTATTGTCAGGTTTCGAATTATACAGCAGATTGCAAAATTAACATTTATTAGAACAGGATGGGATTTCAAAGAAATTTTACAGGGGTACGTGGTGTGTAAGTTCTCAAACATCAGAGTGTCATCTTCTTTTAATTTTCAATTGATTTTTATTGTGTTTTACAAGGTGAAGATGGACATTCCCATCTGTGCACAACATAATCTGAATTTAGACCCAAATCCACCCCTCCCTTTCCCTTGGTCCAATGCCTTACCGCTAGTAGTAATAAAGAATAACTGACATAATTGTTCCCATTTTAGTCCCTATATTATTTTCTTTTCCATACACTAACGTCACACCACTCATACCAATCAGGGGCCATATTATCAAGGAACGGCGATAACTTTATCGCCGCTTTAGCGGCAGGAAACTGCCGCTAAAGCGGAGATAATGGGCTTGATAATTTTCCCTTGTGAATTCCTATTGAAGCCCAGGTTCTGGTGTGAACCCGGGCTTCTATGGGAATTCACAAGGGTATATTATTAAGCCAATTATCGCCGCTTTAGCGGCAGTTTCCTGCCGCTAAAGCGGCGATAATGTTATCGCCGTTCCTTGATAATATGGCCCCAAGGGGCATATCAGCAACAACCGGTGATAATTATCGCTAAGCGCACTTAGTGCTAGGATAATTATCGTCGGCTATCACCGAATTTTATCGCTGAGATAGCGTGCTATCAGAAACGCTTATCTCAAAAGCGATAAAATTCCTGGCGCAAGCTGCCAAATGTGCGATTATCACTGGAAATCCAGCGATAATCGCACAACATTTGGCGATAGCTTGTTGATAGGGCAGGGCATACTTCACCATGATATACACCTTCCATTGGATAACATGGCTAAGTCAAACTAAAAGCAGGCGTAAGGAAAGTAGCGATAACCAAGATTAGCGCTACTTTTCTTATCGCTATGCTTGTTAGCGTGCCCATTGATAATTGGAGAAATGTCGGTTAGCGACATTTCTCCAGTTATTTTGGGACGGAACGCCCACTTTGCATCACATTAGAGATGCAACGGTGTGCGTTACGCGAAAGGACGCTAAGGCAAGGATTCACGCGATAGCGTGACCTTGCTGATAGAGCGATAAAATTATTGCCGCTTTTCGGCCGAAAACGGCTGCAAAAGCGGCGATAATTTTATATCGGTGCCTTGTTGTTATGCCCCCAAATGATGTAAAGGGCAAATAGAGTTTTTGTACAGGTTTGGTTATTTTTGTAGATTTGATTGGCTGCGCTTGAGATGTATATTGATTTAAATTTCAGAGGTGACAGAGAGTCTGCTCTTTACAGAACAATTGTGCAAACAAATTGCTGCATAATACTAGTTGAATGACTGCAGTTCTGTCGCTTCCGACTTTTTGCACAGTGACAACAGTAATGCTAGGGAATATGCTCTCGACAAATATCAGTTGTTACCACGCATACTTTTGCAACGCGTTACATGACACAACATATGACACAACACATTGATCTTTACAATGCATTGTACTACATCGCTGTGGAGTCACCACGCAAAACTGCTCATCAGCATTGACAAGCCAGTTTAAACTGTACTATTCCTGTTGGAGCAGAACAAAAGCTGATATGCATATGGCTGGTTTTTGTTTTATGTGGCATGGTGGGCAAAAAAATGATGGACTTGAATGTGGCACTGAGTAATAACAAGTGGCTGGGATTAATTCAAGCATTCTATCTGTCACTTTTTCGTTTTTCCCGACAATTGTCATCATGGCACCAGTAAAGGCCCACATCACGTTGGAAATAAAGACAATATGCCATGATTTACCAACTTTGTATCAGGGGTAGGTCCTAATTATGGAAATAATGCACACAACCTAGCAAAAGTTGTCACTGTTTGTTCCAGAAGTGGCACACATCATCATACCAAAAATCAAGCAAGAATTACTACCACTGACCCATGGGTCGGTTCCATTATGCCAAAGATGGCTACATGCACCACACCAGTCACAGACACTCATGTACAGATGTACACAAACAGATGCACTAGCACTTACATGTGCACAGTCAAACACATATGTATATCCACAGCCACACACACGTCACCCACAAAGATATTTACCCAACTTTAGTGCCTGCTATTTTGAAGGTCCTATATTCATACATTAAATTGTAAAGTCAGCGTGGGAGCTGCAATATATGGCCTACCACCACATAGCTTCTAGTAAATGACATGATGATTTGCCATATATTGTAGGCTCTGCGCTGTCAGTCATGCTCATGCTATTTGTTTGACCACTGGGAACGGAAGAGCAGCATGATGGGCAGGCCAGTGCTCAATTTGAGCCGGTGTTTTCTAGTGCTGGCACTTAATAGTTAATAGTCAACTCCAGTACTTCTAACAGTCTGCCACAGGGTGGCGCTGTTTGTCTAAATTAGAGTTAAACACAACAACAATTGTTTATTAATTCAATATACATTAAAAAAAAATACTAATACCTGCTGCATAAACGATTCTTATGGCTTTAGGGGCCTGGAATAATCCAAATTGTCACACTTGTAGGGTGTGATGTTTTTTAGTTGTGTTGGAGTTCTCTTTGATGGTGTCATCAGACAGTGGAAATGGGTGGTGCAAGCTGCAGTGGGCTCCTGAAACGATTGCTCTGCACTTTTTCTTTATGTACAAAATAACAGGGCAGGGTGAGGACAAAGATTGTCCTATTAGAGATCCGAGGGCTGCAGCACAACATTCAATTTTGTAACAGAACTCAAGGGTGCTCCGAGCCCCTGTGAAGCTTAAACAGTGCATCCGAGTGGGCTGCTGGGCCCCTCTAATGTGCTTTGGTCAGTGAGACTGCTGTCTATCAATCACAGGGACTGGCTAATAGGAGACATCTCCTCTTGCAGTGTGCAGAGTAAGACTGTGGTGACTTCTAACTTTATTCCCTGTGACTGACAGAGGTGCTTCAGGAAAGGTTGTAGTACCCAGCTCCCATGGAAGAGTCGCTGATGTAGGTTTTACAATTCTGAAGCCTTCACTGGTGAACTGTTCCAACACTCAGGGAACTACAGAATAATTATGACTCTCCACAGCGTGTTTCGCATGCGCCATCTCTTTTGGAAATTAGTTTAAAATGAGATTAAAAACAAAGGACTTTATTTATGAGGCCCTTACACCTAATTGAATCACTTTTTGTAACACTGTTGCAGTGTAAAATTGCGCCACACCGCCATATTTACAAAATGACGCATCTAGGCAGATGCGTCACTTTGTAAACCCCTGTGCTACATTATACCTGCAACAGATATAATGCATACAGGGTGGGCGTTCCGGCACAGAAAAGGCTCATAGAAGCATCGCAGTGAAATCTCATATGGCGTCACGGCGTGCTTCCGCCTGCTTGAAGCAGGCGTAAGTGGTGTCGCAGGCCATTGCACATGGGGCTTGCCACATCTGAAATTGCACATTGCTGGAGTTACGTCTGTTTCCAGACACACTTCAGCAATGCGCTACATTTTTTGTCGACAGATACATCAGGACTCCTGACGTATCTATCAATTCTTGCAACATGGAGCTCCGTACAGTAAAAACAGCACATCCATGGTGTCGCAAGGAGGGCGGCGGGCGTACTGAAAAGCATTGCATCACTGTTTTACTGCAGCGATGCAACACTTTTTATGAATTAGGCCCTAAATGTTCATATTCTTTGAAAAATTAGCTGAAAGTACAATTCAACTAATTTGAATGTGCAAATTAACTTGGCTCCTGTCATATTTCAAAACATAGAAATCACCTCAAATGATTTTTACCGTTATGTCTTCTCATGTCCCTCTCTGTCCCTTCTAAAAGGATCAGCTGCCACATATTTTGAATGACAATCTGCTAGGAATAAAAGGGTAGGAAAATAAACAAGCATTTGCAATGCAATAGGTCTAGCATTCACGTGAGTTTGAGCTATTGGCATTGTCATTTACAATACTAATAGCTTAAACTCTCGCAAATCCGAAACCTATTGCATTGCAATAAAGGGCCTTCTCAACCGCTTGTTAGATGTAAATATCAGAGGAAAAGACCAGCCTGCGACGTCTTCAAAGTATTGATAAATAGTGCAGTGAAGAAGATGTATAAATGTTGTAAATTACACAGACACAAAGTGTGAAGTGAGAGTTACTTATGATCCGAGCTATAAACACTAACAAAGTGCTCTAACACTTTTTATTCTGTGATTACACTGTCGTGGCTCAGGAGGAAGAGAGGGAGGAGGGGCTATTTCCAGACCTCTCTGTGATTTGAGTGTGCAGTGTGGCATTTCCTAATGTCATTGCCATCTTTGGCCTAATAGAAAACACTCCAGATGTAGTAGGGCCCTGGCTTCATCTCCTGGTGCAGGGCGGGCTGTGCTTTATGGCAGGCATGGAGGAATGGAGGGATGGTCTTGGCTGCAGCTCCGGCCTAGGATAGTGTCCCTGCTATTACTAGTGAGTGAGAGACGCTGAGGTGGTGGTATTGGTGGTGGTGGTATTGGTAGTATTGGTGGTGGTGTTGGTAATGGTGATGGTGGTATAGGTATTGGTGGTGGTGGTATTGGTATTAGTGGAGGTGGTATTGGTATTGGTGGTGGTGATAGTGGTATTGGTGGTAGTGGTATTGGTGGTGGTGGTATTGGTGGTGCTGGTTTTGGTATTGGTGGTGGTGGTGTTGGTATTGGTTGAATTGGTGTTACTGGTATTGGTGGTGGTGGTATTGGTGGCGTTATTAGTGGTGATGTATTGGTGGTGGTATTGGTGGTGGTGGTATTGGTGGTGGGGTATTTGTGGTGGTATTGGTGGTGGTGGAATTGGTGGTGGTAGTATTGGTGGTTCATTGGTATTGATGGTGATATTGGTATTGGTACTGGTGATGGTGGTAGTGGTATTGGTGGTATTGGTGGTGGTGGTATTGGTGGTATTTGTGTTGGTGGTATTGGTGGTATTTGTGTTGGTATTGGTGATGGTGGTGGCATTGGTTGTGGTGGTGGTATTAGTGGTGTATTGGTTGTGGTATTGGTGGTGGTGGTGGTTTTGGTGGTGATGCTGGTATTGATGGTGGTATAGGTGGTGGTGGTATTGGCTGTGGTGGTATTGGTATTGGAGGTGGTGGTATTGGTGGTGGTGGTAGTATTGGTGGTAGTATTATTAGTAGTGGTGGTGGTATTGGTGGTGGTATTGATGTTGGTGGTGTTATTGGTATTGGTGGTGGTGGTATTGATGGTGGTATTGGTGGTGGTAGTGGTATTGGAGGTGGTGGTATTGGTGGTGGTGGTAGTATTGGTGTTAGTATTATTAGTAGTGGTGGTGGTATTGGTGGTGGTATTGATGTTGGTGGTGTTATTGGTATTGGTGGTGGTGGTATTGATGGTGGTATTGGTGGTGGTAGTGGTATTGGTGGTGGTGGCGTATTGATGGTGGTGGTGATATTGGTGATGGTTGTATTGGTGATAGTGATTTTGGTGGTGGTGGTGTCTTTGGTGGTGATATTGGTGGTGGTGGTATTGGTGGTGGTGGTATTGGTGGTGTTATTGGTGGTATTGGTGGTGGTATTGGTGGTGGTGGTGGTATTGGTGGTGGTGATGGAGGTATTGGTGGTGGTGGTGGTATTGGTGGTGGTGTTATTGGAGGTGGTGGTGTTAGTGGTATTGGTGGTGTTGATGGTGGTGGTGTTGGTGGTATTGGGGGTGGTGGTATTGGCGGTGGTGGTTGTATTGGTGGTGGTGGTATTGGTGGTAGTGGTATTGGCGGAGGTGGTGGTGTTGTTGTTGTTAATAAAACAGGCTTTTGAAAACAACCCGTCAGGTGGCTTTAGTACAGATGACATGTAACACAGATGTGCTGTTGTCAGCTTCAGCCCATTAGCACAGGATTATTTGCTACCTGGAATTCACATGACTTCATTCGCTAACTTGGGGGGTTGAAACAGACACCAGATAATGCTGGGTTAAAGTGACTGAAAGCAGGTGCCCGTGTTATGGGGGTGGCCGTGCTGCTTAAAAAAACACAGGTAGGTCTAAGCTGTAGCAGCGCATGTCCGACCTGCAATAAGAGAAACACAATAAAGTAAATAGTGCTTACAGACTAAATACTAGGTCCTGTGTAACAACTGAAATAAAAGGGCCAGTCGCCATGGGAGGGTACAAATGAAGACATGGCTGTACTAAGGAGGGACTAACAAGCCTATTAACGAATCTGAAGGCAGCATTTACGAAAGACAATGACACATGCAAATGAAAAATATGGGAGGAGAGTAGGCGTGGCTTCTCGTCCATACTCTACTACAGCAGCCTCGCAGAGCAAGTAGAGAATGCACGCTGCCGCTAGGCTCGACCTTAAAATTAAATTTTATGTCGTAGATGTATTACTTGGAATAGCCTTGTGATTCTGCATCCCCCTGCAGTGTTTCCCAGAACAAGATCCCTTACTCATTGACTCTGTGCTGGTATCTGGGCACTAGGGGACTCTACCGCCAACCAGGCAGTGCAGGATTGCAGATAGCAGTGGGTGATATCGCCCTGTGAGCAACAAAGGATCCTCCAGACCAAAGAGTGTCCACGGTGAATAGGATGTGAGAAGAATCACAAACGGGGTCAGCAGCTACACCTGAGCCCTACCGGAGAGATGCGAGAGGGTAGAGATATTGCAGCTTTGTATTGTGGTTCATGTGCAGATGCACACCCACAGCATCAGTGCAACGCCTGCCCCGCGCTGGCAGAAGGAGGTTATGCCCGTAGGGAAGTAACTGATGAGACAATACAAGAGTGAAATATTGCAAGGACTTTGGAAAATACTTTGGTTTTCAAATGGGCTAGTCCCTACCTAAGTACTTTGTGCTCAGTTTTGGGTTCAACAGTAAGATAAAGCCCCGGGATGCTAGTAGTAAAAGGCTGCCAGTGTTACAACTGAAGTCTAGTAACACCTGATTGCCCTTAGGTGCCTGAAAACATTCCAGCTTCCACAACAATAATCTGCTTTCATTATCAGTCCAAAACAATGGGTTCAAAGGTGAGCTTTTCCATTTGTTTAAAAAAAAGTGCATGTTTGTCACCAAAGACTTTGGGACTCAATTACAATATTTTGGCACATGGCAATGCAGCAAGCCTTCCTGCTGTGTTGCGTCAAAATAGAAGGGCAGGAATGCGCAGCAACTACAAGTTACGGCGCATTCCTGCCATTCTCCCCTGCGCCGGCGCACAAACAGCAGCCGAGCGCCAACGCAGACTCCCTTGCATCATTTTGAAAGGGTGCCTGCACTGAGAGGATGATTGTTTTTGTGCAGGAAAAATCTATCATTAAAGCCATTTTCCTCTTTCTATGTGTATAAAAACAGGATAAAATGATGAAAAATGAAAGCATTTCTTTACGCCTCTCCCGGGGAGGCATAAGATTCTGACGCATTCCCAGGTTTACAAAATGTTGTAAATCTGGGAATGCTTAAAGTTTCATGGATGTTGCATGGGAACACCATCAGTAGCATCCATGTAATGCCCCTTTCAAG
This sequence comes from Triturus cristatus, assembly GCF_964204655.1. Lineage (NCBI taxonomy): Eukaryota > Metazoa > Chordata > Amphibia > Caudata > Salamandridae > Triturus > Triturus cristatus. The sequence continues at coordinate 288,661,578 of NC_140592.1, read as the reverse complement.
CAGAGTTATGAGTGAAAGGGAAACATATTTACAAGACCATGAAAAGTCACACAGGGTGACTTAACATGGCCTTATAAATATGGGGAAGCCCATTGTGCTGCTGGTGCGTCAATAAAATTGATGCCCCGGCGGCGCCATGGACGTGTCGATAAGCCCCTGACTGCTACTTTTCTATGAAATAAATCCATTTGCCCTCAAATTTCATCCTTGTCTGTCATTCTCATTAAGCCTGTCACTGTCATCGTGCGCTCAGGAACTCCAACACACATGAACCAAGCCAGCATATGTCCATTTCCTTAATCTGCCAACTATCCTATGATGTGTTCCTTTTCCCAAATGTGTCAGCCAAGGCATGGTCAATTACCACCATGTGCCAGGCAAACCAAGATGACCACCTGATCAACCATGTGCCCATGTGGTGGTGTGTGGGCCTTCATCTATGTCTGCCACTCATCTTTGCACTGAGGAATGCATGAATGAGTTAAGCTATGACCCAGACCAGCTCACCTCCCTGTGGCTACTGCCATGGTCATGAATACAGAACTCCTGCAAGGGAATTGAGTCTTACTCCAAAATTTCAGACACATAGGGGGCACGCCATGCAACACAGGAAGCCACCTTGCTGCGCTGCGTGAAAGGGAAAGGTCATGAATGTGCCGTATTTAACATCATATTGCGCATTCCTGTCCTTTCCCTGACCTGGCACACTCTTGACTTCCTAGAGTTAACGCAGGCATCCTTGCACCACAGTGCAAGGGTGATTGTGTTGTAAGCATGGTTTATTTTTGTGCAGGAAGGGACACCTTCCTGTACAAAAACGATCCTCTAAGGCATTTCGCTCATTGCAGCACACGTAGAAAGAGGAAAAAATGATGAGAAGTAAAGATATTTCTCCTCGTTATACCTCACCTGGGGAGGCATAGCATTGTGACGCATTCCAGGGTCTATAAGTAATGGGAAATCTGTGAATGTGCCAAAATCCATGGATCCATGGGTAGATGCATTGTGTTACTCTAGATTTGTCAAGCCACGAAGGGGGATGCAAGGTGCCCTTGAGTGGCTTGATAAATCTTACTTTAGTATTGTGTTGCCCTTGTTCCCTCGTTGCGTGGCACAAAGGCGACGCAACACACTGGTAAGTATGTCCCAGAGTCAAGAACAGGCGAGCCTCCACACTGTTGCTTGTAAGACATCTTCTGTACAAGCTTCAAAGGAAAACCTGCTACCTCTCTCAGATAAAGAGACATTTTAATCATGCAAACCATCAACCCAATCACTCTATTACGAGTCTGGGGGTCCCTATTGTAATTAAGGCGGTCGGTCCACCATTGCCCCTCTGCAGCTGCCAGCCCTTCTGCAGCCAGTAGGGAACCGCCATTCCCTGGTGGTGTTGTGGCAGTCAGGAGGCACCAATAGGCTTGGCGGGACCGCAGCGGTCCAGCCAAGCATATTATGAGTTTCCTCTGCGCTACTGTTTTCATGGTGGTTCCTCCTCCATGAAAACCGTTGGGGAGAGAAAACAAAGGGGGCTCTACAGGGCCACTATTTGCCTCTGCACCCTGGGTTGCATGCAGTGGGGCAAAACATGTGCCCCCCTGCGTGCATGCACCTCAGTTCCTGCACAGCATGGACTTTACAGTCCATGCCTTTCAGAAACTGTTTTTGCATTCCCATTGTGGTGCACATTTTCAGGGCACCTCTGTGGGAACATAAAAAAGAGCCAGCCAGATACAATTCCGGACACAACCTATCCCTTCTCCCTTCTGTCATGCTCATCCCATGTTACAATAGCTCACATAGGGTTTGCAAGCGCTATCAGAGAAGGTGAAATGGCGTTGTAGTCATATTAACAAGGGGTTCCGGATACACTGCACCATGTGCCGTTTGCGCATAGGATGCACGTTCCATAATGCCACCACTGTTGTTTTTCACATGGATTATTCATCAGTGGCAGTGAATTATGCATTCAAAGTAGATTCACATTTGAACAGAGTTGCACACCGTTGAAATGTGAATGAACTTTGAAGTACCTTAAAATGCGTCTGTTCCCGTTCAGAATAAACACATGTGAAATGATTCAGCTGCCTGCAGAGGCACTGATCAATTTCATGCACAAGTGGGAAATCTTAAAACTGAAAATCACAGGTAAATTACTTTAAACTCCCTGTGACTCACGGTCGCATCTTTTGAGAGCAATGTGCAAGGCGCACGTTCACAAGAGGGACTAAAGAGGAAGAATGGGAAGGAGTTTGTAATGATCCTTGATTTCGATTTGCTATATATATTGATCAAAGAGGATATATGTGTCTATAAAACCTGAATACACTTGAGGCTGCAGATAAATCTTGGAGCACCTGGGGCTGCTTCCAATGTGATTTTAAGGATTGTGTGGGCAGAGATAGAATTGAAAGAGAGGAATGTTACTTAGAAACGGTTATTATGGAACAGAGGGACTTGTTGGAATGGAGACATCAGTGTTAATAATAATATTGAAAAGGATGGGATAGGAAGGTTAACAGATTCTGCAACAAATAGATGCTGGAAACAGTGAATTCCTTGAGAAAATTGATAGGCAAGAATTGTTGATGAGCTGCAAGAACATTTTACTAAAAAAGCAGGGAAGGCGCACATGTATGAATACTCAAATTTACACAAAGTGGCCAAAAAGTCTTGATAGGGTATGTACTTCTCAGTGCCATGTTTTTTACGATAGCAAAGCACCCATTTGAACACAGATACGGGCCCACAACAGGAACGTCACTTTTAATTACGTTCCTGTGGCGATGGGGTATTCACCTTATTTACAAGGCAGCGTTAAGCCACTTAACATGGCTTAACATCATATTGTAAATAAGGCACCCTTTCACGCTATACTTGATGTAAAAGGGGTGGTCAATGGGAGTTGCGCCACAACACCCATTGATTATAACACTGCCCCCTATTTACAAGGGTGGCGTAAATAGGAGGTAGCGCCAAAATTAAGACCAGGGAAAACCTGTACTTAACGTAGCGATACAAGGTGAAATTGTTTATTTCTCCTAATTTTTGTTGTTTCTACATGTGCTGCATTGTGCAGCACATACAGAAACAGCAAAATGCCATAAAGGATTGTTTATGTGCAGGAAGGTGTCCAATCCTGCACATAAACAATAATTACAAAAATGACGATTTTCAACTTCTATGTGTGTTGCACAATGCAGCACACATAGAACTTACACATGGCCATTTGTGATTGTTTGTGTGCAGGAAGGGACACTTTCCTGCACATAACCAATCATTCTCTCAATGCAGGCACCCTTGCACTATGTTGCATTGGTGCCTGCGTTGGCACTAGGCAGCGTACTTTAGAGCTAGCAATAGGGAAAATGCAGGGGTGTACCGTATCTTTGTAAATACGGCGTATCCCTGTGTTTTTGGAATGGCGGAGCATGGCGTTAGCATTTTATGATTAACGTCAGCATCCGCCATTCCCTTGTACATATGCCCCATAGTGCTTTGTGCTGCTTTGAGATGGTTTGCTTTACTTTACTTATTTGTGGTGTTCATGTTTGGTATATGGGTGTTCCTGCAAAACCACCCATGAGTTTTGATGCAAAGCACTGTCTACTAAAATTGTTAGACGGGGTTATGAGTCAACAGTGCTCCATGCAGCAGGCGCCAAGTTGGGGAAACCTTTTTATTTCGCATGACATCTCACACATTGCAAGCGTGCTGCACTTAATGTTTTAAAGTTTGTCTAGGCATAGCATGTTTTATGGTGCAATGGTATGAGCATGGCACTATGCAGCCTGTTTGTGCACCAGCGTAGGAGAAGAGAGCAGAAGAGGGCTGTATTTGGTAAATATGGCTCTGCACTGTCTCCCCCCCCCCCCCCAGCACAGCACAGAGCAGTAACTTTTATTGTTGAGCTGTATTGTGCTTTAATTTAGTAAATCTGTCCCAAAGTCTGCAATCCACAAAACTGATTCCCGTTGAGGTGGAAGAACATTTGAATGTAGAACTGAAACATTTGCATGATAAGAGTGTAAGTAAATGGGTGGCCACTGTGGTTCCCACTGGTAAGCAGGACCAAAGCTTTAGTATGTGCTAAGATTTACCTGATCCCATTGCCACTGTGCAGATCATCATTCTCTACAACATCCTGATTAAATGCTGGTTGGGTTGCCAAATGTAAAGAGGTTTGCACCATTTGATCTCTTGTCAGTATATCAGCAAGTAACGGCATCCTCACTCATTGAAGCTAACCACCATTGCTACACCATTGGGAATATGTTGGCACAAAGGAACCTCTATCAGGTTGGCATCAACATCCAGTGTTTTCCTGAGAGTAATGGAAAAAATAATGGTGGGCCTATTTCAAAGGGTTTCTTTATTTATAAAGCCAACACAACCAACATCTCAGCTTATCTTGCAGGCAAGCTCACCCTCTATGGTGGTTCTTGCCACACCGACAGCAAAGAACACCACCAGACTGCAGACTAAGTGTAAACAAGAAAAAACAATGATGCCTTCTATTTAGGAATCCAGGATTTAGAGCAGCATCCCCATACCCATCTTTACTGCACCAAAGGTCCTGAAATGGACGGAAGTCCGTTGAATCCTATCCACCGCTTCTTTCAAAAAGGAAGTGGAAAAAATCCTAATGCTCAAGTTTCTGCCCTCAAGGTCTTGGCTCTGCTGCTTTATTACTGCCCTCTATTCTGATGCCTTGATTGCCTATGACATGGTTGTACACCTGAGATTAACAGTGTTGGCAGGCTATGCACATATATGTGTTGAATGTTCTTCTCCCACAACTGGCTCCGTCCGACCCTAAATGTGAAGCGCTCTGATAACCGCCCGGGTCATGTTCGCACCTTGCACTTATTTGTAATGAATATTATTTTCCCACCATTGTATCCTATCTACCCAAATTGTAAAGTGCTCTGATACACGCCTGGGTCATGTTCGCACTATACAAAACTTTCCAAATAAATAAAATGAATAAATAAAAATAAGAGTTGAAGAAAAACTTCTTTAAAGAACATTATATCACAATACATTAACAGAACAATAAAGCAGCTACCGCTCCTATCACTAATTGCCATATGCATGTCTGTACTCTGTTCAGTACTCCGCTGCCTTTCGGCTAGGTTTGCACGATAGAAATAAAACATGCATGCATGCATACATACATGTGTAGATTATTGTTCACAGAATGATGCACTTTTTGTGGAGATACTGAATCAAGGAATGACACAATGCAGTGTCATGTCTTGATCGTGTTTGAAAATCAATATCCAGTAAATATTGGTCAAGTTTCAAATTTAGATGAAGGCAGTTTTTAGAACATGGCAAACGAAAAAATTGAGTTTCATTGAACAGAGTCTCCGTAAAATGTATTTTGGATGCAGAGCTCTGGGATGAGGAAAAGATGCGTTTCCTGCTGTGGTTAATTTAATTCTCCTCAAAGTTTCTTTTAAATGTCTCTGACAAGATGTCCCCAATGAAACTATTGCTGAATAAAGAGTTATTTGATCATCAAATCTTTGTGTGCAGATTCTCCAAGCATCCTAATATCAGTTCTCTCATTTTGTGAACCTTGTCACCACATTTGGTTGCATGCAGAAAAGTATTTTAAAATAATCGGGTTGCATACCAGTAAGTTAAATTGGGGCAGATAAGACAACATACCATAGATACATTCTCTAAGTTGATAGAATGCTGAGAGGATATTTACAAGAGTAGTGGCGGAGCATGTTGTTATTCTCCTCGGCTTAACGCCACTCTCTGCCACTTCAGAAACACAGGGCTGCACCATATTTACAAGGATATGGCCCTGCGTTTCCCCCTGCGCAGGCGCTACACTTAGCAGTGTAGCACCAACGCTGGCACCCTTGTATGGTGCAAGGGTGTCTGCGTTCAGGGGAAGATTGCTTATGTACAGGAAGGTCCACCTTCCTTCACACAAACAATCTTGAAATGCCATTTTGTCACTTCTATGTGTGCTGCTTAATGCAGCACACATGGAAGTTACAAAATTTAATTTATTTTTAAAAAGATGGTTATGTCCAGGAAGGGTCACCTTCCTGATCATAATCCGAGGCGTTTTGCTTTTTCCATATGGCAGCACATATGGAAAAAGCAAAAATGTGGAGAAATAAAGCATTTCTCCTAGTTTCGCCAAGTTAAGACCAGGTTTTCCCTGATCTTAATTTTGGCGCTGCCTCCTATTTATGCCACCCGTGTAAATAGGAAGCAGCATCAAAATCAATGGGTGTTTCATTGGAACAACCACCCCTTTCAAGCTAAGCATAGTGTGAAAGGAGGCCTTATTTACAAGGTAGTGTTTAGCCACATTATGTGGCTTAATGCTGCCTTCTAAAAAATGTGAAGGCCCTATCGTTCCCGTGGCGCTAGGGGCTCGTGAATATGCCCCGGAATGTGTTAGGAACAGGTATGAGAAGGTTCAGTCCCATTTTCTGCCTCATCCCCTTCCATACTATATAACCTTATGGCTGCCTATACCAAATCGTCCTTCAAAAACTGTCATCATGACCTCTTCACAGTACTTAACACTTACTGACTGAACCTTATGCCCCATTTCTCATTTCCTTGACCCATAGGGTCTTCAACTAGTGTTGAGACTGTCTTTCATCTCCATGATGGCATGATCTGTTGCACACCCTGAAGAAGTCCTGTTCATCGGCCTATGTGTCTTCTTCTCATGGTGCTGAGCTGAATCATATCATAACCCTCCACACTTTCATCGGTTAGTTCCTATCCTAAAACACTTTTAGTGGCTACATTTGGAATAAATATTGACCTCCATGACAGCTCATGTCCTTGTACTGTGCATTCATAAAATTGAACGACTGCATACATAAACAAGCATCGGTTTCACCTATGTAATGAATAAAAAGCTGTTATCATCAATCATCGTCAGGGAGAAGGAAAAAGCTCCTTGACAGATAACACAGGAGTGGAGAGGATGTGGCGCAGTGGCAGATCTGCTGTCTTGAGAGCTGGGGATCCCGGTTTGAGTCTTGTGGTGCCTCACAACATCCTGTGATTCTATGCAAATCACATAATATCTCAGGTGATAAATTGTTATATAAATTTGCTGCAAGAGTAAAAGGCAAAACTTTATGAAAATACAGTTCCACCAAAGCGGATGTTAACAGTATTTCGGCAGCAGGAAAATGATAAGAGAGGCAGCCGAACCAGCATTGGTAAATGCAGGAAATTATGATACAGCCAATAGAAATGGATGAAAGGTAGGTGACTTCAAAGGAACCAATGAGAAGCCAGGAAAGAGAGGCAGTGGGATGTAAATCACTTTTAAGTTTATATTAAAATCAATAAATTTCTCAAGCATAGCGCAAGCGCTGTGCAGGCGAAACCTAAACATTAGGGGCATATTTACGAGAGGCTTGCGTCACGTTTGCGCCAAGCAATGTGGTACTCAAATCTCTATGCAGATATTTGAAGCCACCTTTGCGTGGCTCTGAGTGGCTTCATGAATCTGGAGCAGCGCAATGCAACACAAATCACTGCGTTGCGCTACTCTGCCCTGAGTAGGTGTTCAATGGGTGCTGCGGTGCGTCTTCCAACGCAACTCCCCTAGATTTTGATGCATTCCCATATTTACAAGAACTTGTAAACCTGGGAATGCGCCGAAACCTTACACCTTCCCATGAGAGGCGTAACGAGGCAAAATATCTTTATTTCTCCTTGTTACTTCCTCTTTCCTGCAGCATACATAGAAGGAGGACTATGCCTCCCGGGATTGTTTTTGTGCAGGAAGGTGACCCTTCCCGCACAAAAACAATCTTGCACGCAACGCAGGCCCCCTTGCACCATGGTGAATGGGTGCCTGTTTTGGTGTTAGGCAGCCAAACGACGCCAGCGCAGGGGCAAGGGCAGGTGTGCCTTGTATTCTTTTAAATGCAGCGCATTCCTTTCCCTGTAACGCAGCGCAGTGAGGTGACTGTAAATATGCCTGTTACTGTTTACCTTGCGGTGCAGCCTCTGGTGAATCATACAAACTTCAGACAACTTCGAAAATGTATCACTTCTGACCTCAACATGTACAGCGACCTGTCCATTTAGGTAACTGGACTGCACACCATTCATGCTCTCAGGTATCTTTCTCCTTCCCCAAACAATCTAAGGGGCATATTATCAAGACAGGCGCTAAAACTATCGCCGCTTTAGCGGCAGTAAACTGCGGCTAAAACGGCGATAATGGGCATGATAATATGCTCTATGGAATTCCAATTGAAGCCCATGTTAGATGAGAAGGACATCTAACCTGAGCTTCAATTGGAATTCCATGGAGCATGTTATCAAGCCCATTATCGCCATTTTAGCGGCAGTTTTCTGCCGCTAAAGCGGCGATAATTTTAGTGCCTGTCTTGATAATATGCCCCTAGAAGCCGAGTTTACATGCTCTCCCAGGTCAGTCTGCTCGGGAAACAATCATATGTCTGTCCATTTTCCTCGGAACCTCTGCCCACGTATCAGCAGGGAGGTCTCTCTTCCCTGCAGGACTTCTCCTGCTTCCAAAATTATGCTCTAAAATATAATTACTGTTATGATGATTATATTCTATGAAGTGGGTGGGCTCCTCAGTTCTCTAATCTACACAGGATTATTTTAATAGGATTTTTATATAAATCAGACTTGTTAGTGCCGGGGGTCTGCCATTTTGCGCCCCTCCACCTCACAGACTGAGGTTTCTATGGGAATGGGGATGACGCTCTGCCCGTTTACTCACTACGCATGCTTATTTTAATAGGATTTCTATATAATTATGGTTGAACAGCGCCAGGGGTTTTGCCTTTTTATGTCCCTCCACCCCACATGCTGTGGTTTCTACGGCAGAGGCCAGTGACGCTTTACCCGCTTGCTCGCTACATATGCCTATTTTAATAGGATTTCTATATAAATGAGACTGGACAGCGCCAGGGGGTTTTCTATTTTGTGTCCCTGCACCCCACGGATTATGGTTTCTATGGGAGGGGGCCAGTGACGCTCTGCCCGCTCGCGCCTACGCATTTTGGCCTCATTTGTAAAAATGTGGCTGCGAAGATGTCATTTGCCGTGTTGAATTCAGAGTTTCTCATTAAGCGGGAGATGCCGGCTGTTTGCAGAATTATTACATTCAGGAATCTATTTAAGCAAAGATGCACCAGAGACATTGCCGGAGTGCAGACTTTCAGATGGGGTTTGTAATCACGATGGATGCCAGCCTTCCAGCAAAGATGCTTTCCCTCTCTATCAGTCTGAATAATTTCGGCTTATGTCCATTATCATCCGTCTTTTTGCTTTTTTATGGTGGTTCAGAAAATAAAGTACTCTGCATCCACAGCGGTGCACAAGATCCGTATGCACCGCGTGGCGGGTACCTTTGGGGTTTTCATCCATATCTTTACTGCCACCCAGTGCCCTTCCATTCTTGGGGCATATGAAGGCTCCACATATGCAAGTCAGTCATTACCTTAAGCCCCCATTTCCACAGCTAGGCAAAGGTAATTGCAGAATGTCCTTCTCAAACCCACAAATTGCGGCAGCATCCTGGCCCGTGGGCTATCAGCTCTGGCCGTCCTTGGCATTTAGGACAGTGGTTGGTAATGCCTAACAGATCCATCACGAGTCAGCTCTCCAGTTCGAGTACTGAGACCCTGCACAGCTCTGACAAAGCATGTCAGTCCTGGCCTGATTACCTTGTGATGTTCAGTTTTGAAATGCACACACACACTGTTGCCAACACACCAGGGGCGTAATTGCAGTGGGGCACCCCACCCTTCATGGGAATCCCAACTTTTCAGAGAGCCCCATTCAGTCCAAAGCTATTGAATATCTATGAGATATGGAGGGTTTAGGGGCCCCTCTTCACATTCGTCAGGTGGGCCAGATCATTTTGCATTACGCCACTTCAACCCAACCACATATCCCCTTGCATTCCATTAACCAGTGGCGGCTCCTCCACAATGGCGGAGGAGCGCCGCCCTACTGCCTGGCTCAGAGCCAGCAAAAGACAAGTAAAACGATGTTCTAGCATTGTTTTATTTGTTATTGCTGGCTCTGAGCCAGCGTTGTACGGAGGGGGTGGGGCCGAGGCATGGGAGGGGGAAGAAGAGTGCTATGTGCACTCCCTAAGTACGCATATGTGTTTTGGCCGGTCGTCTCAGGCCGACCAAAACACACAAGCGCACTTAGGTTTCTCAAGCCCGGCTGCATTGAGCAGCCGGGCTGAAGAAACCTAACAGACTCCCTGAACTGAGCAGAGCAGCTTTTCAGTCCGCTTAGGCCAATCCTTGCGCTTCTCTGCAGCACAGTGATCGGATGGGAGTCTGTCCCAGGGGCTGCTGAGACCAGGAAGAAGAAAGAAGGCGCGAAGCTGGAGGCGGCTTCAGGTACTTTTTTATTTATTAATATATTAAAACTAATCCCTCCCACCTCCTGCATGATGCGACCCCTCCCGCGATATACTCCCATCCGCCCTACCACCCTTTGTTTGTGGCATCCGCCACTGCCAGCAAAAACAACCACACAGATATTTACCCATGCACTTAGACCATGGCTATTCACTGTTGTCAAAAAGAAATACCAATGCTAACATTAAACACAATTAAAATGCAAAAAATCCCTCTTTTGCATGGTGATCATGGATCTGCCCTGACAGCTTGTCTATAGTGCCCGGAGATTGCCATCTGATATGGTGTTATGTGGTATTGAAGGATGCTGCTGCAACTGGACTGTTGGTATCATTACCAAGATGAGGGTTGCACAAGTCACATCTTTATATTTGGCGGAACACTATTTTCTTGCTCATGGCGTAACTTCCATCACCACCTAAATGTTGATATGTTATTGTTTTGTTTTAAAATACTGTTAAACACCAATGTGTGGTGATACCAACCATGGTGTATATCTAAATAGGATTACAGATAAAAGTACATTCATTGTCATCCTAACAAAATCCATAGAATCTTATGGAACTTCTTTGCATATTAGTGACTCAGACAATCGGCTCCGTATATATGCATATGGTATTTGTATAGCCCTAACCAAGCCAAAAGGCAATGGAGTGCTGTTTGTAGTGAAAAACAATCTTAAAGTTGGCTAGTAATAGGAGATGAAGCTGAGTTGTGTACGATTAATGCTTTGAAATGTAGGGCCTCATTTACAAGTCCATTTCACCACTGGGGCACCATTCGTTTTGACGCACCGGCAACGTAATGGGTTTGCCCATATTCACAAGCCCACGTAAAGTCACCCTGCGTTGACATTTCATTGGCATGTAAATATGGGCCCTTTGCAGGCATTGCTCTGCGTGAAAGGGGTGTTCCATGGCTGTTGCTGTTTCTACACCACATTCATGAAACATGACACGCTCCCAGATTTACAAAGTCTTGAAAATCAGGGAATGTGTCAGACTCCCACTCCTCCCCAGGGGAGACGTAGGAGTAGTGCAAGGAGGAGAAATACTTTTATTTCTCCTTGTTTGTTCCTCTTCCTATGCATGCTGCATTGTGCAGCCCACATAGAAAGGGAAAAAAGCCATCAATGATTGTTTTTGTTCAGGAAGGGGTCCCTTCCTGTACAAAAAGAATCATCCCCGTAGAGCAGGCACCCTTGCAACTTGCCTCAAGGGTGTCTGCATAGGCGCACGGTTGCTGTTTGTTCACCGGCACAGGGGAAAAAGACAGGTATGCGCCGTATCTTGTAGATACCGTGCATTCCTGCCCTTTAATTTTGACGCAGGGCAGTGCAGCAGGAAGGCTTGCTGCGCTGCTGTGTGTCAAAATATAGTAAATGAGGCACGGTGTGTTCTTTAAAGAGGTGAGACGTCAACTCTCTCCTAAACTGGAGCAGCGTTGGGGCAGTGATGGGTACGGGGATGTTGTTCCAGATCCTGGGAGTATAGATAGAAAAGTTTGGTTGTCTTGTTTTTCACCGCAAATATTTTGCATGCATTTTTTACTCTTCGTAAAGGTTGCAAACTATGAGGCATATTTACAACACAATGGCGAAGCATGGCGTTAGGCTAAAATTGTTAACGCCACGCTTCACCATTCTGCAAACACAGGGATGTGCATTGTGCAGCACACATAGAAGTTGCCATTTGTTTATTGATTGTTTATGTGCAGGAAGGGACACCTTTTGGCACATACACAATCTTTCATGGCGATTTGCTGTTTCTATCTGTGGTACACAATGCAGAACACATAGAAACAGCAAACATGAGGGAAAATAACCATTTCTCCTCGTTTCGCTATGTTAAGATTAGGTATTTCCCTGGTCTTAATTTTGATGCCGCCTCTTTTTTACATCACCCTTGTAAATAGGGGACAGTGTCAAAATCAATGGGTGTTGAGGCAAATGCCCACAGCAACACCCATTGCCCACCGCTTCCACACTAAGTGTAGTGTGAAAGGAGGCCTTATTTACAAGGCGGAGTTAAGCCATGTTAAAAGGCTTAATGCTGTCTTGTAAATAAGGCTAACGGATTATCGCCACAGGAAAGTCATAAAAGTGACGTTCCTGTGGCGATAGGGGCTTGTAAATATGCCCCTATTTGTGAGAAAGCCATTTCATTAAAAGAGAGTTTTTGCTCAACCACTTCCGCAGATTTTTCTCAATATGGAATCATCACAAATTTCACAAAGGTCAGAAAGCTTGAAAAGTATGAAGCAAATTTTAAAAAGTTTCTGATGGAAAACCTGTGTTATTGAACCCCTTTAGTTTGCCTTCAAATTACAGTTTCCTCATTCTGCCGGACCGGGAAAATCAAGCATCGTGTCCATGATGCTGTCAAATGATCTGAATCAGACATTTCTTTGGTCTGCCACAGATTTACAGTTAATAATCAGAACTAGATTGAGTTTATCCATTTTTTCTCTTGGTTCTAGCCTTTGATTTCTTATCATTGAATCCGTTCTTTTTAAAAAAAATGTTATTGAGCAGAGGAGAGCAGGATAAATAACAATTTTTAAACACTTTTACAATTACTTTCTGATACATGTATGAATCTGAAACAACACATCGTAACATACCAATCTGTAATCGAGGGTATAGCCTTAAAAAACAACCCCACATAAAGTAGCGTCATGCTTTCCTATAGTACAAGCCATAAAAATAACCTAAAACAAAGTGTAAAGCTACTAAAGTGCAGTGTGCAACACTATTGGACTTTCTACAACACTTCAATTTTATATTGATGGCAATTTATCTAATGGCCTCCATTCCATAGTAAGAAAAGCCTCTGCTTTTCCACCCCCTCATTCCCGCCATATTTTAATCTATTTCATCGAATCAACAATAAATTTTGAAAAAATACAAATTTTCTTAAAGTGTATTATGCTAAAGTGCTAAGTGCTAAAGTGCTGTACCATTACCATACTGAAATTCTATATAGCTTGATACTGTATGCAACACTATTAGACTTTCTACAAAACTTCAAATTTATATTGCTAGCAATTTATCTAATGGCCTCCAATCCACCGTAGGAAAAGCATTTGCTTTTCCCCACCCTTCTTTCCCGCCATATTTTAATCTATTTCATCGGATCAACAATAAATTGTGCAAAAATACAAATTTTCATAAAGTGCAGTATGCTAAAGTGCTTAGTGCTAAAGTGCTGGACCTGTACCATACTAAAATTCTATATAGCTTGATACTTATCCAAAAACCTCCAAACCAAAGTAAATTTTTTTACTGCCCCTACCCGCTTGGCATATGCTTCTTCATATCTCCTTGTCCCCACATTTTAATTAACCATTCCGAATAGGAAGGGATCTCTTCTGTTCTCCGCCTTTGTAGAATCAATGACCGTGCCATTACAGTTCCAATAGCCACGAACGTCGCTTCTACTTTATTTAGGTCAGCTCTTACTCTAGAGATCCCAAACAATGCCACCTCTGTCTCAGGATCAATATTTTTATCAATTGCATAGCTTATAGCTGAAAAATATTTATTCCAGAAAATTTGGAGTTTTGGGCATGTAAAACAAATATGTAGCCAGTCCCCCTCTCCCAAGGCCTGGCACCGAAAGCAGTTATTTTCAACCCCGGCATGGCACTTGTTTAATACTGCCGGAGTATAATATGCCATCCACCTTGAGAGAAAGGCCATCCTTTTAAAATTGGCCGCTCTCAATGCTTTACTACCTAATAGTGCAATCTGCTGCCATTCTTGATGGGAGAACTTGCAATTAGTTTCTTGTATGATTTTTCCCAAAAAAGTTTCAACTATTGGAGCTGACCTTTGTTTTAAGAGTAGAGAGTACCAATTTCCTACGCCTTTCAATCTCATCTTATAAAGCGCATTAGCAAGTCCCCCTGGTACCCGATCTGGTAAAATATCATATTTTTTAATCAGATGCGAGATCTGTAAATATTCCAAGAATCCGGGCTTCTCCAGGTTCCCACATCTGGCTACCACCTGTTCCCAGGACATAAAGGTTTGAGCTATAAAAAAACTACCCAGCTCGAAAAAGCCGTTGTCCTTCCATCTTGTTAAAAGGCGAGAATGCATCTGCAGCCCTAAAGATCTACTTTCTTCGAGATTTAGAAAAATGTAGCCAGAAGAATTAATTTGTTTAAAAAAGCATAAAAGGCGTTTGGAGAAGTCCCGTAATGTCTTATACCGGGATTTCTTTGGTAGTTTGGTTGTTTTAAGAAAAACTGATAATTGTGTTCCAGACTCACTAAGCATTTTTTCCTAGAAAAAGATTTCTGTCAAATCATTACTAACAAGTAGACGGGCAGTTATGTCCAGTAGGGCAGCCTCATAATAGATTTGGATATTGGGTAGAGCCAATCCTCCCTGATCTATTTCTAGTTGTAATGTGGGGAGCTTGACTCTGGAAATCTTATTATTCCATATAAATTCTCTGAACATTGAATCGATTTCTTTAAAAAACTTAACATTTATCTTAAGAGGGACATTGATAAATAAGAAACTTAATAAGGGTAGTATAGACATTTTTAAAAGCCCAACCCGGCCTATCAAAGTCAATGGTATAATAGACCACTTATCCAATAAGCTTTTGATCTTACATTTCATTGTCGTATAATTCAGGCTAAAAAGTTGATCAACTTGGTTGGAAACATATATGCCTAAATACCTTATTGGGTCTGTTTTCAACGCCTGGGGTTTTAAATTCGGGGGTAAAAAGTTATAATCATTATTCAATATTAACATTTCTGTTTTGCTTTGATTTATTTTATAACCCCCTATTTGTTCAAATCTTCTAAACTCCGCTAGTACCTTGCTCCAGTTCATTTCATCCGGATATAAATACAAAATTATGTCATCTGCAAATAATTTCATTTTTGGCATCCCATCAATGGGAGCTCTAATTAAAAGATTATCCCTAATTCTACATGCCAATGGTTCTATAAAAAATGTAAACAAGATGGGTGACAGAGGGCATCCCTGCCTTGTCCCTCGTTTTATTTCTATTTCCCCAATTGATTCACCATTTATAATCAGCCTGGCGTGAGCTCCTTGATATATATTCTTAAGCATTTTTATAATTTGACTAGGGAACCCAAACTTTGATAAACCAATAAAAAGAGCTTCCCAATTCACTAAGTCGAATGCTTTTTCGGCATCGACCATCGTGATAAAAGTGGGTAAATTATTTACAGTGACAAAGTCTAGGGTCTGAATTAAAAACCGGGTATTCGTTGACATAGATCTACCTAAAATAAACCCAGTCTGATCCGGATGAATTAAAACTTGTGCTATAGGTGTAAAGCGCTGTGCCCAAATTTTCATTAATATTTTAAAATCTGCATTCAAAAGGCTAATTGGTCTATAAGAGTTAACATCTTTTTCACTCTTCCCCTTTTTAACAAAGCTGATCAAGATAGACTCCTTAAAAGTTATGGGAACCTTACCACCCTGCTTAATATAAGTAAATATTTTTCTTAGAAAGGGAGTTAGTGTCTTCTTAAAAGTTTTATACAGCTCAATTGGGAGCCCATCCGCTCCACAAGCTTTTGCCCCTGGAATTAATCCTATGGCCTTTTCTATTTCATCTATGGATATATCCATGTGGAGCTGCTCTACCATTTCTCTTGTAAGACTGGGTACCTCGACCTCCTCATAAAATTGATTAATCTGCTCTACTCCAACCTGGTATTGGGTTGCATATAATTTAGTATAATGTTCCAAGAATGTTTGTGCAATCTCTCCTTTTTCAGTTAAAAGGCCATTATTTCTAGGGTCAAAGATTTCAGTGATAATTGCTGACTCTTGCTTAGTTTTAGAAGAGCTAGCAAGCATTTTACCGATCAACTGTTTTTCTTCATATACTCGTTGCTGGTAAGCTCTAGAACTAGCTATCTCTTCCATGAAAATCCGTTCTTCTTCTCTGCAGGGAGGATGACTCCTGCATTTGAGATTGCAACACTGCCTTCCATTTTGGTTTGCCTCCCCAGAGACTTGTTTTCTGATCAAAATTTCCTATAAGGTTCTCATGCCATTCTCCATGCTTAGAACTCTAGAGTCAGCCCTTGAAACAAAGACTAGCGGCCTCGTTACTTGAGCCCCCTAATGCAGATTTGGCTACAAACTGGAAGTTTCTTCCGAAATGAAAATATAACTTGTGGGATCATTCTTTCTTGCGCAAATTTTGTCAGATAAAAGCAAGCCAAATTTTTGCAGGGGAAAAAATGCTAGTTCTGGCCCTTATTTATGAAGGGCTTGCGCTGACATTGTGCCACTTTTTTGCAACGCTGTGACGGCTTCATCAATGTGCAATGTGCCACTCTGTGCCCTATTTACAAAGTGACGCATCTAGGCAGATGCGTCACTTTGTAAAGGCCTGCGTTACATTATACCTGCGTCAGGTACAATGTATGAAGGGTGGGCGTTCCCCTGTAAAAAAGCCTGTAGAAGTGGGTCAGTGAAATTTATGAGATTTCACTGCTCCACTTCTATGACTTGACTGCGTCAAAATCATTACGCCTGCTTCAAGCAGGCGTAAGGATTGATACGAGGCTTTTAGCATGGGACTCCCCCATGGGTCATGACACATTGTTGGAGTTGCGTCCATTTTCTGACACACTCCAGCAATGCGTCATTTTTCCACCACCAGATACATCAGAATTCCTAAATCCTTGTGCCATGGAGCGTCGTATTGCCATGGTGTCGTAAGGACGGTGCTATGAAAAGTGACGCATCACTGTTTTTGCGTAGCGATGCGCCACTTTTCGTAAATGACGCCCTCTGTATTTTGCAGTTTGGAATAGGGGGAAATGCAAGGCTTTACCCTGTTATCCACATTTGAAGTAGCAGACTTCCAAATGGAGAAATAAGACCACAACCTGCAAAATAGGCCACCCGGTGGTAATAGTGTTTACTAAATAAATATTCCCACTCGAACAATGGGCCTCTCATAATGAGGGCATTGGTCGTAGGACTATATTTCTACCCCATTTTTACATACTTCAGTCAATCAAACAGACTTTTCTTCAAGGAAGTTGCTCCCAGAATGACCCTTTCCCCATAACAGGTCCCAGGGCACTGAACACCATCACATTCCAATGCAGTAGCACTGTTTAATCAGAGGGATTAGAGATAGTTGAAGAGCAATGTCAAGTAATACATAAAACACAAGGTATTCTTCTTATTATTATTATTATGATTATTATTAGTAGTGGTAATAGTAGTAGTAGTATAATTATTATCATTAGTATTAATATTATTATTGTTATCATTAAGATCAACTCACAATCCCTAAACTACAGCCAGGGCCACTGGAGGCATGTGAATTCACATGAGAATTTTCAAGATAATTATGGATTTGCTGCATGTGCCATATAATCAATAATCTGCTTCATAATCTGCAGAGTTGAACAAAAACAAACTGATGAGAAGCTAGTAAAAACGGAGTGATATGCGTTGCAGCACAGTGGAAGGCCCTTCACAATGGTTGACTGGTCACCTCTCTATTGCTTA
Source organism: Triturus cristatus (assembly GCF_964204655.1). NCBI lineage: Eukaryota > Metazoa > Chordata > Amphibia > Caudata > Salamandridae > Triturus > Triturus cristatus. Next base: position 288,643,620 of record NC_140592.1, on the reverse strand, counting down.
TTGCTATAGTTGGGTATCAAACTGGTACTGATGAGGGGCAACCTATGCCCAGACAGTGTTAACAAGTGTACAAATGACAAAATATTGAAGCATCACTATCACAAAATGTGCTGCAAATACGCCACATATTTTGGATTCTCTTGACAGAAAATTTAGCGGACCGTGCTGCATAGTTTGGTCCTCCGCTACCACATCATTCTAGTGGCTCTGATTCTAATTCCAGTGGCACTGACTGTAGTCAATATGATCCTTGGTATTGTAGAACAGTGCCCAGGCTCGCTCCCAGCATGCCTGCTCCAGATGCACGGTGCCCTCCATTTGCTTCTACATAATGCACGTTTCTATGGTGGTGATAGTGGCGTGAAGCAAGCCTTCGATGCACATTGTCCACTGTACAGCTTTTGTCCACCTGGCTTAGATCTACAGCCCTGGATATCAACTGGTATCAGCAATCCCGCCTTGGAGGAATCCAAGACTTCCTTTGCATGCCTGCCCTTGCTGCAGTCATCCATGTCAGCCCTCTTCTCTGAACTCATCCATGTTGATGCTCGGTCATAGCAAGTTCAGGGGTAGAGAGCTGTAAACAGCAACTGTCTGTCTCCTGAACCATGCTGAGGCAATACAGCGGCATGGCTGCTGCCACCACGACCCAAAGACCACTCTTTAACCACCCGCTACTGCCACTTGCACCTGAAGAAGACGCGGGCCTGGAGGGTACAGACCACTAGATGTATGGCCAGCAGGAAGAAAGTGAGGATGGAAGGGGTGGTCCATGGATGAGCGTTTGTGTCTATGCATGTGTGCGTGGCCATGTGTGAATCACCAGTGCTGGCTTTAAGGCGGTGCCACCGGTGCCATGCTTTGGGGACGATGCATTATAAAATATCCAGCACCAGCTGCAGAGTTCTTTAATTGGCCAATAATTGTCAGGCAATAATAAAAATGGTAAGATAACTCTAGTGATGATTGTAGTAGCTGGGCGAGATCCAAGATCCCAGTTTTGTCTAGTCACAGTTTTGACTCATAAAGTAGCATAGAGGGTTTATGTAACGTCAGCAAAGCACAACTTGCATCATGCAGATCCCAGATTTGTATTTTATGTAGATAGCCTAGTGAGCTGATGCTTTTGTCACAGATGTCCTTTTGTTTCTTGCAGGTCATGACTTACAGTTCTTCCAATACACCACCGCCATCTTTGAAACGTCATCAAGGAGCTGCTCACAACCTGCAAGGCCTGAGTTTAGAAGGTTATTATTTTTTTCTCAATCATTCCTTATTCTAAGGTCGGAAAAAGCATTCCTGTGGACAGTAGCAAATAGTGCAGACAACACCAATCACTGTGTTATTTACAGCCTGTTTCTCCGGAAAAAGCACTCTTAACAGATTATCGGGCATACCGTACGAAGAGATACATAAGAAAAAGTTGCTCTGCGGTACGACACTTTCATGCAAAAAGGATGCGTTGTATTTACGGTATGGCGCACCATGTCATAATATCCCGAGGTGCATCAAAACATTTCATGCATCTGTTGGACAGATAGCGCAAAGGAATGTAAAGCCTCTGCTGCCAAAGTGATGCTAAGCTGATTTGTGGGTCGAAAATAAATCTTTACGTCCAGCAAATCAGCTTTGCGTCACACTGGAGTGCATAATGTGTTGGAAAGCCTAAAAAAGCAACCCATTACAAGAAAAAAAAACGTTTCCAATACATCAAAAGGAAGAAATGGAGGGAGCTGCAAGCACAAGCAGATGAGGTCAACAACCCAAACAACAGCCAAGATGTCCAGACAGAATCCCAGTCATTTCCATGCATTGGCTTATATGCGCAGCTTCCGATTTACGCAATGTGCCACGCAACAGGGACAATGTGTGGGTTGTGACCCACGCAACTGGCCTAATGTGTTGATTCAACTGTAGAGGTCTGTGTGAGTCTGAATCACGCACCTTGGGCACCCTGTCATTGGACCAGGACTAGGGTGGCACCACTTGGCAGGTCTGTGAGACAGAGGGCAGTGTCCAGGTGGTTAATCTGGGTGGTTCTAAGTCTGTCATGTGCCTGTAACTTTAAGACAGTTAGCGCAGGATATAAAGCTGGGATAGCAGATTGCCCATGGAGTCAAACTGGGTCCAAGGAATGCATGTTCAGTCCCTATCACCATGCCACGGGAAACAGTAGGTAGCATTGCAGCATAGCAAGGCAGACATTATGAGCTGTGGGATTACACATCAGTTATCACAGCCATTACCCGGGTACACATCTGGTTGTCCCCCGCAGTCATATGTGCATGTAAGTATGGCTTCAAGGGCCTATGTGCCACGCTGCTGTAGTCCCTATTCTGGCTAGTCTCTCTATTCATGCAATGTGTGGGAAATCCGTCATTGTGATCTGTCAGAAATGCAACACACACTTAGGGAAGCACAAATACAGACTGGCTCACCCACACTCCAGTGTATGTCTCACCCTTCTTGCCCATTTCCAGTATTTTTGAACACCATCAGGTGGAATTCCAAATTGCAACATGTTTTTGAGAGTGAACCATATCTTGCACACAAAGCTAGGCAGGTCATCCATGGAATGTAGTGGTGCAGGCGCTTCAGCACTCAGGGGTATGTGTATGACCGGAGTTGTGTGTCACTTCCACAATGCAATCTGCAATGCACATCTCTTGTGATATATTCTTTCTAACCCATGTCCACCTTGCATAGCCTTTGGGAGGTGTCATTCATCTTGTGTGATGCAATACAAAAGCAAAGACTGCATTGTCTGACTCAGCACCACAGAGAGGTTCCATGACTGTTGCATGGTTGTACCCATGAAACTGCCATTGTTTGAGACACATTTCCAGATGTAGTACACTAGGGAAACCTGGCAATGAACCAGAAAGTACGACCATCCCAGGAGTGGAATAACAAGGTGTCATACCTTTGATTCTTCTTGTTACTTCATCTTTCAATGCATGCTGCATTCTGCAGTACACATAAAAGGTGGAATATGCCTCACAGGATATTTTACTTAGCATGTAAAAGAAGCACCCTTGCACCATGGTGCAAAAGTGCCTGCTTTAGACCTAGGCAGCCAAAGGGCCCTGACAAAGGGGGAAAGGCAAAAATGCATTTTTTACAACACATAGCAGTGCAGTAGGGTAACTTTCTGCCCTGCATTTTGTAGCCATGCTCAAATGATACCCCTCTGTTTACTGTCACAGGACATTCGTAGAACAATATTGCGATACATGTTTTTGGCTAGCACCTGTATTGTGACATGCAGCGCACACGCACTCAGTCACCTCACACTGATTAGAGATGCACTCCCTTTTGACTGTACTTGAGTGTGTGAGCATGGACACCGTTCCACATTGGTGTATGTCTTGCACAGGCACATGCACTCTGAACATGGTTTTATAATGCACACATATTTTCAACAATATGATGTTGAACAGGGGTGAGTGTAATACACATCAACAGCAGACCGTTAGAAGAGGAGAGTGAGCCTGTAGGCCTCACTGCAGTGAACCAGGGTCACATGCTCATGTTCACCACTACTATTCACTGAACATCATGCAGCCAAACCCACTTTAGCTCTGTCTTACTCCCGTCAAAGACAGTAGCAGTACATTTACTCTGGGGGTAGGTCTTTGTGTGGCCCTCCTGGTCCCAGAAGACTGCACTCCTTGACACAGGCCTATGCAGTGGCACATACTCAAATTCCATATCTCCATTGGTATGTGACAAGATATGTAATCCCCTCAACTATGCCCTAGTAAACTCAGGGCAGTGCTAAACTACTCTTTCCATGTAGAGGTAAGTTCATATTCAAAATCATGTTAAATGAGATAGTGTATGTATACATGCATTTGTGTGTGACATGTGACATGGGCACTTCACACTTATGCCATCTCTGTATTCTCCAGGTGATGTTATGGTTGCAAGAATATTCTCATTGCCTTACTTCTCTGGGTAATTCTACACATTACAAGATCATCTGTTCATAGTGTTGTGGTATAGGCATTTGAGCCTCTTTGCATTGCTTTGCAATCCATGTAAAATGTGTGCATTGTCAACTGTGGCATGATGTGGTATATATGACAGTCTGGCTAAGAATTGAGTCACATGTGTAGTGGTTTGAGGATCCCCACACATGCATGTATGCCTTCTTTACAAATGACATTTTTAAATGTTCACATGATATTTGGCCTTTGTCTTTGACAACCGTCACTCATGATCTGTGATGGTATCTGCAACATTTGTTCATGCAAAGTGCTGCCATTCAGCATGTTAACACATTGGTCAGAAATATGACAATGAGTGGTTTGTCTCAGGTATGGACATATTGGGTGGTTTGAATTCCAACACTCACTAAGTACCATCTGAAGCACACTTAGCTGCTGCAGAACACAGCAAGTCTGCTAGCTGTGCAGCACTGCACTGCTCAAGTGCGTGAGGACAGGAATGGTCAAATTGGATGTGGATATATCGCAAGCCTGGCCTGTCCCTTTAATACAGTACACTGCATCATGTTGCATTGCTGCATTGGTTAATTTAAAATTCTGAGCCATGGCTCATGTTTCTCAATGGTTCTGACAACCTGATCGTTACATTTCGAGGCCTACTTCTAGTTGAGAAGAAGTGAGTGACTTATTGTTTACATTGACTGTGAAATAAAATGCAACACAATGAATGAGTCAAGACAGTTATTCTCATGTTGAATGTTTCAGAAAATTGCAGTCAATTTGTCCATCAGTTCTGATCATTTAAGAAAAGAAATTTACCACAATGTGGTTGCGTCGGCGACGACAGGTTATTGTGTGGTGGATCTCTCCTCCATCATCCTCCTCCTCTATTGGCTTAGTCTCTTTAGGGTCCAAGTCCCACAGGACATTAGTTCTCACACATATGATGTGGAGGATGGCACATACGAGTATAAGTTTGCACACCATAGGGGCGAGTATAGCAATCTTCCCCCTGACATGTCAAGGTATTGGAACCTGGACTACTGTGCACCAAACAAACGTTCTACCACATTCCTGCTCTTGATGAGTGCATGGTTGTAGTGTCTTTCTGGCTCCAGCTGGGGATGTACGATTAGGGTCATGAGCCATGGCTGTAGACTAAATCCTTGGTCAGCTGAATGTAGAGAAAAATCAACTGTTAATGAAAATGCTAATTGTTACAGACACATTCCTATCCATGTGTGCAATGTGTACTGACAGACTTATACACATTTCTTACAATATTTGACAATATGTGTTATATATACAGTTGGCCATTGATTTAGACATGTCTCTTCCAGTTCTCTGTGTCATTGCAAATGTTGACCATGCCCTGCTACTTTGTACACTTCTACTTGCTGACTTTCATGTTTCGGCAGTAGATTACTACAATAGAAATTTTAAAATGTTCTTCAGCTCTCTATGTTATATGCACTCACTACATGTGCACAGTGATAAATTAGTGATATGATTTTTGCCATATGTTCATCCCTAGGTAGGTTGTGACAGTGCCAACATGTTTGACACTCATACTACATATGTCCTTTGAAAACCTCTGATGTTTTTGCTTACATACATGACAAACAGAATTGTTCAGTCATGGGAATTTGCTGTGTACGTGTAGTGCATTTTTAATATGTCAAGTCAAGTCATGTTAGCTTTATTCAACAGTTTAGTCATCAAAGCAAAAATACAGAGAGTAAACTCATGACCAATATGTAGCAAAACATTGTTAACAAGAACTTTCCATTAAAACTATAAAATCCATTAGGAACAGTTAAAAAGCATCAGACTTTAAAATGCCTATAAATACTAATACATTTAAGGTTCCTTGAGCAACTTACTTTACAGACAAATTCATTAACATCATGTCAGGTCCTTACCATACGATCTCTTGACATTATTAAATGGAAAATAGGTCTAAAATTCAATTGGGAGACTAAAAAACTTGAAGCAAATACAAATCTCTATCCAACAGAAATTGCCTGAGATCTAATGGTCCATGCTTATCCTAAGAATTTTGCCAGAGCAATGGCAACAGGTGCCATTGTTTCCGAGCACAGTAATCTGAGCACAATGTCATTCCTTCTAGTTCCTAGAGATCTGCAAATTGGGGACATCCATATACGGCGCGGGCAGTATAAGCTGGACAGACAAATAACAGGTGGGCCAAAGACTCCGAATGTGCATGGCAAATGGGACATGAAGTGTCACCTAATAAATCCCATCTTGCTGTGAACGACCTTACTGGTAATGAGCCGACTCTTAGTTGGAAATATAGTTTTCTGTCATGTGGCTTTGTTATAATATCCCAGTATGGTTCCAGTTTGGAAATGGCTTCACATCTAGGAAGTGCCCCGTAAGTGATGAAGAATCACTACTCCTGTAGATGTTATCAGTCACCCAACCCCAATACCTTTCCTTCAACAAAGCTTTGGGGGGAAACAGAGTACTTTCTGGGTTCTCCCAAAGTGTTGCCATGCCAATGCTTGTTAAGATTAATCTAACTTCCTGCAGCCATTTGATTTTTTTTGTGGCAGTTTGCTCTAATTAGATCCTTAAGGCCCGCAGCATAAGGTGTCAGTTCCGGTGGTGACCAGATTCTACGCCAATATAGCAAGGGGCGCAATCTGGCTATATCGGCCAATGCCTTCCACCTAGTTCATGAAGCAATAGGCGTACTGGGGTACTTTGCAGAAGGTTAGTCATTTTTCATAGGAACCTATTTTCTGCTGTAGTTAATTTTGAGAGGTTCTCAAACCCCCAGAGCTCCACCCCGTATAAAGCGGAACTGACAACTTTCGTATTATAAATTTGCAAAACTGGACTAACTGGTTTGGTTAGAGATGCGTTAAACTCAGTTTGCAAGGTTCCAGCCAGTTGTTGGTGCTTCAACGTGGCCATGTCAAGCTGCCATTTCCACCTCGTGTCTCGCTGCATAATAACCCCTAAATATGTAAAGTCATTTACTTGTTCTAAGGGCCGCTTATTCATCACTATGCCTCCTCTAAATGATCTATACGGATTAAAAGACATACATTTCGTTTTTGATACGTTAATTTCCAAGCCCCGTAGATGGCCAAACTCTTCGAAGAGTAACAGGGCTCGTTGCAGACCGTTTGGTGTTTTAGCGTTAATCAACGTATCATCTGCGAACATTAGAATGGGAATTCTCACACCGAGGCATCAGTGGGGGTAGCTTCCCAAAATTTTGCGATCCCGTTGATGAACAGAGAAAACATTGTTGGTGCCATTACGCAGCCTTGCCGCATCCCTTTTTAAATGGGAAAGGGATTTGTAGTCTGTCCCTGCGAGCCCCACCTGATTTTTGCATAATTACCCTCATGAAGTCTGGCAATGAGAGATAATAATTCAGGGGGCATTCCCAGGTCTTGAAGTACTACCCATAGTTTGCTACGTGAGACGTGGTCAAAGGCTGACTTAGGGTCCACAAAGGTAGCATATAAGGTGCCCTTGTCCAAGACCACCGTCTTCCAGAATAGCAAAATGAAGCGAAATATTTGATCGATAGTACTGGTACGAGCCCGAAAACCTGTCTGGAGTGAAGATAGTATACCCTGCTCATCAACCCAATCCTAAACCTTGTTTAGTACGAGCCGTCCCATGATCTTTTGGAGGGAATCTGTTAGGCTAATTGGCCTGTAGTTTCCAGGCTGAGATTTATCCCCCTTTTTAAAAACAGGGATTATCTCAGCCCCTTTCCATGAGTCTGAGACTGGTGCACCCTTGGCAATTTCATTTGTTAGTAACATAATATACTGACTCCATTTAGGTTTTGTTAGAAATGGCGATTTCTGGTTGGCTAGGGCTTGCGCCAAAGCCAGGCAGAAACCACCACTCTAGTCAGGGCAAGGAAGTTACACGCCAAAGATAACCCCTGCTCACCCCCTTGGTAGCTTGGCACGAGCAGTCAGGCTTATCTCTGAGGCAATGTGTAAAGCGTTTGCGCACGCACCCAGCAACAACACCCAAGGCCCACCACAAAAGAAACTCCACACAAGGTATTATAAAAATAACCTTTGTATTATAGCAAAACACATTAGATAATAAATACACACTTTACAATGTGCCACTGGCACGGGGAGAATTTACAAGGGAATTATTTACAGGGGACAGGGCCTCATGGACCACTGTCAGGAATAAGCACTTGTAGAACTAGCACTTTATAAGAATAATACTTTAGGGCATAGCACATACAATCACTGTAGCACCAACTTAGAAGATATAACGCACAACCAGGAACTACTGGTAACAGGTAAGTCCCACCTACGCAACCCTAACCACCTTAGGAAAATATCACGCAGGGAGACAGGAACACGCTAGCATAACTACCGCTAGTAAAAACAATCTCCAATGCATAAACACAGTTTAGGAAGGAAAATATCATGAAGACATTGTGCAGGCGCAAAAGTACATATATGCAAATCACCAGGTACCCTAGGGGAGGGCACAATACAGAAAAACTGTCCCCAGGCCAACTGGCCTCTCAGGGGTGCAGAAATGACCAATCCAAAAATGTCAGGACGCGACTGCGCAGGCGGCGCAAGCCAGGCACGCAATGCACAACCTAAACGTTGCAGCTGCCCACTAAGTGCTGGGCAGCTGGAGAAAATGAGCGTGGGCACTACTGTGCCTTTGGAGCCCTCTCTGGGCTACGACAATGCTCTGCCTCGTGGGCTCAATCAAACAAATATGGCCCCCAATAATGTTGGAGCGCACCAGCGCTCGAAGAAAACAATGCGGGGTGTTGGAGCCCCACGAGCGCTCTAAAATAATATGCCCCCACGATGGAGCACGCAGGGCGCTCTTGACCACGAAATGCGGGCCTCGTTGGAGCCTCTCGGGGCTCGGAAACACTCACGGCGCCGCGTGGGCGCCTCGTGGGTTCATCCCACACCAGAAAATGCCCCTGGACCTTTGAGCACTGAGTGAGGCTTTCACTTTACAACGGGCCCGCGCTGGAGGCGGGGGCCGCTCGAAGAATCAGCCGGTCTGGGACCGGCACCCACAGTACCCGTGCGGAGTCCCCAGCCCTTCCCTACTCACCGGGCTGTTCTGTGGGGACTCCGCTCCTCTGCCGGCAGCACTTCTTCGTCGCCGGAGCACGGGTGGGCTCCCGGCGGCTCCCTCCGTAAGCGACGTCCTTCCTGGAGGCCCCGATCACGTGGGCCACACTCCCTCCCGCTGGACCAATCCCAGCGCGGCAGGCGGATGACGCGGCCGGGACTCCGGGCTGCGGCGGTGATTTCTCCTTTCTCCTCACCGAAGCACGGGGTGGGCTCCCGCCTTCGGTTGGCGATACGATAAAGCAAGCGGGGTGGGCACCCGCCAACGAGCACACAATGCGGGGTGGGCACTCGCGAAGGCTGGCACAAATATGCGGGATGGGCTCCCGCAAAAATAAAGAGATGAGCGGGGTGGGCACCCGCCAACGAGGGCCACAATGCGGGGTGGGCACCCGCTTTAAATCCTGGCCACAGCGGGGGAATCCCTACGTCGGGATTCTCCCGCAAATCCTCGCAGCTCAGCGCTGCTGGCCACAGGTGAAGGCACTCCTCAGCAAGAAGGGTGCAGCGCTTCCCAGGCGCTTGGGGGGGAGAAAGCAAGTCCAGCCAAAGTCTTGAAAAGCAGGGGGGGCAAAGACTGGGCCCAGGGGCCAGCTCACAGGGCCCTCCAGCAGGGAGGCAGTCCCCAGTGGCGGTCTCTCCTGGCGCCCAGCAGCAGCAGGCCCCCCTAAAGTTGGATCAGCAAGAGAACAAATTGTAAGGGGACACAGCCCCTTTTTATACAGTAAAAGTCTTTGTCTGAAGGTGCAGGGAAGGGGCGAACCAGTTACAACAGGTTCCTGAGCACTTTGTTTTGCTCAGCCCCTCTCCCTATTCACTGGCAGGGCTAGGGTCATTAGACGCACCACAGGGGCCGGAGCCAGTATTGTGTGGGGAAAGCCCTGTCCTATTCAGGACCCAGGTGTACTCCTCCCCAGCCATCAGTATGCTAAACTCCCATTCACCACTGGGTGACTCCTCCTGACTCTGGGGAATCCCTAGCCCGTCACATGACCTCCACCAGCCAATCGCCAGACAAGCCACACATTTCATACTGCACACCGAAGTGCCCACTTCTAGAAGTGGCACTTCCACGCTAGGTACATGCACGCCGCACACATCATCGCGCAGCATTCAATCACACGAGTCCGCACATACCAAACTCTGGCCTGCACACCCCACGCATCAGGAACTACCAGGACACATACATTCCCCCATGCATTCCTATGGGAGGGCAGGCCAACCTCACTACACGCACGCACTTTACCCTGGGACACAGCGGTAAAGTGCGCAGAAACCAAAAATCACTACACCAAGTCACCAATAAAAAGCAAAAAGTCTCGGGGGTGAACCTGCCAGAAGGGCCAAGTCCAACACAACCCCCTTCCAGCCAAAACGCAGGGTAGACCAATCACCACCGTGATGGTCTTCCCTGCTTGGGGCGATAAAACACGGGCGCAGGCCCGCAACGGCAGGGACACTCTCCGGTTTTACGCCACTCTGAACTCACATGGTTTCCTCTGAAAAAACTCGGCGGACCAGCTGGGCTACCCCCCTGGTACTCCTCAGCTGTCCGTGGCCAGGACCAGGCCCTAGACCATCTAGGCGCCACTGGTCCTTGCCCAACCACAGCGTGGGGGGTAGTAACCCCTGGCACATAGTGACCATTTTCCACTCTACCCCTCATCAGGGCAGTTCTAAACTGCCACTGATCCTCCAGCCTAGGGTCTGTACCCTCAAGCTGACCAAAAGTCACGGGTGAGGCTCTCCTCCCCCTACCTCTTCTTCTAGGGTTCCGCCCTCTCTTCCTCTGAGAAGCGACCCCGTAACATAACTCACCAACCAGCTCAGGACCCCTCTCTGAGAACTGGTCTCCGAACCTAGGGTTTAACCCCTCAGGTTGCACCGGGGTCAGAGGTGGGCTCTCCCACCCTCTGCACCCCCTTCCAGAGTCCTGCTCCCTACCAGCTGAGGCAGTACCTCTGGAAGAAGAACCGGTCAGGACACTGGTTACAGTAGTCCGACCCTTCCGGTCAGGCTGCTCCTGAACCTGGCCTCCCAACCTCTGGTCTAGAACCTTCGGTGGAATATTTGCCTGGCACTCCAGGACTTCTGGGGACTTACACACCATCCCCCTGAGGCTGACACCTGACCCATGTGTCGTGTGACTGTCCATCTGGCGCAGATCTCCCGTCCCCTGTCCACCTGACAGTGCGTGAAGATCCCCCAGAACAGAAGTGGCGCCACCCGGGTCCCCCCAAGAAGATCTAGCCCAACTGGCTAGTCCCTGGTCCACTGGTGCATCCACTGGGAAACTCATCCCCCAATCACTCCTCAGGCTGGACTTCCGTCCCCTCCCTACTGGAGCGGTACTGCCTGACACCAGAACCACTGGAGCTCTATTTACAGAGACTCCAGGTTCGCCATACACTAGGCGATCCTCCTCAAGTGGCCTAACAGGACAGCCTAGGCCCCCAACCTGGTGTTCCCTGAAGAAACCATCCAGGCCCTGAGACTGGGTTTCGGGCCTCTGGGGACTCAAAGTCACCCACTCACTCCTACTCCACTGAGATAGGCCGTGAGTCCCTACACCCCTCTCACTACTCTGGGACCTAGCTGGGCTACTCTGAGCCTCTTCCCCAATACTGGACGGGAAGATACCTGAGCCACTACTATTGGACGTACTCTCCCATGCTTCATCAGAACCTTGGGCACTTTCCCAACGGTCTGCTTCTACTACCAATGGCCATATATCAGAAAACCCACACTCCAACAGGTGTTGGCGCAACTCCGGCACACAACAACTGAGCAGGTGCTCTTTTAGAATCAGATCAAACATTTCGGAATAATCAGGTTCCGTGTTAACAGTCACCCAATTAGTCAGTGCCTCCTCACATTCTTCTGAAAAATCATCCCAAGTCTGGTGAGACAGTTTCTTACTGCTCCTAAGCTTTAACCTGTACTCCTCCTCTCTGGAACAAGGTACCATACTTGGGGAACTGGGAATGGGACGTCCTGCACTGGACTCTATCTCGCTGCCACCACTGGACTCTACCTTCCCTGGGGAATCCAGACAACTACAACTGCGCTCCGGGGACAACTTACCCTCCAGAGCTAATTTCTCCCTGGCGAAGGCCCTCTCAGCCTCCGCCATCCTCTCCTCCGCTAAGACCCTCTCGGTCTCAAACTTCTTCTCCTCCACCCCCAGCTGCGCCATCGCCCTGGCATGCTCTAACCTGAGCTTCTCCATGGCCAGCTGATGCTCCCTCTCTTCCCTCCTATCTATCCACTCCTCTGGGGACAGGGAAAGGGATGGGGTGCTGCTCCTGACACTGGACCCAGCAAGGGACTCCCTATCTATGGGGTCTTCACTTTCTACTGGGGTCCCTGTCAGGTAACCTTCCTCCTCTTCAGATTCCTCAGGGCTCCCCTCAGACCCACCACCCTCTCGGGTGCGGCCCGGGCCCTATCTTCCTTACTGCGCTCTCGCTCCCACTCATCCTTTTGCCATAGGATCAGGTTGTTCCTCAGTTTGGACTGGGTATCTGACTCACCCACCTCTATGTCCCTCTCTTCACAGAACCTTACCAACTCCAACCTACTGTATCTAAACAGACCACAGAAATTAAAAGCAGGCTCCATTTTGGCGGACGTTCCTGAGAAGAGTTTAACACAAGGAACCTGAGTGTCTGAGCTAGCACAGGGGTACATAATTCACAAAGGACACCTTTATGAGAAGAAACAATGGAATTCCGAAACAATAATCCCTAAAATGTGGTTATCTAATGCAGAGTTTTGTGGTGCAGCCAGTCACCGCTGCGGTACAGCGCAAACGCAAGTCCAAATCCCACCGCTGATCACCAATGTTAGAAATGGCGATTTCTGGTTGGCTAGGGCTTGCGCCAAAGCCAGGCAGAAACCACCACTCTAGTCAGGGCAAGGAAGTTACACGCCAAAGATAACCCCTGCTCACCCCCTTGGTAGCTTGGCACGAGCAGTCAGGCTTATCTCTGAGGCAATGTGTAAAGCGTTTGCGCGCGCACCCAGCAACAACACCCAAGGCCCACCACAAAAGAAACTCCACACAAGGTATTATAAAAATAGCCTTTGTATTATAGCAAAACACATTAGATAATAAATACACACTTTACAATGTGCCACTGGCACGGGGAGAATTTACAAGGGAATTATTTACAGGGGACAGGGCCTCATGGACCACTGTCAGGAATAAGCACTTGTAGAACTAGCACTTTATAAGAATAATACTTTAGGGCATAGCACATACAATCACTGTAGCACCAACTTAGAAGATATAGCGCACAACCAGGAACTACTGGTAACAGGTAAGTCCCACCTACGCAACCCTAACCACCTTAGGAAAATATCACGCAGGGAGACAGGAACACACTAGCATAACTACCGCTAGTAAAAACAATCTCCAATGCATAAACACAGTTTAGGAAGGAAAATATCATGAAGACATTGCGCAGGCGCAAAAGTACATATATGCAAATCACCAGGTACCCTAGGGGAGGGCACAATACAGAAAAACTGTCCCCAGGCCAACTGGCCTCTCAGGGGTGCAGAAATGACCAATCCAAAAATGTCAGGACGCGACTGCGCAGGCGGCGCAAGCCAGGCACGCAATGCACAACCTAAACGTTGCAGCTGCCCACTAAGTGCTGGGCAGCTGGAGAAAATGAGCGTGGGCACTACTGTGCCTTTGGAGCCCTCTCTGGGCTACGACAATGCTCTGCCTCGTGGGCTCAATCAAACAAATATGGCCCCCAATAATGTTGGAGCGCACCAGCGCTCGAAGAAAACAATGCGGGGTGTTGGAGCCCCACGAGCGCTCTAAAATAATATGCCCCCACGATGGAGCACGCAGGGCGCTCTTGACCACGAAATGCGGGCCTCGTTGGAGCCTCTCGGGGCTCGGAAATACTCACGGCGCCGCGTGGGCGCCTCGTGGGTTCATCCCACACCAGAAAATGCCCCTGGACCTTTGAGCGCTGAGCGAGGCTTTCACTTTACAACGGGCCCGCGCTGGAGGCGGGGGCCGCTCGAAGAATCAGCCGGTCTGGGACCGGCACCCACCCGTGCGGAGTCCCCAGCCCTTCCCTACTCACCGGGCTGTTCTGTGGGGACTCCGCTCCTCTGCCGGCAGCACTTCTTGGTCGCCGGAGCACGGGGTGGGCTCCCGGCGGCTCCCTCCGTAAGCGACGTCCTTCCTGGAGGCCCCGATCACATGGGCCACACTCCCTCCCGCTGGACCAATCCCAGCACGGCATTGGGGTGACGCGGCCGGGACTCCGGGCTGCGGCGGTGATTTCTCCTTTCTCCTCACCGAAGCACGGGGTGGGCTCCCGCCTTCGGTTGGCGATACGATAAAGCAAGCGGGGTGGGCACCCGCCAACGAGCACACAATGCGGGGTGGGCTCCCGCGAAGGCTGGCACAAATATGCGGGATGGGCTCCCGCAAAAATAAAGAGATGAGCGGGGTGGGCACCCGCCAACGAGGGCCACAATGCGGGGTGGGCACCCGCTTTAAATCCTGGCCACAGCGGGGGAATCCCTACGTCGGGATTCTCCCGCAAATCCTCGCAGCTCAGCGCTGCTGGCCACAGGTGAAGGCACTCCTCAGCAACAAGGGTGCAGCGCTTCCCAGGCGCTTGGGGGGAGAAAGCAAGTCCAGCCAAAGTCTTGAAAAGCAGGGGGGGGCAAAGACTGGGCCCAGGGGCCAGCTCACAGGGCCCTCCAGCAGGGAGGCAGTCCCCAGTGGCGGTCTCTCCTGGCGCCCAGCAGCAGCAGGCCCCCCTAAAGTTGGATCAGCAAGAGAACAAATTGTAAGGGGACACAGCCCCTTTTTATACAGTAAAAGTCTTTGTCTGAAGGTGCAGGGAAGGGGCGAACCAGTTACAACAGGTTCCTGAGCACTTTGTTTTGCTCAGCCCCTCTCCCTATTCACTGGCAGGGCTAGGGTCATTAGACGCACCACAGGGGCCGGAGCCAGTATTGTGTGGGGAAAGCCCTGTCCTATTCAGGACCCAGGTGTACTCCTCCCCAGCCATCAGTATGCTAAACTCCCATTCACCACTGGGTGACTCCTCCTGACTCTGGGGAATCCCTAGCCCGTCACATGACCTCCACCAGCCAATCGCCAGACAAGCCACACATTTCATACTGCACACCGAAGTGCCCACTTCTAGAAGTGGCACTTCCACACTAGGTACATGCACGCCGCACACATCATCGCGCAGCATTCAATCACACGAGTCCGCACATACCAAACTCGGGCCTGCACACCCCATGCATCAGGAACTACCAGGACACATACATTCCCCCATGCATTCCTATGGGAGGGCAGGCCAACCTCACTACACGCACGCACTTTACCCTGGGACACAGCGGTAAAGTGCGCAGAAACCAAAAATCACTACACCAAGTCACCAATAAAAAGCAAAAAGTCTCGGGGGTGAACCTGCCAGAAGGGCCAAGTCCAACAGGTTTATCAAAAAGAAATATGTCAGCTGGGATTCCATTAGGAACCGGTGCTTTACCTCCCATTATAGCTCCCAACGCAAGGTTGGCATCAGCCTCGTCGAAGGCCGGACCATGGTAATAAGAATTTAAGGGCTCAGCCATCTCATTGTCCTCTAATCTGCTGGCGTGTTGGGATTTGAAATGACTAACCCATTGATCCTGACTTACATGGTTTACTGGCTCTGTCGGCCGGCCACCTCTGTCAAACTTTACAACGTTCCAGAATTGTTTAGAATTTTTGCTATCACAAGCACGTTTAAGGTCCTGACATCTATTCTCATCCCATATTTTCTTGGCCTTCTCCTGTACTTTCTTATAAGTTTGTCTTACAGATCGCACTTTACTGGGGACCCCTTCTCTAATTGCACCCCCTAGGGATTTACGTGCCTCTTTACAATCTTCATTTAACCTTTTGCAGATATTGTTAGAGTACTTGGCCCCCAGTCTTGCAATGCTTGTAGAAGTGGGTGCGGAGCCGAGCAAAGAATTCCTCATGAAATCCTATTACAGACTCTGGAGTTGCTTCTATTTTAGTAATTGCACTATTAGTGTCTAAGGAGATATTTTCAAAGACGTCAGGTTTCTCAAGTAAATTGGCCCATTTTAGTCGCTCATATCTTTTGTGGGGACCACATCCAGGGTGATTAATTCACTGTAAGGAAGGTTGATTTCTTTCTCCAACAATAGATCAAAAACTGCGCACAGGGGGCTGTGGCCGCTCTCTAGCCGCTCTCTTACTATCATGTCCCTTAGCGCATAACATAGCTGGAAATTGGTCAATAAATAATCAAGGCGGCTGGCACTATGACCATTATTAAATGTGCAAGCCCCAGGGTATCAGATGGAGATGTACCATTTGCCGCCCTTAAGCCTTTTTCCAGACAGATGGAATTTATTTGGATAGCCACATCAGACCATTTTTTTATGGGAGTTAGTTCTAGTTTTGGGATACCCCACTAGTCGTCTTCCTCATCAGTGAAATTACATTGCTCATTCGTGAGAGGCTCAAAGGATACGTTAAAATCACCAGCAATCATTATGTTCAAACCCCTGGAATGCTGATCTAGCAAAAATGTTGAGAGCCGCTATAACTTCTGACTTTTTCCCATTTGTCCCCCTTGCATAGACATTATAAATGTCAACTATCTCCTGCTGGCCCCACTTCAGCCTAATTACAAGAATGTCCTTATTATGAGACCCAAGTACCTGAACACCAAAGCCAATTGCTTGGAGAACCCAGATTATTAAGCCTCCAGAGGGCCGGCCTTTTCCCCCACTAGTAGCTGGTATATAATAATTTAAGTAGCCTGAGCGGTAGAAAGGATCCCCTGTCCAGGTTTTCTTGTAAGAGGCAGATGTCAAAATAGTCAATAAAAGCGTGCCAATCGGGAGATGTGATCTTTGACCTTAACCCAGCTATGTTCCAGGACATCACAGACAGTCAGGCTGAGGAATTAGTGCCTGGACTTTGATCATTAGGAGTATTCAATAAACTTCCACTGGAGACATCTGACTCTCTCTGCAAGTTTGATGTTACCAAGATATTACTTGGAGTCAAATCGCAAATGGTACTCGATGGCTGGCTAGTAAGAGAGGTGCAAAAGGGGGGTTCTCTACCGGATGAAAAAACGGCATGAGATTCCGTATGTTTCTAAGACATATTCAACAGTCAATCATTAGCCTCTAAGGAGGAGGACCCAGCTAAAGAGGAAATGTGTTGCCCAGGTAAGCACCCATAGCTATTGGTAAGTGGGAAACGTCTAAACTGGATGGAAGAGTTATCTGGGGAGGATGTACGGAATTCCAGAGCAAGCAGATTTTCAGCGGGGTATTGTCCTTTAAATGTAAGCTCAATACTATCTAGTGGGTGGATTCGGGAAGTGAGTCTTTGTGCTCTAATAATATCTTCTCGAATGACTGAACGGCATCCCCTAACATGGCAGGT